>NC_083346.1:1155481-1794516 GCF_019175385.1 Lycium barbarum | reverse complement strand
CGGCAATTGCACATCCCTAAAATAACCATTACTTATAATTAATGAATTAAATAAATAGAAGGTAAAAATGATGTTTCTTATTTCCAAGAAAATTCATTAGTACTTCTAATCTATATATAATATAAAGTTAGGAATAGACAATCCTATGTGGCACCTCTATATGGCCAAGGATTCTATTTATCTTTTTTCTCATTTTTTTAATTTTTTATATCATTTTAAATTATTCTATTTTAATTTACAAAGTCATCTACATAACTCGATCACACCCCCTCATCTTCATAACTTCTACCTTTAATTAGTATTAGTAATTAATTTCATAATTCACAATTTAATGTACAAGTTATGACACCTAATTAAAATCACACCAACATGGTATTCATTCCAATAAATGGAGAGTATTGTCGAATGGGCAAGGAGATCAAAAGCACAAAATTGTATAACTGAGGAGGAGATCAAAAGCACAAAATGAAGAAAATGTTGATGGAGAAGGAATTGTTCCCATCTCAGGTACAATATTTATTTTAGCATGTGAGTGAGTGTCTTGAAACTTTTATTATATGAATATTTTTTTAGAATTTTTTTTTTCACCCTTAGATTATTATGTTATAGAACTTCTATTGTTGATCTTCTTTTTCAGTTTATTCGTGACACAAAATTGTTGAGAAAGGTCATCATACCTTTTAGTTTAGTCTATATTTATACACCTTAATATATAAAAATTAAAATATATAGACTTTGTTGCTTGGATGATTTTGATTGGCAAGCTAAATAATTCTAGCAAAATCTACTACCACCTATATCCATATATATTATAAAGCTAGGCAAAGGAGAGTGACCGGACTCTTTCCTTTTGCCAAAAAGCACAATTATTTTTTTCTCTTTTTTTTTTTTTTTTTTTTGAAAAAAAAATTCCCCATATTTTCTATTTATCGTTATTGGCATGAATGTCCTAATTATTTTTATAAAAACAATTGATGTTCTTGGGAAGATGATATGGCACCATTTATTGATCAGGATTTTGATTTTTTCATTCTCTTAGATTTTACAGATTTTGATTTTTCCATTTTCTTAGATTTTACACTTTTACCTTCAAAATTCTCAATTTAGGTGTTGTACAAAAAAAAAATGATCACGGTTGTCTCTTGCGCCAAGCCTCCGCTACTTCATCGAAAAAGACATTTGATACAAGGTATGTTGCTATTTTTGTTCTCCTTCGTGTTCTTTGTAATACTCTTTAGTTTATTTAGAAATTGCTAGAGTATTACTGATTTATGAACTTTCTTTTCTCAATATTTGCGAAAAATAGCTATGGTAATAAATCTTTTCCCCTCTCTGGCCAAGAACAATTAATTTTCTTTCCTTCATTTTTTGGCATTTTTCTATTTCCCCCCGTTCATATATGTGCCATGTTAAAATAACTCAAAAGCCACTTTTTAACTCTCTTAATTATGATTAATTGCGCTATGTTTAAAAACTGTTAAATGAGAAAAACGTTTAGGAAAATGAATGATCAGAAGGTCCTCTTTCCCAATTTAAGGTGTTTACACACAATAACTTTCAAAATCGAAGTGAAAAAGATAAATTAAACGTTACATGTTTTCTAACTCTTTGTCTTCTTGTAATTCGTTCATATTTAATTCCATATGAGAAGAGGTGAACACAAAATTGCATAACAACAACTACAAAATATTTGAAACTGGATTCTACATGGCAATTGACAAACATGAAGAAAGTACATCGACTTCCTCATCTTTTAAATGTGTTCCATGCATTATTCATCTTCGCAAATCTAGAAGTTCAACTAAAAAGAACGTCATTTTTATACAATAGCTATATATTGTGTCATATAGAATTTTGTGTGGTAGCATAAAATTATTTAGGTGCTCCAATGTTCTAATTTTAATTACATATACTTAAGAGTCAATACCAAGCTTAACATCATTTGTTTGTGTGTAATTATAGAGAATACTACTTGGATTTCAGAATTATAGGAGGGTTACCGCTTTCAACTATTTTATCTGCTCTTTTATGAAGTTGTATTTTCCTTCTTGACTTGGCACAACCAATCCAAAAAGATCATTAATTATCTGTATGCCTTTCTTTTTTATCGTTTTCAATAGCATTGCATCTTATAATACATAATTTGTTAATAAGGAAAAGAAGTTTCGGTCTAAGCAAAACAAATTATCTCATTTATCTTGACGTAATTTATAAAAGATCATTTTTAAATTTATTAAGATACCGCGCGAAGCGCGGTCAAATACACTAGTTAATGAATAAATAAGCCGCAGGAGAGAATAGCAAAGGAATTCCCTTTCCAAGAATAACCATTGAGTACTCCTATTTAATGAACAAATTCACAGCAAATTGTAAGAAGTCAAATGAGGAGTAAACTCTTTCCTTCAAGGTTTTATTGTTACAAAGTTACTACTCCATTTTTTTATTTTTTATTTTTGTGTGTGTGTGTGTCATATTAGGTCCTAAAGAAGACCAAGAAATAGAAGTAGAATTGAAAACATTATCAGTTGGTTTGGTCCAAGTCATTTTGAGATCTGAATTGTGATATTCTTTTTGGCAGACATAACTTCTATAGATACCCACAACAAGAAATGCGCGGCCAATCCCACAAGTTCCTTTTTCAGATAACCTCAGTTGATTTTTTGGCAAAATTTCAGCTTGATTTTGAATGTGTGCATATGTGAAGGTAGGTCCTTAACTTCATGTTTTCTCCTAGACAGCCTAATGCAATTATAACATCTTTACCGTTTGTAATCAACTTTGGTCTATTGCTACCTTTCGACTTTAACTTTTCTCAACTTTCGAGATTTCAGCCGACTCGAATTTAAAGAAAGGTTTAAACAATAAATCTATATGTACATATATAAAGCTGGGAATAAAAAGAAGATGTGACACTTTCCTATGACCAGCAATCTTCTTCTTTATAAACCTGAATTGCATATTTGGTTATCGCCTTTTATTATATATGTTAATTGGCAAAGTTGTTGCGTGAGAGAAGATAATCTTAGCCACTGTCATTTGTTATACACTGATGCATTTGGTGCTTTTGTACTATATATATATATATATATATATATATATATATATATATATATATATATATCAGGGCCTAAGAATGCAAATCACGTGTCTCAATATAAATTGGTTGAGGAATTTGACACTAAATTCATTGTTAGGTAGAAGTACAGCTTTTTGTGGGAAATGAATACAATGTTTGTAAACCAAGTTAATTGAGAATGATTAGGATCGCAGAAGAAACAAATATGTTCCATTCGCCTTTTAACTTTTAGCCAATAACAGAGACACCAACACTTAATTAAGAAAAATTACCGATAACAGAAATTCATGGCTTAGAAGTTGAAAATCCCAATAAATGTTTTGTGGATAAGTAGTCCTAGGTCCTTACAAAATACTTCACATGAGAAATGTTGTTTTTGTAGTCCATGATAAATGGTAAATGGTTAAGTTCAAGTTGCTGGAATCCTATGACATCTTGAGTAAAAAATCTATATCATATAATTTACCTTTTTTTGTATTCATTAATTTTTCTATCCCATGAGAATATGGAGATGCTATGCTCGGTATTCACTGTTGTTTTTCAAACTATATTCTTTAGGCACTTTCCGAGGGTCTTTCGGAAACAGCCATCCTACTTTGGTAGGAGTCAGGTCTGCGTACACTCTACCCTCCCCAGACCCCACGATGTGGGATTTCACTGGGTTGTTGTTGTTGTATTCTTTAGGCACTTTCCTATTGGAGCTCTAGAGAAGGAATTTTTTATGATAAGAAAAGCAAGATTGTAAAAATCATAGATCCTCACAGAAGACATGTTAGAAAATACCCCGGAGTTTAAAAAAACATGTAACAAAATGCTTACTCACAAAGAACAATAATCGAGTTTTATTACCTATATAATAGCTGCTTGGTAGATTAATTTTCTTTTGGCATAGGCTTTTTGTCAAATATTTTATCTATTGGAGCTTCTAATTCCTTATGCCTAACCGATAGTTCTATGCAAATTTGTTAGTTTTAGAGTTCGTAAAGAATACTAATTTTGATACAATGAAGCGCACCATGAAACTCATTTGAGTTGATGGTGATATAATTTTATCAAGTTTATGACAACTATTTATTTGTTAGTTCAATGAGGTTGTGATTGACTTTCTTCACAGTCTAACAGATATTGTTTTTTTGAGTGACGAATTCGAAAATTGCACAGAGAAGAAAATCCAACTAATATCTCTGAAATAGAAAAAGAAGCAAACAATAAGAAGGATAAGATTAAAGTGCCTATTGCAGAAGAGGACAATATTGAATTTCCACATGAAGATTAATCATTTCACGGAGCAATGTGTTTATAACAATGTCTCATCCAATTTACAATGAACCTGAATGTGAATTTCTCACATAACATGTTACTTTCTTCTGAATAATCACTTTTTGATTTTAAATTTTAGGCTTAAATCAAAGTTGCCATTTGAAAAACTGCGGAACAAGAGACTCACTTAATAGAAACCAATAGAATTCAATGGTTTGTTTAGTTCAACCAGATACTATTTACTCTACTGTATAGCGTAAAGGGGCACGAATTTGCGCTACATGACAAGTGTATTTTATTTGTTCTCTTGACCTTAATTTGGAAGAATTCAGGAATGTACTTCATTTAGAGATAGTCAATTGGTTATGAGTGGAAAATGTTATAAGATTAGCTTATCATGCCACTATTCAGTGGCCAACGGGTACGTTTATTGTGGATATGCACTTAATTTGCCTTATGCGAAACCATAATAAAATGAATTTTCATATAAAGCTGTAATTATTTCTCGGTGAATCGTAGGAAATGGACTGTCATTCTTCTTAACACTCATAAACCACATAAACCAAGCTGCACCTACTCAATAGTTGAAACAAAATTACACTAAGAGAAACTGGAATTGGGACTCCTCTGTTATGTTCGAAACATTGTTCTAAATATCTTCTTCTTTTTTTTTTTCAACCATTAAGTTATTTGTATCATTCGGATATTATATACAGAAACTTAATGAGGTCGTTCGCGCGGGTAAATTACCTAGTTAATTAATTAATTCATGGCATCAATGCAATAATGTGTATTCAAAGTCCGTAGTAAGTTGTGCTTCATTAATTTAATAATGCCTATTCGAAGTGGATATAAACTAGTATACAGGATAAGCAAATATTGCACAACGCCTACAACTAAAAGGACGGGCGCGTACACTCTTCTTACACCGGAATTTTTTATCAAATCAATATAGACATACCATCAATCTACGACAATTAACTAATTCATATATTCACTTTAAGATCACTTAACCATGGTAAATTGTACTCAAACCCAGTGTTTACACCATATTCACTTTAAGATCACTTAACCATGGTAAATTGTACTCAAACTCAGTGTTTACACCAAACCAGTATATGCACACCATGTATTTGTATATAGACTTTATGTCACTTAACCATGATTAATTAATTCATACTTTCACTTTATTAAATCACTCAACCATATTAAGTTTGAATTCGTTTGGTGTAAATACATTGAATACCCATGAAAATAAAATGAGAAGTAGAAAAGCTACAGAAATATGAAGGAACAAACTTACTCTGAAATAGACGTTTTGTATTGTATCAACGGTTCCATTAACAAACAAGCAAAATTGTTCGTTTATTTAAAGGGACAATTTTACATTCACTACAAACATATGAAACATACTCGATTGCAGACTCACTACGTCTATTTAGCACCAACACCTCTTCTATATATCCTCGGGTCCATTGATATCCTGTAAATGAATGAAACATCAGGCAATCGAGTTAAATCTGGATCCGGTAGCTCCATTAGGTGTTCAAATAGAATGTATTTTACCTTGTTTGCAATCACTGCGCCATCTGGAATTTCTAACTTCACTCCGGATTTGGCAGCAACGGTCACTTTCCCCTGTATTGTCAGAACAAGAAGATTCAAGACACCGTTAGATTTTCACACCACAAATCAAAAATAGAATAATGCCATTGATAGGCCGTCAAAAGGAGCACTCAGAAACAAAGATTTGCTAATCACCTTCAGGGTAACGCCAGATCCGAACCATACATCACCAGTCACCTTCAAGCTATCTAGATCAATGATGCTGGGAATAGACTTGAAACGACCTAAGAAGCTGGCCACCTGAGAAAAAACAAGACAGTAACTGCATTCAGCCAAATGTCGCGTTAATCTACAGCACTAATCTACTTGAGGAGTTGATGCTAACCTTCTTGAATTCAGGTCCCAACTCGATAGATGGGTTAGATGGATTAGACCTGGCCGGGTTCCGGATGACATAGCCCTCATCAGTCAAGGTGTAAAGATCAGACTGCAAAGATATACAGGTGATGAGCACACTACATATCATTTAAGCTACTTGAAGATGGATAGTATCGTAAATCCACGCAATGCCAGATCATAATTAACCTGAACAAGGAGCAGATCTGAAGTTGCTTTCACTGGAAGGAAACGAGATCGAGGAACATTAGCACCAATTGCTCGGTCAAAGAACTGGTTGAATAAAATGGTAAAATTAGTAATGATAGACAGGAGCAAAGACATTAAGGATGATGTTGGGTATTTAAAGGTACAGAGTTAAGGTTTGGTATTACCTTAATCGCAGCACCGGCAGCAGTTTCAAGTTGAAGAACTTTGACCCCATCCACTTCCTAACAATGAAAATCGGCTAACATCAGACACCTATACAACGTGTTGGAACCTTGAACACATGCTAAACAAGCAGAAATTGATACCTTCGGGTTGGGAATAATCTCCATCTTGAGTGCATCTGCTTCTACAAGTCTTTTAATAGCACTCAGATTCACCCACCTGCATAACAGCAAGGGCTCAGTCAGCACATGCTTCATTGACAAGGAATAAAGCTTAGGTCATAAGAGATACGACTATCTTCGACTTACAAGTTGTTGGTGTTGAAAATTTTGAATTTTTCAATTGACTTGAATTCATTGACCTGTACCAAGCAAGTGAAAACTGAACATCAAATTAACTATCTCTTGGACGAAATGGGAAGAATCACATACATCTTCATGTTAAAGGATAAAATGCCAATTGGCGAAGAAAAGGTAGTGCAACCTCAAAATCATCTTGTTGAATAATATCAAATATTGATCCAGGAGAATAAATGAGCATTTACAACTTGATATATACATTTCAACAATATATTCTAGTCCAATTAGAACTGCTGACCAAAGTATAGTAGTATACTTGGAAAGCTCAGTCACCTTTCAGCTTCCATGCCTTTTAATAACATTTTATATATAAAGCAGCAAAGGGAGAAACTAAGGAAGAAATGGGAGATATATAAAGCAGCAAAGGGAGAAAATAAGGAAGAAATGGGAGATATAACTCACATGTTCATCAGGCACTTGTGCTATTTCCAGAAGCTGCAGCACCACACAAGAGAAGATTAATAAGCAACTTTTGCATAAGTAACTCATAGATATGATGTAAAAGGCATGCAAGCAGCGCCACAACTATTCTAAGTCTCTCAGAAGCGAGAAAATTGCAAAGAGTGCCAGCTTATGCAATTCAAAGTTCAAACTGAAGTAGACCATATCTAGGTAGTTGTATTTATTTGGAGGTTGTTTTCGACAAGTCTATATCCAACCAGATGATACATAGACAGGAATTGCTTCTGAGCTTCAGTTATAAGAATATAAAATGCAGATAAACAAAGTTACCTGTACTTTTCCTTCATAAGAGATTAAGGTGCCACCTTTGACATCAGCTAAAGTTTTGGGTGTAACCTGCAATACTCATTAAGCTGTAAAATTGCAGAAAGTAGATACTATTTTCAACTCGGAAGATGAAGTTTTAAAAGAACAGTATCAAGGCAGTACCTCCATGCAATACTCATTCTTGTTCTGGATCAAATGATTTAGGATTTCTGTAATGTCAATTAAGGAAAAGACAATGCACACTTTACATGGCAATTGATAATAGGTTAACTGTCAAAACCTTCTTCATGATTGAGATGGTATTAAATGCATATTAACGAACTGTAGTTTCATCAACAATGCAAAATTATAGCAAGGATACTCAAATCAACAATGGCGCCCAAGTTATCTGAGTTCGCAACAAAGACATATTCCTTGCCCTGCAGATGATTGAAAAATATAATAATTAATCGGCAACATTTCTTGCAAACGGCAAATGTAAAAATGGTTGCCAGAACGCCTGCCATAATAAGAAGGCAATGTCATGAGCAACAAACCTTTGCTAGTAGTGCATCAAGCTTTCCACTATTCATCAAAGAAGGGAAAACATCACCATGACCTGGAGGGTACCTGTACATGAGCAATGTCATGAGCCAAGTGAATGTACAAGTCATATCTACAAAACAAAGGACTAGAAATGATGGACAGGGAGTCATATTTCTTAAAGTGTACTCCGATTGGATACACTGTTTGAAAAAAGCAATCCAACAAAATAAACCCATGAATTAGCCAGCTTTACCAAACAATTTTGTCTCACAACAGTAATTACCTGCATTTCTGGTTATCGTTCTTGAAGCAGAAAAAATAGTAGCATACATAAATATAGAGACAAGAAAATGGGCGCAAAGCTAACCGAAGATAAATTTTCATTATCAGTTACAGGTTACTTAGATCAACAGAACGATGATACCCCAATTGCTAACAAAAGAAACAGCAAAATCATAATTTCAACTGTTACGATTTAGATCTAACTATATCTCAATAAAATGATTCATATCTAAAGCATTTCATATCTTACTTTGTTATTATACTCAACAGGGAGCCCAACAGGATACATGTTCCAGAACTTGAATTAAGATTCAATTTTTTTTTAAAATAAAATCAAAATAATCATCAGGAAAACCTCATCTTAAACTGTCAAATTACCATCCGTCTTTTCCAGAATTTCCTTTGCACGGAAGTGGGGCAAAGTCTTCAATAACCAGGCGGGGGTACTGGCTCTGTAAATATTTAACAGAATACGTTAAATCTCTCTTTACAAATCCAAAACTTCTCCTGTGGAGATACAAGCTGATAGATACCTGATATCACTAATGGTAAGTCACACTAACCTGATTGAATGTATGAATATCAATCTTTGAGTTTGCATATTTTTCTACAATCTACAAAGAGAATGCAATGGCAAGATGTCAGCACTTGCGCTCAGCCAAACAGGAAAACTTAACCGTGGAAGAGAAGACATCAAGTTATATTATTTCACCTTCAGTGTATCATCATGGGTGTTGAATGAATTCATCAAAAGCAGGGGAACACTGCATCCAAACTTGGCATTGAGGGCCTACAGAACAAGAGTTGTGAACAGGAAAAGCTGGAATACCAGATTACAATGTTCCATTAATATGCAAGTACCTCAATTTGCTTGACAATCAAGTCAAGGAATGTCAAACCATTACGAACTTCAATAACTGATCTGCAGAAAAAAATAAAAAAAAATAAAAATCAAGATTTATGCATCTATAAGATCAACAAAAACACAAGCTACAATATTTCTTTCAAAAGGAGAACATCATCTCCGTCTGCAGTTGCAAGTTTCTGAAAGCTAATATATCTGACAATAGGAGGAAGGCCAGGTCTTCCCAACTTTTTTTCTCTAGCTTCAAGCGTACAAATGCTTCAAGAAAAAAATATGCATGGTAAAAGGTGAAACACATTTGGTGAAGTCGCATTAGATGTATTCACAGGAGGACAGATCCTATCCTCCGATGGGTGAGCTGAATGATTGAATCTGACCTAATTACAAGTAGCCATAAACCATCTTAATTTTACTGCTATCTGAGTTCATAAAACTTAAAAGGCATCACAAGCAGCAAATTTGTATGGTAGGAGTATCTATTTTATAGTATTCCAACTCCGCCAAATTCTATTGGTACTTAGATTACGTAATGGTTGAATATGCCCCCCATCAACCCGAATACACAACTTAAACTACTCCCCATCTCATGACTTCGTGTATTAAGAAACACAATACACAACTCAATCAGCTCATACATGACTCAGAAATTCTCGGGGTCCCATCAGATGAGTCTACAAAACGGCATCAGATGAAAAACGACATAGAAGGTTGAGTACGGCACTCTGGATCCACCAACAGTATTTCACTTTCAAACAATTGGTGCTGTTAAAAGATGGGTTAACGAAAACAAAACAAGCTTAATGAAGTCACATTTGCAATATACTCTGTTTTCGATACTTTTAGACTTAAAATTGGCTAGAAAAAAAAAGAGCTGCAAATACATACTTGGGACCAGTGCATCCCATTGTTGTTCCCAAGCCTCCATTGAGCTTCAGGACAACAAGTTTGTCCAAAAGCTTCTTAGTCTCTGCGGGATCTGCATAGATCAAGATAATCAAGCATCTCGAGGTAAATGTTCAAACGGATCCAATTCCAAACAATCCATGCTGACATTTCTTGATAATGATATGACAGATTACAAAAACAATAAACTTTGTAATACAAATACCTTCAGAAAGAGGTGCTAACTTGTCATAAGGCACCACCACCTCATCAGTCGGCGTCTGGATCTTACTCCAGTCAATGTGTTGTGCTTCACCACTACGATCACCCAATGCCACAACAGATCAACAGTCAATAACCAAAACTAAAACATACAAAAATCAGAAACGCGAAGTGATTCGCGCTTTGCCGGCTACAAAACTAACTTGATCTGAGAATGATCGGAAATTTATCTAAAAAAAAAAAAAAAACACAAATCATCAACTGATCAACAAGAATCTCAAATCACATAATTATTCAGCATTAAGTCACAACAGATACGGTCAATATACCAAAACTAAAACATACAAAAAAGTGAGAAATGCAAAGTGATTCGCGCTTTGCGAGCTATAAATTAACTTGATCTGCAGAAGCTTGGAAATTGATGATCAACAACAATCTCAAATCACATAAATATTCAGCATTAAATCACATAAAAAATATGATAAATTATAACCAAAACATACAAAAAATCAGGAGTGCGAAGTGATAAGCGCTTTGCGAGCTACAAACTAACTTGATCTGCAAAAACTCGGAAATTTATGTAAATTTTCCAAATAAGCATACAGCATTTAAAGCACATCAAAAATCTGGTAATATTACAATTCTCACTACTATTCTTACTTAATAATAGTCAGAATACTAACTCCAACCGACAACCATACCTTAGATAGCGACCAACAAGGCACCGACAACCTTACCTTAGATAGCGACCGACAAGGTTACGCAATGCCACATCAGATAAACATTCAATAACCAAAACTAAAACATACAAAAAAAAAATCAAAAACATAAAGTGATTTGCGCTTTGCGAGCTACAAACTAACTTGATCTGGAAATTTATCTAAATTTTGCAATTACTTCAAAGGCACTACAAATCATCAACAATCTCAAATCACGTAAATATTAAACAACATTTAAATCACATTAAAAAAACTGACAAAATTACAATCCAAATCATTATTCTACAGATCATCAACTGAATTTAAGCAACAGTCTCAAATCACGTAATTATTCAGCATTTAAATCACATCAAAAATCTGATAAAATTAAAATTCTCACTTAGTAAAGCAATAATCAGAAAAATAATAATAACTGAAACTGTACCTTAGATAACGACCGACAAGGTTAATAAATCCAGATTTCTCATTTTCACTGCCAAAAAAAAAAAAAAAAATAATCAGCATGTGGATCCAAAAACAACATGATTCTATAACGCAGCAACAAAACTAACAAAAAAAAATGTAAAAACAGCACGAAAACTAAAAACATTAAAAAAAAAAAAAAAAAAAAAAAAAGTGAAGTGATTCGCGCTTTGCGAGCTACAGACTAACTTGATCTGCAAAAGCTCGGGAAAATTTATGTAAATTTTGCAAATACATAAAAAAAAAAAAAAAACACTACAAAATCAATCATCAAATAAAATTTATCAAATATTTATGGCAAAAAAATGACCTGATTTGGTTAAGGGAAGCGACAGCAGATTTGAGTTTGGTGAGTTTATCGGTATCTGAAGGAGATAAAGTAGCAGTAGCCATAGTAGCTAAGAAGTGATCTACAGAGAGAAAAACAGAACCGAAAGTTCTCGAAATTTGAAGAAATTTGTTGGACAGAGAGAAGTGATAGAGAGTGTGTGTGAAAGGAGTATTTATATGTACGTAAAGCCTTACTATTTATTTATTTTTTAAGGTAATAAAAGACTATTTGTATACTATGGGTATGGGGTGTTGGTAGAAGGTATAAGCTGGGATATTCAGTACTAATTTTTATATTATGTTTGGTAAAAAATATACCTTGTATCAAACATGATACAAAAATTAGTGCTGGGATATCCCAGCTTATACCTTCTTATTCCTCTTATACTGGGATTATTTTATATCAATATAAAATAATCTCAATAGATAGAATAAATTAATCCCGAAATTATAATTTCGACTATCTACCAAACGATCCCTATGAGTATCTACAATATTTTATTATATATTCGACAATCGGTGGCAAATCAAGGGGAAAGAAAAGGCTTTAAATGAATTCTACAAAGACGGTGGGTTTGCCTAGAATTCCCCTCACCGGTCTTCTCAGTCAAAATTTATCGCACCAAATTTGCATAGTGGGTTTGTATGTTGTATGTGGTACGTGGTATGTGAACTATTGCACAGTAAGAAGTTTATTAGTACCCACCCAAAGAATAGCGGCTACGGATTTCCCTTGAAGTTCCCAAAAAAAAAAAGGGTTATTAGGACATCAAGTTTGGCAGAATTCGACAATTTTTGTTTTGTTACATTTCAAATGATCAACGGAATTCAGGGACATCTTGAACTCATTAAAATTTAGTGTTCGTCTTTATGAGTAGATGTTACTTACCTCTCAAACAATTTTGATCTGATCTCAATGAATTATAATAGATCAATAGATAAGATAGACTGTTTTAAGTGATTGAATTCGAGTTTTAAGTATGACAAAATTCTTGATATAAGACATTTTTTAATATCGAACATTAAATGGTTAAATGAAAAAATTGATCTCAGTATAAATGTCTAGGTATATGGTTTTGAACTATTTGAAATAAATTTATATATCAGACATTACACAAACTGTACAATAGAAAATTTTATTGAAAGTAATTTTGTTTATATGTTGAAAAACATAATTAATCACATGGCAGGTTTGCTATATAGATAATAGATTCAATGCGTTATGGATGAACTCGAATAGAAAGGAGGGGAAAAGATGCAATGCTTTATTGCTTTGTACTAAGCTTCAATTAACTCTGAGATTGAAAAAGCAGTCTGAAGCACATGTTCTTGAAATATTGAAAAGTCGTAGAGAGAATAATATTGTTTGGCTCTAACAAATTGTTTGATTCCCTCGAATAACAAACACAAATTATATACATTGAGTGTACAAAATTTTAAAATCATCATAATAAATTAACTTACAACAATTGATATGATAGTCTGGAAACTATCCGAGTAACCTGCTAGAGCTGATATTTTAGTCCTTTATTCTATATAGTACTTTTATTTTTTTAAAAGTCGTGACACACTAAGATTACACGTTACGTTGTAGGAGTATTTTTGATAAGTAAAAGTACCTTTTTTCTTCTTTTGAACTTCATGTTGAATTAATTAATGTTACTATCATATAACAAAGGAAATAACATTTATTTCGGGAGAGGCATATGGAGGTAGTAAGAATATGCGCAGGAATAAACTGGGTGATGGTTTGGTTTGTAATTAGATTAGGTGGTGCAAGATTGATTTTCAAGCTAGGTAGTATCTTCATTGCTGGGTCCCTCAAGCCTTCGATTTGGTGAAACTTGCACTAAGTTATTAGGCTCATTTGGTTTCATTAAGATTTTTATTAAGATTCATATGTCTAAATCTAAATGATTAAGATGTTGTATTTGGATCTAAATACTAAATAATTAAAACTGATTATTTTTCAACATGTGAATGTGCATAATATATTTATTTAAACATAAAAAATGCACAATTCAAATAAAAAAGTAACTAAAAATTAGAACATAAATAAAAATTTAATAAGATAAAAATATTATTTGAAAAAAAAAATATTTATGTTTGCTAGTAATGGTGGAGATGCTTTATAGTGGCAGTGGGTGATGGGTGGGTTAGGTGCGTAGTGGTGGGGGTGAGGGTTGGTAGGTGGGGATGGGTGGTGGTGGTGTAGTGGGTCTGGGGTAGGTTTGGGGTGAGGTAGGTGGGTGTGGGGGTTAAGCGTGGGGTTTGGGTGATGGTGGTGGGGGTTATGGGGGTAGGGTGGTGGTAGTTAGGTGGGGTGGGGGGTTAAGGTGGTGTTCATGATGGTGAGTGGGGGAAGGGGGTAAGGTATGGGGGTGGGTGGGTGGGGGGGGTTTGTATAGGGATTGGGGTAGTGGGGGTTGAGCCGGTGGTAAAAATTGTTCATACAAAATACTCCATCCGGATCAAAAAGAGTGTCTACTTCGTTTTTTTTTTTTTTTTTTTTTGTCAAAAAGGGTGTCCACTTATCAAATCAAGAAAGAATTAACCCTATTTTTCCAGGTTTGCTCCTATTAAGTGCTATGTGATCAAATCCCATTGCCTATTTAGGGGAAGTTTAGTCAAATTATCTATTTTTTCTAGGAGTTAATATTTTCTTAAGGGGTGTGCAAATGACGAAGTGAACGCTCTTTTTGATTCCGGATCAAAAAGAGCGTTCACTTCGTCATTTGCACATCGATAATAAGACTCCCTCCGGATCAAAAAGAGCGTTCACTTCGTCATTTGCACACCCCTTAAGAAAATACTTAATGATTAGTATTTTCAAGATCTTAATGATTAAGGCCTATTCAATCAAATAAATGCTTAGCTCTTAATATAAACAATTGCATTTTATGGCCAAAAGTCTGAACCATTCAGATTCAGACCTCTATTAAATGCAAACAAATCAGGACATAGAAATTATTTGCACTAATGGTATAGTTGCAAAGCATGGGTTAGTAAATGTTGTAAGTTTATTTTAAGTATTATGTTTTCTACGAGTCTTTAGTCTTATTTGTCATTTCTAGTAGAATATATAAAGAGCTTTGTTTTTAAAATTTTAGTTTTAGTATGTTTTGTGTAATTCTTAGCTAAAATAAATTTAAATGAAAAAACATGACCAGTGAAAATTCATGGAGTAGATTCTAACCTATTTGGGATTGAGTTTAGGTTATTATGATTGTTGTAGTAATGATTATTTGCATCATTTTAGTAGTGCAAAAGCACTAAATGATTTCAGTAAAAAAAAAAAAAAAAGGGTAGTTTGAGAATTCTCGAAAGAATAATTGGTAATGTGATCGATCTCTGTTCAAGACAACATGCAAATCCACTTTAAATCAGTAGGTTTACATAAAAACAAGAGGAAAAAAAAAAAAAAAAAAAAAAAAGAGAGAGAGAGGGGGGAAGATCAATGAATTTAAAAGAGGAACATGTGCCAAAAGAAGAAGAAGAGGAGATAATGGTACGTTTTCCCGTGTTGAGAAGATAATAGCCAAAAACACACGGGAAGTATATTTTTTTGCAAGTTTGTTGTCTGAACTATCAAGTATTTTAATTTCCTACCTTAACTAGCACTAACTATTTATCAAAACACACCTCGACTAGTATCTAACGGTGCGTGGCAAACTCTTTTTTTTTTCTTGTTTAAAAATGATATCAAATGGCACTACACACGAATAATTAAAAAAATTAAGAGATGCGCTATGATAAATAGTTGTTGATAGTTCATGTAAGAAACTCATAACAAAAAAAATGATATTTCACATATATTTTTAACCATTATCTCGAAGAAGCAGCATAGCAAAAGCAGGAACATTGGTATTTAAAAAAGCACAAGATAAGAGTTGATAATTCTAAAACACTAGGATAACATACGTTTCATGTGGTTGTGACAAAGTTTCGATAGCTGACAAGTGAACTAAAAATGAAAAGACAAATCTATCTTAGTTGCTGTCAAAATGATTTGTCTGTTTTAAATAAAAACCCTTTGAACTTGACAACGATGTTGCCAGCTGCTTGAGCCTATAAAAATCTGAGTTAGTTACGTTTTGAGGTTGAGACTTTTGGTTCAATCTTTTCTAGAAATTAATCAAATTATAGCTATAGTATTGTTTGCATATATAGAGAAGTCTCTAAATATTGTTGATTACTCCATGTCTCGACTTTTGTAAAAAGAAATTATTCTTTTAATAATCAAACATATTCACTCTGTTTGTTGAATTTTTTTAAAAAAGTATATTTTAGACCTTTTTACTATTTCATGTTTGCCTGAAGGAAGACAAACATTAGTGTTTTATGTTAAATTCTTTTGGTTGTGATGTATCATAGTGTTCATACCTAAGAAACAATTAGGAGATGAGGGGTCAAATTTAAAGTGTCTTATGAGACTTATGCCCTTTGCAAATACTTAAGATTCCCTTCACATAAAACAACAACCAACAAGTTAGTATCTAGACAATTATCATTTTAGTTTCAGGAGTTTATTACTTTAATATAGAATAATTAAAAGGAATCCATCTGCTAAACACAATACCTCCTCATAGAGATATTGGTGTAGAAGAATACATGCTAACATCAATAAACCAATAAATCTAGTATAGTTTGACACAAATCTGTCCGAGAGAGAGAGAATGCGATAGGGATAAACCTCCTTGAATAAATTCACTTACGAAAATACAATTATGAATAATACTAACATCAATCACTTACTAGATCATTGCATGAACACTTTACAGCCTGAAGCACACTACTCTCATATTTTCGCAGACTCTGGTACAAAGTATTGAACATTAAGTTATATGAACACAATATCAATAAGCATAAGAGATTAGCATAACTATGTCTTTGATGAAGCCAATTTTGTAACAGAAGACAACGGTTGAACTATATCGTTAAAATGTGTGTGCTAGAAAGAAAGCTAATGTCGTTGGATAAGGTGCAACTATATATTCGATGTAATGAGGTACTATATATATCGTTGTCTTGGGGATTCCCCTGGCATTGTATGCGCTTCTTACTTCTTGGCAGGAATGCTTGAACCTCTGTTCATATTCAATCAACAACATTATTTATCATGGACTTTCTGAATTATAGACATTTCGACGTGTACCTGTGAGCTTTTTGATTATTTTCTTAAACTTGAGATTCTGAGAATCACAAAAAAAAAAAACTCATAAATAATGATTGGCTTTGTCGACTACAGTAATAAATAAACAATCAGGCAACGGTAAAACGAACCGAACAATGAACGAAAAAAGAAAAATAAAAGAGAAGGAAAATTGAAGATAAATGAGTTTCTTGGTTTTTGGAAGTGCCACGTCACCTAAGCTATAGCCCACTTTATATAAAAACATAAACTGGGGCTATCGCAATCCGTACTGATAACAAAAACAAAAATATGGGTGAATAATTCAGCATAAAAACAATCTTTAACAACTACAATTTGTTCCTGATTCTACCATTGTAGGGACCCCTGGTGGGACCCGACCCCTGATGGGCCCATGATCTGACATGCACTGGTATTGTCTGTGCCAGGGTACAGCCAGTTCGCACATACTCCCTCTTCACGCTGCAGCGCTACGGGGTATCGAACCCGGAACCTCAAGCTCCTTTACATTCCCCTGAGGGAATCACCTCTTACCAGTTGAGCTGTTGTAACACCTCGTGCATTCGGGCTAAGATTTATCTCATAAGACGGGGGTATAATGAACCCAATTTGAGTAGTGTATAAATGGTGTTTGAAACCCAATCAAGACATGAGAAGAGTCTTTGGGCAAAGCAAAGTTAAAAGCCACTCTACGGGGCATGTTTGCAAGTGAGTTTATAGAAGGTCGTACTTCCAACGACCATAACCCCTTTGTTAATTTGGAATTTGGGAAAACTTCCTTGATGAAAGTTGTAGCCCTTTGAAATAGCTTTCCAACGGTATATTATGGGTCTTGAACAGAGCTATGTACAAAATGTTATGCCCGTTTTACTAAACAGTGTTCTGTCGATTTATGGTGGAAACATATGGACCGTAAAAATTATACGGTGGAACATACGGACCGTAAAAATTATACGGGCCGTATATTCCAGTCGTAAAATTGGTCCAGAAAGTCCAAATCACTAGAATGGTTTTACGGTATGATATACGGTCCGTACAAATTATACGGGACGTAAAATGGGTCCGAAAGCAATTTTAAAACTTCGTTTTAAGGCTTTTTCACTTCATTCTTCACACCTCCAAGCCCTAGAACGACCTTCTATTCTCTCCCATCATCAAGAACACCAAGGTAAGCCTACTCTAATCATTCCAAGTCAATTCTAATATATATATATCCTTGTAATCTAAACAAGAAATCATCATTCCAAAACTAAGGTTTTCAAGAAAACCCATCTCAAGGTTCAAGAATTCAAGATTTTGGAAATCTTCTTCAAAGCTCAAGTCTTTAATTCAAGTTTTGGAGCGACTAAGGTATGTAGAGTTACTATCTACGTGTGGGAACATCATTATTCTTCCCCACGCCTCATAATCCATAAATTATGATTCTCTACTAAAACTAGGGTTTCTATACCATGCTCATGATAACCCTAGGTCCATGTCCATGATTATATTATGTATGAATTATTATAATTCCATTATTGAGTTCTTAATATTTCTTTATGATTATTGAGAATTCGCCCGTAATCCATGAAAACTCATATCTCGTATTCCATGGGTTCTTGCATGCATGTTTTTAAATAAAAATGATTATTTCATGAATATCCTACATGTCTACCAGTTTTCATGCAACTATATTATATAATTACTTTCATGCTATGACACAAGATACATGCATACTAAATACAAGTTATTTCATGAAACCATGTTTACAAGTTATTTCACGAAACCATGTTTACAAGTTATTTCGTGAAATCGTGATTACAAGACAAGTACAAGTTAATTCACGAAAATCATGGGCTTCTTAGCCAACTATATTATGTTCATGTTTTTGGGAGTTGCACGAATTACCGAGAAGGCTCAGATAGCCTGAAACTATATAGCCACCATAGGACAAGGATCGCTCCGCCCAGTTAGGATGATACCTTAATTTTACACTGAATGGATCCATCAGGCACGATACCATCTTATACCCTGGCAAGGTATGAGGGCTCTGCTGGTCGCGGCGAGGATCAGACTCCACGTACCCACGTGGTGATATCACATGTCGGTTTATGAAATGCTCTCCCTACTTATTATGTTTTACTTATGTTATATATATATGTACTCATGCTCATGCTCATGCTCATGTTCATGTCCAGGTTTTCAGTTTCAGTTCTTATCATGTTATTTCTTTCAGTTGCTTTACATACCAGTACATTCAATGTGCTGACGTCCCCTTTTATTGCCCGGGGGCCTGCATTTCACGATGCAGGTACTGATATACAGGATGACACATCTGCTCAGTAGGACAGCATTCGTATCAGCTTATTGGTGAGCCCCATCTCATTCGGGGTTTAATCAACTTTTGTTTTATGATTAGTTATGCATCTAAGGTATGCTGGGGGCCTTGTCCCAGTAAGTATGTTTTCCAGTCAGACTCATGGTAGAGGTTTCATAGACTAGACAAGTCAGTTATGTTATGTCAGACATTCGGAGTCGTATAGCCATTTTGGCTCATTCATGTTATTTCCGCACTCATGTTTAAACAAGTATTTTTATTAAGTATTATGACTTACTACGTTTTATAAAGGCTCATCATGCATTCACGTTATATTCCGCTCATGTTATGCCTCATGATGATTCAGCAAGTCATGTGGTTCACTCGGTCACATGCAGTAAGGCACCGAGTGCCGTGTTTCGCCCAGGCCATGGTTCGGGGCGTGACAACCATGAACTATCATAATGGGTAAATTGCATAACACAATTGGCAAAACTACATTAACAACGAAAAAACTTTTACATTATCATGTGTATCAGTTAAATTTGTATCCTTACTCACTTGAAAGTGAAAGTCAAAACATAAGATATATCACATGTAGGTTCATCTTAATGAAATGCCTCTGTATTATCGTACTCAAGAAACAATAATAATATAAATTGCAATTAAGAGAAATAAAAAGTAGGAAACATATATTGTACTGTACTAATGAAAAAGGCTTTGAGGAATAAAAAGGAACACTAGTTTGAGAAATTGCACACAAACTTACAAAGGGTAAGGAAGAAAGAAGAACAACTATGAATAATCTTCATCTTCCTCATCTTTTGTTTCAAGTTTCAACCAATATTTCCTATTCATTCACTGTTTCACAACTCTCAATCTCTCATCTTCTGAACAAAGTCAAAACTAAGCCTGCAAAACTCACGTATTCTCTTTATCAATCTATCCTCGCAGATCACTATATTTTATTAGTTATTAATTGCACCAGGAAAACAACTTCAATTAACCCCTGAAACAAAATTACTTTTTAATTCCAACAAGAACTCGTGACAATCTAAGTTGTAAGTGAAGGATGAAGAAAGCATGAGATACAAATAAATCAATTAATTAAATTTTAAATTGTCACAATGTATAACTACTGATCTGAATAAGTAAAAGAGATTTGGGATCAACAGTACAAGCAAGTAGACTTCTAATAGTTATCCTCGAATCATTCTAGTCCCGATTTTCATGTAGACAAAAATAATTATTTTCAGAAGGCAGAAACCTGAGTTGGATGTGGTCTGGTGTCAGAGGCGGACCCAGGATTTGAAGACCGCGGGAGCACTATCATCTTAAGTCTTAACGTAGACGCTAGCTAAACTATCAATGACAACCGATATCTAATACCTAGACGTTAACACTGTTGAACCAACTTACACTGGTAGATCAGTGGTCAAAGTTGTGCAAACCATATGAATGGTTACAGGATCGATCTTGGGTATCTCATTTGTGCATACTAATTTTTTGGGGTAAAAACACAATATCTGATACAAAAGAGGATTATTAACAAAAAATATCAAAGGGAGACCACTATCTGTGGAATCAATCCTGGGTATGGGCTGTGGGAAGCAAAGGCTTTAGCTAGTGCACCAAATGCTCTTATGTGTATAGGAGTGTGTGTGCATATATATATATATATATATATATATATTTTTTTTTTTTTTTTTTTTAAGGTATATCACATATATATACAAAAAAATTCTCAAAGTTACCGATTGCTCTCCCTCTTTACCACGTGGATCCGCCTCTGTCTGGCGTCATGTCCTGCATCAGTAATTAGAATACATAGATTGAGGTAAACTTCTCTTGAGTTTTCTCTCTGCCTTAGGCGACACTACGCATTGAAATTGAAAAGGTTGAAATGGCACGTATGAGACAGAAGGCTTTGGCTTACTGGGGGGGTTTAAAGTAGTGACTCTTGGGAGTCATGCCAAAGCACCAAGCCGGTAGGTTTTTTGTATTTTTTTTTCTTGGCGTTTTTTAGTACTATGAAGTAGAAATTGCCACAAAAAGGAGAAAATAGATAAATATAAATGCTGGTCATTGGGAGCGTCACGTCAGCGGGCCTTTGTCCTGCAATATATATATATATATATATATATATACATTACGCTTGTGTATATGTATGAAACTAGTATAGTATTGTTTGAGCTATTAACTCAGTTACATTCAAACTGGTATAGTATTGTTTGAGCCATTAACTCAGTTACATTCAATTTAGTCTTCTTAAAAAAAAATGTATGAAACTTTATAATTTCTGCAGTTTGTGATCATTCATTCCAAGTTGAACCTCGAACTAAGACTCTAAATCTAATGGTCGTTGTTGCAGACCTAAATTTAAAAAACTCAAAACCAAAGCCTTAACACTCTAAGCTCGTTTGGTTCGATCGTTTGATATTATTTTATTTAATGTTGGAATTTTCTTTTGTATTATGTCAAACTAATCCTAGTATACAATTTAATACATCAATTGAAGTTTTATTTCATAGCAAGACCACTACGGTATAACAATACCATGATTAAGTTGTATATAAATAAAGCATTCAAAATGCCGAAAACTTTGTAGCTTCCCTCAAACCCTTTTCCGTACACTTGAATAGTAGATATAAACCAAACATAAATTTAAGTTATACTCTGTATATTTGATTTTTTAATATAATAAATTAAACTCTCTATGAAAATAATTATTTGTGTAACAATCTTCGCGTTATTAATCATTGTATTACAATCAATCCCTTCAATTAGTCATTGCTAATCTAAACATTGAAGCTCCGCCTTTCATCACTTAAGATGTGTGTCTTGGCACTTGTATATTTAAAAAACACGACTGGGCTGTAGCCCTATATCATCACATTGAGTAACTTAAAAGAATGGTCTTGAAGCTGGGCGGATTTTAGCCCTACTTAATGTTTGACCATAACCCAAGCGGGGTCAAAAGTTCAAAAGAACCAATTTCTAAAGTCATTGGTGTCATTTCCTAAATTTCCACTCAGTTTCTTGTGGACTTGCTCATAACTCAACAAGTACACTTCGAGGCCTTACTCTTTGGCAATGAGATAAGCGGTAGTCAAACACAAAGGTGCATTACAATAATCGATTCCAGGAAAGTTGGTTTTGTGAGAAGGATCCCATATGTGCGACAATATTTTTGGAGGATCTGAGCATCATAGCTTCAAATGACAATCTACTGCTGTCAGGAAGAAACCCAAATTTATAACAGCTTTCACCTTTCAGCAGGTTTCCGAGTACTCACAGTCCAAGCTGAAGAAAACACAACCTCCTTTTTATCCCTCTCATAAGCAAAATTAAGGCAACTTTACAACTCCCAATCCATCTCCAATGAACACAAATATAGGGAAGGAGGAGACCCTTTATCATAGGCCATAGCAACATCTAATACATGCCATCTATCTACTTTCTAAAAAGAGAGACTATGTCCAAATGAAAAGAACTGGATACTAGCGAAAACCATAACCGAAGTTCATATGAGGAATCCAATACTCTTGGGAGCGGACTCAAAAAATTGATTCGGTAAACAATGCAAAGCCAAAATCACCTCTCATACTGTACATCTTATCCATTTAATTCTTGGAATGTGAAGAGAAAGTCGGTGGTTGCTTGAAGCCGGAAATGTCAAACAACTCCATGAACCTTAGATCTGATACTCTAGCTTTCTCAGCAGCGTACCTTTGGTACTCATCAAAAATTGAGGTGAGGCACCATTTCTGTAATTTTCTGAGGCATCCCACAAGGCTACCAGTTCGGTGCTGCATAAGTTACCACGCAATGACATGAACGGTGGTCAGGAATGGTAAGAAGAAAGCAAGAAATTTTAAACAAAGACAAATGAAGGACTACCTTTCCTCTTTTGCAGTGAATTAACAAAGGGCGGTTCTTTTCATCTACAAAAAGTATCGAGTAAAATTGTAATAGAGAAATTATTTAGCAAAACTAGCGGACAGAAACCTAAAGCAAGAGAAAATAAAATGCAACCCATCAAACTTACCAAGGACAACTCTCAAAGATTCTCTTATTTTTTCCTCTGGGATGTTGACCAGTGGTGGCTCCTGCATTGAGAAACAGTCAAGTACTAATCCACATAGATTTTTTTTGATACATATCAACAACAAAGAAACTCTCCCAATTTACCCCTAGATACATTGCAATGAAACAACAATAAGAATATTTCCATACAATAAGAATATTTCCACACGGTTTGCACAATCATGTGACAATACTAAGATGTCTGCAAGCAAGACATAGCACAGTAGTCATATATGCTGCTACTAATGTTTGCAGACATGTACCATCTGGTATATATTGCATCCATATTAATACTTGGTCAAAATTTCAAACCATCTCCATAACAGAAAGATGTCTTTTCACTTAACCAACAGCTTTCAATGTCCAGAAACATTGTGATAAAGTTGTTACAGGACAAGAATAGAACTGAACATTTGTATTAACCAATCAAGCCTCAGTGAGGAGACAGAGATAGACCACAAAAAGTAGAGTAACTTTGTCAGCATTCGGACAGCAGAGAGAACTCATATCTATAGCCTATAGCATATGATTATTAAAAACCAGAAGCATAGAAGAGTGTATGACAAATACGAAGGTTTCCAAGTTTGACAGGCAACAAATTGACCTCCTTTAAGTCTGCTCAAGATCAGAAGGTAAGAAAAGAAAAACAATCATAAAATATGGACTTGATTAGAAATTGTAAGGTAAGGTTTGTCCCTTCTTACTTGTACTCTTCCTCTTTGAGTTTTTCTATTATTTAAAAAAGCCAAAATTTGCTTCTAAAAGAAAAAGAAAAAAAGAAGACTAGGGGCTATATATCAAAAAACATTATGGAAATGAAAAGCTAACAGCAATTAACTTGAGAAACCTACAGAGTCGTCCTTTTCTCTCCTCAGTGAATCATCTAATTATCTTCCTAGTTTAGCAATCTAATTAGTTGGATATATATATAGTTTAGCAATCCAATTAGTTGGCATAGGCAAATTTTGGAGTCCCGGAAAGCTAATATGGCTTGCTTCTGGTGAATCCAAAAAGGATGCAGTTACATATTGCTAGTGGATGAAATTCTTTCCCTCCCACACAGCAGTTGAAGATTTTCTCGAAGCAAGTGCAAAGCTCCACCAGGACAACTACTAAGAATAAACACTTAATCTGACTTAGAATGTGCAAATTGGACAATTTTTCCTTAAGACTTTGGGAAGCAAGAAATTCCCTACCTCCTTCTCTTGAGTTATGAACTAATTTGGTTGCACCATTACCTGTATAGTACCACTACTAAACCAGGGAAATATTTCGCAAACTGAAGATCTAAAGCCAATCAAACAATAATTCTTGACTTTTGTAATTCCCTAGCTATATTTATGCCTTATGGTTCAGTTCATTCATCAAAAACAGAGAAAAACTAAAGGCTGTAAACAAATAGAAGGAAAACAAAATAAGTGCTAAGAATGATCAAGTAGCACTAGTTGCAGCAGGCCCTTATGAATTATGAACTGTGAGTAGTAAGGTTGAGTGTTCGATGAGAAGAAAGCTGTACTAGGACGCTGTAAACTCGCATTTTTGCTGTAAAACGAGAATGCAATTTAAGAGAGGAACTTTAAGTAACTAGATCCTTGAGAGAAACACAGCAACAAAAATTCAGAATGCAGCTGCAGGTGACAAGCTCATCTGGTGAAAGACAACAAAAACAACAACATACCCATTGTAATCCCACATGTGGTGAAAAACTGTAAAGATATTTTAAGTCTCCAGCTATCTGAAACAGAGACACATGCAAACTTTTGTTTTCTTTACTCCTACCACATACAAAACTATCTCAAATCCTATTTGATGACTATAAACATGAAAAATCTACAACAATTTGAAACAAGAACATCTTTTGGGCCATGCAACCTCAAGTACAAGTATAGAAATTTGACATGACTTATACTAGTTCTTAGTCAGTCACAAATGTCAAATACATAGAGTTCACTTGCACAACAACTAAAAGAGGAACCAGGGGTCATACTTTATCAAAGGAAAAAGAGGAACCAAGGGTTAGTTTCGGTGACTATTCCAACTGACTGCTAAATGACTAAATATATCAGACCAAAAAAGTTTATAACTTCATCTCCTACAAACTAATACCACAAAACCTTTTGACTTTGGTCCCTGAAGAAAGATGAATCCTAGTGCCAGTTTAGTCGGAAAATAATGATTACTCCCTTTCCTGTTATATAAATCAGAATAACCAACTTTGAACATGGAATAATCACGGAAGAGAATAAGCAGAATGAGTAAGTATTCAATGCCAATAAATAGACTTCTTCTGGATAGCCAGTCAACTAACTCCCATTTCACGCAACGTATATAGCTAGAAACCAGTCACTTACCTAATTATATAGCAAAACAATGTGTTTTCGCCGACAGCCGACATCACATTAGGAAATAGAGCAAATAAAAATAATCAGTTCAAACTTCAAACAAGTCCTTGTGGTAATGATTTACAACTTGTAAATACTATCGGGTTAGTTTGGCAGAGGACTCACGACTGTGAATAAGTTAACTATATACTGCTTATGCATTATTTTTTTCCCAACTTGGCGCCATATTCTGAAAATTACTTGGTTTTTCCAAAAAAGTAATGTTTTACAACAACTTCGTCCGCTGAAATATCAGGTCATGATCACATAGGTCTTAACATCAACCACAACTCTCACGGTTCCCATAACAAATCGTTAAAAATGTTTTTTTAGAAGTTCTTAGTTCTTTCCTTTTTGGTTTAAGCAATCGCATGATCGCAACATTCTACATCATACTGATATTGAGACATATATCACGGAAGATAACCTCTACCTTGGATCCTTCAATGGCGAACTGGAAAAGCCGAATTCCATTCGCATTTAGGAACTCCATATTAGCTTCAGGGTATGGCTCCGGACACAAATATCTAAACACAACATATGCAAACAAAACAAAAATCAATAGCCATAAGATCATTAAACAAAAAATTAAGGCTTAATACATGGCCAAGCACCCTTAAACTTGCCAGGATATTCCATTTAGACACTCGAACTAAGCCATGTTATAATTCAACACCTCAAGTCCTAATGACGAGTTCCAATTAGACACTTTCAGTTCAAATTTTTTTTTTTTTTTTTTTTTTGCGTGTATTTTCATTTGTCTATTAGGTAGGCATTAACCGCATAAAATATGAGATCTCTTTAATCATACGCGTTCACCTCAATAAGCCGTAAAACCCCAGGCTTCCACTTAAGGTTGATGCTTATAATTAAAGGAGATTACATATTTTACGTAGTTAACTTAAATACTTAAACTACCTAATAAACGAATGAAAACACACACAAAATTTCTTCAAATTTTGAACCAGAAGTAGTGTCTAATTGGAGCACTTTATTAGGAATTGAGGTGTCTAATTGGAACAACGCTTCTTCAAGTAACAAAAACGTGAATGAACGAATGAACTCACACGATAGAGCCAAAAATGATAGTTCAGGTAGGAAATATCAAGGTGTATTTTAATACATAGCGTGAAAAAAGTGATAATTCAGGTGTGTGTTTTTGACCGTTAACTCAAAAATCAATAACAATATAAGATCATTAAACAAAAAAGCAAATGAACTCACTGACATGATAGAGCGAAGGCCTAGGGTTTGTAAAAAGGGGAAATTAGCAATATCAGGGAAACCAGAACGAAAAACACCGTAATCAACCATTGAAAAATTGAGTGGCGGAACTAAAAGTCCTTCTCCGGCACTCTCCATTGCCGGAGTATATCTCTCCGGCGAACCGTCGTCGGAGCCGGAGGAGTTGCCAATCGGATGATGACACGTGGAGGATCGATCGCCGTTGTTGTTCTCCAATAGCATTGCTGCTGAATGTGTTTGTGGCGCCAAGTTAATAAAGAGAGTTTACGTATTTGATTTGGAATTCTGAAAATCTATTAGAGAGTTTTGAATTGGTTTGATTTGATTCGTTGGAATCTTTTGGGATCTTCCGCTCTTTATAAAGGTTAGGGCTGGCTGCTAAATTGGGCTTCCGGGTTTGACAGACACACTTGAGGATAAATTCAGAATTTCAATAGGACTAACTAATCACTTGAGGATAAATTTAGAATTTCAATAGGACCAACACTTAGTTGAAGTGTCAACATGAAAAAAGAGTCAAGTTTATAGCTATACTTTTAATTTACATTCGCATGGTCATTGTTTTTTTGCTACAATATTTATACACACAATATACAATTACACACTTACTATAAATAATGTATCAACTTGTATAAAAGTATATAATAATGTATAAAAGGGTTATTTAGATTTTAGGGTAATATTAAAAATACGAGCTATTTGGGAAACATTGAGGAGGGCTATATTCCCTATTTTATACTTTGTCTCAATTTATATGATATAATTGAGGTTTTAAAAGTCAAATAAGAAAACGTATAATTGCAATTTATGCGTATCTCCTATAAATATCTTAAATTATAGACAATTCTCAATACATGAGTAATCTTTTAGAGAATTTATTCTTAAAAGAGTGACGTATTTGATTGAAAATCTATAGGAGAGAGTTTTGGAATTGGTTTGATTCGTTGGAATCTTTTTGGTATCTTTTGGGATCTTCTGCTTTTATAAAGGTTAGGGCCGGCTGCTAAACTGCGCTGCCCGTTTCTTAGGTGTAGGTTTAGATGACTGGAATAAGAAAGGATTTCGAGGGGAGAATAATTAGGGGTCGTTTGGTACTATGCATAAGAAAAAATAATTACTCTTTTTATCTCTATAGTTTCTTGTCTCTTCATTTTTGCGAGTATCTGTTGGTTTATAATGATTTATTTACTTTCATTGTTTTCATTTTCATAACTGCTTTGATTTCTTTGCCCGTATCTGACCTTTCTTATGCTTTCTCTTGAGCCGAGGGTCTTCCGGAAACAGCCTCCCTACCTAAGGTGAGGGTATGGTCTGCATACACTCTACCCTTCCCAGACCCCACGTTGTGGGATTCACTGGGTATGCTGTTGTTGTTGTTGTTGTATCTTAATTTATGCGATGCAGTTCAAATTTTGAGAGTTAAATAAAAAAAATCTTTGACTGCAATTTATTCCTATGTCTTTTAAATTATTAATTAATGTTACTTATAATACTTTTTACATAGTTTCTAAATATGTAAATTATTTTTCAAAAAATTTAAAGATTGTACGTCCGAATACATGGTCAAAACAAAAAATTTGACTCTCGAAATTCAAACAGTATCACATAAATTGGGACAGAGGAAATATGATATATTCCCTTCGGCTGAAAAAGAGTATTCACTTAGCCTTTTTTTTTATTCAAAAAGTGCGTTCATTTACCAAATCAACAAAGAATTAACCTTATTTTTTCATATTTCCTTTATGAAGTGTTAGATGATCAAATCCCAATACTTATTTAACTATGGGTAGTTTAGTTAACTTATCTTTTGTTGTAGGAGTTAGTATTTTCTTAAGGGGTGTGTAAATTACTAAGTGAAAACTCTTGCTGAACCGGAGGGAGTATACTAACTTCGTCTCAATTTATGTAGCACCATTTGATTAGATACAGAGTTTCAGAAAAAAAAATGATGACTTTTAAAATTTGTGGTCCAAAATAAGCCTTAAATATTTGTATAGTTATAAATCATCTCATAAAGCAAATTGTAACACTCTTTGCGGATACTAAATAAAAAAAATAAAAAAATAATAAAAAATAAAAAGAGGGCACCATAAATTAAGACAGAGGGAGTAGTTTGGTATAACTCTATTCAATATTTGTTGTAATTTGAATCATTAACTTAATACATTAATTGGTGTATTTTTTTTTAATACCACCAACAACATGGAATAACTAATTCATGTATAGTTTATACATGAATACATGAATAGAGTACCACAAATGAGCACTTTAAAGTTAAATTATTATTAAATACAGAAATGTGTCATTTTTATACGACTTATTAAAAGGGAAAGAGTGTCGCATAAAATTGAGACGAAGGAAAGATTATTTAATATAGCAAATCAAACATTCTAATACCAGTGCGACTCAAAGATGATGTCTTCAAAAAAATTGTCCAAAATTTACCGAACTATATCGATACTTAAAGAGAAATCTAAATGGTTGAAATGGTTTTGAAATGTCTAATCTCGAGTATGCACGGTACAGTAGCCAAAATATTGATATGATATAATTTACTGAAGAAAAAAACAATCGAACTGTACCATTGACACCTCTCTATCACCTTATCAGTTGTCACCATCAACTGCTCCCATCAACCACCATAGTTAATCACTATTGTACATCACTAGCCACTGATCAATCACAACTATCATGGTTAGTCATGCCACTACCAACCACCATACATATTTTAACAATATTTATTTTGACACAGTATTAGATCAATCAGTATCTTATATGAATTTAATATTTATTTATCTTTGAATAAAGACAAGTTCTATGTATTCAGATATTGGGAAAACATAATTTTAATTGTTTAGTATTCCTCTCTTAATACATCATTTTAGCGATGCATATGTGTATTAAGATTTAAATGTCTAAATCTTAATATTTAACTATGTATTTAATTTCATATTTTAATTTTAACAAAAATATAAGGCCTAGTGCTTATGTATCAAAATAGAATATAACATTTACCTTTAGTTGGAAGAGATAAGTAAGAGAAAACAAGTGGGAATGAGGTATGCGATAAGATGTCCATATTTTGTTAAGTCCTTTTTGGACGGTTAAAGTTTACTGTTTTTGTGGTTAGAGATTAAATGAAAAAAAAAATGTGGGCACTACTACTTTAAGATGGGCCAAGAAACAAAAGCTTCGAAAAGGAATTCTAAAATAGTGTACTCAACCAAATTTATTACGTATTGTAACCAACTTAGAAGCCATTGGCATTCATTGATAGGTGTTTTTGAAATATTTATCATAGCATATTTTGGGTAATAAATTGAGTCATGTATGACTCATTAGCCATGTATCGGGTCAAATTTCACTTCTATAGACGAGTTGTCAAGTTATATTGTACCTCTATAAAAGAAGGTTACTTTAAATTTTAAAATTCACTGGCTTATACCTTCGACCTATTGATTATTGAATGGGGACAAGGGGAGAAAGACAACATAAGACAAAGCAATGGACAAATTTTGAGTGACTTAATTAAAATTGTCAAAAAGCAAAGGAAAAGTATCACGAAACGCCTCTGGCACGTGTAAACGCCAAATGACTCCGTAGCCATGGTATCTGATCAAACTTCAACTCTATACACAAGCGGTCAAGTCAAATCGTACCTCTTTGAACGAAAGTCACGTTTAAATATCAAAATTCACCGATTTAAATGAAAAGGGCAATTAAATATAACCTTTCGACCTATTGACTAATGGGTGGGGACAATGGGAAAGAGATAGCATGGGATAAAGCAAAAGACAAAACTTGAAGTGACTTATCCAAATTGTCAAACAAAGAAAAAAGCGTCTCGAAGCTTTTCTGACACGCGTAGACGCTTAATGGCTAATGACTCCTTAGCCTATGGTAGGTGTTAGGTCAAATTTCAACTCTATACACGAGCTATCGAGTCAAATTGCGCCTACATAAACAAAGACTACTTTGGAATTTCAAAATTCACCCATTATAACGAAAAGAGCAATTGATTGCAACCTTCTTTGACCTATTGGGTATTGGGTAGGAGAATTGAGGAAAGATAGCACAAGGCAAAGTCAAGGACTGATCTTCAAGCGACTTGTTAAAATTGTCAAAGAACAACGAAAAGTCAATCGAAACTCCTCGGGCACGTCTAGACGCTAGCAGAGTGGCGTTTGCCTGCCCAACCAAGTATTTTAGCTCTCTCATTCTCTTATGGTGCCGGCAAGAGACGTGGTTCCTCTTTTGGGGTGCTTAGAAATATTTTTTGAACAAGTATACAAAAGAAGAAGAAAGATAAAAAAGAATATAAACGAGAAAAATAAAAGTAGAAAAGGACTGGCTAAAGTGCGATAGGATGGAGAAGGAATCAAAGGTTCGATACTTGGATATACTTTACTGTCATGCAATTTTGACTACTCTTTATCTTCCAGTGGTGATATTGATGCCTCATGCTAGGAAGATTCAGGCACTACAATTATTCTAAAAAAATAATAAACTCCGCCTGTATAAGCCCTACTCATATTGCCGGTTTTAGACTTGGGTAAAAGAGAGAGATTGCAGTAGGCTGACAGCCCGCGTAAAACTTATCAATTCACGATGATTCTTGTATCGAAAATATCACACAAAAAAGGCGGAATACATCAATAACCTCTTAAACTTGTCAGTAAATTTCATTACGACACTCCAACTACAACTTGTTCATTGAGCATATGAACACATTGATAAAGTATTTACACACTTCCGACTCAAATTCTGGAAAAGTTTCTCAAGCGCCCAATACATCTATAAGTTAACCACTTAAAATATGTCACCTTTAATTATATGCATTAACCTCAATAAATAGTAAAACCTCAGGCAAGGAGGTGTCATATTGTCTGTGGTTAAATTATTTATGTAATGGGTGCTTGAGAATACACGAAGAAGCTTTCCTAAAATCTAAGCTAGGAAATACAACAACAACAACAACAACAACAACAACAACAACAACAGCCCAGTGAAATCCCACATCTTGGGGTCTGGGGAGGGTATAATGTACGCAGACCTTACTCCTACCAAGGTAGGATGGCTGTTTCCGAGAGACCCTCGGCTCAATAGAAGCATAAAAAGGGGGTCAGATAAGGTTAAAAGATTTAAAACGATATTGCAATGAAATAATGCAAGCGACACAGTAAAACAGGATAATCAAGGAATTCAAAGCGATATGGAAATAAAGCGATGTTTAATAAAAACAGTTTATGATGTGTTTAGGTTCTCAGTTGAAACAAGTCGTAGTTTGAGTGAACAATGAAATTTATAGACTAAGTTTTGAGGTTCTATCGATGTATCTTGAATAGTCTGTATGAATTTAGTACCATGTGAGTGGAGGAGTGAAAATGGCGACTAATTAAGACCTTGGGTAATTGACAAGAATTAAAAGTGTGAAAATAATGTTTACATACTAGAGTCGGATGGCAAAATAGTTCTTGCAGAAACAGGTAATTCATGTTTTCACTACAATTTTCACTCTGCTATCCTCATTTCTATATACTATATAAATGCAACTCCGGAATCCTGGACTTTCTTTAAACTCAACCCCAGAAAAGAAGAGATACACACTAAACTATAAGAATTATGCGACTACTATGTAATCACCCATCAAAAGCTACATCTGCCTTCCCATCAAACAGACTTGGTGTAAGGAACCACCAAAATCGGAAACCAACGTTAGCCTAATAATCTGGTTATTCATGTACAATGGAGAATTGTTGTGGAGAACTTGTACCTCTTTTCCTTTTCAACAAGCCTCTTCGTCAGTCAAATGTTAACGATCATTCAGATGTTATCGATCATTTGAATTGTTTGATCATTCAAATGTTACGATCAAGCAGCGAGAACGAGTGCTTTTATTGTCCCTTGACTGTTTGCTGTTAGAATCGCTGGGCTGTCACGTTTCCAACAAACAGCACTGATGAAAAATGATCTCATGTCCCCATCTGGATCGTTCTGATCGTCAGAAACAAATCTGTGCCGAGCTGCTGGCTTAGAAATTGCCTGCACATGTATCCCGGAAAGAGATTAAGCACGGGGAAACGATGTTAAGTAGCTCATTGTATCTGCATAATGAGCCTGCTTATCAACTGGTTTCAGAAATATACCTTGTGATAGACAAACACTTCATTTGTCTCGCTACCACATGCAAGGTATTCGCTGTTTACTGTAAGACCTACAAAGTTCTTCTCATTCGTATGTCCTTTAAAAGTACGGAGCTGAAATTAAACACAGAACAAGAAAACTGCTGGTCAGTATTGAATTGATTTTCACAGATTTAGATAGGAATTATCTCTTAGACCGAGAAATAAGTAATTAGTTTCAACAGGAGTCAGATCTAGAAAATGATGAGCGCATGACTACTTACAGGAACGTTCTCCTTGACATCCCACAAACGCAATGTACTATCAGTTGATGCAGAAGCTAGCTCGTAGTTGGATAAAAATTTTACATATGAAACAGCTTTACGGTGCCCACTGAAAATGTGCAGTGGCTGGCTAATATTTCTCAAGTCATAATAGTGAATGTGATGATCTGCAGAACCCACCTGCAAGATGTTGGTAGTTTAAAAAGTTAACCTTTAACATGAAATACTACAAGTAAATGCATTGATGGAAAGGGGAAACAAAAACCAGCTTTTTAGGAGGATAAGTAAAGAGGAAATGAAATCTTACAGCTACATGAGCGCTGGATCCTGGATTATACATCACCGAGCAAATGTTAGCTTTCATGTCAATGGTAAGAATGCTGGCTTCCTGCTTCGTACACCAAATTTTGACCTGTTGAGAAATTAATTAGCACATTCCAAAATTTTCAAGTATAATAACTCGCCAAAACAAGTTTGTTCCTTCGGTTTGGCAGACTTCAAATTCATTGTTGGACCACACGGGGCACAAACCACAGCAGCCAGCACACACCTCACATTTGAGAATTATGGGCTACTACAGTACAAAACCTAATAAGTATTCTATTCATATGTGACTACTTATGAATCAAAATGAACCAGGAGGTAACTATTTATCAAATTTGTCTACTTCCAGAAACACTATGTTTGTCTCTCCAAAAACCAAATTGGGAAACATCAATAAGAAAAACTCATATCCGGAAGTTCTATTTACCTTGCAATCATCACTACCAGAGACAAGCATAGAAGGTTCAGTACGGCAAAAGTCAATACTCCATGCTCGTTTTTCATGCTCTTCGTATTCCATCACACTCTGAAAAAAGAAAGTGTAAATCTTATCGCATCAGATATAACTGCAGATCCATATGGAGGTGTTTTTCATGATCTAGATATAAGAACAAAATAAACACCTGGAAGACGACACTACCTGACGAGTCGTAACATCCCAAACCGTTACTATACCCTCATAGTCACTGCTTGCTAAGTGGTTTTTAGTGTACTTGTTCCAACTCAAACAACTTAGTTTGGATCGGGTAGACATTTCAACAACAGGACATTGCGCTTCTGCTGTTTCGTTTACCACCTGATAGAGAGAACATACAATGATTGGCTTGTATCTTTTTAAAAAACAAATATAATACAGCCCACGAAAAGCAGACTTTATAAGAATCTCACATCTAGCCAACTAATTGGAATATTTAACTAGGAACAATGACAATCTCAATTCAACTCAGATGCTCACTGATTTCTCCCAACATATCTCGATATACTATCTGAGAAGACAAAGGGGCTAGAAGTTAAGTTTAATTAACAGAACAATCATTAAACATTAGCAAAAATAATCTTTGTGGGACGATTAGCAGAAATAACGAAGCTTCACATGAAGCACGAACTTACTGATGAAAACTCGAAGACCTTAATTCTTCGCGATACCCCAGCAGTAGCAAACAATTCATCATCTCGGTCAAATTCAATACTGTCAAGAAGAGGAAATTTAGTTGCAGCAGGGGAGAGAGAGAATTTCTTGCCAAAAAAAAAGACTGGGTTCATCCACTAGATCTAAATATTAAGAGCAAATAAAACCTTCTTACTACCAAATGGTTTATACTTCAATAAAGGGAATTGCTATAATGTATCCAGGCAATAACTACTAATCAAAGTAGCCTGTTTCTCAATAACCAATTATCTCTAGTTCTAGTTTCGAAAAAAGGACAACTGAAGAAAAAGTTATTGTTTGATTTTATTCTAAATGCAATGAACATCTTACCTTGAAACAATATTGGCCGAGTGGAAAAGGTCAGCATGCCTGAGTTCAGCAACAACTCGCAGCCGACTATTTCAACAAACACAGTAGAAAGAAAAAACCGTAAGCCCAAATATTTAGGAAAATTTGCACTAGTACTACTATTATTAGATGAACTGATGGACCTGTATCGCGTAAAGGTAGATAGAACAGATTGAAAATCCTCAAGTCCCGCAGAATAACCTTCTCTATTCATGAGATTTGCTACCCTTTCTCCCTGTTTCTGTGACTGTCTTGCCGAATAGCGCCTCTTTTGTAGGTAACAGTCTTGAAGCTCATTGAACTGTAGACAATTGAACATGTTAAAAGGGAAACAAAGTCAACAATATTTGAACAAACATCAACAAGCACAGTGATAAATTACAGAATTAACCTGTGCATGAACGCGTCTTTTCCTTGCTATTGCCTTCCCAGGTTGATTAGGATCCTGTGAATCTGATCCACCGTGGTGGTCATTCTTCCATTGCACAAGTTGAGAATTCCCGGGAGCTCTTGCATCAGTGTTCCTCCGTGGAGTGCCAGCACGACCTTGTTCTTGTGAATTGAGAGAACTAGAAACAATTGCACCACTTCCCTTATCTCTCAATGAAGGCCTGGCTGTCATTGCAGAAGAATCATCGACTAGCATTCTCATTTTTGCTGAATATCTACCCCTTGCCCTATATAACTCTACTCTCCGCTTCTCCACAGCATTTATGTCTTCTTTAATGTACTGGAGATCATTTTGGATCTAGAAGAAAGTGCAGGATACAATCAATAATCTGCTTGAATCTTAATCAGCAGAGAGACATGAGATTAAGGTTGTCTATAAAATTTCCAGTTTCTAAGGAGCCTACAGTTTTTACAAATTTAACAAAAATGATAAGAGTTGTAAAAGCACATAATTACAAATAACATTCCCTTAGATGGATAATAAATGAAAAAAGCACGTACACAAGGAAAATTCTTAGACATGAATTTAATCCCCCTTTCTTAGTAAGTTATAGGAGGCAGAAGATGTTAGAGCTTTTCCTGAACCGGTTTGACAATTTATATTGCAAAAATGTGTCAGCGTAAAAGGCAAGCTCCAGTTATCTATCTACCAACGCGATGTTCCTTTTCCCGATATTATATTCTTTTGAACATGCTTTCTCTAGTTAGCATGCAAAGATATCATACAAGAAAAGCAAATCCCCTACCTCTTGGAGGGATGTGAATTAAATAGAAAAGAAATTATAGTAAGTTTCCAAGTAACAACAGATAAATTCAAACTAAAAGTGACTATATGTAAAGTCAGTAGAAGTTCAAGACAAAACCTCATTAAGCTCTTCAACTTTTTGCTTCCTTAAACACTGGAGAAACTCAAGCAAAATCTGAAGATTTGTTTCAGCTTCTTCTTGTTCCATTTTTCTTTTCTTGTCCATAAGAAGTGATAATAGACTATCCAGCTCTTTAACGGACACCTCGCATCCCTGCCTAAGAATCAAATTAGAATCCTGAACAGATAAATAGAAATAACCCGGACATAATGACAGAGAGAGTTAAAAGGCAAAATCATCTCAGAGTAAAATGGCAGTTGCAAGAAAATAATCAAACAACCTGACTAAAAGAGCGGCTGAAATGCAAAGTTAGCAATGCTCTCCACTAAAGCTAAGTTGAATGGACGCTTACAGATCTCCTACAGAAAGTACCAGCCCTTGTATTTTTACAACATTTTTGCAAATACTTGCAGGTTTGTATTTCCTTTTCAAGACATAACTTGCTCGGATATTCAATTTCCTTCTTTTCAGTTTCTCACAAGTTATGGCTTTATAATATCTTTCCCTCAGAGAGTCAAAACTAAAGTGTGCTTGGACAATGAAAGAGAAGTAGTGAGGATGCTGTCTCCCTTTTCCACATGCAGGTAAAAGCGCAAGATACTCTCCTTCCAACCATTTTGCACCTGATCTAAATCCGACTTAGGATGAACGATTATTTTTTATATATAAAGTACTTCAAAAGGTTAAGAGTGAATTTTTACACTTCCCTCCAACAAAAAAATAAGTTGCTACAACTCTTCAAAAATCCTGAAGGGCGTGTCAGATCCTCCAAAAGTAGTGCATTTTTGGAGGATCAGACACGAGTGCGCCAACATTTTTGGAGATCCGAGCAACAAACCAAAAAGAACAAGACATATAAACTAGTGGCCTAAACTAACACCTGGGGAAGACTACTCATTAGCTTCTCTTCCTTTCCATTCATACCCTCATAAGTCATATCATGCCATATCACTAACATCAGCCTACAAAATGTAGCATCATACACCGGTACCTCAGCAAAACTTAGATGCATCATTATCCAGACAAAGAACATTCACTAGTTTATCTACAACGATCTATGTTGCTCGGACTCTCCAAAAATGATGCGGCACCCGTGTCGTATCCTTCAAAAATGCACTACTTTTGGAGGATCCGACACACACCCGTGTCCATTTTTGAAGAGTCCAAGCAACATAGACAACGTTACAAAGAAAGCTTGTTTAACTTTTCATGCATATCTGACCTGCAGTATTGCCTGGCGAAGTTGTTCCACAGGTGTAGCACTTTTGGCGATTTGGCGAGCAGATCTCTTCATCAATAACTACACAATGGAGAAAACTTTAACACAACTAGGTTTAAGTGGAAAATAACCTTCTAGAATGTCATCATATTCAATAGACTGGTAAAAAATGAAGATCATAAAGCAGAAGAAAAGAAGCAAAGAGGAAAAAAATACAAATAAAGGGAATGAAACTACTAAACAAGGTTTATCAGTCAAGTTTTCATTCCAAAATAAGCCCATTAGGGGGTTGTGATGAAGAATTTGAAAAACGTTACAACAAAAACTCACAAAGGGGAGATACAGATCAATCATGAGTAATGTAAGCTACATTTATATCCACCAATTTCCAATTCAAGTAAATCTTCATGTACATTCTAAAGCAGATTTTTAAAATACCACACAATAAATTCAAAAAAAAATCCATACAGAGCGATATTCCTTCACCAGTATCCCATTAAAAGGGAACTTTCACCAGTATCCCATTAAAAGGGAACTTTCTTCCTGCTACATAAATGCAGTAATATTCCAACCAATATTTGTCGTTGACGCATTATACAAAATAGGTCTGAGACATCATTAACTCCTGTATCTCAGCTGACCTGAGAATTACTGCAAACCTTAAACATTAAGATTCTGCCGTGATATAAAGAAACCAGCGTTATAATTCTTGGTGTACTTACTCATAAAGACCTATATTCATACATGTTTTTTTTTCCAATTCATAGAGACTGTCTTTGCTGGTTCAATATGTATTTTTTCAATCACTCGTTGAAATCCAAGAATTCATCAAATCCTGAGCATTTTTCAGTAATATAAACACAGCAGGACGAAACCAGATTCCTCCAAGGCATGTAGTTCTACATTGCTAAAAGAAAAACATTGATAATTCTACTTAGAACTAAATAATTTCACCTCAAAATTCTTATTCATCTGATCTTCTTTATAAGTGATTACTACACTCATATATAAGTGATTTCAAAATCGAACATCCAAATTCATGAAAAAAAAAAAAAAAAAAACTGGAAAATTTTACCTTATTGATAAGTAAATTAGGACAAAGGTGATTTGTATTCAAGTAAACAATGTGATGATTACACCTACATATAAGTGAAATTCATCCAAATTCATGAAAAAATCTGTAAATTACCTTTTTAAGAAGGAAATTAGGACAAATGTGATTATTACACCTATATATAAGTAAAATTCAAAATCAAACATCCAAATTCATGATAAAAAACTGTAAAATTTTACCTTATTGAGAAGAAAATTAGGATAAAGGTGCTTAGTAGTCAAGTAATGAGAGCAACAAGGACAATCACTTTTGTTCTGAAGATGAGTAACAATACACATATAACAAAAACTATGTCCACACGCTGTTAGAAATGCATCCTTTATAATTTGCATACATATTGGACACAACGTATCCTTATCCACTTCCAGTTCCACTTCCTTCTCCGCCGTCACTTCCTCCTTAACAACCGTCACCGCCACCGCCGCCGTCGTCACCGCCGCCGGAGCCGCTTCTGCCGGAGCTGAAGTTTCTCCGGCATTCACCGGCTCCGATTTAACCGTCGGCACTAAAGCTCCCATTGAATTACGCTCTCCTCCTCCCATCCCTCCGCAGTTGTACGAGTGCCTGATCAATTCAATTATGTAGAAACAAGGGCGTCTCAATAAAATTAATGGCCTAAAGTAAAATTTTAATCTCAGGACTTAAAGTATATACAAACTTCCAAACTTTTGCACATCTGAAAGGTACAAAATTGTTGCAGCTGGTAAATGATTTTTTTTTTTTTTTTTTTTTTTTTTGTAAGAACTTCCTGCATATATATGTAGGTAGATATTCTTAGAGATGAAGAAATGATGATTACTCTGTGTGTGTGTTTTCTGTTAGGAGTGTGAGTATTTTTGTGAGGGTATAAACCGACCACGTTGGCGGGGAACCCGCGTTTTTTAAAACTGGGGAGACTTGTTACTGCGACCGCCTCATAATATATTTTCATGTCAAATAGGATTGTGTAGTTTTTGAGCAGCCCATCAAAAGCAGCTGAAAAAGAGTTTTCATAAGTTTTACGTAAAAGTTGTTTAAGTAATAGCATAAATTTTCAATATATATATATATATATATATAAAAAAAATTTAGGTATAGTATCATAGGTAAGCCTTATCATATTTATAATCTTGAAAAAAAGAGTGCTATCAAAATTGATCCGTGATATTTTAGCTAAATAACTCAGTATTCAATTAAGTGCATCAGTCAATTCTTTTGAAGTATGGTATCAGGCGATAATACTAAATATATTCTAGAAATTATGTTATATAAAATATTTCATTTTTTGTAATGATCATAGATTTGCGTGCTCCATATTTTTAATTTAAATTCACCCATGTCTAGACCTCGCTTGTGGATTAGAGTTGTTGTTGGTGCTGTAATATGTTATAACAATTAAAAGTAATTTAATGGCGCAAAAGTTTGTAGCCGTGATGACTACATATACATTATCCGAACTATAATGAGTGATTCTCTAAAATTGTAAATTTGGTAAAATTTTAAGTGATAAGCTATCAATTTTTTATTTTAATTTATAATTGATTTGAATAAATTTTTATAAGTTTTTTCAATACTTTTTTTTCCTATAAGTAAATTGGGATAATTTAGTCAAGGATAATGTTATTAAGTGGTTTACTTGACGAGTATGCTAAAACCTTAAAAATTACTTATTGCAGGGAGAGTGTATTTTTTGTCCGTTCGAAAGTCAATCGAGTATATGTGTTTGATCAGAGTATAATATTTGACTTACATGTCAAAACTAGGTTTAAATTTCTCAAATTTTATTTCCGATCACATACTTTCACGTAAAATGGGACCTATTTTTTTTAACAAAAGTTTTATACTTGTTTTTAATTAAAGTTTTCTTTAATTGTTAAACGCCATATATTTATCCAAATAAGTAATTCCGTTATTAAATGCATGGGGATGATGATACTAAAAGTTGGCCACAAGTTGATTATCATGAGTTGGAAATTACAATTTAATGTATCTCTTGCCAAAACTCTCTCACATCAATTATCAAGATCGAAGATAGTACTACACGTAAGTGCATTAAATGAAACTTGTTAAAACCTGACCCAAAAAATAGAGATAAAAAATAAATTAAAATCCTCTAACATATTCGACATTTACATTAAATCAATAAATTTATATTAGCAATCACATGCAAGGAAAGGATTAAATTAAATGGAGTGAAAACAATTTTTTAAACGTGTATAAAATTTTGAATACTTTTAACATACGAGAAATATGCATGTTTACATTTCTAGTGCCAGTTTTTTTGAATCTCTTATCAAAATTATTGGCACCGCTCATTGTTAGCAGCTACAAATTAAAGTGAGAAAATCACTATTCTTACGGAATTCTTCGGAATTTGACTCATTTGTAATGTTTCGGATGAATATTTCCTCGGAAAAATCCCTTATCAATGACCAAATTTGATGAGACATCCATCGAAAATTAGTGATATTTTGGTTGTATTAACTATACTTATGTTTATCCGGAAATTGGGTCAGTTGAATTTGTGTACGTGGTCAAGGACACATGGACTAAAGTGACCAGAAAAGCGATGTATTTTGTAATTAAAATCAATAAGAACGAAATATAAGCAAAGTAAAAGTTAAGAATAGCCTGAGCTTTGATGTAGTTTTGAACTGGTGGCTCAGGACAAGCTACTAATTTGGTCCTTGTTGGATCTAAATTAAAATAGTAAAGAAATTTAACAACAATGCAAGTGTGAAATGTATGTCGGTGTATATCTCATGGATTTTATGTGTCCTTTATAATGAAACGCTAAGTCCTATTTATATTTAGGCTAAGGGGTACACATTCCATGAATTATGCCCTTGCTAATAATGCAAATTAATGTCTTAGTAATGATGAACAATAAAGAGGACAATAATGCCTAATGTCCCGTGGAAGGTGCAAGATCTGATTATAACGGTTGACCGTTGCCTACCAACCGGTGCTATCTCATTTCCACGAGTAATCGGGCCCTTTAGTTCCTTCGGTGTCATTAAACCTCTGCCGGAGACTCTGAACGCTGATTTGCATTTGAATCATATTTGTTGACACGTGTCATCATGGCATTCCAGTTGTATTCTACAAATTTAGCCCAATACAACTTAAAATTTTAATGTGTACCATGAAAAACATATATCTTTCATTCGTTGACTTGAAGATTCATGGATCGCCCGCATCTTTGTGGACGAATCCACCGTTTTAATTAATTGAGAATATATGATACAGATTTAAAATATTGATAAAATTTCTATGTTCAACCGTTTCGTAAAAAAGGTAGTGATAATGGTACCTTCATCGACTTAAAATTTAAATCTTAATCATATGTATTGAAGAGGATCAGATTATTCAGTTTAAACAATTAGGTCAGAAAGAGAGTAACTCAATTTTCTAAAACAAGGGACTTCTGACTAATCCACGATACAAGTTCGTTTTTTAAGACCTAATCCCTAATCCCTATGCAAAACGTGTAAGAATAAAAAAACACAGATAAATCAAACTAAGAGAACAAGAAAAACAAAATCTATTTTTTTTTCTTTCTTTCTTGTCATGACATTCTGGTTTGTTTTGTAAGAATACCTGTAAAAAGTGCCTGCTAACCTAGCTAATAATAATAGTAATAATAACAATTAAGTATTGAAAGTTTCCTATATTATAGGGATTTGACTCCTCTCCATTATATTTTCTCTCCATTTTTTAAGTGCATGTTTAGATGATTGACACTTGTCTATTTTAGATTTTAAATGCTTGGATTAATTTAACTTAAGTAAATATATTAACTGCAGTTAACGGTTTACTTTGGAAAATTACCGTCCATACAAATCTCAACTTCCACAAATTTAGGAACCCATTAATATCATTATAATTTATATATTCTTACATCCAAATTTATGATTCATCACAATAAATGAGATTATTATGTACGTAAAGAGTAGTTATATACTACTTTTTTGCATTTTAACCATAAAAATGCAATTATCTCCCAGCAATTTTTCTTGCAATCCACCTCTGTAATTTAAAACTAAAAACTAGGTATTTGAGGAGCATTTACTAATTTTAAATGTTTCATAGGCAAAAACAAAATTGAAAAAATGTAAATAAAAAACTACTCGTACTAATTAACAATTTTGAGGTGGTATAAAATCGTCTGCCCCATTCAACTAAAATATGAAGTATTATTTCTTACATCCTTGCAAAACAAAATGAAGCAGAGTAATCAAAAACGGTTGTATAGAGGAGGGGAAGAGAAAATACGTTTAGCTAATATTGGACAGCATAGTTCATTCTCAATAAATAATATTATATTCGAAAAAACGACATAAAATATAAGAACTGATAATAAGTAAATAAAATGAAAACTAATAATTTCTAAAATATAAGGGAGTTGGGAATTTTCTTACCAAAGTTAAGAGTGCATTCCTAAAATTTATCTTACTAGCTATGGTTAAGATGTTTGCTTAAGTTAATTTAATCCAAGCCCTTAAAATTTAAAATAGATAGGTGTCAATCATCTAAATATACACTTGAGGAAATGGAGAGAAAGTGTAATGGAGGGGAGCTAAATTCATATTATACAAGAAGTTGCCCTCAGCCGTAAAATCCTCACTAACCATGCTGCTCAATAATAATAATAATAATAATAAAGATACTAAAAGTTTTCTATATTCTTTATTAATAATATAAATTTCATATATAGGATTCAAAAACTCATGCAAAGAATAACACCTGAGGTAAATGACTAAAGTGACCAGAACGAAGACCAAACTAATATGTATCGTTTGGATCTCATCTTTTTCTTTCAATGTGTCTTTAATTTTTGTTAGAAATATATGAATTTCAAGATTCAATAATTTTTACATGTGATTTTACGTTTACATCTTCTTAGTTTTTCATCAACGAAGATTCATTATCTATTATGTATTTATAAAAATAAAAATTTAACCTGATATATATAATGTAAGTTTTAGACAAAGATATTCAGATGAACTTCCTTCTAACACCTTCATTCACCATCTTATTTCATTCACTATTGAAATTCGAATGCCATCGTTTCTAATCTTATTTAAGTACATGAAACTTTAGGCGCCCAACATTCTCACGTGGTATTGTTGGTCTTACAATTTGACATACTCTTACTTTGACAAAACTAAAGAGAATTTTGAAAGCTATGCACAATCTTCTAATTAAAACCATTGGCTAGTGACTGAGCGACGATATTAGCTATTGACAGATTTCTGTTCACTTGTTGGAACCATGGTAGGTCATAAACGTGGACGAATAAAAAACAGAAATATTATGAGTCGGGTAACATGGCCAACAAACATATTGTTAGGGCGCATGAACTATATATAGTAACCGTCAAAAGATTGTGACACGACGAACATATCTTTCATCATAGGTCTCTGAATCAAATTTGAAATTTCAACTAATAAAATTAATATGAAGTGCTTTTCTCTTTAATAAACCTTACATGCAAATTCAAATTAATCAAAATTCAAATCGGATATCGGAAAATTTAAAAACTACTCCCTCCATTTTTTTTATGTATTTTAGTTTGACTTGCAAAAAAATTAAAAGGTAAAAAAGACTTTTAGATTTCATAACCTTAAATTAAAGCATGTAGAATGTATCAAAATCTTTTAAATTTGTGGTCTTAAACATGTCACCTGAGACATTCATATTAGAGAATTATTAAATGTTAAATAACATTTCTTAAATAAATTTTAAACAACAAAACCACATAAATTAAAGCAGAAGAAGCAATAATAATCGGAATATGATCAGTATATCCAACGTACCATACCTATAAAAACTTTTGGAAGTATAAGAGAAAAAGACAAACTACTTTTTTTGGCCTTTACTTTTATGACATGCAGATGTGTCTTTAAAATCCACCATAAAGTACAATTGGCTCATCAATGGTGCATGCAGTCTGTCACATGACCTAAAAATCTGGAGTTCAGAGCACTTTTATGATATTGAATCAAGCAATAGGGGTACAAAAGGGTCCAATCTTGACATGTTTAACTTTAAACTACATTTATTCCGAGAGATATATTAAGCTGCATGAAGAAAAAAAATAGACTTTTCAAAACTTTGTTTTAATGTGTTTGTATCGGTGGAACATTGCAAGCACTCTGTAAATTAAATGAAGTACAAGCAAGCTAACGTAGCACCATCACCATATATAGTTTGTATCCACATAATTGACTCTTATTTGTGCAGGATCAGGTTACATATACTCTTCTGGACGAATAATTGTTGAATATGTAGAACTATAATTTAAATTTATTTAATGTAAACCCAATTTTCCAGCAATTATAGTTCTACATATTCAACAATTATATCCATTCGTGTCTCTATTATCTGTGAATGGGGAACATGGAGCATAATTTCATCCCCTCTTATGGTGTACGCCTAGCTACATAGCTGAGCTTGTCAGGGGTTTAAAGGCGACCGACCAGCGTGTGTGTCTATATGTGTCACGACCCAAATCTGACACTCAGGCCGTGACCGGGCACCTGACGAGCTTCTACCCATAAGGCGAACCCTCTAAGCAAATCATGCGAAAATTAGCGAATAAAATGAATAATACGCAAAGTCTCATCATATAATGAAAAGTGCGGAAACGGAATACAAATACTAAGTCTTGCCCATAAACCCCATAAAAATGTCTAAGTCATGGAACTACTAGTCTGAATAGAAAAGTACGAGACGAAGCTCGGAATACTACTAAGTCAACTAAAGAAGAAGAGGCCGCCATGATCTAATGGTGGCTCACCTCTACTAAACTGGACTGAACAAAGCTGGAATGAATCGAGGATCGGCTACCTGGTCACCGTTAACCACACCTGCACACATACAACATCAACAAGTGTGAGTCTAAAAGACCCAGCAAGATCATCGACACTCTCAGCTTACCCCTGGGGCAAGTCTTTGAAATCCCTGATAATGCATAAAAGCAATTACCCAGTACAAGTATATTAAATATATACAAACACTGAAGCTAAAGCTAAAATCATGAAGCACAACCAAGCAGAACATGAAATACTCTAAATCTGAATCTATGCTCACGGGACATAGTACGTATTTATCTATGTCTTACCCCGTTTTCCGGAGAGGGCATTATTTACCCCCATCTTACCCAGATGAGCAATACATGAAATACACTGAATCTGAATGTATGCTCACGGGACATAGTACGTATTTGTCTATGTCTTACCCCGTCTTCCGGAGAGGGCATTATTTACCCCCATCTTACCCGGGTTACTTAAAATTCTAGCATCTATCTCTCACCGAACATCAATGGGACCTGTGGAAGTATGCCCCTCTGAAGATATGATAAGTGGAACATACATCCATTCAATACCACTCCTAAACTTTACATTTATATAAATAGTATCTATTTAAGCGAAATTACGCTAAAGGACTCATACGGTCATTACTTTAGAAACTTGGAAATTATCCAATTTAGATCATGCTTGCCCACTCACACGAACTAAATGGTTTAAATGCATATATACAACACAAACCATATGCTTTTTATAAAAAGCAAGTAAACTAAGAGTTTAAGCCTCACTTGCCTTATAACCGGAATGTAAACCTCTCTTGAAACGTCAAAATCTCTTCTAATTATATCTGATAGCCTCAATCTATTCAAAATATGAATAACGAGTCCAAATTAGTGAAGAGAAACTAATCCCATAATTGTAAGACACCTCGGGTTCAAAGTCCAATAATTGACATGCTATTAGTCGACTTATCCCTTCAATTACTCATATAAAAAAAATGCACTGGTTTTAAAAAATGCTTTCCCTACAGACTACGGTAGAGATTCTGTCTTTCTAATCTTTACCAACCCATGAGTTGTAATTTATAAACCTAGTCTAACAATATTCAGAAACCCCAAACGAATTCTCTGTGCAAATCAAAGTGGAACTATAATCTTGAAAAGTTGTCCATTATAAAAAAAAAATTATATCGCTATTCCCAATGCCTATTAAACACCATCACTTACCCCATAATCATTGTGTCCCCCAAAAGGTAAATTCTTTACATTATGTCATAAAAAAATAACTGTACTCTCATTCTAATTCAATTCATGAAACATAGCTATAGAATAAATTTAGCATAGTACCTGAATGCGACAGTTTGGACTTCTACTTCTCTCACTCTCAGTACACGTTACCAAATCCTCTCCTGATGCTACAATGTTTCCTTCTCAATACTAGAAATTTTTCTAATCCCTAATAACCTCTTAAACGTGGCCTGCAATTTGGGGGTGACTCGGCCCACTCCTTCTTTTAAAAAAAAAAAAATATTTAAATCCTTAATTATTCAATCCATATAATGATATTGGCCCATTATGCATAATTAATTGACTATCTCAAACTATATATATATACTACTAACACTTTCAAGAAAATAAATAAATATAAGCATATGATGTGGACTATATTCCATAGTTACCCCTCCGATATGAAATCCGTTAAAATTAGTTAGTTATAATTAAGGGAATAACTCTAAAATTCACTTGAGAGTAAAAATATCGAGTCGTTACAATATGTACTGTGTGTGTGTAACAAGTTTATGGAGTTGATGCATTCTGCTCTCGTATTATAAATCATCCTTGTCAAATCAACCTAAAAGAAAACTACTAAGAACTTGATCAGGGTACATATCATCTAGTGGCTGACATCCCAAGTAAAGACTAAATTATTGAAACCTTTTTTTTTTTCCTATAATTGGTGTCAGCCAACTTGTGCACGCCTCGACTAATTCCACAAAGTATCTACTACCTCCCACTAGCACAAGTATCGAATAACTCCATCCAAATTGTTGAAACTTTGATAACTCGACTAAATTGTTGAAAATTTGAACTTCCCAAAACTAAATGTATTACATTTAGTACTTGCATATTATTGAAAGGAGATAACAACCAAATGCTTGCCCATCTTTGGGCATTTTGACATGCTCTATCTCAAACAAAAAGATACAACATGGATATAACTTTGTATTTTGGTTATACTGGTATATACAAGTATAGTTGGTTCTCATTTTTCTTTCACTACCTTCTGCTGACTTAAGGATCGGCGACAGATTTCTTTATACAATCCACGATACCTACACAATCAGCCTGAGGCACGGGACACCCTGGATCATCTTCAGACTCATCACATAGATTTGTGTGCGGAGAGCGAAGGCTCCCATGAGTTTGACAGGCTTTCATTGTCTTACAATGCTCAGCTTCGTCATCTCTAATGTTCATGAATACGTCGTACAAATTATCTAAACAGGAAACACGACTTCAATCAGAATTATACTCTCACTTGTCTGAATCGATTACCGCTTTGCTTCCTTCAAATAAACCTATATTGAGGTGCGTTTTAATTACCTATTTTTGGTCTCCGAGTATTAGGCTCTCGCGAAGTTTGGAATTCATCTGATGCAATCACAAAATGATTTAGATTTACTGAAATTGATGGACAGTTGGTCACAAAAGTATCAAGTTATCACTGTAACACTCACCAAACAAATACAAGTCACCTCCCGTGTAGTAGCTCACGGCAATCTTTGGAGCAGGCAATTTCTTCAATTCCTCTGCAGAAGCATTAGGAGGGCATGTTACTACCATTTTGAGGTTAAGAATATAATAGCATTTGAAACTATCCCAGATAAGGAATTGACAAGAAATATAAATCCTCTCCAAATATTGTGCTATCCTTGAGAAATGGCCAAACAAATTAAAGGAAATTATGACTTCCAATTCTGGCTATTCCACTTTGCTGTTTAAAATATTCAATTGTTTATAAAACAATACCTCCTTGATCCTTGATGAATTTATCGTAAGTCTCGTATGCATGGCTCTCCACACATTCAGAGAAATGATCTGTAAGAATTGAAGGATCACCAATCAAGTATCGATATTAGCCTTGATAATGGTCATACATGAAAAACTCACGGCTTATCAAAGATGAAATCATGACCAATCACCAATTTCATTTTCAGGTAAACAAATCAGAGAACCTAAAGCCAGGCAAAGAACGTCAAAAATATCAAAAGTTCCTTCCTCCCCCGATTCTGTAAAGAAGTAAGACCTAAAAAAGGCTACTATAATGCTTCCTCTAAAAACAATAACAAGTTGTAGAAAAATGATTAAATGTGTCCCAAAAGATGAGACTATGTCAGAGCTAACGGAAACTTTGTACATTCTTAAAACTTTTTTTTTTTGGGTAAAGTTGTACATTCTTAAAACTTGTCTATAAGATACTCCCTCTGTTCACTTTTACTTGTCCACAGTGGACTTTGCACTCCCCTCAAAGAAATAATAAATAATGTGCATATTTTACCACAATAACCTTGACCATTAGCATTTAGAAAGTTCTGTAAATAAATTTGGAGAATGAGTAGTTAATGTTAATGCTAAAACAGGAAAAAATATGCTAAAGTGGATAAGTAAAAGTAAAAATTTATTTTTAGTATAGTGAATGGAGGGAGTATCAATCAACTTCCCAAAGTATCAAAAAGGAAAAAAAGAACCAAACTCTGTACACAATAAAGAGCTATGATTAAAAAACAAAAAAAAAAAAAAAAAAAAAAAGGAGATAAAGAAAAGCTTGAGAGACTTGAATAATGAGATCTTAATATTCCAACTTACATGCCATTCTTGGGCTCAAAGCATACATCAAGACTGTCATGAAATAATAGAATATAGCTATATGTTGCGCAAGGAATCGATCAAACCACCAAGCATTTCCCCCTAATTCCTGCAGTTGAACCGCACTTACCATTAATACCAAGACAAAGAGATATTAGTATTTACTACTCCCTCTGGATCAAAAAGAGTGTCCACTTATCAAATCAAGAAAGAATTAACCTTGTTTTTCCAGATTTGCCCCTATTAAGTGTTCTGTGATCAAATCCCAATACCTATTTAATGAAGGGCAATTTAGTCAAAGTATCTATTTTTTCCTAGGAGTTAGTATTTTCTTAAGGGATGTGCAAATGGCTAAATGGACACTCTTTTTGATCCGGAGGGAGTATATCGCAATTTGAATTCTAGAAATTAAAATAGGTTCATTACTATGATGCACGAATTTGTAGAAGATCCCATCCGGGAAAAAGTTTATTCTTTCAGTAAATAAGCGCTGATACATTTCTCCAGTAAAAAGTTCAAACTTGCACATGGAGAAACGTAGCATCAAGCCCTTCACATTGTAACCTATTCTGAATAAACTATGGCTAGTTAAGAAGGAACACACACACACGCACACTTAACAGGGAAAACAGATGCTCATCTCATTGAAAGGAATCGAGAAGTTAGAAGGAAGAGAATTACTTCCATAATGAGCAAATGGTGCATCTCATTCCAGCTTTCAGCAAAATGCACCTTTATATAATCTGCTCTTCTCCACCAGCCAAAGCTCTCATAAGCGTGAAGAACCGATATAAATGCTGTTATGAACAGATGAATGTCACATGTCATTGTTAGAAATTGTAATTACCATAATATCTTTCTTTTTTCTTAAACAAAAAATAAATAAACAATAATATATTTCAGAAGCATCATAAATGAAGAAAGGGGGACTTATAGGTCCCATTATATCACTCAAAGATATTTATGGCCTTTAGCAGGGAGAAGAAGCATTTCAATAATCTGCTTTTGAAAAGTACTATCAGGTCTTCCTGCAGAATGACCAAGTTCGGGTGTATGTTCAGCACTAAAGATATAAGTAGAATTTAAATAGTGATATTTTTGTTTTGAGCTAATGTAATTGTATATAAAACTAGCAGTAAGGAAGTGTTGTTACACGTGAGCAAAAACCCAAAAGAAAAATCCCTTTCCAATCATACAGGGAGATGTTTAAGAAGTGATAAAGGTGCTACAAAACAAAAAGCAGCTTGAAAGAATAGTATTTACCAAAATAAGGAACTCTTGCAATTGTTTCCAGAACATAAAACCTCGCATAGTTTCGGTCATGATACAAAGTGTCAAGAATCTTTATCACCGAATCCTGAAAATGTAGAAAGCTCTGTCAAACACCTTTACATCAGTGTGTCACATGATACTACAAATCAGTTTCAGAAAATAACTTATTCACCCTCTGCACACTGTGCATGATAAAAGAGCAATTCCATAAATTGCGTACAACTAGGGTTGTGGAGGACTCAGATTAGGATAGAAGGCGAGGTGGCTTATCCTTTCACCATAGTAGTTGTAGTTTTTCTCATTCGTTTATTGCCATTTGATTTCTGCATTTGATTGCTGCTTATATTTGTTGGGCCGTTGTACTTTGATTATCTTATTTATCTATAGTAGTTAATGCTCCTTTCTTTCCGGACTGTTCTATCATGACTTTCTCGCTTTTGTTATTCCTTGTTTTCATATTGTTTTCGATATGCTTGGCCCTATCTGACCTTTTGTCTTGTTTTCCTCTCTTGAGCCGAGGGTCTTTCGGAAACAGCCGCCCTACCTTTCAAGGTGGGGGTTAGGTCTGCGTACACTCTACCCTCTCTAGACCCCACATGGTGGGATTATACCGGACTTCTTCTTGTTGTTGTTGTTGTTGCGTACAACTAGGGTTGGAATTTTTTATTTTATTTTTTAAAAAAAAAGTAGCCATCCAATCCGACCCATTAAATATGGGTTGGTTAACTGAACATTTAAAAATGGATCAAATATGGATATTATCCACTCAAAACGGGTAACCAGATGGATAATATCCACTAAAAATGGATATTATCAATACTCATTTCTCTGCTTGTTATATTTCATGAGTTCTTGCTTTCTGCGAGTCTAAGCTTATTTTCGCTTTTGGCTTGTGTTCTCACCTGACTATTCCTGAAACCATAGATAATATGGATATCCATATTATCCGTCAGTTAACCCATTTTTTATCCATATTAAATATGGGAGGACCGTTTTAGTTTAACCCGCCCATATCCAGCCCGACCCACCCGTTTGCCACTCCTATGTACAACACACAACATGTCAATAGAAGATAAGCAAGTTGTACACTCAATTACCGATGCATTGTTCAATTTGCAACTAAAGTAATCCAAACTGCTCCGTGTGTGAGCAAATTTACCATCAACAGTGATCATTTCTACTTGGACTTTCTACTTTTAGGGCAAGGGAGAAATGGGGTAGGCCGTTTTGTAGCGGACAGTAGAAAAAGAACTTATTGGCACCATACTGCAGGAATTCATATAGCCAAAACCAACTACTTTGGGTTTTAGCCATAGTTGATTGATATTAATTGATGTGCAATTCCGACGAAGATGGCAGTTGCGGATTTGAAAAGAACTAAACAAGACAATATTTAGATTCAAAAAATGCGATACCTACCGTGAGGAAGATATTTATAGACTGCTCAATCTTTATAACCCATTTCTCTAGACCATTAGAGGACGAATCATCGGGTGGCTCCCCATTATTCCCCCCTCCCACTTTGCTTGGAAAACTCTTAGGTGCAATAGATTTCTCCACAACCACTTCTTCTTCATTCTCTTGTAACAATGTTGCTCGAATCCTACATGATTTCCTGCATATCATTGTACAACCGGAAAGAAAAGAAAAAAAACACCTTAACCAAATCCATCACACATCTATGTAAAGTTCAAGAAAATATCAATCAACCTGTAAATTTCTACAAAAAGCACCGAAAAGCAATCAACCATTTAACTTGCCTCGATCACAAACTAGTTAAAGTAGGCTATAAAATCCTCCATATTGTCATTCGGCCCCATTACATTCCAATACTAAATAAACTATCTTCTCAAGCAACAAACGTACAGGAACTTTTTTAAAAGAAAATGAAGCAATGCTAACCACTTGCAAGATTCCAACAACAACAACATACCAGTGTAACCCTACAAGTGGAGTCTGGGGAGGGTAGGATGTACGCAGACATTACACCTGCCTTTGTGGGGGGAGAAAGGTTGTTTCCGAAAGACCCTCGCTCAAGATTCCAATACTAACTAAATAGTCTTTTTAAGGCATAAATGCATAGCAAAAAAGTTTAAGAAATATCAGTCAGTGTGCTAACTATATGCAAGCCAAATCCCAATTGTTTCTGTAGGTTAATACCCAATTTTGCAATTAATAATTGACACAAACTGACCAAGAAATACTAAACTAATTCTCTTAGCTTTAATTGTCAATTTGCTGGTTCACACAGAAATTAAAAACTCCAACAGAATATTCTCTTCCCAATCACCGATCTTTTGGGTGATTTATACTCCCTTAGTCTCAATTTATGTGCTACCGTTCGAATTTCGAGAGTCGAACAGTTTAATTTCGACAGTGAATTCTGACATGGAATCTTTAAGGCTTTTGAAATAAAATTTACATTTGGAAAATATGTGTAAAACGTACTATAAGTTACACAATAATTGACCATTCAAATTATTTAAATGATATATGAAATATTATGGTAAACAGAAAGATTTATTTGAATCTCGAAATTCAAAAGGTGCCACATAAATTGGGAACGGAGTAATAAAGTAATAAACTACAACCCAAAAAACAGCAAATATTTGAAAAGTTCATTTTTTTTTCCTGATAATTTCAATAAAAACAAGAACTTTATACTATAAATTACCTTGAGAAGGAACCCTTTGAAGATCCATAAGAATTCTTAAGTGAAAATAAAGAATTTAAACCAAATGGGTTCTTGGAATTGCATAAAAATGATGGATTCTCAAAACTCTTAACTTTTAAACAAGAATATGAAGAAACTGAAGTTCCCAAACCCATAGAAGAAATAGAAATCGCCATTCTTGATCTTTTTTCCTTCACAAAAAAATCGAATTAATACTTTTTTTTTTTTGAAGGTCGGTAAGGAAAAAAAAATTGAGAAGTGGGAAATTTGTTAGTTTTCTGAGAAACCAACAGCTTTGTCCACTGGACAAAGTGCAAAGGGATTGGAAAAGTTTGGGATAGTTTTGAAAAGAATTAAAATGTTTTGTCGTTATTTGCAAAAATAGATATTTTGAAGGACCGTAATGTCTAAGTTGTTCGAATTCGGGTGCACGTATCCGATATGTATATGGATTCTGTCAGATTCGGCAAAATTTAAATTTTAAGATTCGTGGGTGCATATCCAGGTATAGACACGGGTGCGACGATTCGACTAAGAAAATTCAAAATTAAAAAAATAGAGCTATGAAGAACCCGACCCTTTGAATTCTTGGTTTCTCTCTGTTTGGTCTGAAACATATGTCATTTCTCATGTCTTAAATATGTTTTATCTTTCGTTTTGAGAAATCAAAATCTCAATTTTTCCTCCAAATTTGTTTATGGACTCCGATCAAAGTATCTGAAATTGATTGACTGTATCTGAGACGTATCCCACACCCACCCCGTGTTGAGACGAGAGCGAACAATAAGTCCACGCAACTTAAATTTTAATTTAGTTTTAAAAGAAAAACTTACGTTAATGTACCTTTCGGTCAATTAGCTTACCAAATATGACTGAGATATACATTACTTATACATTTTGGTTGTATTATATTGTGAATAAATATGTATAGTATATGTATATTTAGTAAAGTATATAACTCAGTTGTATATTATGTGCATAAATATTATAGTAAATATATATTTTATATAAAATATACACTACTTATAATAGTATACATATTTCATAAATTAGATGATCAAATGATATTCTGATGTAAATGTTCCTATTCTTTTGGGCGGGGCGACGCATGAAAATTTGGATCTACTTGGAGGGCCCACTTAAAACCCCAGTAAAAGGGCCTAAAGTCTCATCAGAAAGTTAGGGCTAATGGGCTTGTCAAAATGAAGATCTTAATCCTACATTATACCATCATGGTATATAAAACACTGAGATAGTATCATGGAGGAAGAATTCTGGGCGAGGAATACTTGGGTAAATAGTTTTGACGGGCTGAATAAAAGCGAAATTAGATCAGAAAAGAGCATGGACGGGTAAATATTTTACTTTTTAGCGGTGTTTTGTATTGTTTTCCCAAAATTAAAAACCAGCCCATTAGAAGGGAAAGTCGCAATTTTTTCCACATTCTTTTGGGCAGGCAGCGTACTGAAGTTTTGGATCTTTTGGAGGGCCCACTTAAAATCCAGCGAAAGGGCCAACAGTCTCTTTGAGAAGTTAGGCCCAATGGGCTTGTCAAATAAAGAGATCAACTGGACTTGTCAGAATAAATAGACGCTATATGGGCTTTGTCAAAATAAAGTGAGTCCAGTGAGACTGAACTTTTAGCCCAACTTAATAAAAATTTTGAAAAATAATCATGTCTTCTATTGGGCATAAGTTGTGGGAATATATTAGTTTTGCGGTTTTGTCCATGAGGCAAGAGTTCGGAATTTTTTAATACGGTAAATCTGCTCAATTGACTATAAGCGCAACCTCATAGGCGAAAATTGTCTGCGTTGATCAGCTGTTACAAGTCAATACAATTGAAACTCATGGCCAACATGCAACACATTATATCTACTATTTTTACTATATGTCACTCTTTGAAATGTCTCGAACTCTTGGCTCATAGACAAAACTAATTTATAAACTCATTATAACTAGAATTTGTGCCTGATGGGCAACAAAGATTATTTTTTAAAGATTTTATTACGCAGGATCAAAATTTAAAAATCCCCCTTATGGTATTCTTGTTCTACAGTTTCTTGAGAAGGTGGTGGATTACAATCCTTTCATTTGGTAGTGTCCCATAAAAGCTTGTCTAGGAGATGAAGGGATTATAATCCACTGCCTTATTCTCAAATAAATCCACACTCGTGGCTATACATTGGGTATGCATGTTTTGAAATGGCTACAATAATTATTATTTTTTTGGTTTTCTACTCAGTATTCATTATAAATATTGGAATCCGACTAAATTTGAATTGTGCACTGTAAATCCCATTATTTAGGGCGGCATTTTCAGGACTCGAACACGAGACCTCTGATTAAGATTGGAGGATCCCAGCCATCTCACCACAACCCATGCGATGACTACAATATATTCAGGAGTAAGGAACTAGTATAATTAATTATAGTACAAGGAAAATAATATCAAAGTCACCGACCTATCAATTTGTTGATTAATTGTTCCCCCGTGCCATTATGCCAAAGCTGGTGGACTTTTCGAAAAAAAGGGCAAGTGAAATGTATTTGGCCTGATGCTATTATCTCTCTATAGTTAGCCAATTGTTTATTGATTTTAATACGTAAAACTTTCTTATATTATATTATACTATGTGTTTTAGATAAGCATAATTGCATTGTAGTATTGACCAACACAAACGTCGCTTGCAACACAGCTGAACGCAAAGTCCGATGTCGTCTTCGTGGTCCTGGATATACAACTTGAAAATGAAAAAAAATTGTTTGCACTACGTGTGATAAGATCACATTATTGATAAATTTAGAGGATTTTTGTGGTAATATGGAGAATTTCAGTGATTTCGAAAGTGATAGAATAATAAGAATCAAAAGATTCAATCCAGTTGATGGTGGTCGGTGAGTGAGCACAAATCGCAAAGTATTGCTAGATAATAAGATGTGGCAATTAGTTATTATTTTTTATTTAAAAAAACTACACCAGTCAAAATATATTAGTTCATTTTATATATATAACTTTTTTTTTAAAACTATTAGTGTCTCACATTACAATAACAACATATCCACTGTATTTCACCAGGTGGAATATGAGGAACAAAAGGGTAAATATTATCCTGCTATCTTCTCTACCCTCTACAGACTCCACGTGTAAAAGTATATTAGGTATGTTATGTTGTTATAATGTGATATTTTGTTCTTAGCAATATTAAATACTCCTAAGAGACATTGCATACGAAAATAATATATAAAATGAAAAGTTGAAAATGAGCTGGTTGAAGTTGGATGCATCTAATAAATATGAGTCAGTAAGAATAAAAAAGAAAAAGCACAAGTTGAAGTCGTCGGCACGCAACTTAGTTTGTGATGTGATGCTGCCAAGGACATCAAAATTAATTAAGGATTTGTTTTTATTAACACGTGATATTTCATATTTACACCAATTTGAAAGCATTATTTTTGTTTCGAAGAAGTTGAACAAGTTTTAAGAGTTACTCGGTCAAAGTTTTGACTCATACATCCGTAAAAATAGATTGAGGATTTAATTTCAGTAAATTCGATCATTAAATTTCTTAGCAATATTGATTTTAATGGACTTTTAGATTAAGGATTCATAATATAATCTTTGTTAAAAGTACTAGCAATTCAATTTTATATTTATCGAATTTATTTATATTTCATGTCAAAATGTTGAGTTCTGTTTAACTAGTGACTAGCTAATAAGCTATATCTTGCAACAACTTGTAACTAGTATTAATTTATTTAAATAATTCACTAATAAGCTTAAGTTGAATATTCTTTTTAGTGATTATTACTTTTACAAATACAAATTACAAGGATATATGATTTTCTAATAATTACACAAAGATTGCCAACGTATCTTAAATTCTGTGAAAAGACAAATGCATGAATTAGATGAGATACGTGTATATATGACAAAACTATAAGGTTTGATAGGTTATTAATCAAAAACACCCTTCAAGTTGTGCTTATCTCTTTTTGTTTGGTCACGGTTTAAGTAGTACTTATCACCACTAAAAGAACTAAACGGTTCGGTTGAACTCAATGAATTTAGTGAAAATTCTATATTTATATTAAAAAAATGTCATAAAATATATATAAAATTTTAAATTGTAATCTAATTTCGAACACTTGATATACATCGTTATTTTAAAAAAAAAAAAAAATTATTCAGAATAAATTCCGGTAGATTGAGAAATAACACAAACTTTTATGTGGATATGATGAAATTTTATAAAACTTTTAATTTGTGTCCACAACTCCACTTCAAGGCTTTAAGAGCTCCACTTTGCTTGCTTTATGTGATTCCATGTACGGCCTACCTTGGTATCTTCTAAAGTTCTACTAACAATATGTCATTCCAAGTTTTCAATAATTGAAATTCGGACATATCATGTGAGTTAGTACTGTGATCTCTTTTAGTGTGCGATTAAAAGTAACTTAAAAAGAAAGCTGCATATAAGATTTAAAAATAATTCTAATGGTATGAGATTTTTTAGGAAAAAAATCATGTGAGTTAGTATAACACAAAGCGGTCAATATCAAATTATATTAAGAGTGTTTTTTAATTAATTTATCCGACCTATTGGTACTTACATTTGGTAGAACAAGTCTGAAAATGGTGGAATAATGATGTGGGGTTGGTTTAAAGTTGATGTAAATTAGAGGGCTTGACATTTTCTCTCTCTCTTTTTTTTTTTTTTTTTTTTGGCCCTAGTAAAATACACTAAGAATAAGATCAGTTTAAAAACTCAAACTTAAGGGCATATATTAATTTAAGAATCGAAACTCAAGTGCAAGTTGCAAACCGCATGCACGGGTCTATATTCTCAGTAGCGATCAGATATATATACATTATATATGTTGTTATTATAATTATATTAACTAATTGTTGTAAAAGTATTGAACGTATAAATTGATACATCATTTTTTATAATAAGTTAGATAGGAAGTAATTTACCATCTAAAGAATATGCTGCAATGATTGAGATCATTCATTTTTAACCCAATTCATCTATCATTTATGCATCTAGTAAAAGTTTTTTTACAAAGTGGTGTTACGTGACAATATTTATTTATCCAACATGTATATCCACCTCGAAACTATATATATAAAAATTTAGTATATTATTAATACAAGATTTATTATTTTCTAGTGACTCCTTTTAGGAAAATAATGTTGAAACTAAAGGTTAAAAAAGACTGTCCACTTATCTTAATATTGTGAAAAGCCAAATTGTGATAAATAACATGAGACAATACGTGCATATATTGACAATGGACAATTATAAGTTCAATGGATTATTGATCAGCCATCCCTTGTTACTACATCAACATCATCCTTTAGGTTGAGCTTGTCACTATTCCATTAATTCAGTGGACTAAATTTGTCCGTAAAAATAAATATTTAACTATGCTTAAACTCTATATTATGTCTGGACAAGACAACACTAATAATGTTGAGTCCAATTCAAAGTTTTAAGCGCTAGACTTAGCTTGATTTACGTGATTCGATATGGCCTACCCTGATATCTTCTATAGCTTTACGCCACACACACAAAAAAAAAAAAAAAAAAAAAAACAAACAAACAAACAAATATTCATACTTACTCCCTCCCATATTAGTTGTCCACATTACTATAAATATTCGTCCCAAAATATTTGTTCATTTACAAAATAAAGATAGAATTAATTAAGTTTTTCCTACTTTGCCCTTAATATTACCGTCTCAAACTATTTGTCGCATTTTTCATTTACACACCCTTTAAGAAAATATTTATAAGGGTAATAGTCAATATTTTGACCATTTCACCCTCTTAAAATATTTCATGTAATCTCTCCTCAATAAACATCTACTCCATTAATGGTGAGAACCTCTTAAATGTTGCTAATTAATACAAGGGTAAAATGAGAAAAAGTTACTTAATTTGTCTTGGTTAAATAAAACGACAAATATTTTTAATAAGGGTGACAAATATTTTGAGACGGAGGGTACAAATATTTATTATAGTGTAATTATAGGTTACAATTTGTAAATTAGAAGCATCATTTTATCATTGAGATCACCCCTTAATCTATGATCTATTAATGCATGAGCATGTACAGCCTATTGGGAGATTATTAAAAATGAAAAACATAATCAATTATTGCTACACCCAGGGGCGGATCTTCGTGTTTACCTGAACACCCTCGGCAAAAAATTACAGTGTATACATAAGGTAAATTTTCTGTGTTTATGTGTATATATTAACTTTTGAACACCCTCAGCAAAAAATTACAGTATATATTTAGCTTTTTTTTTTCGAACACCCTGAATGAAAATCTTAGATCCGCCACTGGCTACACCAAGATAATAATGCAATTAAATAAGGAAGAGACGAGATGATAGCATTATTCTCTATTCACATTGTCAAAATCATGATATTTTACTCTACTTTTCAATTGATCGTAATGTTGCAAGTTGCACGTTGCAAGTTTATAACCTTTTCATCAACTGGCTGTAGCGCTATTGCTTTTGAATCAACTGGTACTTCTGATGCACAAATTGCCCCTAGTGGCAATAATTAATGTAGCTAGTAATTTTTTGAATGTTTATTACTAATATAAGTATCTTTATTACTAAAAAAAAAAAAAAAATCATTGCAAAAATTGCCGTAGAGCGGTAACTACTTATATATCCTTACGATATTTCAAAGTGCAAACTCCAAAAATTTAAATCGTCTTTGATAGAAAATACTTTATTGCCAAGAATGAAAATGTACGGTGCATTTGAATTAGCCGGATCCCAAAACCAAAAGTTGTTAGTATTTTTATTTGTTTTTAATAGACAAGTATAAAGTTAAAACAGTTTACGGATTACTTGTCCTTTTCTCTCTTTTTTTGTTCCATAATAAAAAACTCAAACTTGATAGCTTATTAATTTATTTAAGAATCGAAACTCAAGTGCAAGTGTTCAACGATGTACGAGTCTATCTTCTCAGCAGCAATCAGATCTATATACATTTTATTATATACTATGTTTATATATAATTATATTACATGTTTTTATATCATTATATTACTTTGGTACCTAATTGTGGTCAAAGTAGTGAACTTACTGATTGATACTTTACAAGTGCTCACTAATTTAATTTAAAATTCTATTCCCTCCGTCCCATATTAATTGTCCCCTTTTTCCTTTACGCATCTTTTAAGAACTCATAAATAAAAGTGTATTTTTACTATTTTATCCTTATCTCTGTCAATTATTGCTACACCAAGATAATAATTAATGCAATTAAATAAGGAAGAGACGAGATGATGTTATTCTATTTTGTCTCCATTCACATTGTCAATATCATGATATTTTACTCTACTTTTCAATTGATTGTAATGTTGCAAGTTTGCAACCTTTTCGTCAACTGGTTGTAATGCTACTGTTTTTTAATCAACTGGACCTGGTACTTCTGATGCACAAATTGCCCCTAGTGGCAATAATTAGTGTAGCTCGTAATTTTTTGAAGGCTTATTACTAATATAAGTATCTTTATTACTAAAAAAAAAAACAAAAAACTTTTCATTGCAAAGATTGCCGTAGAGCGGTAAGTACTTATATATATCCTTAAGAGATATCAAAGTGCAAACTCCAAAAATTTAAATCGTCTTTGATAAAAAATACTTTACTGCTCAGAATGAAAATTTACAGTGCATTTGAATTAGCAGGATCCCAAAACCAAAAACTGTGGGTATTTTTATTTGTTTTTAATAGACAAGTATACTCTTTACATCAAATGAAAATGAAAAAGTTAAAACAGTTTACGGATTATTTGTCCTTTTCTTTCTATTTTTGTTCCATAATAAAAAAACTCAAAACTTGATAGCTTATTAATTTATTTAAGAATGCAAGTGTGCAACCGTGTACGAGTCTCTCTTCTCAGCAGCAATCTGATCTACATACATTGTATTATATATTATATACTATATGTTTTTATATAATTATATTACTTTGGTACCTATTTGTTGTAAAAGTAGTGAACTTATTGACTGATACTTCACAAGTACTGACTAATTTAAAATTCTACTCCCTCCATCTCATATTAGTTGTCCACTTTTTCCTTTACACGTCCTTTAAGAGCTCATAAATAAAAATGTATTTTTACTACTATCCTCATCTCTGTCAAATTAATTGCACTCTAATCAATATTAGTTACTTTAAAAAACAATTAATGTTAAGGGCAGAGCAGGAAAAACTTATTCAATTTTATCTTAAGTTTATAAATGGATAAATATTTTGGAACGGATATTTATAGTAATGTGGACAATTAATATGGGATGGAGGGAGTATAATCTACTTTTGACTATGCCCAATGGTCCCTCTTCTCTAATCTAAGCTAATTTAAGAGGAAATAATTTTACCATCAGAAGCTCTGATGGATGATTTGGATTCTTGACCTTTAATTAAAACTTACTCGAGTTTTGGGACTCAACTTTTTTTTTTTAGTGTAGAGTATTTTACCTCCTTTAATGGATTTACCAGATGTAATTTAAACTAGTTGGATCATCGAACTTAGATAAAGCCATTCACGAGTCATGACATCCACAAATTTAATTAATTCAAGTTTGTGTCACGTAGGACTCATTAAGACAATGTTGATTTATGAGGACTCGAGAACTCAACCTCTTAATTTATGGTTCATGCCAGTGGCGATGTAGTGTGTAGCTTAGCTTATGGGAAGAGGCGTGTTCAAGATTTAACATTTATGAGTTTTAAATATCTTATACATACATATTCAATGAATTTCTCAATAAATATACATATCCGGTTCAAAGTTACCGGTTCGATGACTTCATACTTTCCATGCTAGCTCTATTTTTGCTTATGGGTTCTTTGAATTCATTAATTTTAGCTCAATTCCCTATACATGTGCCAAAATCCACCAAAATTAATATTCACCCCGTCCACTTTTACTTGTCAACCATAATAAAATTATATGTCCAGTTTGAAGAATTAAAAGATAATTTATCATTTTTTAAATTTATTTGGCCCTTAATTATTCAGTACCATTCATTTCCCAATATTTAAATGACTTATAGTAATTAAGGGTGAGATAATAAAATTATCATTTTATCTATTGCTTTTTTAGGAGTGTGTAAGTCAAATATGGACGGGGAGGAGTATAAATAATAAATTTCAAACTCAATAAGTTTTGAACTCAAACTCATAATATATATAAATTTGGAATTGACCTTTATTCATGCCACCAAAAATAAAATAAAAAGGGCATAATGGTCAAAAAACACACTCAAACTATCACTATTTTCACGAGTTTCACACCTAAACTATCGGTTGTTACCTTTTCCTACCTGAATTATCACCATCTATGTATTAAAACACACCTAATCGAGTGATGATGATCGTTCAGGTAGGAAAATGAGACAACTGACAGTCACCTAATCAGGTTCGGAGTGTGTTTCAATACAAAGACGGTGATAGTTTAAGTAGGAAAATGAAACAACTGATAGTTTAGTTGAAGTGTGAAACTCACGAAAAAATGATACTCCCTCCGGTTCAAAAAAAAAAAGTCCACTTAGCCATTTGCACACCCCTTAAGAAAATACTAACTTCTAAATAAAAATAGATAATTTGAATAAACTGCCTTAATTAAATAGGTATTGAGATTTGATCACGTAACACTTAATACAGGCAAATCTAAAAAGATACAGTTAATCCTTTCTTAATTTTGATAAGTGAATACTTTTTTTGATTAAAAAAAATAAATTAAATGTATACTTCCTCCGTTAACTTTTACTTGTCTACTATTCCCTTTATAGATTTTTATTTTTACTTATCAATTTTCACATATCAAGGTAAGACAAAAAAAATTTCTGTTTTACTCTTAGCATTTATTACTCATCTCAAATCATTATTTTTTAAACAATATAAAAAATTAAAATGTGATAAATAAAAGTGAACGGAGGTAGTACTTTTCTAATCCGGAGGTAAGTAATTCAGATATATTTCTGATCATTTAACTCAATAAAAATGTTTAAGGTCAGTGTTGCACATGAACAGGCCTGACTCATCGCAGAAATACAAGAGACCAACCACCTAATAGTAAATGCCTTTGCCATCACTTTCACGAAAACATAGTGCCCCATTTCTTTTCATGTTCCAAAAAAGCTTCACGCGCCATTTACTCCAAATCTCACCTTTCACTTCATCATCATGCTACCTGTGATTTCTTACCTTTTCTCTTTCCTCATAATATAATAATTTTCCACTTGGCATTGTCCATTTCCACACAATCTCATATACCAATAAGTGGAACACAGGACAGGGTATATTAGTATTAAGTATCCTTTCGTCGTTAACCATTAACTATAGATTTCGAATTTGAATTCAGAAATATCATTTTTTATAGGAAGCATTTATCGAGAGGTGGATCTAGCCTTAATGCTTAATTTAGTAATTTTTGTCCAAATTTTATATTTTTATTTACTAAATATCCATGAAATATTTGATTGTGAAATCAATTATACTTTAAAATTGCTAAAGAAACTCATAAAATTTAAATTCTAAACCCCTGTCTAGTTTACCCAGAATCACGTGAATTCAGTAACTTTTGACCAAACTCTATGTTTTTATTAAGAAATTCACTAAATTGTGATTTCAATTATTAATATTATTATATTTTAACTTTGAAATTGTCTCTCAAAATTTTACGATGAATCTAGATTAGTCGGACCCTAAAATACCGTACACTTGTCCTGGTGGGAGAAAAAGAAACATTGAAACAATGATAGATATCTACTTGTCATGATCGAAAGATTGCTAAATGAATCATGGTTGTGGAGAAAAAAAAGGAAATAAATCATGATTTACAAAGTAAAACCAAACTTTTCTTTTTCTTTATCTTCCTTTCTTAAAGAATTGATTTTTCTTTTTGTCAACATCAAACAGTAACAACTCCCAAGCTTATTTTGCCATTTATGTCGACCTTTCCATTATTTAATTGTATATGTTGTTTATGGTTTTAGTCACATCTTAAAGCCTTCATTATGGTTCTAAATTCCCAATTGGGGGTAATTAAAACAATTTTATCAAGTCAGCAATTGAAATCTTGAATCTTTCTATATTCATTTGATTCATTGGTTCTTTTTTTTTTTTTTTTTTTTTTTTTTTTTTGTGTTGGTTTTTCATGTTGTGTTCAACAAGTATTTGTATAAGTTGTAGCTGAAGAAATTATAGCTCAAAGAGATATGGAAGAAGCTGAAGCAGGGATGTTGCAAGCTAACAAAGAACCACTTTGTTCATATTCAACAAATGAAAATTCTGCTGAAATCAAGAAGATTAAATCAGCTCTAGCATGGGTTTTTCTTGATCAATCAAATATATGGAGAGCTGGTCTTTCTTGGTCATTTTTTTTCCTTCTAACAATTGCTATACCATTAGTATCACACTTTGTGTTCGCCTGTTTCACTTGTGATTCTATGCATCAAAGGCCTTTTGATGCTCTTGTTCAAGTGTCTTTATCACTTTTTGCAACCTTATCATTTCTCAGTCTTTCTACCTTTGCTAGAAAATATGGGATTAGAAAGTTCTTGTTTCTTGATAAATTGTATGAAAATAGTGAAAAGGTTCAACGACGATACACTCAACAGCTTCATGTAAGTTAATTTTCCCCTTACTTGTTACTCTTTTTTTTTTTTTTTTTGGTAGATTGTGTTATTGTTATTAACAGTGTGATTTTCTGGAGAAGGGGGTTTGGATGAACCCCTTCCGACCCTCTAGTTTCGTACCTAATTGTTAAGTTAGATTTAGGAATTATTTGAAATGTGGATTTTGGGATTGATTCAAAGTGTCTTTGATGTTCCTCTTTAGTGATGATTTCAAGCTGATTTCTCAGATGGTCACACAACTAATAGTTATAACTATCTCGGAAAGTCACTTTGTTTGTTAAAGGAAATTGGAATCAAGAAGAAAGGTGATTTTTTGAGATAACAACTATTAGTTGAGTGACCATTTGAGAAATCAACTATTTCCAGTTTTCACAAGTTAATCATTTGTATATTGGTCCCTAGGTACTTGTTGAAGATATAAGTAAGTAAATAAACGTGTGCCCTCTCTAATAGCCTTGGCTTTTAAATGAGATGGGTGCGAAGGCCAGGTTGAAATCTTAACGTTTAATCAAAAAGAATTTACACATATTTGGGCTATCAAAAGGATCATGTCCGCATGCAAGGGGGCGTGCTGAATATATGATTTAGTAAATAAAGGTGTTCCCTTTAGTTTAAGCCTGCTAGATAATTTGCTCATACAGTTCAATAATACTCTCAGATAGAAAAAACTGATGAATGCGTATATAGCATTTTCTAATGATTTAAGCTAGTGTTTTCCTGTTAAATAGAGCATTCATAATAAAAGTTTCATCCTCTTTGAAAATCATTGTGGAATCATCAGTTTTTAGAGGATTAAGAAATGTCGGTATGTTTGGAGTTGGAAAATACTGTAGATGCTACCGACCTTGGAAAACCCTTCAAATGCGAGGCGTTTCTGTTATCCGGAAAGAAACAAATATTTACTTAGCCCCTTTTAACCCAAATCATGAATTTGTATAAGTTGGCCTTGATACACATCTGGTTTGCTGATGTGTGTTGCTCGGACTCTCCGAAAATGTTTTTGTACCTTTGTCGGATCCTCTAAAAATGCACTACTTTTGGAGGATCCAGCACATACATGTCGGCATTTTTGAAGAGTTAGAGCAACATAGTTGTTGATTGAAGTTGCCCTTGCTTTTATTGGAGGAAATTAGTGATGCCCTTGCTTTTATTGGGGGAAATTAGTGATTTATCATTGAAGAATGGGTAAATATGGTGTTCATCTGCATAATAGTTTCTCCTTCTTTTGTGCAGAGGTCGATGAAGATCCTATCAGCTTTTGTTCTCCCTTCTTTTATTGCTGAGAGTATTTACAAGATATGGTGGTTTGCCTCAGGGGGAACTCAAATTCCTTACTTGTACAATGCTGCTTTGAGCAATATCTTCGTATGCATATTGTTAATAAGCTCCTGGCTCTACCGGATATCAATTTCCTTCCTTGTATGTGTCCTATTCCGGTTAATATGCTCCCTGCAGATCCTTAGACTGGAAGAGTTTGCTCAAGTTTTCGAGAAAGAATCTGATGTCTCATCGATCATGATGGAACATCTCAGAATCAGAAGAACTCTTCGCATCATTAGCCATCGATTCAGAGTTTTCATTTTGTCAACTCTCATACTAGTTACCATAAGTCAGTTTCTTGCCCTGCTTCTTACAACTGAGCCTAGCTCCACTTTGAACATCTTTACAGCGGGTGAACTTGCGGTAATCCTTCATTCCCACTTCTTTGTATGAATTTATTTCTTTTATGGCTTAATACATAGAAACCCCCTTAAACTGCCAGTAAATTTCATATAGACACTTGAACTACGGCTTGAGATTTACGGCTTATTAAGGCTAATGCGTATAACTAAAGGAGGTAAAGTTTTTTCCAAAATTTGAACCGGAAGTGTCTAATAAGAACACTTTATCATGTGTTCAGGTGCTTAATCGGAACAAACCGAAGTTTGAGTGTCTAAATGAAAAGTACTGGCAAGTTTAAGGGGTACTTTATCATGTGTTCCTTAATCGGAACAAACCGCAGTTTGAGTGTCTAAATGAAAAGTACTGGCAAGTTTAAGGGGTAGTCGATGTATTAAGCCTTATTTTATTGATCATGTAGCTGCAAACTTTTTTACCGTTCTGTTTTGACATTGTATATTTGTTACGGTGCAGTTGAGCTCAGTTACTCTGGTAACTGGACTTTTCATGTGCTTACGTAGTGCAGCAAAGATCACACACAAAGCACAAGCCGTAACATCTCTTGCTGCCAAATGGCATGCTTGTGCGACAATCAGCACCTTCGATGACATGAACGATGAGACTCCCACGGCTCAGATTGCGACACCTCAGGCGGTATACCCTATCAATTCCAGCAGCGATGAGGAAGGAGACGGAGATGATGAGTTGGACAACACAAATATGTTTCCGATTCATGCCAGTACGATATCTTACCAAAAGAGACAAGCACTAGGTAACTCTAATCTCTAGCACTTTTTTGTTTATTTCTTTGAATTCTTTTACATCTTTGGTATTGAAGTGGCACCTTATTGATATCGGTCGTGGAAAAATTTGTTTCAGTGTCATACTTCGAGCACAACAAAGCTGGAATCACGGTGTATGGCTTCATGTTAGATCGGACATGGCTTCATACGATTGTTGCAATTCAGCTGTCTCTTACACTCTGGATACTCAATAAGACAATTGGTATCTCGTAAATCTCAGTCAACAGCAAGGTCTGTGTGTTCGAAAATGTACAAAAATCTGTGCTATTGATACGTAGAGAAACTACTATATATATATATATATATATAAATATTTATTTATTTATATCCTTGATGCCCAAATTTTGTAGGTTTTCTTCCTACTTATTGTATTCACTGTTGATAATGGTGTCGTAAAGATGCCTTTCCTGGTACTTTTTCGGTCCCGGATTGTCAAGTGTACTATTTGTCTGTATCAATTTTATAAAATGAAGTGAAATTTTGTGCTTGGATTTCTCCATTTTGGCTTTTTTGTCAATTGTCTATTGCTAATCTTCGTCAAAATAGTGAAGCAAGACATTCATGGGAACATAGTGTATTTAAAAATTTCAAGGCACCCTGTGCATCTGTTGCAAGTGCTGCATTAAGCTGACGATCATTATGTTGTAAGTTTTTCATGCATATATACAGGGTGTACATTCTTACTGAGTTCAGTCGCCCGTTGCTATACTGCTCCATTAATCCCTATATCTGTACATCTGTTTGTTTTGTTTCTTGCTAGAATGTGCGATCTGCAGGCTCGCTTAGATAGTTCCCTCTTTTGTTTACCCTGGAAGAAACTTTGTCCTGGAAATATGAAATTAATGTGTCAGCAACAATTCAAAGCTAATGCTACTATTTGCATTTGAAGCATAGCAGAAATGTGGAAATGAGAGTTTTAAATCGGAGTGGTGTTACTGTTGTTACATTAATAGTTTTGACCTTTGATTGATTTGTGATAGCACATAGAAAAAGGTCTGCTGTTTGGCAGGTGAATTCAGGATTCAGATCAGTAAATTCTGAGTGAGTAAGATCCTTATTATATGTATACATTTTGAAATTGAGATCATGGAAATGAGAATCTAAAATCGATTTGATTATATTAACTTATAGTTCCGTGTTTATATCAAACTAAGCGACATAACTTTTGAAGTTAAAAATTAAAATGAAAATGCATATCACTTTAACTATGATTAAATGGTAATTGTAAATATGAAATATCCCGCATTCATTAATTTGATATAAACACCAGGTACGTTGATCTGATTTAATTGAACGTTGAATAAGTAAGACGAATAACACATGAACAAGAACTGAATAAACAATAAGTCAGGGACTAAAAACACAACTGTTTTATTCTTTAAAAAAAAATGTCCTATTGGTTAAGTTGCGATTTTCTATACATGCATGCAATATATGTATTTTCTGATAATGAACAATGTTAAATAAAAAGAAAAGGAATTTGTTTTATCTTTAATTTGATATACGTCATAAGTTCATGTTTTGTTTTCTCAAATTTTTCCTTTATAATCTTTTGTCTACCAAAAAAAAAAGCCTTGAATTTTTTTCTCCTTTATTGAAATTCTTTTAAACGAGAAACTAGTTTAAATTCATTTCCAAACTTCTAATATATTGGACTAATATATCCTTTTTGATGATCCAAACCGTCATGGGCTTATAGCAAAGTTTGAGTAAATTTTGACATACTGAACTGAACCTCTGTGTTACTACTAGACGGCCTATGCCCGTGCTGCGCACGGGCCCAACACTTTAGATTATAATGCATCTATGTGTATGTAGTTATCTTTGAATAGTGATTATATAGTATATATTATGTTTAAAACACGATTAATATAACATTTTAGTTTGTGCTCCGTATCTAAAATTTTATTATATTAATGTTTGCTACGAATACAAAATCGGCAAATTTATTAATATTTTTTAAAAGAGATGACTTGTTTAAAAGGAAACTATTTTCCTCTCTTTGAGATAAAACAATAGCAATATTTAAGCATCAGTTGATACTTTTAATTTTAATTCGATTAATTTAAAGGTGTAAAATACTTATTATTTTTTATCAAATTTTGATTTGGATAATTCTAATTCAAATTATTAAATTAATTTTACATGTTTAAAACGAAACAAAGTAGAAATTGATTTTTTATTTAAACGAAGAAATAATATTTTTTTTAACTTTTGGTAAATATTCTCGGTTTAGCTCATTTTACTTGTCATGTTATTTTTTGCATGGTTTTTTAAGAAAACGTCGATTAGAATTATAATTTGACTAATTTACCTTATTCATTATTTGATCTCCATTTGATATTTTTTTTACGACATTAATCTCTTTTCACGTTTATTAGAGTAAGAATAATAAAAAAAGTAATTAAATTCTATCTTATTTTAAAATATAAATATTTTAAGTATATTTATTTTAGTGAACATAACAAATAAATGACATGGTGGAATAGCAAGTACAACAGTTTAATAACTAGATTAGATCTCAGGCTAATATAAAAAAAAAACTGTATGGTTTGACTACTTAACTTTTTGAAGAAAAACAATTTCATTTGCTCCCACTAATAGATTGATACGCACGTGGCAATGAATCCATCATTATTGACTTAATGAGATACTTTGAAAATTACATGAATATTGTTTGATTTTTTAATATGGAGTGCACTTTTTTTTGGACATTATTAATTTGCATTATTTTTATGCATATATATATATATATACTATGTTCAAAACACGATTAATATAACATCATAGTTTGTACTCCGTATCTAAAACTTTAGTATATTAGTGTTTACTACGAATACAAAGTCTGCACTTTTTTTTTGACATTATTATTTTTTTTTTAATATGGGGTTCGTTTTTTTTTTTTTTTGATATTGCTTGATTTTGTTAATATGGGGTCCACTTTTTTTTTTTTTTTTACAGTGAGTTTGGAGATGGTGGGTTCCATTTTTTTTTTTTTTTTTTATATATATATTGCTTGATGTTGTTTAGTATGAGGTTCAACCTTTATGGGGTGCACTTTTTTTTTTTTTTGACATTATTAGTTTGTACTATTTTTATGCATATAATATATATACGTATACTATGTTCAAAACATGATTAATATAACATTGTAGTTTGTGCTCCGTATCTAAAACTTTATTATATTAGTGTTTGCTACGAATACAAAGCCAACACTTTTTTTTTTAACATTATATTTTTTTTAATATGGGGTTCACCTTTTTTTTCACCCCATGAGTTTGGAGATGGTGAATTCCACTTTTTATTCTTTTTTTTTTTATTGCTCGGTGTTATTTAGTATGGGACCCACCTTTTTTTAAGGGACAACGGACGACGAAGCATGGGTCTAAACCCATGCTTTATATAGTTTTTTTTTTTTTTTATATTGCTTGGTGTTGTTTAGTATGAGGCCCACCCTTTTGGACATTATTAGTTTGCACTATTTTTATGCATAATATATATATATATATATATATATATATATATATATATATATATATATATATATTATGTTCAAAACACGATTGATATAACATTGTAATTTGTGCTCCGTATCTAAAACTTTATTATATTAGTGTTTACTACGAATATAAAGTCTGCACATTTTTTTTTTGACATTGTTTAATTTTTTAATATGGGATTCACTTTTTTTATATATATATATATTGCTTGATTTTGTCAATATGGGATACTATGTTCAAAACACGATTAATATAATATTGTAGTTTGTGCTCCGTATTTAAAACTTTATTATATTAGTGTTTGCTACGAATATGCACGTGGCAATGAATCCATCATTATTGACTTAATGATACTTTGAAAATTACATGAATATTGTTTGATTTTTTAATACGGGGTGCACTTTTTTTTTTGGACATTATTAATTTGCACTATTTTTATGCGCATATATATATAAATATTTAATATGGGGTGCACTTTTTTTTGGACATCATTAATTTGCACTATTTTTATGCATATATATATATATATATATATATATATATATATATATTAGAATTATGGGGCTCGCAATTTTTTTTTTAATATGGGATTCACTTTTTTTTTTTTTTTTTTTTTTTTTATATATTGCTTGATTTTGTCAATATGGGATACTATGTTCAAAACACGATTAATATAACATTGTGGTTGGTGCTCCGTATTTAAAGCTTTATTATATTAGTGTTTGCTACGAATACGCACGTGGCAATGAATCCATCATTATTGACTTAATGAGATACTTTGGAAATTACATGAATATTGTTTGATTTTTTAATATGGGGGGCACTTTTTTTTTGGACATTATTAATTTGCACTATTTTTTTAATATTAGTTGTTGTTTAATATATATGGGGCCCTCAATTTTTTTTTTAATCTGGAATTCACTTTTTATTTTTATTTTTTTATATATTGCTTGATTTTGTCAATATGGGATAGTATGTTCAAAACACGATTAATATAACATTGTAGTTTGTGCTCCGTATTTAAAACTTTAGTATATTAGTATTTGCTACGAATACGCACGTGGCAATGAATCCATCATTATTGACTTAATGAGATACTTTGGAAATTACATGAATATTATTTGATTTTTTAATATGGGGGCATTTTTTTTTTGACATTATTAATTTGCACTATTTTTTTAATATTAGTTGTTGTTTAATATATATGGGGCTCACAATTTTTTTTAATTAAATTGGAACGGATATATATATATATATATATATATATATATATATATATATATATATATATTAGAATTATGGGGCTTACATTTTTTTTAATATTAATTGTTGTTTAATATATATGAGACCCACATTTTTTTTTATTAAATTGGGATGGACGACGAGAAATTGAGCCCAACTCACTCTTCTTAATAGTAGTAAAGTAATTTTTTTGACGTCTAACTAATTGAAATCATACCAAAAAACATTAACAACGATTACATTAATCTAATAGGACACTAAATCATTACTGGATTTAAACAATTATTGTAGTATCGTCAGCCAGGTTAATGAATTAAACAATGTTATTGAGTCGAGTTGAAAATGTTAGAAAAAACAAAGAGAAAACAGAGATTACTCGAATGATTTTCAGATATATTTTTTTAAAATTCTTTCAAAAATCGGTCTTTTTAAATTGTCGATTTTTACAAATGTTACAACTTCATTGTATTTGTCCTATCGCTAGTTAGGTTACATGTTTCGGATACCTAGCATACGCTACGTGAGCCATGTCAGCAAGAAGTAATTCTTGCATGGAATGTGGTGGATTATGTATTATTACCAAGTCTTCTTGTTGCATCCTTCCCAACTTCGCCAAGTGATCCGCTCAATTATTTCCTTGTCTCAATGTATGGATTAGAGTAACTCCAAGTTTGGATATAAGACACTTGCATTCTTCCATCACAGTGCGATCGGGGTGACTTTCAGAGATGTTACCACTCACAATTAGCAACTTCAGGGCGTCGCTTGAGTCGGTCTCGATGATGACCTTCTTTAGATTATAATTCTTTGCTAGAGTCAAACTGCCATATATTGCCCATAACTGCGATGTGAGGCTCGATGTCCCTCTCATGCTAAGTCGGCCGTAGAACCCACCCAGCTACCTTCCCTTATCATCCCGCGCGAGAACCCTTGGGGAAGAAAAGACCAACTCATGAAAATAGGTTCTTGGTTAGTCAATCGGTCTTTTGTTAACTGAATTCGACAATTTTCAATTTTTGGGATTGGAAAAAATATGCTTTTTGACAGTAAACCGGATGCACGTACATTAATGTTGCCATAGTTTTTGATGTTACCAAAACGCTAATAAGTTGTAAAACTACGGAGGAATTTGAGACAAGTTATAAAAATAGGAAAACGCTGACATATATATAGCCATTTCTATAATCCTAATTCATGTAGGACTCAATTTTATTAGCCGTTTAAGAAAGTTGGAAAAAGGAAACAAATGGAAGCTTCTTCATCCTAATTTGCTTTTGGTTTCTATTTAGCTATTTGATCAGTTAATTTAATACTAATTTCTCATTTCAAGATTATTTTCCTCTAAAATAATATTGTTCTTCTAGGTTATCATAGAATAGAATTTTAGTAAAAGCTTTTCATTTCATTTAATAATATGTTGCTTTAAAGACCTCTAGACTTGCATTTAGGTAGAAAGTGTCAAAACTAGCCTATAAAAATATGATTTGTCTAATCTGCTTAAGTTTGGATGAGTTATTAATTCGGTAATTTGTTAACTCCACTAATTTGAACTCGCAGTTTGACTGATTTGGATTAAATATGTAAGCACGGATTGATTCATGAAAAAAAAAATCTTGTTAATTTTTTTTTTATTTAATATGTTTTATACAGTCATAATTAAAAGAATATTGTATTGGTTTCTAAATTTTATATAAGTAAAAAATTTATAAGAAAATAGAATTAAAAAAAATAAATTTGGACGGGTTGAGTTATGGCCCATTGTAATCCCATTTTGACCAAGCCAATCTTAGTTGAAGTAACCTTCGGGTGTATTAATAACCCATCTATTTATCAACTCAGTCTGTTTTAATCCATTCAAATTCAGCATAATCCGCCCGTTGTACACCCGTAGATAAAAGTCCGAACATTTTATTAGATGAATTTTTTGATCATATCATACATATTTAAGCACAGTACATAGTCTTCGTAGATATTTCTGTATTCCACTTGATGGAGATACCTCTGCATTTTCCAAAAAACAAACCGATTAGTAAAATAATAGACTGATCATAATAAGTGGGAAGACAATTAATTTACACAAGGTTCAAATTAGAATAATAAATGTTGCTAGTATTAAGTAGCCATGGACTTAATTTACCTTCACTTAATTGACAATTAGAGGTTTCTTATGAGGGATTGAATGGTAACTATGATGATTATAATTTGGTCTTCTGAAAGCCATGATCCCAGTATTCTTGTAATTCTTCAGCTTGAACTCTTCAGTTGATGATGAAGTTTTTAATCTGCTCAAAGCAAATAGGAATCAAAATTGATCAAGATTAGGATATGATTAACTTTATCAGTGCGTCATTGAATTTTATTAGTGCAATTTGAGATTACACGACAATAATTTTATCAGAAGAATGACCAGTAAATCCTATTTCTGTGCATAATTGAGTTAACAATAAAACATATGTGGCTAAGGGTGAAAAATATAACCCCATGAAGCTATACTCCACCCAACTCATCTAAGGTGGGGCCCATTTGATTGTGTATTTGACGCATAAAAGAATCATCAAGACGTAGGATAGTATTAGTATTTTTCCGGGTTTAGTTGGTTAGATATAATCGTGATAAAGAAACGAAAAAACTTTTGTTAGTTTGATTTGATAATTAAATAAATTATAAAAGAAAACAAATAAATAAATGAAAAATAATTTTGAGTGAGTGAATTGAGCTATATATGACTCCTTATTTAGCCCAAATAATCACCCATCATGACCCAAATGGATCTCGGGCCCGCTAGTACACAATCCTTTTAGATATATAGCCTAACTATTAAAAATGAAATCAGAATTCGTTTGGATCCTCTCACGATCCTCTCACATATTCAATCTTTTCCAGTTGTTACGTTCATCTTAACCCAAGTAATTAAGAAAATGTAATTAAGCACGCTATGCCCAACCCATTTAATCTGTTCAGATATAGTCCAACTCGCCCATTTGATTGGTCAATAATTTGTAAAATCAAAAGTAAACAAGAATTATAAAAGGGGGGAGAATATTACTTTTTGCAATCCACATTAGGATCAATAGGAATAGAAAGATTGATGTTGCAAAGTTCAGGAATTTGCTTAGCTCTTTCTTGAATTACTCCAATAGCCAAAGCTTCTTTCTTGAGACATTCACACATATTTTGAAGCTTCAAATCATCATCAGAAGTAGCCATCTTCATTAATCCCTTAACACCATTGCAACAAGGGACACTAATATCACCCTTTCCCATTAAAAAACCTCTGCATGGCAAAAGCTTAACAATGGTATTAGGGCATTGATCGTTTCCATTAACAGAACTAATTGCAATAATTAGAGCTAAAACCACCAACCCGGAAATAAAAATCGAACGATCCATTTTGGTATTTTGGTAGAAAGAAATTATTTGTGATGGAAAATTTAAGATTTTTGCTTATATTTATAGTTGAAATCTTAGGTTGAAGTCCTTGAAAAGAAAGCTGTGTAACGTAAAAATGGTTTAGGTGAAAAAAGAACTTGGATTTTACATGCATCTGAGCATCTAACTGCCAAAAAATGTGAATTATTGGACTATATATATGTAATAGAAGCATAAAACATGTGTATCCATTTCAAAATAAAAGTTTTTTTTTTTTTTGAAGAAAGAAGAATAAAAGAAAATGAAATATATTACTCTGAAGCTTTTCCAAAAGGGATTTTTTCAGATGTTGCTGATTTATTATCTCTCACATCAATGCATATACAAGTTTGGTAAGAACTATCGTATATCTAGATCATCAAGAGGAAAATCTAAGTAATTAATTGACACTAAAAATTTATGTTTATAAATGCGTTTTCATTAACTGTTGGTGAATATATCGATAAATTACAGTTGAAATTACAATAAAATGAACAAAATGAAGAAAAATTATAAATAAATGATTGTTCAGGTTGAATATCTCGCTTTCTGTTGGAAATAATAATTAAAAATTATAGGAAACCAAAATTAGTTAGGATTGAGTATTTTAATCCATGTTCAATTAGAATTTATAGTCAAATTAGTATAGGAATAGGTTTTTCTATTTTGAGTTAAAGTAAGTTTTATACTATTATAAAGGGCTGCTATTTATTTTATGTTGTGGGGATTGTAGAGAGCATTCAGATATTCACAGAGTTTATCAATAAAATATCTTCCTTCACTCTCTTTAAGGAGATTCAAGCCCACTGCGATATAATCTTCACCAGTCCAGCAGTAATACTCTGACTTGTCCCCTCCAAGATACAACAACCCGCCAACATCGTGTGACTCAAACAATTCCGGACTAGTTGAAGAGTCCAAAGCTCCACCAAAAGAACATGTTCCTTCAACATAGAAAATTATTCTCTTTTGTAGTGAATTAGTTAGACACTTACTCTCAACTCTATCTTTCACTACACTAACCTCACTTTACAACATGTTCCCCACACTACAACACAATATTTCTTTCATCTTTTTTTTTTCCTCCTCATAAAGTAAGGATGACAAACTATTATCTCTTCGATGTTCAATCTATGATTAATCCTAAGGTATCTATCACTATAGTCTATAGCTAGCAATTTAAGTTATCAATTATTCAATTGTTAAACTAAATAAGAAACTTGAAAGCAAAAAAAGCGTGACTCCGATATAGAAGTTTGATTTTACATGTGAGCATCTAGTTGATCATCTTCTAAAATATATCGAGTTTAAATTCTATATGTGATATAAAAAGTTATAAGTAAACCTTTATCGATTGGTAACCTTAATTTAAAAATGATATTTAAGCTATGTGTTATTACATGTTAAAATATATATATTAATAACGTATAGCTTAAATCTTTACACCATCGCCATTTCCTATCAGACTAAGCATAGAAATTCAATCACTAGGATTATTAACTACTTCTATTCTAATTTATTTGGCACCATCTAACTTGGCACGGAGTTTAAGAAAAAAAAGAAGTCTTTTGAAATATGTGATCTAAAACAAGTCTTGGATATTTGTGTGGTTGTACATCATTTCATAAAATTAAATTGTTTCTAAATATAGAAAGGTGATATTTTTTTGAGACAGACTAAAATAAAAAGTGTGCCACATAAATTAGGACAGAGGGAATAATAAGGATTGTGAGTATTGAAAAAAAGTTTTGAATCGTAAACCTAACCGAACCAAATCATTGACCATTCAACTACTTCGATTGTTAGGATCAAGATGAATATGCTTTTGTAATAGTTAAAAAAAGAAAGAAAAATTACAATTATCTGAAATTGAAATTCACCAACTGTGTGACACAACCATTATTTTGCAGATGCAACTACATATAATTTTAGGATAGCTTGTAAATTTACTCTTGTTTTGGTGGTGCACTATGACCCATACCAAGGCTATGTCCTAGTTTATTATGTCTCGGTGAATTGGGTGATTAGTCGACCTCTAGCCCTTCATTTGGAACACAACGACAATATTCAGAACCATCCCCCGATCTTTTAGGTTGGTAATCTTTGACCTCTTCCTTTTGTTCTGGTCCAGCATGATCAATTGCAAGATCATGCTCGGGTCTTACAAGCGAATAATCATTTATAACTGCTCGTTGTTTCGGTGCACGAGGTCCATGCCCTTCTCTTGGAGGAGGGAAAACATAAAATTGACCATTACTAAGACAATGGCTTGCTCTAGGGGACCATAACCTTCAATATGGATTGAAGATCTAGAGTGACCATTTTTGTAAGGGACAATTATCAAAATCAAAATAAGAAATGTTGTGAAAGAGATTGAACAAGGGGTCATTTTTTGGTCTTAGCCTAATTTGCTATGTTTTTATTAGTGCTAGTGCAAAACTATCAAGCTATTTCTACAATATCTAGTTGAAGTAGTGACAGGCCTGATTATTATGAAATATATAGTCCAAGAACCATTTCAACTGCATTTTGGTGTAGCGACATATAACAAAACTTCACTAACTATATAGTCCAAGAACCATTTCATCTGTTTTTTGGTGTGGGGCATATACCAAAACTTCATTAACTATATAGTCCAAGAACCATTTCATCTGCATTTTGGTGTAGGGATATATAACAAAACTTCATTAATTATATTGTCCAATAACCATTTCAACTGCATTTTGGTGTAGGGGGACTTGTAGATTTGGTCCCTTAGTTATTGTTAAATTATGAGTTTGGTCCTAGTGATATTTAGCTAAGCACTTTGAACCTTCAATTAATTCAAGTGATGCACTTTTAATCCTTCTCTCTTTGACTCTTCACAAAATTATCGCATTATCAATCATGAAACTACTGAATTATCCTGTGTAATGTTCAATAAGTATTGTTACTCATGTCTGAGTGTAATATGATTCTATAAATAGTCTAAATATAACACATTTCCTATATAAAGGGAACAAAAAGCACACATCTTTGTTAATTAAAGATTATATATCTAAGTCATAAATCACAAGGATTAAAATTAGAATTCAGCAACTAAGGAACTAAAAATGCTGTTATCCCTTTGGTTTTCTTGTGGATGAGTTTTTTTGTTACTGGATTTGAACCAGTAACAATATTACTATACATTGATTCATAATTTTTATGAATCGTATGCATTAAAAGGTACATGTACGGTTCTTAAGAGATAAAATTTATACCGACTAGTTCAAATTCATGTCATATAGGTTCATTACGAGTAAGTGTACCCCACCTGGGATTTTTTTTGGTTATATTTCAATGAAAACAAATTGCTCTAACCAACAATTTACCCTCCAAAAGAGAAGTCAACTAAAACCAGTTGAATCATCTTCGTGTTCAACATCTGAATGTGCATAATATATTTATCTAAACATAAGAAATATACAATTTAAATAAAAAAGTAACTAATATTAGAAAATAAATACAAAATTAAGAAAATAAAAATATTAATTGAAACACTAATGTTTGCTAGTAATGATGGAGATGTTTGTAGTGGTGGTGGGTGGGGGGTTGGTTGGGGTTAAGGTTGGTAAGTAGGGTGAATGGGGTGAGGGGTTGCGTGGTGGGTGGGGTGCGGTGGGGTGGATAGTGATGGGTAGGTGAGGGGTTGGGGAGGTGTTAGTGCGTGTGTGTGTGGGGGGGGGGGGGGGGTTGTTGTCTGGTAAGGGGAGTGGGTTGCGGTTTGGGTAGTGGTGGCGGTGAGGGTGAGTTTTGAAACTTTAGCCAAGCACAAAGTACTACTTTAATATTGGAAAAATTGATTTTTAAATTGATTAGCTAAACACAATATGCTACTCCTTCAGTCCCAATTTGTTTGAAGGTTGACCAATTTGGGGAGTCATTTTTTTTAACCTAATTTTAAACATTCTTCGAGTATTTTATAATAAGAAATACATATTTGAAAACTACGTAAAAAGTACTATAAGTCTGCATAACTAATAATTCACATTATGTGAAAAGAGTTGAAAAAAATTGTTAAAGAAAGAGTTGTTTGACTCCCAAACTGATCAACCTCCAAACAAATCTGGACGGATGAAGTATTATTTATACTTTTTCCAAAAGTATTTTTCAAAATAAGTAGAATGAAGCTTGGCCAACAACAGGCTATTAAGCAAATTGTATCATGACTAATCAATCAATCTGGTCCAGCCCATATAACACATTGGGCTCCATTTTTTTTTTTTGCAGATTGTCCTTCATTTGGGGTGGTCTTTAATTTTTAGCCCTCAAATTGGTAGGCTTTAATATTTTTCCTTCACTTAACACCCAGAGGTCCTGGGTTTGAACCCAGGCTCAGTAAAAAAAATAAAATAAAATTGCAAGACATAAGTTGGGATTCGCAAGCCCAACTTATGCCTTAAGGCAGTCTTTTACCCAAAATTATGCCTTAAGGCAGAGGTTTGCAAAATTCCAGTAATTTTTTTTTGGGGCTTAAGGCAGAGTTTGAAACCCAACTTATGCCTTAAGACATGGGTCCAACTTATGCCCTACGAATCCAACTTATGCCTTGTGATTTTTTTTTTAAGTTTTTAACTTAGCAGGGGTTCAAACTCAGAACCAAGAAGCTTTTAGCGATGGCCAAAAATTAAAGAGGGTACAAAAATTAAAGACCACCCCAAGCGAAGGAAATCCTGCAAATTACCCATTGGCCTCTCAGTACCACATAGGCCCATATGCAGAAACCCTCACTACACCATGTATAAATCAACTACTAGGTTTATTTTCATCAGCGAAATCACACACACTCACACTTCAAGCAGAGCAAAACTCTTCGTAACCCAGACCTATTTCGTGGTGTTGGTAAATTCTCCCGTTCAAGAATGTACCATAAAAGAGGTCTTTGGGCAATAAAGAAGAAAAACAATAGCGTTTTCCCTAAACACGACAAAGAACCCACCGTTAAACCACCAAAATTTTACCCAGCTGATGATGTGGCAAAATCCCTAGTTAACAAACACAAATGAAAACCTACGAAGATTAGAGCAAGTATTACACTTGGTACTGTTTTAATTATCCTTGCTGGTAGGTCTCGGGTCGGGTTTGTTACTTGTTACGGGACTATTTAAACTTTAAATTGTTTTGAATGCCGATAGGTCTCGAGTCGGGTTTGTTACTTGTTACGGGCAGTGTTTTAAAAGGCAGTTTCAGGACTCGCCCAGGGGCGAGCCACTGGCAAAATGCCCTGGGACTCACGTGCTGAGCTTAGTTCTTGTGAGGCTTACGCCTAAGCGCCCAATTGTACACCTTAAACACGCATAATGCCAATGCTCGGGGCTCGCCTAACAGTTCTTATACAAATTATATATTAAATCCATTAATTATAATCATTGACCCTCATAATTCTTTAACAAATGAATGGTACTTAATATTTTTTCATCTATGTAAATAAGAAAATTGGGAGTAACTCAAATAACAAGTCGTAGTATTGCATATTTACTATTTAAGAACATTATGAGGGTGAATATGATATGATCCTACTTAGCACACTTCATTTCAAGACGTACATTCAAGGACGAGATATGAGACTTCAAGCTTTACAAGCTACATGGAAGATGAGGAAGTAGTTTGAGTCTTTTGGAGGCTCCTACAAGCCACACAAGATGGCTTATGATGTGTGGAAGGTGGCTTGAGAGCTGATTGAAGAAGAAGTTACTAGAAAGGGGACCAAATGCGCAAAGTGGCCTAGCGTGCAAACAGGGACATTTATGCAAATTGGCTATACTTGCAAACTTAGACAAGGTCGGGAGTTGGCTATTTGCTCAAATAAGATTATGCTTGCAAGAAGGCCATGCATGCAAGATTGATTAGAGGGCCATTTATGCAAAAAGGGGCGTGTTTGGCCATTGAAGGCCAATTCTTGAATTGAAGACTACACTAAGAAGACTAGCCAAACGAGACCCTTACTTCATTAAGGGTAGCATTGTAATTGCCTATTAGTCTTCTTTACTTAACTTGTATATATAGCTTGTCTTTCATTTCAATTACTTAGATTATCTAGATTGGATGAATTATGTATTGAATACTCTAAGGAGTGATAGTTTGTTTAGGGTTAGCTTAGTTAATGGTGGATTCCATTGTTGGTCTTGAACTATTTTTCCATTGATTTCATGAAGGGTTGTTCATTTGTGGATTTCAATTGAATTTCCCTTGCCTTGATTTCAAATAGCTTAGGTTCTATTGATTGAATCCGATTGTAAGGGTCTAGGTTTCATATACTTAGGTATGTCCATAGATTCATTATCATTAGGGTCTAGTTTCTATCCCTCTATTTCTCATCCCCTTTCTTCAATTCTCATCCCCAATTTCTTGTTTATCCTTAATTCCGCGTTTAGGTTTTGATTTGGCGTTTCCCCCAAATCGATTCTTAACATTTGGTATCAGAGCCAGGTTAAAAGATTGTTCCTACAATTTCTAATCCTAGGCTCAAAATTTGAAAATCTCAAAAAAATCAAAAATCTGAAAATTCATAAAAAATTCAAAAATTGTTCTTGTGTTGTTACTTTGGTGGATTTGAGGCCGAATTTGAGTTTGTTGCTATCAAAAACCTCTAAATCCAAAGTTTGAAGTTATTTGGTTGGGTTTTGAAGTTTTCACCATCAAAGCTTCATCAAAGCTTGAAGAACTCCAGTGGGTTTGGTTGACTTTGGTAAAATTGAGATTTAATTGGTATTGGTCTTTGTTGTTTAGGAGAAAAGGAACTTAGATCCGAAATTTGAGTTAATTTGAGGGATCTACCATTTTTGGATTTTGAAGGTTTGAAGAACTTGAAGAACAAGCAAGTGGGTCTTCAATTTTACGTGTTCAATTGGTCTCAATTTGGAGTGGGCTTTGTTCTCTAGGTGGAGGGGAGGCTAGATCCAAAATTTGGGGTCAATTGGAGTTGGAATTGAAGTAGTTGAAAATTTGAATGTTCTTGAAGATCTTCATATATTCATGACGAAGAAGATGACCCAAGGTTGTGTTTGATCCAAAATATTTTTCCCAAAGTTGTCAAAAGGTGTTTTCCTACCCCAAAGGGGAAAATACTAGGTTGTGTGGGTCCAACAAGTCAAGGAAATTCAGAATATCCAACCAAAGATCGAGTTGAACAAGTACAATAGGTCATTGTTGTGGGAAATATGGTCCAAAATATACGGACCGTATAAAAATCCACGGATCGTATATTTCCATCGTGAATTGGGAGCCACAAATTTGAGCTACTGTTACTAAAATACGGTGCCAATATACGGACCGTATAAAATTCAACAGTCCATATAATCTCTTCGTCAATTGGACGCCAAGTTGCCCACTTACTTTTCCTATTCTACGGTTACAATTTCGTATAAAAATTAACGGACCGTATAACTTTTTTGGCCAACCGTATAATTGAAGTCCAAGTTTGCTACGTACTGTTACTGTTTGACGGACCATTCTACGATCCGTAAGAAATTGTACGGACTGTAAAAATACAAATCCCATCGTACAATTGGTCCGTATAAATCAAGTTCCAGCCGTATAATCCAAGTATCAATAGTACATTTCAAGGTATCTGTATCTTGATTCAACTTTGATTCCTTTCACTTTCATCTCATTCTCAAGCCTCAAATCTTGTTCTCAATTCATTTCAATTCCAGAAAATTTCTTGGGATTCCTTGTTGGTTTTGTGTCCCTAATCTTTTGGTAGGGAGCAAAAAAAAAAAAAAGACGAGTATAGAAACTTGAAATTTTTAGTTGTTTCATATTGATACCTTAGATCAATTGGGGCTTCACGGCCGTGTTTTCAAGTTATCACCTACCCGGGCCCGAAATTTTATTTCATTCTCGATTTTTGCATTTCGTATTTTTCATGTTTTCTTCCACTAGTGTGCATTTAGTAATTGCTCTACTTGTGTACGCTAGTTCTTGAGTCCGTCTTTCTTTCGTGCCAATTCTTTTCAAGCTTTTCTCGTTTACACCTCATTGAATCTTCTTGGCTCAAGTCTTTTTGCTTTATCGAGTCGTCCATCTTTCAATTAACAAGAATCTATTCCTCCACAAAGGTTAGCGATCTTGTGAATTGAGTTTGGATTGAAAAGGGTTTTTGACCAACTTTGGAAGAAGCTTAGGTTGAGAGGTAAGTTTGAGTGCAAATACGAGTGATGTGAGGAGCTTTTTCTACTAATCTTGTTTGATCGTTTTGTAGGTACACGAAGAGGAGACATAAGGAGAAGGAGAGATAAGGATGTCATCCATAGCTTCCGAGTCTTGTGGAGATGATTTTGAAGGTTATGCCTCTAGCAATGGAGGGTATGACTATGAGGGTGACGGAGGCTATGAGGAAGATGACATGGGATATGAGCATCACTATTCTTACAATGAATATGAAGGTGATGGGGCTCACGAGTCGTATGAGGAACATGGGCGATATGATCATAACTTGTACGAGGGTGAAGAATACTACTCCGAGGGAAACTGTGAGGCAACACCTCATGAGGCTTATGAAGAAGAAGGAGTAGACGAGTATGAAGAAGGGTCCTATGGTGGATACGAGCATGAAGAGTCTCATTATACACACTATGGACATGGAGGTGAGTTGAGGTTTGCTCCTTCCTCACACTTTCGGTATGAACCACTTGATAAGAACTTGCAAGAATGGGAAGAATGTAGTGATTATGAACCTAATGGCTATGCGCTTTGTGGTAAATATACTTGTGAAGATAATGGGATTGAACAAAACTATTATGTGGGATCTTCTAATAGGTATTCAGGTGCATCGCCATGTAATACTTTCTATTCCAAGCAAAATGGTATAAGTGTGTGGATTGGTCCAAGTAGGAATAGTTCGAGGAGAAGAAGAGATGGCACATTTCTTAATCCAAGAAACACAATGAACTATGATTCTTATCCTAATCCGGAGGTGTCATGTTCTCAATATGGCTATGGTGTGAAGGGTAGAAGGAGAGAAGTGTTGACGAGAGGTAACCAACTTGCTGGTTTTGGAAGTTCTTGTGGCGACTACTCAAGTCCGACATCTTATCCTACTCCAAGAAATGCAATGAATCATTACTCTTATTCTAATCCGAGGTTACCATGTTCTCAAGTTGGATATGTTATGGAAGGTAGGAGATGAGTGACGATAGGTGAAGGAAGTAGGAGGAATGACGGGCTTCAAGCGAGGAATGAACCTAAAGAAGAAACAAAAACAAGTCGTGGGTTCAAAGAGATAAGAGAAGACTTCAAGTGCATAGGAGATCATATAAAAGGGGCACAAGAAAACCTCAAGGAAATGACGGAGCTAGTTCTCCAAATGCAAGGACAAGTCCACAAGGTCCAACAAACTGTGAGAGAAAAGATTGAGAGGAGTAAGGGAGTCAAAAGTGACAACTCTAGAGAGGAAAAAGGAGAGGATGTGAGGAGTGATGTGAGGGAGTTGTCATAACCTTTATCTAACCCTTGTGACTTTTCTTTCTTCTCTAGTAGTCTTAATGATAGTGCAGGTATTCTCGGAAGCAAACCTAATGATGACCCTCAACCTTTGAAGGTTCTTGAGGTGGTTGAGAGATTCCCAAAAGAGCAAACGAGCTCCAAAGTTGAAACCCAAGGCAAAGGAGATGAATGTGAACTTTAAGGTAAAACAGCTACTCTTAACACCACAAATGATGTGATTGATAATGTTGTCAAAGTGAGTGTAAATGACAGCTTGTCCTTAATTGAGCTTAATGAGTCTTTGCCTTGTGGTGAGCTTAGTGCAATTGTGACAATTGACAATGTGTTTGATATGGGTGCTCCAACTCTAGTTGATCCTATTGATGACTATCTTGACTCTTTTTTTGAGTTCAAGTTGTGTCCACCTAGTGTTGATGCCTATGATTTGCATGTTAGTACATTGTCATGTGAAATGATAGTTCACCCACTAGTTGATCCTAGCGATGACCGAATTGATTCTTCTAGCAAGATCGATTTATGTCCAACTACTGTGGATACTTGTTTTGATTAATTTTCTTGGCATGATAATCCCCTATTTGAGAAACTTTGTGATGTGCTTAATGAGCCTCAATTTAGTGACGATATTGAGGAAATTGATCATGTGAATAGTCATGTACCTTGTGGGATGCTTGGTAATGTTGCAAATGAAGTGTCCTTTGGAGACTACAAGGTATTTAGTAACCCACTATGGGATGATGATGGGCTTGGTCTTGATGACAAACATGGAGTGGTTGAAGTTGTTGACACCTTTCCCGAAGAAGAAAAGTCCTTCTTGAGGGTTTGTGACCCACTTGATGGACCAACGTCGAATTTGGAAAAGGCTTCCATAAGTGATGAGTGCTCTTTAAAGAAGGGGAGCAATTTGAAAAGGAAAGAGCACACTTCTTGGAAAGACTGTGCTAGATCTTTTATCGTAAGGGATGAAGAGATGCTACTCTTAGCTTGGCATAGGTTTGAAAAGCCTAAAGGTAAAAATCCTTCTTTTGATGAAGTTGATTATATGATTAACTTGTTTGTGGAGTTTCATCAAAAGAGGAAACTTGAAGAGGGTACCCATTGGAGAAGACCTCATTGGACTACACTTTGGTATGAAATCACATCTCTTACTTCCTCTAAGGACGGTATGTATTCTTGGCTCATACTTAGTCTTGGGCTTTCTAAAGCCATGGAGGTAACTTCTTGGTGTGTTGAGCATAGTAGTAACACTTCTTTCCATTCATGTGATAATTTGCTAGTATTATTACTTGATTTCATGTTGGGCTTGCATGGGGAATGTGGGAAAAGTAGTGGGGGTGATACCTTTGTATTTGACCCCGATGATGACTTAGGAGTGATTCCTTACTTTTGGTGGACTAGTGTGATGATTGGACCCTTGACTTGGGTTGGGCTTATTGGTGATATTACACTTAGTCATGAGGTATTTCACTTGTTTCTTGACTTAAGGGGAGATTATGTAAGCTTCTTAATTGCTAGGAGCAATGTAGACTTGCATGTTGGCGTTTCTATTTGCATTGGGTTCTTTGATTTACCCTTTTGTCAAAATGACTTGAATAGCCAAATGTCTTTGGCATTATTTGGATACATGTTCTTTTTAGATCCATTTGATGCTTGGTTATATCATAAAAGTGAGCTATTTAGTATGTTGTTTGCATGCTCTGCTTACTTTAGGAATTATCATTGACCTTATGATGACTACCTTGCTTGTTTTGTGAAAGAGTTTGTACTCATTCTCTTCTATATTTTGCAAGGTACAGATTCGAGGACGAATCCTTTTGAAGAAGGGGAGGATGATATGATCCTACTTAGCACACTTCATTTCAAGACATACATTCAGGGACGAGATATGAGACTTCAAGCTCTACAAGCTACATCGAAGATGAGGAAGTCGTTTGAGGCGTTTGGAGGCTCATACAAGCCACACAAGATGGCTTATGATGTGTGGAAGGTGGCTTGGGAGTTGATTGAAGAAGAAACTAGAAAGGAGACCAAATGCGCAAAGTGGCCAAACGTGCAAACAAGGGCATTTCTGTAAATTGGCTATATTTGCAAACTTGGACAAGATCGGGAGTTGGCTATTTGCTCAAAGAAGGTTATGATTGCAAGAAGGCCATGCATGCAAGATTGATTAGAGGGCCATCTATGCAAGGAGGGGCGTGTTTGGCCATTGAAGGCCAATTCTTGAATTGAAGACTACACTAAGAAGACTAGCCAAACAAGACCCTTACTTCATTAAGGGTAGCATTGTAATTTCCTATTAGTCTTCTTTACTTAGCTTGTATATATAGCTTGTCTTTCATTTCAATTACTTAGATTATCTAGATTGGATGAATTATGTATTGAATACTCTAAGGAGTGATAGTTTGTTTAGGGTTAGCTTAGTTAATGGTGGATTCCATTGTTGGTCTTGAACCATTTTTCCATTGATTTCATAAAGGGTTGTTCATTTGTGGATGTCAATTGAATTTCCCTTGCCTTGATTTCAAATAGCTTAGGTTCTATTGATTGAATCCGATTGGAAGGGTCTAAGTTTCATATACTTAGGTATGTCCATAGATTCATTATCATTAGGGTCTAGTTTCTATCCCTCTATTTCTCATCCCCTTTCTTCAATTCTCATCCCTAATTTCTTGTTTATCCTTAATTCCGCGTTTAGGTTTTGATTTGGTGTTTCCCCCAAATCGGTTCTTATCAGAATATCACTTACTATTTATTTTAATAATACATAGAAGATTTGTACATTTTCACTTGTCATTGGTCTTTTGTCCTTATGTATCAAAATTATCATATTTTATTATTTCGCTATTTGAAAGTAATTAATTTTATTCATGAAGGAGTTACGTTTTAATCATAATACTGATAAAGTTTATTGATATAAAATGAACAGTATGATAGTAATATTGTTTTAATAAATTGTGATCTTTTCATTGTTTGAAATTAAAGATGTTAGAGTTGATTTGTATTCCATAAGAGCTTTTATTTCATTGTTTGTTTATACTTGTAAAATTATGTTACATATAATTACAAGTCATAAGCAGGGGTGGCTAGAGGGTGAGGCTAGTAAAACTTTTGCTTTAGACCTCCAAACTTTTACCGATGAATTTTATGGTTTACGTTTCTTTTGGATAATATTGAAGATTGTCACTAGAAGTACAATATATATAACAAAAGAAAGAAAAAACACTATCTATGTTTTAAGAGCAATATTTCAAAACTTTGAACTAAACTACTCAAATCTTCATATTGTTAAATAAAGTTTTTACAATAACATCCTAGGTGATGTCTTTAAAACACATGGCTAATATCTTATTGACTTGGATTGATCCTCACTAATATAAACACTAATGTTACTATATGAAGTAATAGACAACAAGTATGAAAAATAAAAAAGGCAACACTAAATACCCATGGGGCTTACGCCCAATGCCTCGGGGCTTAATTACGTCTGGCCGAGGCAAATGTAAAATGCCCCGCCTTACACCTCTACCTTTTAAAACACTGGTTACGGGTCTGTTTAAACTTTAAATTGTTTTGAATGCTGGTAGGTCTCAGGTTTGGGTGGGTTTGCTTGTTAAGGGTCCATTTAAACTATAAATTGTTCTGAATGTTGTATAAATGGTTATGCCATTTGATTTTCTTGTTCTTCAAATAGCCGTTGGAACCTCTTGTGAAATCCAATTCTTTAAATTGTTCTCCCCTTCTGAAAGCTGTACCTAATTCTTTACGTTTTTGAACGCATTCTTTGAACAAAAAAGTTTTTATCTCCCCTTCTGAAAGCTGTACCCAATTTTTTGAACACAAAGTACAAATGGATCTATAACCTAACCAAGAAGCATTTGTTGCATAGAATGTGTTGCATTAAGTATTATTACCAAATCTTCTTGTTGCATCCTTCCCAACTTCGCCAAGTGATCTGCACAATTATTTCCTTGTCTCAACGTATGGATTAGAGTAATTCCAAGTTTGGATGTAAGAATCTTGCATTCTTCCATCACAGCGGGATCGGGGTGACTTTCAAAGATCTTACCATTCACAGTTAGCAACTTTAGGGCATCGCTCGAGTCGGTCTCGATGATGATCTTCTTTAGATTATAATTCTTTGCTAGAGTTAAATCGCCATATATTGCCAATAACTCCGATGTAAAGCTTGCTGTCGCTCTCATGCTAAGTTGGCCGTAGAACCCGCCCAGCCACCTTCCCTTATCATCCTGTGCGACCCTACCATACCCTGCTAATCTCGAATGAGGCAGGAAACTGCTATCGGTATTGATCTTGATAAACCCTTGGGGAGGAAAATACCAACTAACAAAAATAGTTTCTTGGTTAGTCAATCGGTCTTTTGTTAACTGAATTCGACAATTTTCAGTTTTGGGATCGAAAAAAAATATGCATTTTGACATTAAACTGGATGCACGTACATTAGTGTTGCTATAGTTTTTGAAGTTACCAAAACACTACTTGTTACGCTCTATTTTGAACGGGTCCAAGATAGTTTGCAAGTTCACGGTTCTTCTAACTGGTTTAAAAAAGTTAGAGTCGCCACCTTATTTTTTAGGAAAATCAGGAAACCTATATGTATTTGTGTGTCTACTCCATTTTAGTCCACGAAACCTATGAGATTCTAGATAAGGGTTTTATTTATCCTGAGGGGAAGGCATTAAGCATCCCTCAGAGCCTGTCCGAAAACAGTCCTTAAACTTAGTTTAACTGACACTAGAGGGGGATTATTTATCAGTTTATCATTATTATTAATTATTTTCAAAATGTTATGACTTCATGAAAAGCTACACTAGGTGATAATAAACTAAGTATACACAATGTATAAAAATGTATTTATATCAAGTATCAAATATTCATAAAGAATGTATAGTAAAAAAGAATATATAAAATAATATAAAGAGAATGTACCTCGTAAGTATAAAAGTATATCTGTTAGTACAAAGAGTGTATATATAAGTTAGTGTAAAGAATGTATAACTATATTAAGAATATATAAAAAAAATGTAAGACTATGTAAAAATAAATATATCAAGGATATAAAGAATGTGCGTCTATGTAATGTGCGTCTATGTATATTAAAAGAATGTATGTATATTAAACATATAAAGAACATATTTCAAGTGTAAAAGAGTGTACGTCAAACCTAAAATGTATAAAGAATTGTATAACTAGGTATATTAGTGCATAAAGAATGTAAAAATAATTTACGAATATTCATTGGTGTAAAGATTTTATATAACAAAATTATTCAGAAAAGTGAATTTTATTTGACTTGTTTCTACCGTTTAGTTAAAAAGAGTTTTTGTTTAATGAATATCCTATCAAAAGAATAAGGAACAAAATAATTGTAAAAAGTATTGGTAAAAAATAAGTATAAGGAATTGTGGATAAAAAATGAGTGAAAATGTGTAATGCCTCTAAAGAATAAAAGATTTGTAAATGGACGACTTAATATTTGCCTAGCGTCAAAAGGTGGATTTAACTTAATTAAAATATGTATTAGTGTACACGAAATAATATAAAATGTAAGTTGTATTAAGAGTGTATAAAGAATATAAAATAAAGGATGGACTAGTATGTTTGCCTAATCGTCAAAAGTGTTAATTTATTTAACAAAGTATTTATACCAAGTCAATTTAATCTAGTTATGAAAGTATTGACGGCCTAAGCCTTGCCTAAAGCGAATGACAATTTTAAGTTTAACAAACAAGGCGACAAGTAAATAAATATATCAACCTGTCATTCCAAAAAATAAAGTTTTCACTATACTATGAGTTTATGTTTTGTACAGTTATAAAAAAAATGCGGAAAGTAAATACAAACAGTAATTCGATGAAGTCTTCGGGTTCCTTCCGAGTGTCGTCTTCGGGATGTATCTTCGGGTACCTGTATAAACACTTAGTAAAAATGTTAGTAAGAGAATAAATAACTATCGGATGAATTAAAGAAATAATGAATAAACTTAAAATAGAAAACCCGTCTTTTGTACATGGGAGGCCTTGGAAATCGAAAGAAATTTCTTCATCGGCCAAGTGTGTAATATTTGTAATAAATTGTAAAATGAAAGAAAAATATATTAGTTAAAGAAGTTTGAAAAAGTCAAAAAATAAGGGATGTGACATAAAGCTTTTAAAAGGTGATTTGACATAAAACCTTTGAAAAGTGATATGACATAAAGTCTTTGAAAAGTGATTTGACATAAAGCCCTTTAAAAAAAGTGATTTGACATAAAGTTTATTAAACTTGATAAAAGGGAGATAAAACTTATTTTGACCCTATAATTGGTGTAGTATACACGGTGTAAGAATGTATATGTATATGATATATGTAAAAAATATAAGAATAAAAATGAAAATATATGTAAATGTAAAAATAATGTATAGACAATGTAGAGAAAATATAAAGAACAAAATGTGTAAAAAATAATAAAATAAAAATGAGCATGTAATGTGATGATATTGTCAAAAAGGTAAAAGAAAATGCTTGCAAGTGTATGAAAAATATTTATAGGGGAGTAAAAAAATGTATGCAAATTTAAAGAAAAAGTAGAGAAAATGTAGAGACAATGTATGAATAAATATAAACAAAATGCATGAACAAATATTATGAATAAATGCATGAATAAATGTAAAGATAAATGCATGAATAAATATAAAGACAATATATGTAATGTATATAAAAATATAAAGGCTATGCATATAATGAATGTAAAGACAAGGTATATAAAAGCGTAAAGACAATGTATGAAAAAAAGAAGAGAAAAAAATAAAATAAAAGAGAGGAGGAAGATGCTAGTCTTGCTAGTCTTCCTATGAAAAGAAAATATGGAGAGTGCAGAGAGAAGAAAAATATATGTAAGGTAGTATGAAGTGGTGAGAAAAATGAGAGGGGAAGTCCTCGTTTATATAGACAAAGGTAAATCACTTTTTATCTAAACCCATGTGCCAAAACCACGGGCTTCACAAAACCATGGGTTTCACAAAACCATGTGCTAAATCTTATCTGTGTTTAAAATTAGTTCCTCCGACTTCCATGTAATAATAAACTGTAACTAAAAATAATAAAGTATAAAAATATATTTAAGGTAATTTTGTGAATAAAGTAAAAAATGTGATTTGAATTAAGGAGACTTGCTAATTAATTGAAGTAAAACTGTATTAGCATGTTGTTTATATACAAACGACTGTAACAAAATAATTATTTAAAATGAAAATAAATTGATAAAAATTCCTATTATTTAAAAATAAGGACAATCATCAATAAATTATATTAAAGCTAAAAAATGTATAAAAACGGTATATTGTGCTATTTAATGACTAGGAAGCCTAAAGAAGTTAATTTTTGAATACGGAGGGCCAAAATTGAGTGTCAACACTACTAAGTAACACTACGGAGGAAATTGAGACAAGTTATAAAAATAGGAAAACGCTAACATATATATATATATATATAGCCATTTCTATAATCCTAATTCACGTAGGACTCAATTTTATTAGCCGTTTAAGAAAGTTGGAAAAGGGTAACAAGCTTTTTAATCCTAATTTGCTTTGGTTTCTATTTAACTATTTGATCATTTATTTAATACTAATTTCTCATTTCAAGATATGCCTTTAAAATAATATCGTACTTCTAGGTTATCATAGAATTTTAGTAAAACTTTTCATTTCATTTAATAGTATGTTGCTTTAAAGACCTCCAGACTTGCATTTAGGGAAAATGTGTCAAAACTAGCCTATAAAAATATGATTTGTCTAATCTGCTTAAGTTTGGATGAGTTATTAATTCGTCAATTTACTAACTCCACTAATTCTTACTCGTTGTTTGATTGATTTGGATTAAATATGTAAGCACAGATTGATTCATGAAAAATCTTGTTAAATATTTTAAAGTTTTATTTTATTTGAAATGTTATACATAGTCATAATTAAAAGAATATTATATTGATTTCTAAATTTTATATAATTAAATCATTTATAACACAATAAAATTAAAAAAACTAAATTGGACGGGTTGAGTGTACCCATTGTAATCTCATTTTTACCCAGCCAATCTTAGCTTATTAAGTAACCTTCGGGTGGATTAATGATCCGCCTATTTATTAACTCAGTTTATTTTAATCCATCCAAATTTAGCATAATCCGCCCGTTTTACACCCGTAGATAAAAGTTTGAATAATTTATTAGATAAAACATTTGATCATATCATATATATCCAAGCACAGTACACATTAAGTTTAATGAAATGACCAGTCTTCTTAGATATTTCTGTATTTCACTTGATGGAGTTACCTCTGCATTTTCCAAAAAAACAAACCGATTAGTAAAATAACAGACTGATCATATTAAGTTGGAAAACAATTAATTTACACAAGGTTCAAATTAGAATAATAAATGTTACTAGTATTAAGTAGCCATGAACTCAATTTACCTTCACTTAATTGACTATTAGAGGCTTCTTATCAGGTATTGAATGGTAATTGTGATGATTATAATTTGGTCTTCTGAAAGCCATGATCCCAGTATTCCTGTAATTCTTCAGCTTGAACTCTCCAGTAGATGATGAAGTTTTTAATCTGCTCAAAGCAAATAGGAATCAAATTGATCAAGATTAGGATATGATTAACTTTATTGGTACGTCATAGAATTTTGTCAGTGTAATTTGAGATTACACGACAATAATTTTCTTAGAAGAATGGCCAGTAAGCGCTATTTCTGTGCATAATTGAATTAACATTAAAACATATGTGGCTAAAGGTGAAAAATATAACCCCATGAAGCTATACTCCACCCAACTCGTCGAAGTTGGGGCCGATTTGATTGTGCATGTAGTTTCAGATTGACGCATAAAAGAATCGTCAAGACATAGGATAGTATTAGTATTTTGTTGGGTTTGGTTAGTTAAATATAGTGATAAAGAAAAGAAAAAACTTTTGTTAGTCTGATTTGATAATTAAATAAATCATAAAAGACAAACAAATAAATAAATGAAAAATAATTTTGAGTGAGCGAATTGATAGATATGACTCACTATTTAGCCAAATAATCACCAATCATGACCCAAATGGATCTCGGGCCCGCTAGTATACAACCCATTTAGATATATAGTCCAACCGGAGAAAATGAAATCAGACATCGTCTGGATCCTCCCACATGTACAATCTTTTCCATTGGTTTTCGTTCATTTTAACACACGCTATGCCCAACCCATTTAATCCGTTCAGATACAGTCCAACTCCCCCATTTGATTGGTCAATAATTTGTACAATCAAAAGTAAACAAGAGTTATAAAAGGGGGGAGAATATTACTTTTTGCAATCCACATTAGGATCAATAGGAATAGAAAGATTGACGTTGCAAAGTTGAGGAATTTGGTTAGCTCTTTCTTGAATTACTCCAATAGCCAAAGCTTCTTTCTTGAGACATTCACACATATTTTGAAGCTTCAAATCATCATCAGAAGTAGCCATTTTCATTAATACCTTAACACCGTTGCAACAAGGGACACTAATATCACCCTTTCCCATTAAAAAACCTTTGCATGGCAAAAGCTTAACAATGGTATTAGGGCATTGATCGTTTCCATTAACAGAACTAATTGCAATAATTAGAGCTAAAACCACTAACCCGGAAACAAAAATCGAACGATCCATTTTGGTATTTTTGGTAGAAAGAAATTATCTGTGATGGAAAGTTTAAGATTTTTGCTTATATTTATAGTTGAAATCTTAGGTTGAAGTCCTTGACAAGAAAGTGTAACGTAAAATTGGTTTAGGTGAAAAAAGAACTTGGATTTTACATGCATGTGAGCATCTAACTGCCAAAAACTGTGAATTATTGGACTATATATAAGTAATAGAAGCATAAAGCATGTGTATCCACTTCCAAATTAAAGAAATTATGATCTTTTTAAGAAAGAATTATAAAAGAAAAATGAAATATATTGTCATTTCGAAGCTTTCCGAAAAAGATTTATCAGATGTTCGCTGATTTACTATGATTCTCATCAGTCATGTACAAGTCTGGTAATTGAAAGGTTGAAACGTTATCATGAAGAAACTATCTTGTAGATCAAGAGGAAAATCTAAGTACTTAATTATTAATTAATTGACACTAAACATTTATGTTTATAAATGCGTTTTCATTAACTAATCTCTTCGATGTTCAATCTATGATTAATCCTAGGGTATCTATCACTATAGTCTATAGCTAGCAATTTAAGTTATCAATTATTCAATTGTTAAACTAAATAAGAAACTTGAAAGCAAAAAAAGCGTGACTCCAATATAGAGGTTTGATTTTACATGTGAGCATCTAGTAGATCATCTTCTAAAATAGATCGAGTTTAAATTCTATATGCTGATGGTATAAAAATGGTTATAAGTAAACCTTTATCGATTGGTAACCTTAATTTAAAAATGATATTTAAGCTATGTGTTATTACATGTTAAACTATATATATTAATAATGTATAGCTTAAATCATTACACCATCGCCATTTCCTATTAGACTAAGCATAGAAATCCAATCACTAGGATTATTAACTACTCCTTTTGACCTAATTTATATGATACCATCTAACTTAGCACAGAGTTTAAGAAAGAAAGGAAGACTTTTGAAATCTGTGGTCTAAAACAAGTCTTAGATATTTGTGTGGATATACATCATTTCATAAAGTTAAATTATTTTTAAAAATAGAAATGTGATATTTTTTTGGACAGAGGGAGTAATAAGGATTGTGAGTACTGAAAAAAGTTCTAAATTTATCAGTGTATAAATTAAATCGTAAACCTAACCGAACCAAATCATTAACCATTCAACTACTTCGCGTGTTAGTATCAAGATGAATATGCTTTTGTAATAATTAAAAAAGAAAAACAAAGAAAAATTACTATTATCTGAAATTGAAATTCACCAACTATGTGACACAACCATTATTTTGCAGATGCAACTACATATATTTTTAGGATAGGTTGTAAATTTACTCTTGTTTTGGTGGTGCACCATGACCCATACCAGGGCTATGTCCTGGTTTATTATGTCCCGGTGAATTGGGTGAATAATCGACCTCTAGCCCTTCTTTTGGTGCACTACGACCATATTCAGAACCATCCCCCGACCTTTTAGGTTGGTAATCTTTGAACTCTTCTTTTTGTTTTAGTCCAGCATGATCAATTGCAAGATCATGCTCGGGACTTACATGCAGATAATCGTTTATAACTACTCGTTGTTCTGGTGCACGAGGTCCATGCCCTCCTCTTGGAGGAGGGCAAACATAAAATTGACCATTACTAAGACAATGGCTTGCTCTTCGGGGACCACAATCTTCATTGTGGATTAAAGATCTAGACTGACCATTTTTGTAAGGGACAATTATCAAAATCAAAGTAAGAAATGTTGTGAAAGAGATTGAACAAGGGGCCATTTTTGTTGTCTTAGCCTAATTTGCCTATGTTTGTAGTAATGGTAGTGCAAACCATCAAGCTATTTCTACAATATATAGTTAAAGTAGTGATGAGTCTGATTATTATGAAATTCATAAGGAAAACCTTCATTATTCTTTCTTGCTTGAGAAAAATATAGGAAACTTCATTAATTATATAGTCCAAGATCCATTTCAACTGTATTTTTGTGTAGGGAGATATAACAAACCTTCATTAACTATATAGTCTAAGAACCATTTCATCTGCATTTTGGTGTGGGGACATTTAGCAAAACTTCATTAACTATATAGTCCAAGAACCATTTCAACTGCATTTTGGTGTGTGGTCTGTTATATCCCGTAATTTTGCATATTTGGATAAATTGAAATAATTGTGACTTGTATGAGATAAAGCAATATTTTGGTTTTAGTAAATATATATGTTGTTCATGAAAAATATTGATGCGAAAATATCGAGAAAGGCTAAGGGCAGAATTGGAATTTTAAAAATTTGTTTCATGAATTACAAATATTAACCAAGTAATTAGGCTAGGGAACAAATAAGTTAAAAAAAGGGCCCAATGGTGCAAGTGGCTGGCCAAGAAGGTGGGAGGCCCAAGCCCATGAAAAATTAAACCCAAATAAATAAAAGGAAGGGCCATGAATCTTCTACACATTAGAACCTTCAAGAAACAAAAAAAAAAATTGGGAGCAAAAAGTGAGAGAGGCCATTCGGCCGAATAGAAGAGAATTTTTTTTTTTGGAAGCCCTTCAACTTTGATCCAAAAATTAAAATTTTCTAGTATTCCTACTAAGCTCAAGACCCTCTTCAACGTGGTATAATTATTTTAGCAAGAAAATCACTTTGGTGGCAAGTGAAGGATTTGAAGAAAAAGGTAAGAATTTCTATTCTTTTACATAATGTGGAAGATTTATATATGTTATAGTGAGTAGAATTGAATGGAAAATATGGAGATGTTGTGTGTGGTGTGTGAGCCGTGTGTGTGTGTGTGTGTGTGTTGTGGCCGTGTGGTGTCTTTTGGTGAAGGAAGATGAATTAAATTTATTTAGTATGAAATTTGTGTGTTGTGGCCTTGTGATGTAAATGGAAGAATAATGGTTCAAGATTGGCATGAAAATTGGTTGTAAGTGTTGTAGGAAAATTGTGTGATTTTATTATAGTTTTATGTAATTATGGAAATGGAATTGCTAAAATATGAATTGTTGTTGTTGTTGATGAAATTGGAAGAAGAAAATGTGACGTTGTGACCTTGTCGCATTTGTGGAGATTTCGAATGGAATATGGTGATAGTGGGATTGTAGAATATTTGGTAGAATTGTATGAAATGCTTTTGAATTGTATTTGGTTGATCTTGAATTAGTAATGAATATGTGAGCATTGGAATCGGCTTGAAAATACGTAGTTGAATTGAATAATGATGAACTATGTAGAAAGGAAGGTTACTAGTGTTGGAATGCGTTTTAAATTGGTTTTTGACGATATTGGTATGGTTGTTGGTATTGTTGGTATGTTTGTTGATGAATTTGACCGAGTTAAATTCTCGGGGATGTTGAATTTACAGGGGAGATGCTGCCGAAATTTTTGTAGACAAGTACTAGTTAGAATTGAATTTCTAAGTACTTGTAGCTAATGTTTGGTAATTGATAATATTATCGTAGATATTGGAGAGCCCGAGACTTGATTCGGGATTTGACTAGCGAGCGATCGAGGTATGTAAAGCCTACCTTTCTTTCTTTTGGCATGACCTTTTTGGAATGAACAAATAACGTATAAGTATGCTCCTAAAGAAAATCCTATTCTTAGAGCCACTAGGATGGCTAACATCTTTGACCTCCATAAGTTATTCCATATGGCTGCATACATATTTTATGATGTTCAAAGATTCTATTTGTCATGTTTTGAATGTTGTTCGAAATAAAAAACGAGAAGACTAAAGCCTTTGATGAATACTTCGATATGAAAATATGGTCTTAAAGTCCCCATTTGATTTGATCCATAATGTTATCCGCAAGTTTCCTAATATGAATATGTGATCCATAATGATGTTCGAAAGTCTTCTAATATGAATAATACTTGAATTTCGAAGTATGAATTATTAAATATTTTCAGAAGGTTCCGTACTTCGAAAGTTTGTACCTCTCTCATACTAATTCCGATTGACCCGAACCTTATTTTTTTGAGCCTTCAGATGTTTGTAAAAATATTTGGCTATCGAATTTGAAATTTATTTATGTACTTATATGCATATGGTTTCCGTACTACTCCGCTCATGCATACTACTATTACATCGTTCGCCGGATCCCGGGCCGGTTTTGTGATCGTGCGCACTATGTTATATTCGGCAGTATGATGTGTTACGGTCCCCGAGACCTCGCCATAGGGCAGGGTACCGCTTATATACGGCGTTATGATGTGATATGGCATATGATATGTTCTGGTGTTGTGATATGTTATGATGATACGATATGTTCGGGGATTGTACGGAGATATGAAACCTTCTGGAGTACGATGTGTTGTGGCGCCAGCGTCGGAGTGGCGACCACGTTCCTGAGCCCTATGCATGATTTTTTTTATTTGCATTATATATATATATATATTTTCAGCACAGGTTTTGATATACAAATTCTGTATCCATTTTCTGTACTCCTCACTTCAGTTATGATTCGGATTTCTGTATTTCATGCTTTGCATACTCAGTACATATTTCGCACTGACCCCCTTTCTTCGGGGGCTGCGTTTCATGCCCGCAGGTACAGGCGTTCGTTCAGGTGACCCGCCAGTGTAGGGTACTTATTCTGTTGTTTGGAGTACTCCTTTTGATTCGGAGCTCATATTTTTGGTACATACCTTCTGTTATACATGTTCTGTATATATGATTATTTGGGTACGACGGGGCCCTATCCCGTCATATGTTTCTGTTATGGTTTGTAGAGGCCTGTAGACATATATGTGGGTCATGGGTCATGTTTGTTCGTTTATGTTTGTGATCTGTGCCTTAATGCGGTCCCGTTTGCTATTATGGCCAAAACGACCCATATGTTTGTATATCTGGGCGATGTGTATTACGCCAGCCTACCGGTTTTGGTATGACATTTCTGTACGGGCAACAGCTTAAGACGATGTCTGTTATCAGTAACCGTATAAATAATGAATGTTAAGCTTGAATAAGTCCTTGATATGTCGATCTGGTACGTAAGTCTGTTTGGGTGTCCAAATAGGGCACCAGTCACGGCCCATGGGGCTGGGTTGTGACAAAAGTGGTATCAGAGCGCGGTTTGTCGTCGGAATGTCTACAGGCCGTGTCTAGTAGAGTCTTGTTTATCGGTGTGTTGTGCACCACATCTATAAACAGGAGGCTACAGGACATTTAGGGTGTTACCTTTCTTTGGATCTTAGATCGTGCGATAGAGCTGTGCTATTAGGATGATTTCTTTCTGACTGATTGTCATGTTTACAGTGATACCTCCGAAGAAGGCGACGGCTGCCCAGAAGGGCAAAGCAGTGGCAGGAGAGACCAGCCAGATACAGAGAGTTACTCGGGCTCGTGTTCAGACTATGCCTGATATTGCACCCCAGTCACAGGGTTCTGCTACACCCCCACCAGAGGAGCCTGGAGCGGCTCCACCATTAGCTTCAAAGGCTCCAGCGCCCGAGCCTCCAGCTCTTCAGCCAGGGGCGGAGGACAGGGCGATGAGAGAGGCTGTTCAGTTGTTGATGACATTAGTAGCAGGACAGGCTCGCAGACGCGGGCTAGGGGGTGATGATGGTGACAGACGTGACAGTTTGAGGGTCCGTGATTTCTTGACCTGTAATCCCCCCAGAGTTCTACGGGTCTAAGCCCGAAGAGGACCCCCAGGATTTCATCCGACAGATGCAACGCACACTGAGGCTGGTCAGGGCTTCTGAGACTGAGTCTGTCGAGTTAGCTTCACACAGATTACGGGATGTAGCGATTAATTGGTACGAGTCTTAGGAGCTGTCCAGAGGCGAGGATGCTCCTCCAGCCGTGTGGGATGAGTTTGTAGCTGCCTTTCTCAGCCACTTTTTGCCCCCAGAGTTGCGGCGGGCGAGAGTTGACAGATTTTTACAGCTGCGACAGAGAGGCAGGAGTGTCTGAGAGTACAGCTTAGAGTTTGATTCTCTGGCTAGATATGCACGTACCATAGTAGCTGAGATGGCTGACCGGATGCACCGGTACGTGATAGGGTTGGATCGCTACTTGATTGACAGTTGTATGGCGATGGCATCGCAGACTAGTATGGACATTGCCCGATTACAGGATTATGCGCAAGGGATGGAGGACCGACACAGAGAGGATCAGTCGGGTAGAGATCGTGACAGGAGGCAGCCCAAGAGGGTTAGATCAGCCGGTTATTCAGGGGAGTCTCGAGGCGGGCAGCCTCAGCAGAAGTATAGCAGATATCCCCCTCAGTCAGGCCGGAGTACACATCCACAGTCTACAGGTAGACGATTTAATGATGCAGAGTATTCTGGGACAGGCCAGAGTTTCAGAGCCTCGGGTTCGCAGACGAGCAGGGGTCCCAGTCAGTCTAGGCCACCGATGCCCCGGTGTTCTTATTGTGGGAGGTCGCACCCAGGAGAGTGCTATAGAGCTACGGGTGCCTGTTTTTCTTGTGGCCGCTAGGGCCATATTATGAGAGACTGTCCGTTGACGGGTGGTTCTAGTGGTGCAGCTCAGCCGACGAGATCAGTTACTGGTTCGTCTTCCACTTCTTCAGTTATGCGCCCTGCGGGGCGAGGTATGCCAGCACCAGCGGGCCGCGGTAGAGGCCGTGGCGGGGTTTCTGATTCTAGCGGTCCTTCGAACCGCATATATGCATTGGCTACCCGACAGGATCAGGAGGCGTCGCCAAATGTAGTCACAGGTACATTATTGGTCTTTTCTAGAGCTGTATATGCATTGATTGATCCAGGTTTTACTTTATCATATATTTCTCCCCTCGTTGCTAGTAAAATTGGGATAACACCTGAACCTATAGAGTCGTTCGAGGTAGCTACACCGGTTGGGGATTTTATTATAGCGAGGCAGGTATATAAGGATTGCTCCGTGACTATATGTGGCCGTTGCACTAAGGATGATTTGGTAGAATTAGATATGATGAAATTTGATGTTATTATGGGCATGGACTGGTTAGCCTCTTGTTATGCTAATGTAGACTGCTAGAAAAAGGTAGTTCGCTTCCAGTTTCCAGGGGAACTAGTTATAGAATGGGCAGGAAATACAGCATCGCCGAGAGGTAAGTTTATTTCATACCTCAAGGCTAGGAAGATGATTCAGAAAGGGTATATTTATCATTTGGTTCGTGTGCATGATACTAAAGCAGATATACCTACTCTCCAGTCAGTTCCGGTCGTTAATGAATTTCCAGATGTATTTCCGGACGAGCTTCCAGGTCTTCCCCCTGAACGGGAGATAGACTTCACGATAGATGTGTTGCCAGATACTCAGCCTATATCTATTCCTCCTTACAGAATGGCACCTGCAGAATTGAAAGAATTGAAAAAGCAGCTGAAAGATCTATTAGAAAAAGGCTTTATCAGACCCAGTACGTCACCCTGGGGAGCGCCGGTATTGTTTGTAAGGAAGAAAGACGGGTCGCTGCGGATGTGCATTGATTACCGACAGCTGAATAAGGTGACTATAAAGAATAAATATCCCCTCCCCCGGATTGATGATTTATTTGATCAGTTGCAGGGTGCTAAATATTTTTCGAAGATAGATTTGCGTTCGGGCTATCATCAGGATCGAGTACGAGAGACAGACATTCCAAAGACTGCTTTCAGGACCCGGTACGGGCATTATGAGTTCAGAGTGATGTCTTTTGGGCTAACTAATGCTCCGACAGTGTTTATGGATTTGATGAATCGGGTATTCAGGCCGTTCCTCGACATGTTTGTGATTGTATTTATTGATGATATTCTAGTTTATTCACGATCAGCAGAGGAGCATTCAGATCATCTGAGGACAGTACTTGGCACACTTCGGCAACAGAAATTATATGCTAAGTTCTCCAAGTGTGAATTCTGGTTAACCTCAGTGGCATTCTTGGGGCATATCGTCGGAGCAGATGGTATTCGGGTCGATACACAGAAGATCGAGGCTGTACAGAATTGGCCTAGGCCTACGACACCGACTGAGGTACGCAGTTTTCTGGGATTGGCCGGATATTACAGGAGATTTGTGGAGAATTTTGCTTCTATTGCAGCACCATTAACGAAGCTAACTCAGAAGGCAGCAAAATTTCAGTGGACCGATGCTTGTGAACGCAGCTTCCAGTTGCTGAAGGAAAAATTAATTACAACTCCAGTTCTAGCTCTTCCAGAGGGGTCAGACGGGTATGTTATTTATTGTGATGCTTTTGGTATTGGGATAGGTTGTGTATCAATGCAGCATGGTCGAGTTATAGCCTATGCTTTCCGGCAGCTCAGACCACACGAGAGAAATTATCCTACCCATGATCTGGAATTAGCCGCGGTGATTCATGCTTTGAAGATATGGCGGCATTACTTATATGGGGTCCATGTTGATATTTATACGGACCACAAAAGCCTTCAGTATATTTTTAAGCAAAAGGAGCTGAATTTGCGGCAAAGAAGATGGCTTGAATTGTTGAAAGATTATGACGTCGATATTTTGTATCATCCTGGAAAAGCTAATGTTGTGGCAGATGCACTTAGTCGCAAGTCTATGGGCAGTTTGATCGACGTGCAGCCAGAGAAGAAGGAATTAGTTCGTGAAATTCATCAGTTAGCCAGCCTTGAGTTCGTTTGGCCGATTCTGGAAATATTGGGGTTTCTGTCCGAGAAGTTGCTGAATCATCGATTATGGAAGAGGTAAAACGGCGGCAGTTCGAGGATCCTATTTTGGTACAGTACAGAGATGTGACCCTTAATAAGGAAAAGACCCAGTTCGAAATTTCACCTGACGGGGTATTACTATATGGAGGCAGGTTATGTGTACCTGACGTTGCAGGGCTGCGGCGACAGATTATGGGAGAGGCACATTATGCTCGGTACTCTGTTCATCCTGGATCCACTAAAATGTACCATGATCTCAGATGTTTATATTGGTGGGATGGTATGAAAAGAGATATTTCAGAGTTCGTTGCTCAGTGCCCAAATTGCTAGCAAGTTAAGATCGAGCATCAAAAGCCCGGTGGATTGTTATAGGAAATGGAAATCCCAGCTTGGAAATGGGAAATAATCAATATGAATTTCATTACAGGTTTACCGCGCACTCCACGCAAGTATGATTATATATGGGTTATTGTTGATAGGCTGACAAAATCAGCCCATTTTCTTCCGGTCAGGACTACTTATTCGGCTGAGGATTATGTTATATTGTATATTAAAGAGATAGTAAGGCTTCACGGAGTTCCTATATCTATTATAACCGACAGGGGTGCTCAGTTTACAGCAAATTTCTGGAGGTCATTTCAGGAAGGATTGGGGACTCAGGTGAGTCTTAGCACAGCATTCCATCCTCAGTCCGACGGACAGGCCGAGTGCACTATTCAGACACTGGAAAATATGCTACGGGCCTGTGTTATTGATTTCAGAGGTAGTTGGGATGATCATTTGCTGCTTATTGAATTCGCTTATAATAATAGCTATCATTCCAGCATCCAGATGGCACCGTATGAAGCCCTATATGGTAGAAAGTGCAGATCTCCGATTGGTTGGTGTTGACACCACCCAATTTTGTCCCTCCTTTACTTTAATATTTACTTACTGGAGCTTCTAAATTTACGGACGAGCTAAATACTTTATTTTTACTATTCTATTTTATTTCACCATTATTATTTTCGCTACTTTTATTTTTTCAACATTACGAGCATTACTTTATCACAAATTTTAAAATGTTCGTCATCGTTTCATTTTCGGGTTTGGAATCGTTAATTTAATTACAGGACAACACTTTGTTAAATCCTTATTTTTCTACATATTAATTATTAATCGTCTTCACGTAGTATATATCGTACTAGTTATTGTTATACCCCATTTTAACCGGGTTAAATTAGAAGTACGACATATTGGTGATTCCTATTTTTGTTTATTTTAAAGAGTCGCCACCTAATTATTTATGGTGAATTAGGACACCTAAAGTTTATTAAAGTTATTTTAAAGTTAACTCTATTTTAAAAGTCTGCGAAACTTAAGATTCTAGGTAAGGGTTCAATTAGTCTAAAGGGAAGGTATTAGGCATCCTTTAAGACCCATTAACAATGGTTGACCGACCGGACTTATGTTATTTAATTAAGGCTAAAAATATAGATGTAATGTGTAAATATTTAAGAAAATATCTTGTAAGTATTGCTAAAGTTATAGATAGTAATAGAATGTTATTTAAAATAAAACTTGTAGAAAAGTAATAGTTGCATAAAGAGTTTAGTCACAAATGAGCTAAAAGAAACAAGATGTGTAATGTTTATATGTATTTGGAGAAAATGACTAACAAATTTAAAAGAGTTATTTAATAAAGTTTTATAGAAATACTATTAATTCAAATATATATTTCAAGTGTTAGAAAGAAACTAAAGTGGAAGAGTTATCCGTTGAAACTAGTTTGCCTTTCATTTCTTAAAATGAGATAACGTTAGTGTAGAATTTGTGACGTTTTTAACTTCTAAGATAGTAAGCGTAAATTATGACTCCTTTAGCCAAAACATATAGTCATATGATTTTGAAAGTCAACTATTCTAAAAGATAAATATTATAGATACTATAAATAATTTTGACATAAAAGGGGAATGAAACCCATGAAGCTAATTGTTAGTTTTCTGTTTGAATTAACTACCCACTACTTCTAACACTATCTATGCTAATTCTCCTATGATTCGTCTAAGCTAAGTAGAAAATAAGAATAAGATGAAGTGTTAGTCAAAACAATACAAAGTTAAATACCGTAAAGTAAAATAGGAGTGCAAAAATATATATATATATAATGATATGGCGGCTCAACCCATTTTTTTAGGTTGCTGCTGCTGTTAGCTGCCGCTGTGATGGGCCTCGGCCAGAACTCTTTTTTTTTTTTTTCTGGCTGCGGATGGACTGATATGATGGACATCATGTTGGGCTTTTAGCCCAACGCCAAGTGCGGAAGGAGATGACGGGTCGTTTGGACTCGTATGCGAGATGTCATGCATAAAAATGAAGGAAAAGAAAAGGATTAGTAAAGTGAAAATATACAAAAAAAACATTAAAGTGAAAATATACAAGACATTCTTCAGATAGAGTGCAGAATAAGGACAAGATGTATATATGCCAACAACAGCAGAGGGAGTCAATCGAATCCATGACAGAGCAATACATGCGGTGACACACTTAAAGGCAACAGAACAGTCATGATAGCATTAGGAGACATAGATTAAGTCATGGTGGGACTAGAAAGAAGCAAATGTGAAGAATTAACAAGAAATGCATAGAGAGATCAAAGACTGATTTAAAATTAAGGTAGTATGATATATGGATGCATTTGAAAGAGCTATAAACTAGGCATAAGATCACAAATTGATGGCAAGTTGATCACGGTACTGAAGAAAACAGTCACAAACCATATACAGAAGAAGCATGGCCAACTTAAGTCCAGAACATGAGATATGACATACAAATGGAACAGAGTGACATATTGTTAAGTTGAGAAGAGTGCAGTGATCCGATTAGCACAATCCAAATAGCACAGATAGATTATTAAAAGGGTAGGAATAGTCACGGAGATTTCCTTATATCATACTTCAAAAGTGAAACCAAATAAACATTTTCTTACGGACACTTCACATGATTTCTGATTTGGTTCAAGTTCCCGAAAGAACTTCATCCAAACAAGATTATCAGCTTTGCACAACTTCATTCGAATGTAAGGCTAAAGTTTCCAATCGCAATACTGAAATAAAATCGTTAATGGCTGTTGAGACAGAGGCTGGGAGATGACAGAATTCCTACTGATTCATACTTGACTTGAATAAACTATATTTGACTTCAATTTAACCAAGCTAAGCAACATTTAAATACAAACAACCTGAACAGTCGTAGATAAGTGACTACACATACTCGAACAGACTACCAGTCGCACTAAACAGGGAGGAAACCTGAACAGGCTCGCAGACTAGCTAAATTAGGCATGGATAGGTTTAGACTAAACCAAACAGTATCAAGAAAATGGACTGATTTACACACATAGCAACAATCATGAAGCATAAAATCAGATTAAACTAGAAAATACAACAAGGCTAGTCTAATAATTAGCCAAGACAATAAGCTAAACATGTTAGGTGGCAGATTGAGATTAACCATTCTGGCAACTGAGCTAATAGTGAGATAATGCAGGATCAAATACAACTAATCTGGTCTGAAAAAAAAAATACTAATCGAATAAACTAGTATGCCAAACTAAACAACATCTACCAAATGAGCTAAACTAATCATACGAACACGAAGCAGAAATTAAATACCAAACAAGATGAAATGGATGTCTGAGACCAACTCTCTTTTCATATAGGCTTTTATAGGAAATTCTTTTTAATGAACTGAAACCAGACAACATTCGGGTTCACTCGTTCTCATAAAGTTTAAACATCAGCTCCAGCAGACACGAACAGAAGCAAACAATCATACATGTGATGAAGCAAGCATACAGAATCACATCTAGATTATACGGCACATGACTAAAAGATGGCATCAATAGGTGACTTCAAACAACATTATAAGATTCAACAGAGTACTAACACGATACCTAAGATATACACACCATGGTGTGTATACCGGATGTATATCGAATATATACCTACTGTAGATCCTATGTATATTCGGCTTTAAACAGATTCTAAGTCCTGGAAATTCAGTCTAAGCATCCAAACTACAGTATACATCTTTCAAATTCATTTTACCAAATACCAACCTATCCTAACAGCATCCAAACATCAAACAGACAACACGACGACAAGGAAACTACATAATTAATTGACCAGAGCAAAAACTAAAGACCGAAAATGAGAAACGTATCAAGATTCACCTTTTTTGTGTGCAGTGAACGAGATGTCGAGGCTTCGAATCTATACTCGAACGCGACGAACTCGAACTCGAACTCGAAGAACCCGATTAAAGTAACAAAAGTTTCCAACCAAGAAAAGTGATTATTGGCTGTTCTTTTTTTTCGAATAATGCTATCTTTGATGATTCAAAATTGTGTTTTGTAGGGAATCTTTGGTTCCAGATCCTTTCAAACGTTGAATAATCCCCCTTAACAATTCCCCCAAGATTATATTTATAGGGTTTCATTTGTAATTGAGGCAAAGAGAGGAGCGTATGAGAGAGGAGCGGCGTGGGGAACAAAGGGAAGTGGAGATGGCAGAGAACGTGGGGAGCAGGGAACAGGCATGGGGGAAATGGCAGGGAACGTGGGTGTGGTGGAGAGGAACGTGAGGGAGATGAGAGATGAGGTCGAGCGAGAGAGAGAAGAGAGGAAAGGGTGAGGGGCGGCTGAGGTTGAAAGAGAAAGAGATTAGGTTTGACTGAAATGCATTATTTCGTCTGGGCCGGGTCGGTAATTTGGGCTGGACCGGGTATTTTAGTTGGGCTGAAATGTTTTGGGTAGGGAATAATGTGGGTTGGTTGAATTAATTAGAGTATGGGCTGATAATTTGGGGCCATTTATTTGGCTGAAATTGTTGACCCTTCATCCTCTACTTTAATTATTCTTGGGCCTCTAATTTAACAACTAGTACAATATATACTATATGAAGACAATTAATAATTAATGTGTAAAAAATAAGGATTTAAGAAAGTGTTGTTCTATAATTAATTTAACGAGTTCACACCCAAAAAAATGAAATGATGACGAATCATTTAAAATTTGTGGTAAAGTAATGCTTGTAATGTTTAAAAATAAAAGTAGCGAAAATAATAGTAGTGAAAATAACGTATTTAGTTCGTCAGTAAATTTAGAAGCCCGAGTAAATAAAATTGAATAAAGGAGGGACAAAATTGGGTGTCAACAGTTATTAAATCAGAAGCCCGAGAATAATTAAATAGAAGATGAAGGGTCAACAATTTCAGCCAAATAAATGGCCCAAATTATCAACCCATACTCTAATTAATTCAACCAGCCCAGCCCAAAAAATACCCGACCCGGCCCATTTTTTCCCCCTAAAGCCTAATCCCTTTCTCTTTCTCTTTTTTTTTTTTCCGCCTCCCTCTTCTCTTTCTCCCTTTCCCTTTATCCGCCTCCTTCAGCTCTTTCTCTTTCTCTTCTTTATCTCCTCACTGCCGCACCCCCTACCCTTTCCTTTCTCTTCCGCTCCCTTCCCCACATCGCAACCCCACTCCACGCTCCTCACGCTCCCTCCCTCACGCTCCTCTCTTCCCCACACTATTACCCCACTCAACACCGACGACCCCACTCTCCACTCACCTACGCTCCTCTCCCTCCGCTCCTCCATTTTTCCCATAAAAAGGGGATCGATTTTCAGATTTTGGGGGATCGTTCAGTATCTTTGGGGGGATCGATTTTCATATTTTAGGAATTATTTTCAGTCTTGGGAGGGACACGGGGATTCAGTATTTTTGAGGGATACAAACCATCTTCCACACTTGATTTTTTCCTTTCCGGTGAACTTTAGCCGGGAATTATTCAGCGTTTTCAGAGGGAACAATTACTCAACGTTTTTTCAAAGAACGAAATTACTCAGCGTTTCCAGAGGGAACAATTACTCAACGTTTTTTCAAAGAACGGATTACTCAGCATTTTCAGAGATGCAACTATATTCCAAGCTTGGTTTTTCCCTTTTCCGGTGAACTTTTAGCCGCGACCAAGGTATTCGACTAACCCAACTCTAGTTTCGAAGTCGCTCATACGAGAGAGTAGATCCGAGACCTGACACTCAGTTCGCTGCACCCAAAAAAGGTCTGTAATTCTCCTTTTACTTTGCGTTTCGTTTCAGTTATGTTGGTTCATGTTTTTATATATCTTAAATTGAATTTTGCGAATGATATATTTAGTCTCTCTTTAGTTCTGGTATGCTAGGAAACTGAAATAACTGTTGCACTCATGCTCTTCCTTTTGTTCTTTGAGGGTGTTGTATTTAGGCCATATTATAAGTGTTATCGGTTAATTTAAGTATTGACTGAGCGCATGCCTGCTGAAGTTCGTTCCAAGTATATTTATTCATTTTAAGTTGTGTCTTATTCTTCGCTGAAGTCTGAACATCAAGGTGGAGAAGTGATTTGTGCGTTCGATTAGATATTTTAGGACTGAATTTGTCATCGATATTCATTTTATCTTCATCCTTGTTCCTTCTGTGTTTCTGAAGCATTTTTTTTTAGCATAATCTTAAGTAACTTGATGTTCAGCATTAGCGTTTAATTTCCGTTTCTTGTTTGGTTAGTCATACCCTGTTGGCTGTGGTATTTGATGCTTGTTTACTGTAGTGTCATCATGTTGGTTATGGTATTTAAGTTCTTGTTCCTGTCTAAGCTCGGCCACTATCATGTTTTGTTTTCCCCCTTTTTGGGTTAGTTCAGTTCTGTTTTATTTTCGAGTTCTTATAGATTATCTATGCTTTAATTTAGTCTCAGCTTTAGTATGTAATCCTTAGTTCTTTCATTTAATTTCAGTCCTTATCCATGTTTTAGTTCGGTAGGTGTATGATGAGCATGTTTAGTTCTTGTTTACTTTTTTTTTCTCTTCACTGGTTTGGTATAGCTATTAAGTGTAACTTAGCTCCAGGTTTCTGGTAAGTCTTTTAGATAATGTTGATGAAGATTTAGTATGTGAATCAGTTTGCTTAAGCTTTCCTGTATTTGCTCTTATATGTTCAGTATGAAGTTTAATTTGCTTTAGTAGCTGGATAATATCGTTAGTAGTATTATGATCTTGTTTGTATAATCTGTGATTAGGTTGTTCTTGATTAGTAATGTAGGAATTAATATGAAGAAAGACAATGAGTAAACCTTGATTAATCGACTGTGGAATTCATTTAAATATGATCTTGTTTGATTGGCTAAGCTTGAGCTCACACTGAACCTACAATGATCATTGAAATTTGGTAAACATCCACACTTTAGCCACTACTTTTAGCTAGCTTTTGTTGCCACTTCATACTATCGATCAATTTCTTGATTCTGTTTTATATGTATTTAAGTCCAAGCATGAGTTAGTTAATTAAATTCAGGATCGCTTCAGGTTTGTTTGAGCTGTTTGTAATATTTGCTTCATGTTCTTTCCCTCTTTTAATAACTATATGAATGAATTGATTTAGTTCGGGGGTGCAGCTTCTGCGCCTATCTAACAAGTTAGTTAGTAAACTCATTTAAGATACTCTTATTAAAAAAATGACCAAAACAGGTTAACGTGATTTTATAAGATCTGGCTTTTCTCTCAGCGATTGTTAATTTGTCTTCGGATTTCAATATAGGTTAAGTTGGCCTGTTGTCATTTCCTGTTAAGACTTTGGTCTTGAGCCATTTTTTTCCTTTTTCTTTTCCAAAATCTAAATTTAATTCTAGTTTCCTCTAGTTCATTGATAAAATGTTTTCCTGGACCAGCAGCTTTGTTTTAAGATTAGTTAACATTTTGGTCTGGAATGTTAATTTTCATGGCCTCCTTAAGGATGAGGATACTTTCATCTAACTGAGTGTATTGCTTGGACAGTATACTTCAGGATGAGTACTATCGTGATTGAGTTTTGTTTTCCTTTCATTGCGTGAAATATGTTAGTTTACGAAATATGAGTGATTTAAGTGGTAGACTGATTTCCTTTTACTTATAATGTCTTCGCTATACTTAATGTAAAAATCAGATCTCCTCCTTTCTCACTGTTATTTTTCTTGTTTTGCATGTACACCGGAGCCGAAGAGTTTCACTTTGAAACTCGACGACACCGCTTATGGAGTCTGCACATCATTCACTGCCTGCGCTCCCATTTTGCTTGAGCCGAAAAATTACATTATATCTACTCCTCTATTTTATTTTGTGTTCATTTAATGTGTATTGTATGGCTAACATTTTTGTTTGTTAATTTAGATGAACCTTAGTGACATTAAGGGGTTTAGTTTAGTAATAGGTAGTTAATTCCACAAATTACATTCTCTTCTATTTATGTTCTAAACTATTTATAGTATCTATAACATTTATTTGGAGTAATTGATTTTCAAATAGCATGCCTATACATTCTTGGGTTAAAGGAATCATTTTTCATTCTCACCATCTTAGGATTCTCAAAACATCATACACTAATGTTAGCTTATTTTGAGAAATAAAAGTCAAGCTAGTTCTGTGGATAACTTCTTCACTTTAGCTCTCTTTCAACGCTTGAAACATATATTTGCTAAAATAATCCTTACATAGTCTATATTGAACTAATAGTCTTTTGTAAGTCTTACTTTTAAATAGCACTCAAAATCTTCTTTTATACAAATAATTGTTTTTCTACAAGTCCTCTTTTAAATAGCATTCTTACAAGTCTATCTATAACTTTAGCCACATTTATAAAGCTTACAATATTTACACTTAGCCTAACTAATCATAAGTCCGGTCGGTTAACCATTGTTAATGGGTCTTAAAGGATGCCGAATACCTTCCCTTTAGACTAATTGAACCCTTACCTAGAATTTTAAATTTCGCAGACCTTAAACAGAGCTAACTTTAGAAAATAACTTTAATAAACTTTAGGTGTCCTAATTCACCATAAATAATTAGGTGGCGACTCCTTAAAACAAATAAACAAAAAATAGGAATCACCAATATGTCGTACTTCTACTTTAACCCGGTTAAAATGGGAGTATGACAGTTGGTTTGATATGGGTTAAACTAAATTGATCGGGCCAGATATGATTCAGCAAGCAGTTGATAAGGTGAAACTTATTCGGGAGCGGTTGTTAGCAGCCCAGAGTCAACAGAAATCATATGCAGATAAATGACGTCGACCTTTGGAGTTCCAAATTGGTGACTGGGTATTTCTGAAAGTGTCGCCCATGAAAGGTGTAATGAGATTCGGCAGAAAAGGAAAGCTCAGTCCGCGATATATTGGGCCTTATTAGATTATTCGAAAGATAGGCGAGGTCGCCTACGAGCTAGACTTACCATCTGATCTGGAGGCAGTACATCCGGTATTTCATGTATCAATGCTCCGTAAGTGTATTGGCGATCCTTCCAGAATATTCCCTACAGAGGATATCCAGGTAACAGAGGAACTGTCCTATGAAGAACAACCTGTAGCTATTTTGGATCGTCAGGTGAGGAGACTGCGCACCAAAGATGTACCTTCTGTTAAGGTCTTGTGGCGAAACAATAACAGAGAAAAAATGACCTGGGAAGCGGAGGACGAGATGAAGAAAAAGTATCCTCACTTGTTTCCTATGCCCACAGGTAATCTAAATTCCGTAATTGGTTATATCGATTGGTGAATAAATTGTATGTGCTGTTCATAAAAAGAAACTCCCCCGCAATACTTGTAAGACCCTATAAGGCTAATTTAACATTCGAGGACGAAAGTTTTAAAGGGGGGGAGAATGTTATATCCCCTAATTTTGCATATTTGGATAAATTGAAATAATTGTGACTTATATGAGATAAAGCAATATTTTGGTTTTAGTAAATATATATGTTGTTCATGAAAAATATTGATGCGGAAATATCAAGGAAGGCTAAGGGTAGAATTGGAATTTTAAAAATTTGTTTCATGAATTACAAATATTAACCAAGTAATTGGGCTAGGGAACAAATAAATCAAAAAAAGTGCCCAATGGTGCAAGTGGCCGACCAAGAAGGTGGGAGGCCCAAGCCCATGAAAAATTAAACCCAAATAAATAAAAGGAAGGGCCATGAATCTTCTACACATTAGAACCTTCAAGAAACAAAAAAAAAATTGGGAGCAAAAAGTGAGAGAGGCCATTCGGCCGAATAGAAGAGAATTTTTTTTTTTGGAAGCCCTTCAACTTTGATCCAAAAATTAAAATTTTCTAGTATTCCTACTAAGCTCAAGACCCTCTTCAACGTGGTATAATTATTTTAGCAAGAAAATCACTTTGGTGGCAAGTGAAGGATTTGAAGAAAAAGGTAAGAATTTCTATTCTTTTACATAATGTGGAAGATTTATATATGTTATAGTGAGTAGAATTGAATGGAAAATATGGAGATGTTGTGTGTGGTGTGTGAGCCGTGTGTGTGTGTGTGTGTGTGTTGTGGCCGTGTGGTGTCTTTTGGTGAAGGAAGATGAATTAAATTTATTTAGTATGAAATTTGTGTGTTGTGGCCTTGTGATGTAAATGGAAGAATAATGGTTCAAGATTGGCATGAAAATTGGTTGTAAGTGTTGTAGGAAAATTGTGTGATTTTATTATAGTTTTATGTAATTATGGAAATGGAATTGCTAAAATATGAATTGTTGTTGTTGTTGATGAAATTGGAAGAAGAAAATGTGACGTTGTGACCTTGTCGCATTTGTGGAGATTTCGAATGGAATATGGTGATAGTGGGATTGTAGAATATTTGGTAGAATTGTATGAAATGCTTTTGAATTGTATTTGGTTGATCTTGAATTAGTAATGAATATGTGAGCATTGGAATCGGCTTGAAAATACGTAGTTGAATTGAATAATGATGAACTATGTAGAAAGGAAGGTTACTAGTGTTGGAATGCGTTTTAAATTGGTTTTTGACGATATTGGTATGGTTGTTGGTATTGTTGGTATGTTTGTTGATGAATTTGACCGAGTTAAATTCTCGGGGATGTTGAATTTACAGGGGAGATGCTGCCGAAATTTTTGTAGACAAGTACTAGTTAGAATTGAATTTCTAAGTACTTGTAGCTAATGTTTGGTAATTGATAATATTATCGTAGATATTGGAGAGCCCGAGACTTGATTCGGGATTTGACTAGCGAGCGATCGAGGTATGTAAAGCCTACCTTTCTTTCTTTTGGCATGACCTTTTTGGAATGAACAAATAACGTATAAGTATGCTCCTAAAGAAAATCCTATTCTTAGAGCCACTAGGATGGCTAACATCTTTGACCTCCATAAGTTATTCCATATGACTGCATACATATTTTATGATGTTCAAAGATTCTATTTGTCATGTTTCGAATGTTGTTCGAAAGAAAAAACAAAAAGACTAAAGCCTTTGATGAATACTTCGATATGAAAATATGGTCTTAAAGTCCCCATTTGATTTGATCCATAATGTTATCCGCAAGTTTCCTAATATGAATATGTGATCCATAATGATGTTCGAAAGTCTTCTAATATGAATGATACTTGAATTTCCAAGTATGACTTATTAAATATTTTCAGAAGGTTCCGTACTTCGAAAGTTTGTACCTCTCTCATACTAATTCCGATTGACCCGAATCTTATGGTTTCCGCACTACTCCGCTTATGCATACTACTATTACATCGTTCGCCGGATCCCGGGCCGGTTTTGTGATCGTGCGCACTATGTTATATTCGGCAGTATGATGTGTTACGGTCCCCGAGACCTCGCCATAGGGCCGGGTACCGCTTATATACGGCGTTATGATGTGATATGGCATATGATATGTTCTGGTGTTGTGATATGTTATGATGATACGATATGTTCGGGGATTGTACGGAGATATGAAACCTTCTGGAGTACGATGTGTTGTGGCGCCAGCGTCGGAGTGGCGACCACGTTCCTGAGCCCTATGCATGATTTTTTTTATTTGCATTATATATATATATATATATTCAGCACAGGTTTTGATATACAAATTCTGTATCCATTTTCTGTACTCCTCACTTCAGTTATGATTCGGATTTCTGTATTTCATGCTTTGCATACTCAGTACATATTTCGCACTGACCCCCTTTCTTCGGGGGCTGCGTTTCATGCCCGCAGGTACAGGCGTTAGTTCAGGTGACCCGCCAGTGTAGGGTACTTATTCTGCTGTTTGGAGTACTCCTTTTGATTCGGAGCTCATATTTTTGGTACATAACTTCTGTTATACATGTTCTGTATATATGATTATTTGGGTACGACGGGGCCCTATCCCGTCATATGTTTCTGTTATGGTTTGTAGAGGCCTGTAGACATATATGTGGGTCATGGGTCATGTTTGTTCGTTTATGTTTGTGATATGTGCCTTAATGCGGTCCCGTTTGCTATTATGGGCAAAACGGCCCATATGTTTGTATATCTGGGCGATGTGTATTCCGCCAGCCTACCGGTTTTGGTATGACATTTCTGTACGGGCAACCGCTTAAGACGATGTCTGTTATCAGTAACCGTATAAATAATGAATGTTAAGCTTGAATAAGTCCTTGATATGTCGATCTGGTACGTAAGTCTGTTTGGGTGTCCAAATAAGGCACCAGTCACGGCCCACGGGGCTGGGTCGTGACATGGTCATTGTAGATTTGGTCCCTTTAGTTGTTGTTAAATTCTGAGTTTGGTCCTAGTGATGTCTAGCTAAGCATTTTGAACGTTCAATTAATGTGTAGTGATGCACTTTCAATCCTTCTGTCTGTGAATCTTCACAAATTTATCGCAATATCAGTCATGACAAATTTGTTTTAGCCTAATTTGTGTTTTTAATAGTGCAAAACCATCAAGCTATTTCTACTTCATATAGTTGAAGTACTGATGAGTTCGATTATTATGAAATATATAAGGAAAACCTTCATTATTCTTCCTTACTTGAGAAATATATAGGAAAACTTCATTAGGGAAACAGGTAAAAAATGCCCTTCTATTTTGGGAAAAAGATTAATAATATCCTCCGTTACAAATATGAGTCAAAAATACCCCTCTCATTATTAAAGTTTTTAAATATACCCCTGTCTTAACGGAAATTCTCAAATCCCCCAAAATAACCCGATTTTATTTTTAAACATGCTCCATTCAAACCCGACCCAATTACATAAAAAACCCATATGTACCCACTTGTTCCCTAGTCCTACATCTGGAGCCACTAGGCACATGAGCAGGTGACCCTTATGGGTTTCTTGTCTAGTTGGGTTGAGTTTAAATGGAACGGGTTTAAAAATGAAATAGGGTTATTTTGGGAATTTCCGTTAAGACAGGTGTATATTTAAAAATTTTAATGATGAGAGGGGTATTTTTGAACCAAATTTGTAATAGAGGATATTTTTAGCCCTTTTCCCAAAGTAGAGGGGTATTTTTGACCCTTTTCCCACTTCATTAATTATAATAACCATTTCAATTGCATTTTGGTCTAAAGGTAATTGTTGTTTTTGGTCCTTCAGTTATTGTTAAATTTTGATTTTAGTCCTTGTGATATCTAGCTAAGCAGTTTGAACCTTCAATTAATTGAAGTCAATTGAAGTGATGCACTTTTAATCCTTCTGTCTGTGACTCTTCACAAAATTATCACATTATCAATCATGAAAGTATTGAATTACCCATATGTAATATTAAATATATATTGTTACTCGATTTTTGAGTGTAATATAGTCATATAAATAGTCAAAGTATAACATATTTCCTACATAAAGAGAACAAAAAGCACACATCTTTGTTAATTAAAGGTTATATGTGCTAAGTCATAAATTACACGAATTAAAATTAGCAACTAATGGACTAGAAATGCTATTGTCCCTTTTGTTTATTTCTCGTGGATGAGTGTTTTTTTTTTTACTAAATAGTTGTCATCAGAAATTAAGTTACTGGATTTGAACCAGTAACAATATTACTATACATTGATTCATAATTTTTGTGAACCGTATGCATTAAAAGGCACATGTACATGTAGAGAAATATTGCAGAAGAAAATTTAAATCGAGGAGATCTTCTGCTAGCCCAAGATCGTTAACTAAGATCGGAAGATTCAACTAAAGAAGAGGGAGCTATGAAAAGGAGAACTTTGTTATGGAACAAGATTTCTTGAATTGACTTGAATTGCTTTGAAGTGGGTTTATTACAAATGACTAAGGCCATCCCTATTTATACTTGTGTAGGGATGGTTCTAGAAATTATTCTAGATACATCTACAAGAAAAATCTAGTAAACTTTATCTTCTACCACTACTCTAGAATATCTAGATTTTTCTTTAGGATAATTATCCAAGATCCTACACTAGACTATTCTAGATTCCTTACTAAATATCTAGGATTTTTTGTACCTCCAAAAAATCAACTTTATTTCTTCACACTCCCCCTTAAAGTGATTTTTTGGAAACTACCCCGAGCTTGTTGCAGAAGAACTCAGACGAAGATCTCAGACATACTTTCCTATCTCCTCTTGCTTCTTCAAATGACGAAGGTTTTCCGCCATTAATTGGGCCTGCAAAGAAGCATGAATACGTACCGGCAAATTTTTCATCTTTATAGCGAGCTGGCTTAACACTATTTCTTTTTGGCCTTTGCGAACCACGTGAATCATCTCCACACCGAGTTTTACGTTCTTGAGTTTCCAGACTCCCTCTTTCTCTTAGCTCCTTGACAATTGTGTTATCTGGAGAACCGTCTGAGTCGATGACGATCTGACCATGGATACACTTCGAAGACTCAACACCAACATAGGATCCACCAATAAATTCCCTTTCCAGCTCCTCAATAAATTGTTTGGTAGCTTCAGAGCTTCCAAAAATCATACCGGGATGGCGAAAATGTGCCATACACAGCCTACTTTGAGAACGCGCGCAAAAGTAATAAAGGCGGTAGGATGATAAATCCAAATGATCCAGAGGAGAATCTAGAGGCCTTTGCATATGGTAGATATGACGATGCTAGCGTTAATGTTTCTCCTGCGAAATTTCCTTCATTCGAAACACCTCAGTACAATTATGGTCACCGCAGAGCGTAGAAATCCTTCTGGCTCGGGCCAAAACAAGAGTATTGGCTCGACAAATTCAAATTCAGAGTCCTTTGGGGCAACACAACGTCGCAGAAAATCTAATGTTAAGAAGAATAAGAACGATCGTGGCAAAGGCTGTTGACACCCAATTTTGTCCCACCTTTTCTCCGAAATACCTATTTTTCGCTTCCAATATTTTGACAACTTTAAAAAATAATTATTTGCATTTTTTACTATAATTATTAGCTTTTATTAATACCGGCATTTCATTATCCTGTAATTATCTTTTACTACCGTCACTACTTCCATTATTATTACTATTATTATTATTATTATTATTATTATTATTATTATTATTATTTTTGTTATTATTATTATTATTATTATTATTATCAGTATTATCATAATTTGCGTTTCAGCATTTTTACCACCTTATGCATACGCATCGCATTTATTTCGCACAATTAAATGATAGCATTTATTTATTTTCAAAATATTATTGCACGGCTATTACAACATCATATGATTTTATTTACTGAGCACTAATAATTACATATTTTATATAGCACACTTAGTATATAGTTAATTAAAATGGGTCTTTTATTTAGAAGCCAAACTGTTTCTTTCACTCAACCCATATTTTTAATTCATCTGGCCCAAATCAAAGCCCAATCAACAACATTATTTTTTTGGACTAGCCCAGTATCACTTAAAATAATTACCAGCCCATTCATTTTAATACCCAGCCCAAAAGAAAAATCGACCCAATCCATTAAATCATTTGACCCGACCCAATTCTATTTGAGCAAAAGGAACCACTAGGGTTTCTTTCATTCTCACCAGCCGCACACCCCACGCTCCCTTTCTCTTCCCTATTCCTCTCTCCTCCTTCGATCTCATCTCTCCCACGCTCACTCTGTACCCCCCCCCCCCCCCACTTCGCCCTGCTCCCCACACTTCTGTCCCCCACTTCCCTTTGTCCCCCGCACTTCTCTCTTTCCCGCTCCTCCCTCTTTCTTCAATGCCAAAAGAGCAAAAACCCTATAAAATAGCAGTGAGTTGAATCGTAAAGGTGGTGGTTCAGCTGCAAAAAATCCCCCCCAAAAAAATACAAATTTTTAGCCGTCCAGAATTCCCGAAAAGATATTAGTTTTTCAGTAGCTGCAGAAAGTCTGGATATCGGGTCTCTCTCTTTGTCCAGCCACACAAAAGTCCCTAAAAAGTTTCGATTTTCAGCTGCCCAAAATTGCTTAAGCAATATTAATTTCATCAGTCTTAATATGGAGTGAAAGTGTTGAATCATTTTTTGGTTTTTCGTTTGCTCTGTTGTTGCTGTGAACCCGAGCCTCGCAAGCTTGGATTTGGCAGTCTTTTGAGGTAAATCTGAAACCCCCCGCACCCCATTTCGCTGCACTCGCAAAAGGTCAGCAATTTACCTTCTTCTTTGAAGTTCATTTTTATTTTCGATGTGATATTTGTATGAGTTAGCTTTCTATGTCGACATGTATTTGTTTCGGTTTCAGTATTAGTTAAGGAGTAAGTATCGTCAGGTGTTTGATTTGGCATGTTGAAGTTTGTTAGTATAATTATGTTATTCGGTAGTTTAAACTAGGATGGCATATGTTAAAGTTGGTTATGTTTAGTTGTGATCTTCTTATTTGCTAAGTTTAATCATGCTTAAGAGTATTTGATTCCTGCTTATTTGGTAGCTTAGGTCCTGTTTAGTCGAGATTCAGTATGTTGAGTAATCAGTTCGATCGACGTTGTGCCTACTTCAGCCTCTATTTTGTATTATCTGTTTTCATATGCTTTACATTTTTATTGGTTTAGGTAATGTGATAATATTGATAGATATTATTCCAGTTCTGCTTAGATTAGTTTGATTTAGTTTAGTTTAGTTTGAGTTTAGTATGTTTTGTTGTGGATCATTTGATCTTCAGTATATCGTTTGAATGATACTAGCATGTTACTAGCAGTTTTAAGGCTGTGTGTGGCCGTTGTTTTCTCTGATTCAGACTGGTTCAGACTCTGTGTGTTTGTAGCTTATTTACATGCGTGCAATGTACTCTATGAACTGTTGAAAGCATGTTTAGAAGATCAAAGATCAGTTTAAGCTGGGTAAAGGCGGATATTAATGTGCATTTGTTTTGAACATCTAATAGTGGGATTGGACGAAATATGTTTCCTTGTCTTGCATTTGCCTGCTGATTAAAAAATAATAACAAAGTCTGTCCATTTCTTGCCTATTATGATGTCACTAAAGTCCCTGCTTGTTCTATGAGAACTTTGATAAGTGTTTAGCATTGGCATGAGCTTGTCTGATCTACTTGGTTAAGTGTGTGTTAGTTAATATCTGTGCTAGTGTTTGTTTAGTTTAGCTGAGCTTAGTCTTAGTAAATATAGCATAGCATTAATTAATCATGTAGTTAGTTCAAGAATCATACATGTTAGATTTGTTCATTTATTAGCTTGTTCTATGTGTTGGTATAGCTTTAAATCTAGTCAGTAATTTTCATGCCTCGGTAATTTAGGTGTTTGAATTCTGTTTTTGTTTAGCTCCCATGGTTCATGTGTTTATGCTTAGTTTATTGTCAAATTCCGCTTTAGCTTTTGAAGTTTCGTGATTAGTTCAATGATCATTTGCTGCTCTCTCATTAACTTTGATTGAGAAATGACCAGTTTAAATCGTCTCGATTCAGATACTAATCTTATTTCCCTTTCTTTTACATGTACACATCGGAGCAAACAGAGTCTTAATTCGAGACTTTATCAAAACAAAGTCTCAAGATGAGACTCGGCACACCCGTCCATAGAGTCATCTCGATCCGCAATTCTTAAATCACATTGGGCAGGCGAAACTCGCTAGAGACCGCCTATAACATTTTATTCTTTTTTTCTTTCCTTATCATTCGTCTTCTTTCATCCATCTTTATGATTGCTAATTTGTCTGTGTTTTGGATTGTGTGTGGTTTAAAATTAGGTGTAGAACCTATGATTCACGTAGGATTAGGAAGGGGTGGATTTTGTCATTTACGATTACTGCTCTGAACATTAGGTACTTATTTTTACCATATAGAGTGCATCATTCATATAATAATGTTTTAAACTTTGTTAGTTATAAGTTATTTGTTTTTTCTTCTCAAAGCTATTTTCTTAAATTTTAGACCTTAGAATTAATTAACCTACGTTTGGCCGGATAACCGTAGTTAACAGATTCTAAAGGATGCCTAGCCCCTTCCCTTTAGGATAATATAGAATCCTTACCTAGAATCACACTGGTTAAGCAGACTATTAACGGAGGTTTAGTTAGCTTTACCTTAGTTAATAATTAGGTGCCCTAATTCACCTTAAAATCAATTAGGTGGCGACTCCTTAAAACAAAGCAATTTAGGAATCACCAATATGTTATACTCCGCTTCAACCCGGTTAAAATGGGGTATAACAGCTTGGCTACTCTGCTGGGGAAATTAGGTTTTTAACCATAACAACTTAGGTTAATAATTAATTAATTGGATGTTTGGGGTGTTTTGCCTTTATTTTTTGCTTTGTTGTTTTCGTATGTGCTTTTAAATAGCTTTTATTATGTGAAATTTTCTATGTTACTGCTTTCCTTAAACTGGCATTCCGTTCATATTTCCTCCATTCCTGGAAAATTCACACAAATTCACACACTTAAAGCGGCTTCGCGGTTCGCGCCCGTGCACTACTAAATTACCCCTTTAGTTGGATTGGTCCAGTGGATTTAGTCGATCGGCGGTGCAGTCGACGGCCACAGCCTTTCCACTCCCAATTTGTCCGCTTGGGGGAGCCTTGTGTCATAGGAAAACAACTCCTAGTCAGTCTAAGATAGAGCTTGCCACCAATTTTATTAAGTCATGCATGCATAAGCCTTAGGTGGGTCGGTCCTTGGTATCGACTCCGCAATTAGGAAACCTACCAAATTGTCGACGGGTTTCATAACCCAACGACCAACAAGCATATTATGTGTAAAGTGATAATGATAGAAGGATCCAAGCCTAATCATGACATGTCAAGTTTGGGAATCATTTCTTTTTGTAGAATAGATCTGCCATAGTGTAGCATTATGTGTTCTTTATGTGCTTTGTTTAATGTGTTTTAGATTAGATTAGATTTATATGTTTGAAACAATATTCAACATAGTATCGAGGCTTCTTTAGTTTTAAAGCTGTGAGGATTAGCAATATCTTAAAATTGATAAGAATACTCTTTCAAATGTTAATACACTTTAGTCACAACTTTGACTTGTTTAAATGCAAAGGAAGAGTAAGCTTGAGTTTCAGGTCTGTTACAATTGAAACCTTTGATCTGTCTAGTAATTAGATGAGTACTCAGCTGATAGGGATTGTTTAGTTCATTTTTCCAATCGTAACAGACCTGTTTAGTATAAATCGGACCTGAATTGTTGTGCTCATTGGCTTTGTCAGTCAGTCTATATCAGTTTTTGTCGCATATTTGCTTAGTTTAGCTGTTCAGTCCAGTAAATGTTTGTTCATTATGTTTGCATTTCGTTTGAGTGCCTTAGTTTAAGTGTCTATCTATGAAGTTTTGAGTATTCACCACGTCTAGACTTTTGAAGTTGTTTGGCTATTTAGTTACGAATCTTCAATGTCATTGATTGTTTATATATTTTAGTATAGCTGGTTGTTAGATAAATTTGGTTATCATGCGTATGGTTTCTGTACTAACTAATCCTTTTTATGTGATTAATATATGTTAGTTTTAATTCGGTTTAATTTGTAGTCAATGGTATGCTTTTTCAAATGATTACAAGTATGCTAAGTTGAGCTCAAATTCCTTCTTTAACTATGTGTTAGTTCAGGTTAGTGCTAGGTTATTAGCATGCCTCATATCTGTTTAGCCTAGCTTTGTTCAAGCATATATGTATTTTGCCTGAGATGCAGATTAAATTCGAACTAGAATGCTTTTTTGGGTATGTGTCTCAATGTTAGGAGTCTAATTGGAGAGTGCTTGTTTGGTTATGTGTCTCAATGTTATGAGTCTCATTGGGTCATTCATGCCTATCAAATATTCACTTTAGATAATCACAGTTTGACATAGTCTCAATACAGTCTTAATGCATGCTTATATTCTAAACTCAGTCCTGGATACCCTGTATGTTCTTTGGCATCCTCTTATATTCCATGGCTATACATGTGTGTTGGTTGGGACTGTCAGTGATTTGTATGTTTGAATAAGTGTAGATACTTGTCTGAGATCTTCTTGTTGACTGTTTAAGCTTAAAATAATTAATACATGTGTCTGATGCTACCTTTGCTATGCACTTATCCACCTTTGCTCTTCGATACCTTGTGTGTTGCCTTAATACCCCGAGGATCCTGTGATAATACTATACTCTGAGGTTCTATTTGTTTAAGCGTGAAAAAAAAAACTTGCATCTTGCTCTAAAATAAACTGATGCATCTAGCTTAAATACCCATTTGCCCTTAACCAGAGATAGAGAATGTCACACTGTAGATCATGAATGAAGGATGTTAATTGTATATTTGTTCAAGTGAGATTTCCTATCTAAACTGAGCCCAATGTGAAAATGGTTGGAACAAAGTAAATCACTACAAATAAGAAATGGATTGTTTGTGATCATGATGAATAAGAGAGGCCTAAGAGGTTTTCACTTGGGTGTGATAGGATAAGAGTGACTTACCTAGGTCTAGAGAAAGACAAGGAAAGGCTTGAGTTTACTCAGCCTAGTACTATCAATCCTAAGCTGTCGGGATTCCTCTATGTTGAATCACACTCCTATGGGACCCTCTAAGTTTCTGAGGAAGGAGGGATATTGCATAAATATAGCTTGTTATTAAGGAAGATGGGTTTAGAGTTGTAAAGATGGCACTATATATCACTAGTTTTGTGTTCTGCTTGGCATTTCTGATTTTGGACTTTGCCCTTTTTTTTTTTCACTCTCAGGTCATAAAGTTGATAGACTAATATGTTTTCCTATTACTAGGATAGTTTAAACCATGCCATTTTGTTATCTTTCATGCTTAATATATCCTCCCAAAGTGGTCTGAATTTTTCATGTGTTCCCCAAGAATATAGGAAGAGATGGTTCCTGTTTTTGTGCATGCTTTAAGTTAACATAATGTTCCATTTAGTCTCTTGGAACTTTGATCCACTGCCCTCTATTTGTATGCTATGTTTCAAATGCTAAACCAAAATGGATGCCCATATTGACATATGAAGCATCTCTTATGCCCTTCCCTGGTCTGTTCGAAATTTCCAATGTGTGTTTCACTCTTTTTTCCTCTGAGTATCATGGAAGGTATAGGTTGAATAGTGTGTTATACCCTATATATAGATGTGAACACATGTGAGACTGGTTCAAGTTGATTGATGTCGTGCCTCTTGTTTGACAGTATTGCATCTCCCCTTCTCTATATTATTTCACTCCTTGTGTTCTTTTCATAACTTGAGGGACTTCTTCAAAACCCAAATATCATGGATTGGTTTGCTGCACATTTGAAAAGCTGCTGGTTGTAGTGAGAAGTCCCATTTGGGATTAAATCAATGCTGCTAACTGCAAATAAATGTTGATTTCTTAAACCAAATGTTGCACTTAACTATAGCCCTATGACAATTTGTTTGCTGCATTTTGTGGCTCATTGTGATTGCCTTTCTAAGGCCGTACTGCTGCCTATTGTTACTACTAGTTGTTGATTTGCTGCTTTAAATTTCGGGGCAAAAAATAGATGCTGCCTAGCTTGTGGTTGAGCTAGTGTCTTGTTAAAAATGGTAACAAGTAGATGTTGCAATTATATTTCTGATGTTGCCCATGGTTTTCATATATGATGTTGCCCCTGTTTTCCTGAAAACTTGTTTAAGCCATGCCTTGTTTACTCTCCACTGGTCAAACGTAAACAACATAATAAGTCCTGTCTCCTATGTTAAACTGCTCATAAGATGTAAAAAGGATAAGGTGACTAGGGGGTGGAAGGGCCTCCACTTCTAAATAATAATTGTTTGAGTGATTTCCTTTGAAGGCAGATTAGGAGATGTCGTTTGTTTGAAGTGTTGGAGTTTAAGTGAAGATGTTTGGCTCTTTGTCATTAATATTAAACCATGTTTTAATGTTACATTTTAAAAAAAAAAAATATATTAACCCATGTTTAGCATAAAGGTGCATCTTAATAGTCGTTCTTTTGATATAAGTTCCTAGACTCTTTCTTGTCCCTAATCATTTTGGCTATATTTTGAATCTGCTGGGATATTCTTGAAATCTGAGTCCCTTTTGTCATCTTAATTATTTTCAAAATTAGTTTAAGTCATGAAAATCCTTCATAAGTGAATTACTTGATACTCCACTTGTTGTTAGCTTGTTAAACATGTGTCATTCTCGACACTCCTTCACCCCTCCTCCTTTCGCATGACTTGGGAATGTTCCAATCCCAAATATCCATGAGCAACTGTTGAGGTCAAGTTTCTGTTGTACTGGTGAGGCCTTGCAAATGGAATTGAGTTTGGATAAGTTTGTTGCTGCCTACTTGTTGTACCTTGAGCTAAGTTGGCTACATCCTTTTATTCCCTTCTGCTACAACACATTGTTGTTTCTGTATATTTTTGTTGCATTATGGTGAAATTTGTTGCTGCACTGTTGGGTTGACTGTTTTGTTTCAACAAGAAAAATTGTTGATCTTCAAGGCTCATTTTGGTACTATTGTCTGGCTGAAGTTATTGTCATTCTGCTGTTACTCTGTTTTAAGTAGAGGTGAGGATAAACTGCGGTATTATGGGGCTTAGTGATGCCATATTTAAGTCAACTTGTCACTGCATTTTGAACTAAGCAGTTCTTGTTTCCTGGTCAAGTGTACCACATTTGTTGTCTATTGTTGCTACTGCTTGCTGCTGTTTTCTGTCAACTCTAGAAAGACAGCTTCCCGCTATATTTTTGGTATTAATTACTACATTTTACAAAGATGATGCACTTAATTTCTGAATCAATAGTTGTTGCTACACTTATGGCATTAAGGCAGGCAAATGCTATAATTGGTGCTGCTTTACTTTGGCTTTTGAATTTGTGAAGCTGCTTGATCAATGTGGCTTTGAAGTTTTCACTTGATACCACCTGTTTGCTGCTGCATTTCGGGTCACTTCTAGGGCCAGTTTGTTGCTGCTATCTTGCTGCTGATACAAAGCCAAACGAAGGACATTAGACCTGAACCGATCTTGCCATTACGTTTTGAGACCTGTACTGCTGCATTGTGAAACAAAATGGCTGCTTCATTTTGGCCATTTAAACATTTTGGGCCAAATAGTTTTACTGATAGGGGATTTGCCACTACTGCTTTCAAGAAGCTATTGCATTTAGAAGAATAGATACTGCATCTTGATATGGTTGCTACTTTTTTCTCAAAAAATAAGCAGATACTACTCTAGCTGCATTTTGGCCATTCCGTTGATTTGTTTTGGCCACGAGTTACTGTATTCTAAACCTGAATTGCTGCTGCATTTGAACCTAAATTGCTGCTATATTTTGTGGCAAGGAGATACTGCATTTTGGCAATTCAAACCTCAGTTTGGTAGTGATATATCGCCTGCATTTTGAGCCAACTTGTGGCTGTATATTTGTACAAGACTGTTGTGTTTGCAGCTGTTACTTTTGAAGTCCCTGATGCCATGTATTTGATCTGTAATTGCCACGCGTAAAAGGCTGAGTTTTGCTATATGTTGAGCTGAGTTTTCTGAAATTTCGCGATAAAGTCGATGTCATTGTACCATCATTTCCCTTCCTCTGCACAGAAAGTTGCAGCAAGGAATTTACCTGACCGTTGGTTTCATGAGTTGTTTCTGAAGCTGCTGCTCCAAGTGCAATTGCAGCAGCAACTGAGTCAGCAGCATAATGGCCATCAAGATGGCACAAAATCCACTCAATGGCTCTTTTAACTTCGGATGCCTGTGCTAAGTGTGCCTGCATTCACTAAACGAAAATATCAAGTTATATCATACACAAATTAGATGGAACAAAGACAGGAATTGGTATGACAATTACACAAGGCGCTTTCCCAGACAGCTACAATAAGGATGGGTAACCAATTATTCAAAACAAACCACAAATCCGGATCAAAACTATCCATTTGGTAGTGTATGCCACAGTTATCAAGGACTATATTCTCCATGTGAATTGCTATGATCAACTCTGGTGCTTAGCAAAAACTCTATTTTAGTGGCCCTTATGCTGGTTGAGAGTTTTGGATGGTCGTGATAGTGTCAGAGAAAACAGTCAGTACTGATACCCCAGAGCAAGTAGGTATCATTGAAGGAGTCAGACAGAGAATAGAAACAACCGGTTTCCTTAGCGGCACATATATTTGGCTTCTCATCTTTAGCTTAACATGCTTTATTTTGTTTCAACTATTCAAGACCAACTAAACACCTTTTTAAGGGAACTATCAGTGCCCACCAAATGAATAAAAGTGTATTGCATATGTAGATCACTTTTTTTAATCAAGGAATAAATTCATTAATAAAAAGGAAAAAACAGAATCCCCTAGATCTTCCACTTATCCCTACACCGACATACAAATCCTTTTTTCCATTCCTCAAAGGGAAAAAAGTAAAGTAATATTTCATGATTGCAGCATAATCCCGAATGAACAAAAGGTACAGTGAGGTACACATTACCTGCACTACCAGGAAAACAACCTTCAAAGGATGAACAAAACATTCAGGCAACAGGCTTCTCAATCTACCGGACCACTCCTACGTATGAATAATGTAGTTGCATCATCAATCCTTAGCTATCTTTTACAACACTTTATTTTCTGGTTACAAGAAAAAGGAAGAAAAAAAAAACCAGTCTTTTGCACACCAAATTCATTTGCATGAGATGTGAACCTAATAACATAAATCTGAGTTTTTGCTATATGTTGAGTTGAGTTTTCTGCTACATTTTGCTATATGTTGATTTTCATGGCCAAACGCCTACTGACAGCTGAAGCATCTCTATGTACTTTATTATTATTATTATTATTATTATTATTATTATTATTATTATTATTATTATTATTTTCGTTTCTTAACAATACGCACGATAAACTTTTCCCTTTCCATTCCGTAGTTGTCTCATGGTACTCATGCTCCTCCATTAAAAAAAAAAATTGCGGACTAGATGTGTTCCTTGTACCATATCGAGCAAGAAGACTTTGCACACGAGCGCTTAGCACTGAAAACGTAAGAATCTGTCTCATCCAGATGCTTAAGAATATATGGTTTTTCGATCGGGAGCAACAACTAAATAAACTTTTAAGAGAAAAATAAGCGAGCAAACAAACAATACAATGAAAAGTAGGTCAGTTTTAAGATTTCTCCATATTTTGGTTGTCGCCTTTTATGTATTTTGGTTGTCAATGTACTCACTTTTATTATTTTTTATGAAACTTGACCTTTCATTTCCAAACTCAAGTGTCTCAGTTAAATGGCTTGGATCACTCTATCATAATCTCGAATATTTGGCGTTAGGCCTACCTCTGGCATAAAGAGGTCCCTGCATATTAGGACGTGTTATTAATGTTTATCTTATAAACTTTGTAAGTCATTTGCTGGCTTACTTGCTAAGTGATTTACTGGAATTTATTTGTAATATGCTCGCTCTTGAATTTGCTTGCGATTACTGGATGCTAAGAGAATTATTTGAATTTATTTTCTACTTGTTTAGTTTTAATTCTTTAGAGGTTGCCTAGCATTGAACATTGCGTTGGCTGCGAATTTGCGTTAAGGACAAGATACAATGGCAAAAAGATCTAAATCATTCAACATCGGTGTGGGATTAGTGCAAGCGCAAAATGAGGATAGCGAGAAGAATGTGGTACAAAGGAGCGTGTTGGTCAATTTGGGAAATACCTTCAGCTTTCTTCCTAACACAAGTTCAGCTTCCAGCTCAACCCAAAACATTTCCTTCACTATTTCTCCTCACTCAGCTCCTACATATGTGCCACCAAGATACTCTATTAAACCAGAAGCCTTGCAAGTCACGTTGACGCCTAATGTCCAAAAGCCTGCACTTGCAGCACCCTTCACAGAAAACCACCAAAATCAGCTAGTGGTATGCCCATACAAGAGATTGAGAAATGAAACGAATGCAATCAATTGGGATGACTCGGATAGAGAGCTTCACAATTTAAGGAGGATTGTCGAAGAAGAGATGCGGGCAAGAAATGTCCAAAGTTTAAGATATGAAAGCTTGTGCATGCTTCCAAATGTTGAGTTGCCGCCAGGATTCAAAGTGCCAAAATTCAACACCTTCAATGGCAGAGGAAGTCCTATTACGCACTTGAAGGACTATTGTAGCAGATTAATGGGAATTGGACAAGATGAAGCCATACGAATGAAATTGTTCATTCAGAGCCTATCAGGGTTAGCATTAGATTGGTACACAGAACAAGACTTTCTCAAATGGTACACATGGGAGGACATGACTCGCGACTTTGTAGAACAATTCAAGTTTAACATTGGGGTTAGTCCAAATCTTTATGATATGTGTGAGATAGAAAGAATGCCACATGAGTCTTTTCAGGAATATGCCATCCGATGGAGATTGGAAGCTTAAAAAATACGCCCTCCATTGCCCGAGAATGAATTGATTTCAACTTTCATCCAAATGCAAAAGGGCATATATTATGAAAAGTTGTTATGTGCGCGGTTACGTGACTTTTCCGATCTAATTCAAGTTGGAAAGCAAGTAGAAGCGGGCGTTCGAACAGGAAGAATTGTTGACACTTCATCAGTACAAGCAACTTTTCAAGCAGAGACATTCAACAACTTGCAAGGCAAAAACAGAGAAACCGACTCAGCTGTCAGGTCTACATATCAGCCGCAATCACGACAGAACTATCAAATTTCGCGTGATCATATATCTCTTCATCAAAGAGGTTTTCAATATCAACCTGATCAAGCACAGTCTAGCTTACGACAGTCAGAGCACGTAAAATTTCGCACTTTTACTCCTCTTGGAGAGTCATTAACCACCATATTTGAGAGAATGAAAGCCAAGGGACTCCTGAAGCCAAAGAAAGGATGGATCCCTAAAAGCCTACCGCCAGATTTTGATTGGTCCAAAAGTTGTGCTTACCACTCTAATATTCCAGGTCATGACACAGAAGATTGCCCAGCACTTAAGCATAAGATCCAGAACATGATTGAAAAGGATAAGATAAGCGTACAACGAAATAAATTGTGCGACAATGATGGCCCTCCAGTTGAAAATGCAATTATTGTTACCGGTGATCCATCAAAATTGGCATCGAGACATGTGAAAAGGAAGCGTGGAACTAAGTAAAATGATTGAAATCTATCATCACTAGCATTCTCCATCCACTTGCCTCATGATCAGCTTTCCTTCTTGTAATTTTGCTAAAGCTTTGTGTATGAACTACTTTTGACCTGATTCCTTCGGGATAAGTAGACAGTTCATTCTTGGACACGGTCTTAATATAGTGAAAATTCCATTTTCCCACGAAGCAACACTGGGGCAGCTTTGCAAATGGACTATCATTATTCGACAAAATCATGAATCGAAATCTCGAGCAATATATTAGCGTCACCAGATTGTCGCAATGCCATAACCACGAGAAATGCAGATTCAATGCCAAACCTTTGGTGTTCAATGCAAGGCAACCATGTTATTTTACACTAACAAATTTTCTTTGAGTAACGCAGGGGCATATTTTAGCTATTCTTGAAGGATATCGCACAGTATCAAGACGGCCATTACAAGATTCGGATAAAGCAAAGGGCAAAGCCAACTTAATATTAATTAAATTTGAAACTCACAAATATCTTTGAGTGGAGGAACTTTTTAGATGTAAAGTTTGGCAGGGTAGAAGGTCCCCAAATCTTCAGCATTGCATCATGAATATTTGTTGCTGTAAATTACGCACTGCGTCAAAATTCGTCTCACCGCATATAAATCAAGCATCGCAAAAGCTCTTCGCTCCGCATTAATTTTAGTAATCATAAATCAAGCACTGCATTTAGGCCAGTCCGCCTTTAATAGGACATTTTAGGCTTGTCCGCCTTTAATAGGACATTTTAGGCCGTCCGCCTTTAATAGGACATTTTAGGCTGGTCCGCCTTTAATAGGACATTTTAGGCTTGTCCGCCTTTAATAGGACATTTTAGGCCGTCCGCCTTTAATAGGACATTTAGGCTTGTCCGCCTTTAATTGGACATTTTAGGCTTGTTCGCCTTTAATTGAACATATAGGCTTGTTCGCCTTTAATTGAACATTTTTAGGCTAGTCCGCCTTTAATAGGACATTTCGGGCTCATCCGCCTTTCATATGTTGCATGGGCTGTGCACCGCCCTTTTAAAATTTCTACATAGGGCTGAGCACCGCCTTTCATATGTTGCCTGGGCTGCGCACCGCCCTTTTAAAATTTCTACATAAGGCTGAGCACCGCCTTTCATATGTTGCCTGGGCTGCGCACCGCCCTTGAAAATTTCTGCACAAGGCTGAGCACCGCCTTTCATATGTCGCATGGGCTGTGCATCGCCCCTTTGAAATTTTTGCATAAGACTGAGCACCGCCTTTTATATATTGCATGGGCTGTGCACCGCCCCTTTGAATTTCCGTATAAGGCTGAGCACCGCCTTTCATATGTTGCATGGACTGCGCACCGCCCTTTGAAATTTCTGCATAAGGCTGAGCACCGCCTTTCATATGTTGCATGGGCTGTGCACCGCCCCTTTGAAATTTCTGCATAAGGCTGAGCACCGCCTTTTATATGTTGCATGGGCTGTGCACCGCCCCTTTGAAATTTTTGCATAAGACTCAGCACCGCCTTTTTATATGTTGCATGGGCCGAGCACCGCCCTCTTGACGTTTATGCATAAGGCTGAGCACCGCCTCCTATCTGTCGCATGGGCTGAGCACCGCCCTCTTGATGCTTTTGCATGAGACCGAGCACCGTCTTCTATCTCAATTTTATTCTGCTTTGTAATTTGAACTACGCTTGACCTGATTCCCTTAGTGGGATACGTAGGCAGCCTATGTCAGGCTCGGTCTCGTCATTCGCAAAAGCTCAACATCCTCCTATACCAGAAACTGGGACAAATTTTAAGGGCATCACCGCAAAAGCTCAATATCCTTCTATACCAGAAACTGGGACAATTTTAAGGAGCATCATCGCAAAACGACACCCTACTATGCCAGTAACTGGGACAATTTTTTAAGGGCATCATCGCAAGCGACGTCGAGACACATGAAAGAGTATACGGCCAACAGAGTCATCATATTTCCAAGTTGCGGAAGTTAAAATATGTACAGCCTTGCAAGGATGGCACGTCGAACGGTTTGAGCTTTCTTATAACAATTATGCTTCTCGAGTATCAACAATTTTCAAGATTTGCAATGAATTAATGCTTGAGTCTTGCGAAAATTCTTTCAAACGTATCGATGCACAAAATTTTCCCATTGCTTTCAAATACCCCGCACTGCACATGCATTACTACTTTCAAATGCACCGCATATATATTGCTTTACCGCATATATATTGCTTTATTATTTTCAAATGCCTTGTGAATGCTCGCAAGTGCACCGCACATGCATTGCTTTATAATTTTCAAATGCTCTGCGTATGCTCGTAGACGCATTGCACCGCACCTGCATTGCTTTATTATTTTTCAAATGCCCCTGCGTATGCTCGCAGACGCATCGCACCGCACCTGCATTGCTTTATTGTTTTCAAATGCCCTGCGTATGCTCGCAGACGCACCGCACCGCACCTGCATTGTTTTATTATTGTTAAATGCTCTGCGTATGCTCGCAGGCGCATCGCACCGCGCCTATCATTTTAATCACTGTAGTTTTTATGGGCTTATTTTACGTCGCTCTATTTCGCTATTTATTTTTACTGACTATTTTTATCTAGTTTAAAGTTTCGCAGGAGCTTTAGCGCAACGTGGAACTATATCTTCGGCAGCGAACTGGGGCAATGCGTTGGGAAGGAAAGTAGACTTCCCGACAAGAGTCAAAGATCTACCTCGAACACTCGGCTCCAATTCCAAATATCCCGCTTGCGTTCCAACACACTCAATTTTCAGAGTTCTATCACAATACCCAATGTCATCATAATTCGACACTGGGACAATATTTTGCAAAGATTCGCACCAATCGTGATTTGCCAGTCATAGGTGTCGTAATCCTCTCAAATTTTTCTTTAACCTTAGTCCTCCAAAATCCTTTAGCCGGGACAAAATAGGCTACTAAGTCAACGTCTTTGCCCGAAATTTTTTTCATCATTACCGGGCAAAGAGGGACTGGTTGTTGACACTCAATTTTGTCCCACCTTTTCTCCGAAATACCTATTTTTCGCTTCTAATATTTTGATAACTTTAAAAAATAATTATTTGCATTTTTTACTATAATTATTAGCTTTTATTAATACCGGCATTTCATTATCCTGTAATTATCTTTTACTACCGTCACTACTTCCATTATTATTACTATTATTATTATTATTATTATTATTATTATTATTATATTATTTTTGTTATTATTATTATTATCAGTATTATCATAATTTGCATTTCAGCATTTTTACCACCTTATGCATACGCATCGCATTTATTTCGCACAATTAAATGATAGCATTTATTTATTTTCAAAATATTATTGCACGGCTATTACAACGTCATATGATTTTATTTACTGAGCACTAATAATTACATATTTTATATAGCACACTTAGTATATAGTTAATTAAAATGGGTCTTTTATTTAGAAGTCAAACTGTTTCTTTCACTCAACCCATATTTTTAATTCATCTGGCCCAAATCAAAGCCCAATCAACAACATTATTTTTCGGACTAGCCCAGTATCACTTAAAATAATTACCAGCCCATTCATTTTAATACCCAGCCCAAAAGAAAAATCGACCCAATCCATTAAATCATTTGACCTGACCCAATTCTATTTGAGCAAAAGGAACCAGTAGGGTTCCTTTCATTCTCACCAGCCGCACACCCCACGCTCCCTTTCTCTTCCCTATTCCTCTCTCCTCCTTCGATCTCATCTCTCCCACGCTCACTCTGTACCCCCCCCCCCCCCCCACTTCGCCCTGCTCCCCACGCTTCTGTCCCCCACTTCCCTTTGTCCCCCGCTATTCTCTCTTTCCCGCTCCTCCCTCTTTCTTCAACGCCAAAAGAGCAAAAACCCTATAAAATAGTAGTGAGTTGAATCGTAAAGGTGGTGGTTCAGCTGCAAAAAATCCCCCCCCAAAAAATACAAATTTTTAGCCGTCCAGAATTCCCGAAAAGATATTAGTTTTTCAGTAGCTGCAGAAAGTCTGGATATCGGGTCTCTCTCTTTGTCCAGCCGCACAAAAGTCCCTAAAAAGTTTCGATTTTCAGCTGCCCAAAATTGCTTAAGCAATATTAATTTCATCAGTCTTAATATGGAGTGAAAGTGTTGAATCATTTTTTGGTTTTTCGTTTGCTCTGTTGTTGCTGTGAACCTGAGCCTCGCAAGCTTGGATTTGGCAGTCTTTCGAGGTAAATCTGAAACCCCCCGCACCCCATTTCGCTGCACTCGCAAAAGGTCAGTAATTTACCTTCTTCTTTGAAGTTCATTTTTATTTTCGATGTGATGTTTGTATGAGTTAGCTTTCTATGTCGACATGTATTTGTTTCGGTTTCAGTATTAGTTAAGGAGTAAGTATCGTCAGGTGTTTGATTTGGCATGTTGAAGTTTGTTAGTATAATTATGTTATGCGGTAGTTTAAACTAGGATGGCATATGTTAAAGTTGGTTATGTTTAGTTGTGATCTTCTTATTTGCTAAGTTTAATCATGCTTAAGAGTATTTGATTCCTGCTTATTTGGTAGCTTAGGTCCTGTTTAGTCGAGATTCAGTATGTTGAGTAATCAGTTCGATCGACGTTGTGCCTACTTCAGCCTCTGTTTTGTATTATCTGTTTTCATATGCTTTACATTTTTATTGGTTTAGGGAATGTGATAATATTGATAGATATTATTCCAGTTCTGCTTAGATTAGTTTGATTTAGTTTAGTTTAGTTTGAGTTTAGTATGTTTTGCTGTGGATCATTTGATCTTCAGTATATCGTTTGAATGATACTAGCATGTTACTAGCAGTTTTAAGGCTGTGTGTGGCCGTTGTTTGTAGCTTATTTACATGACTCTGTGTGTTTGTAGCTTATTTACATGCGTGCAATGTACTCTATGAACTGTTGAAAGCATGTTTAGAAGATCAAAGATCAGTTTAAGCTGGGTAAAGGCGGATATTAATGTGCATTTGTTTTGAACATCTAATAGTGGGATTGGACGAAATATGTTTCCTTGTCTTGCATTTGCCTGCTGATTAAAAAATAATAACAAAGTCTGTCCATTTCTTGCCTATTATGATGTCACTAAAGTCCCTGTTTGTTCTATGAGAACTTTGATAAGTGTTTAGCATTGGCATGAGCTTGTCTGATCTACTTGGTTAAGTGTGTGTTAGTTAATATCTGTGCTAGTGTTTGTTTAGTTTAGCTGAGCTTAGTCTTAGCAAATATAGCATAGCATTAATTAATCATGTAGTTAGTTCAAGAATCATACATGTTAGATTTGTTCATTTATTAGCTTGTTCTATGTGTTGGTATAGCTTTAAATCTAGTCAGTAATTTTCATGCCTCGGTAATTTAGGTGTTTGAATTCTGTTTTTGTTTAGCTCCCATGGTTCATGTGTTTATGCTTAGTTTATTGTCAAATTCCGCTTTAGCTTTTGAAGTTTCGTGATTAGTTCAATGATCATTTGCTGCTCTCTCATTAACTTTGATTGAGAAATGACCAGTTTAAATCGTCTCGATTCAGATACTAATCTTATTTCCCTTTCTTTTACATGTACACATCGGAGCAAACGGAGTCTTAATTCGAGACTTTATCAAAACAAAGTCTCAAGATGAGACTCGGCACACCCGTCCATAGAGTCCTCTCGATCCGCAATTCTTAAATCACATTGGGCAGGCGAAACTCGCTAGAGACCGCCTATAACATTTTATTCTTTTTTTCTTTCCTTATCATTCGTCTTCTTTCATCCATCTTTATGATTGCTAATTTGTCTGTGTTTTGGATTGTGTGTGGTTTAAAATTAGGTGTAGAACCTATGATTCACGTAGGATTAGGAAGGGGTAGATTTTGTCATTTAGGATTACTGCTCTGAACATTAGGTACTTATTTTTACCATATAGAGTGCATCATTCATATAATAATGTTTTAAACTTTGTTAGTTATAAGTTATTTGTTTTTTCTTCTCAAAGCTATTTTCTTAAATTTTAGACCTTAGAATTAATTAACCTAAGTTTGGCCGGATAACCGTAGTTAACGGATTCTAAAGGATGCCTAGCCCCTTCCCTTTAGGATAATATAGAACCCTTACCTAGAATCACACTGGTTAAGCAGACTATTAACGGAGGTTTAGTTAGCTTTACCTTAGTTAATAATTAGGTGCCCTAATTCACCTTAAAATCAATTAGGTGGCGACTCCTTAAAACAAAGCAATTTAGGAATCACCAATATGTTATACTCCGCTTCAACCCGGTTAAAATGGGGTATAACAATGGCTTTGTTCCATCTAGTCCGAATAGACTGATTAAAAGTAGCAGAAATCCATCTAATGATCTTGTAAGTTCTTATTCTTTCATTGTTCAAATTTCAAGCTGATTCACTGAATGATATTACTCTGCTTTGAACGTGCAACAATTTTTATGTAGTGACAATTATATTTTTTCCACCATGGAGAAGCCTCTTTGAATGTTTGGTTGTCTTCGAATTATAACTTTATCGAGTGTTAGTGAAAATTTCAGTACTGTATGAACGAAAATGTAAGAAATATTAGCAAGGAAGTTGATGAAGTGATTAATATGTCACAGTGATAGGTTTCTCTATAAATGGATGGTTAAAATTATGAGCGGATGACGCCCGTGACGGAGGGAAAGCCCACAAGGACAGAAGAGGATTGACAAGCTTCTAAGCTGACAAACTTCTGAAGAAGGATTGGACACAACAACAAAGACAAGTTTCACAGCAAAATGAGAGAAAAAAGTAAAAAGTTTTATAGGGCATAACATAAGTTCACCTTATTTTGGACTCAATGATGGTGAGCCTAGCGACAAATCTGTGAGGTCTATGGCTCCAAAGCGGGATTTTACATCTCATGGGCTTGAGTCGTAACACCAAATGCACACACCATCTTCTTCAAATCACAAGTTTATAGTATTTCATGTGTGCCTGCAAAAATGAACTCATTTTAACAGTGAAAACTTACTCGCATTCGGTGTTTAAAACAAATAGCCGTGGAAGGGGATGCCACTATTTAAAATTAGAGATAGCTCATGACTTAGTTGAAAAATTACAACTTGAATAGCTCATGACTTAGTTTAATGAGGGCATATCAAGTTTAATTTCCTAGTCATATTGTGAATTACTGAGTGATAAAAAAAAATGTCTCTAATTTAAACTTCTTCATGTATATGTCAGTCTTGTTCATCAGCAGCATCAGTTCCAAATTTGGAACATTGGATGAGCAAGACCCAAAATCTGGAGAAGGATTTACAGTAATTTTCAACAAAGTTAAAGAGGAAAAGCAAATTGTAACTTCTAAGTTCCCTGTGGTGCAGCCACATTCAAGAATGCCTTCATCACATAATCAAAAAAGAAATGCTAAATCAAAGGTATGTCTCCTTTTGGCAAAGATTACTTAAGCAAATAACAAATGGAAAAGGAAATGTTATTAGTGTGAAAACTCATGAGACGGATGTACATGGAAAGTAACAAGTAACTCTCTTCAGATCGAGCTATATATAGTAGTGGGTGGAGTGTTACTTTGAAACTCATGAGTTGGATGGATGTACATGAACAATAGACAATAATTATATTCAGTTCGAGCTATATATAGTAGCAGATGCAATGTTACTCCCCATCCACTAGCTTAAAACTAGTGAGACAGATGTATATGAAAAGCACAGGGTAGCTATCTTTAGCTCGAACTATATATGGTGGTAATGAAGTGGTACTCTGCATCCACTAGCTTAAAACTCATTAGACCGATGTATATGAAAAGCACACGGTAGCTATCTTTAGCGCGAGTTATATATGGTGGTGATGAAGTGGTACTCTGCATCCACTAGCTTAAATCTCATGAGATGGTCTTTAGCTCGAGCTATATGTAGTAGCGGGTAGAGTGCTACTTTGCATCCACTAGCTTAAAACTCATGAGATGGATGGATGTACATGAAAAGCAGAAGTTAATTATCTTCAGCTCGAGTTATATATAATAGCGGATGCAATGTTACTCCCCATCCACTAGCTTAAAACTCATGAGACGGATGTATAAGAAAAGCACACACTAGCTATCTTTAGCTCGAACTATATATGGTGGTAAAGAAGTGGTACTCTGCATGCACTAGCTTAAAACTCATTAGACGGATGTCTATGAAAAGCAAACGGTAGTTATCTTTAGCACAAGCTACATACGGTGGTGGTGATTAAGTGGTACTCTGCATCCACTAGCTTAAATCTCATGAGATGGATGCACATATGAAAAGCAGACAGTAACTGTCTTTAGCTCGAGCTATATATAGTAGCAGGTGGAGTGTTACTTTGCATCCACTAGCTTAAAACTCATGAAATGGATGGATGTACATGAAAAACAGACGGTAATTATCTTCAGCTCGAGCTATATATAGTAGCGGATGCAATGTTACTCCCCATCCACTAGCTTAAAACTCATGAGACGGATGTATATGAAAAGCACACGGTAGCTATCTTTAGCTCGAACTATATATGGTGGTAATGCCACCCACTCCTTACCCCACACCACACTACCCACCCCAACTATCTCCACCTCCCACCACCAACCCTACCCCCACTCCCCACCAACCCTCACCACCAACCCCTACCCCACACCACCCACCCCCACCTCCCACCACCAACCCCACCCCACTCCCCACTAACCCCACCGCTACTACCCACCACCTCCACCCCAACCAGCCCCACCCGCTCACCCCTCCACCCCCAGTCATCACCCACTACGATTACAAAACATCTCCACCATTACTAGTGAACATAAATGTTTCATTTTTTTAATCAAATAATATTTTATTTTATTAAATTTGTATTTATTTTCTACTATTTAGTTACTTTTTTAATTTAAATTGTATATTTATTATGTTTAAATAAATACATTATGCACATTCAGATATCGAAAAACAAACAGTCTTAATCATTCAGTGTTCAGACTTAGAGACAACATCTTAATTATTCAGATGTGCATTTAGATTCAGACGTCATAATCTTAATGAAAACAAATGAGGTCTAAAACTCATTAGATGGATGTATATGAAAAGCACATTGTAGCTATCTTCAGCTCGAACTATATATGGTGGTGATGAAGTGGTATCCACTAGCTTAAATCTCATGAGATGGATGCATATACGAAAAGCAGACGGTAACTGTTTTTAGCTCGAGCTATATTGGTGGATGAAGTGGTACTCCGCATTCACTAGCTTAAAACTCATGAGACAGATGTATATGGAAAGCATACGTTAACTGTCTTTAGCTCGAGCTATATATAGTGGCAAATGCAGTGTTACTCCTCATCCACTAGCCTAAATTTGGATCATGTGGTTCAATATGGAATTTCTGGGCATGATTATGTGGTAATGCTTAAGACAGGACTAGTGAATCGAACTAATACCCGAAAGTCAATTGTATTATTTGTTCAAATTTTTAAATGCGTGATCATCCCATCGAACACTTCAAAATGGCATCTGAGCATGCAGAAGTCCTCGGGTCAAGTCTCATCTTCACCTAATAAAAGGATTTATCCCACATGCTTGGCCCATAAAAAAGAATCAAATCGTATGTGTGAGGAGGTGTGTTGGAGACATAATTAAGTAAATCAAAATGTAATCTCCGTGACGGTTTTAAGCTTTTAAGGAATTAAATATATATAGTAGCTTGTACTCAAAATGGCTTCATCTTCATAGCCTTTGTTTGTCTGATTTTCCTATTTTCTACCATTTTGCAGGTGTTTTGTTGCCTTTTTTGAAGATCCACATGCTCAAGTCATTTTGCTTTTTTGCTTCTTTTTTTTCTTCTCCTTGCTATATGGCGTAAAGGAATTTGTACATTTATAGTTAGCCTTTCCTAATTATTCCTTGGCGGGGAAAACGTATATTGAAGTTCACATATGACTTTCTCCTGTATTGGTTGTAAAACTTTATCGTGATTTAGCTTTTCAAACGATATGCTAAGTTCTAAGATAGTATAATAATAAATCTTCTATCTATATAGAATAAGAGAGGAAAAGCATGATAGGATGACAAGTGTCATCAACAGAAAATTCATATTTAATAAATAAACTTAAATAAAAAAGACAAAAAAAAAATGAAAAGAAAAGACAAAAACAGGAAAGAAAAAAAATCTAAGAAAAACTAACTTAGCACCATACCCCCTATTAGCCAGCCACTAACTCACACAAAAGGGGACGGTTAAAAATTTTAAAAAATTAAATTTTAAAATTCAATAAAAACGCGTTTTTGGCTCCTATTTTTGGTACCAAATTATATTTTTCAACCCTACTTTTTGAGAAATTTAAGGCTTGATTTAAGGGATGTATCCTTATATTTTTACATACTAACAGAATAATTAGGACAAAAAAATTAGTTGTTATTATAAATTTCCGGCAATTTTACATGAAATTTTTCAAACGTAAAAATTAAATCGTAGAACATATAAATCCTAAAAATAAATCGTACAACATATTATCTATATATTTATTTATCTTCTATCTATATAATAGGAGAGACAAAACAATGATAGGATGACAAGTGTCATTATCACAATATTTCTATTTTAAAATACAAAAAATTAAAGGCAAATTTACATAACAAAAATCAAATTTAAATTTGATCGACTTAAAAAGATAACCATGACATGTGCCGCCAACTGCATGAGTAGTTTAGTTCAACCCACTTGGTTATGATGAATTTGAATTTCAAAATAAATCTATTCGAATTGAGATAACAAAAATTAAATACAAATTTGTTTAACTTAAAAAGAAAAGTCTGCCAACTGACTCCAACTTTTAATCATGATCATGGGCAGTTTAATTCTACTACAAATTACTCCACGGCCAAATTCTAAAAATCATCTTTCATCTCACAAACCAATTTTCCCACTCAGGTCATGCAAAGAATTAGGATTTTGGGTTTGGTGGGGGTGGTGCAAAAAACGACACAGGAAGGTGTTCCGTGACAACATTCAGTGGATAGCAGGCTTGCGAGAAGAGACGAAGTGAATAATGAACCGAACATTAGGGGTCTAATTTACGAAGAGATCAGAGAAGTACAAGAGCTTCGCGGAGAATGTGATTCCTGATGTTGTACGTGACTTACATCGAGCGCGCTAGGAAAAGAATATTAATGCTATTGATTTTATTAACATAACAAAATTTTGTGTTTTGCTTTGGAACAAACAGGTAACAGAGTTTTTGGTATACCATACTGCTGGAAAAATATCAGGGTAAGTAAATTTTTATTAAACTTATTAATTCAATTTATTTACTTGAGTGTAAATGTTCCTACACAGGGGCGGATCTATGTAGTAGCGTGGGAGTGCCACGCCACCCGGACCCCTCAGTTGAAACTATGTATATGTATGTATATATGTATAAGGAATGATATAAAATCTATTTGTGCCACCCCCAGCAACAATGTAGTCAATGGTGCCGGTGGTTCGGCGGCTGATTCTCCTCCCAGGGATGCAAGTTTGAATTCCTACCGCTGCATTTTTTAAAACATTTTAGCAAGACAGATTCTATAAATGTTGGGTGCGTAACTGGTGCCAACGTAAGACTAACTACAGTTAAACCTCTCTATAGTGGCAGCGTTTGTCCTAAAATTTCATAGCTGCTATAGTGAGGTGTTGTTATGCGTGTATACTGACATTCGATATTTAGATTTCATTTAGCTGTTATAAACAAAAGTACGCAAACAATTAACTTTTTATGATATAAACGAAAATAATATATAAAATCTCAATTAATTTTCACATCTCATAAATCAAAAATTGAAAAGACTAATAAATTAGTATTAAATCCATAACTAGTTGTACCACGCAGATAAAGAATTAAAATATATGGAACATATGCATTATAAATTAATTGAGAATTTAAATATTTCAAGTTTGACGTAAGAACTCTACAATTGTAAGCTGTTTCGTAAATTCTAGTCTCTTAGTGATAATATAACACTTAAACTGACGAAGAATTTTGTCCAAACTTTCAGTAAAAGGATATCTAAGTGCTTAACAGTTGACTCTTCTATTTCCAAGTTGCACTAGGTTGAGGCTCTTCATCGACACTTTTGTTGTCACATAATATATTTCTTACAAAATATTATTACACGCTATTTGAGTATGGCTATTATAAGAGGTAATTTTACAAAGAGTGTACCGCTATAATGGATATCATTGCTGTTATAGCCAGAATGTTGTTATAGAGAAGTAAAATATAACATGAAAAATCGGTTCCGGAGAAAATCAGGCCGTTATAGTGAAATATTGTTATAACGAATGACAATTATAGAGAGATTTGACGGTACTTGTAACATAACTTTATCTTTGTTTGACCTTTTTCCTTTTACTCATTTTTCCCGGGATTTTCTTTTCTTCCTTTTTATTTTAAGCATAAAATATTCGGTAAATAATTTTCTTCTTCAAAAAACTTTTTATCTTCTTCCAAATCTACTACTCTCTCTTCGTCAAAATTTTAATAGTTTTTCCCTGCTGCCCAACTTCGCTCCCGTTGCTCTTTCTTATATTTAATTTACATGTTATTTTATTTTCTTTAAATGGTTTTACAAAATCCAAAAGAAAAGGGTATATTGAGTCTTGGTTCACGTTCATCCCAATTTATGTGACACCTTCCGGATTTCGAGATTCAACCAAGTCTTACTTTGATCACACTTTGCTCATGTATCTTTTAGATATTTTGAATTATTAATTATATTGACTAATAGTACTTTTTACGTAGTCTTCAAATATGTAAATTTTATTTTAAATCTGGATTCATGGTCAAAACTAAAAGATTTGACTCACGAAATTCGAACTGTGCCACATAAATTGGGACAGCTTATAAGCTTGAGTTGATGTACGTAAATCGAACAAATAATCTGAACCGCAATCCAAAGTTAATCAAACCGATCAAATGCTTATTCTATTTGGACCATGTAAATTGCAATATGTCTACATTTATAGCAGAGTGGCACCCGGAACCTTCAAATTCTGGATCCGCCTCTATTCCTACATCTGTCATATATGTTTGTAAAGATCTCAACATATGTCATATATGTGTTACAATTGTTGGAGTATTCGAATGAAGCAAAAAAATTAAGGCAAAAAAAGAAGATATAACATGATTTAATTTGAAATAATCCTAATTCACATATTAAATTTAAACATTACGTACTCCTAAGATTGTGATTAAAGGTAATTGACTGTCCATCATTTGAAGATAGAGCCTGTTTGGATGGGCTTATGCCTATAAGCTGCAAACAGCTTATAAGCTAAGAAAAATAAGTTGGGGTAGTCTAATTTATTTTTTTTGGCTTATAAGCTGCTTTAGATAAGCTAAGTCAAATGGGCTCAATTATTTTTTTAAGCTTATTTTAAGCACAAAATGACTTTAAGCTGGCCAGCCAAACACTCAAAAAAACTGAAAACAGCTTATAAGCAACTTATAAGTCAATCCAAACGGGCTCATATAGAAGAAAAAGGGAATTTTTTTAGTGAATAATATAATCTTATATGGCTTTATTTTTTAATTTAAATTGGTCCAGATCCACATCCTAAGCAATATTTGGAGCGCTTTATACAAAAGCAAAAGAAAAGGAAAATGTATTGCTTATTGCACTTAAAACTAAAATAAAAATAATCAAATATTGGTAGATCTTATGATAAAATTAATAAACAAAACTTCGCCCTTATACTTTGGACGAATTCAAATCACATATACAATATAGTAGAATTATTATTATAGTTAAACACTAAATTAGTAAGTTAGTTAAATCATAGTGAAATTACAATATAACAAGAAGGATAAAAATAGTGTGTGTGAGACTTTTATACGTTAGTCAATTGGTAAGCCAATAAAAAGTCACGTGATAATATAATTATATTACGTAAGAGATAGGTCAATAACGATAAGCAAGGAACAAGAAGAGAGAAAAAAAATATAATTTCCACTATAAAATTTGACATGGATTTTTTTTTTCAAAAGGACAAGTGTAGTTAACTTTTAAATTAATAACTGTGATGTTCTTTGAATTTGAATAAAAAGATAAAAGTTTTTAGGTTGCATATGATTAGTTTTTGAACATGAATTGAAAGATAATTGTTTTTGAATTTTAATTGAAACATAACAACTTTTAAAACATAAAAATTACATCAGTTATATTAATTATCAACAGTATTTCTAATATTTCACACCTTTATTATTTTTATAATTTTATAATATGTCAATTGGGTATTAATTTAAATTTCAGTATAAGATTACAGATTAAATTTTACATTGTTGATAACGCTAAACTTTATTTTATTCATAATTGTTTCTCATAGTTCATAAATTTATAATTTTTAGTATTGTTTGTCACGACCCAATTCGTGAATCGTGATGGCACTTAACTGTTGCCCCCGGTAGGCGAACCATTACCAAATCATTTTAGTCATTTAAAAAAATTATGCGGAAATAAACAATGATTTAGCTAACAAATTATACAAATGATAAGTGCGGAAGTAATAATAACCCTAAAATTTGGTCTGGGCTAGTTGCAATAAAACAAAAGAAGGAAGTGTTTTTAAGGCTGATTTAGGCCCAGCTTCTAACGTAAGCCAGACAAATTGATTTCCTGAAGGGTGAAAATTTATTCTACACTCAGAATTTAGGCCAAACAAATATAATTATGTATCTTTCATACACGCATTTATCATTTAATATAATTTCACTATAATTCTTAATTGCTATGCTTAAATTGCTTGGTTCAATATAACATTTCTCTCAATTTTCCAGATTTCCAGAGAATAGCTTGACTTGAAAGGTTAACACATTTGATTTTGGTATTAGATGTTACTCATAATAGTGAAAATTGACATCTAATCGATAATTATTCTACTTTTGTTGTTATAATAGAGAAGAATAGGAATATGCAAGAAATTTGAATTGATTATCTTCATTCAAGTCTTTTCACATTGACTGTTTTTTATTTATTTCCTACAAGTCTTTGAATTGACTTCAAATGTCAACCCATGTGATGACGATAATTTTAATAGTGAAAATTGACTACTAATCCATTATGTAGTATTCTACATGTTATAAGAGAGAAGAAAAGGAATATGCAAGGCCTTTGAATTGATTTTCTTAACTAGTTTCTGAACATATCAATTAGTACAAACTTCCCAAAATAATATTAAATCATGTGTGCGACGAGAAACATGAATTTCGAATGTAAAACTAATTAGATATCATGAAATTAATTTTGATGTTAATTCGTTATAATCAAGTAATATGATTGTATCTCATAATACTTCTTTATTGACGATATTCTTAATGTATATTTAATTATAACATTTCGATTGCTTGGTCGTGACCAAAACTCTGAGGCATCTATGCACTTTCTAATTCTCTACGTGCACGTGCAATGAACATATTATTCCGTGTGCATTATTGAAAAGTTTATGTAAAATAATTAATCTATAAGTGCCTACAATATTAAAAAACATAGAATCAACGAAAAATTCTATATTATTCCTCACTGCTGCTATGCATTTTGAACCCCCACTTTCTGATATGACATAGACCAAGAAGAAAGTTGCCGCAAAAGCCACTAGCATGCCAACTATCGAGGCAAAGAGTGTCGTGAGTCCAAACAGTAATTTCTTAGGCAACGACACAAGGAATTCGTCCTCAGTGTAGCGAGACGTCAGAATGGACAAGAACATAATGATGGAAACACTTGAGCTGAACATTGCCACTGCATCCGATACCACAAAGACAGCAAATCCCTTCAATTGTAACACTATTGGAGTACCTTCAACGTCGTTATACCGCCTGGCACAGTAAAGACAGCAGCAAGCATCACAGTGGCAATCAATGTTGCAACAATCATACAATAATTTGCAGTGTCTCTTTTGAGTTACAGCTGGTGCTCCTCTGTGAATAATTGCCTCGGAGTTTTCCCATCCTTGTTTTCCTTCTGAAGGATTAGAGGTGGTACAATTTTCTCCACCTCCTATCCAGTCATTATTCCAATCACAAGTTGAGGTGCCTACGTGTGCACATCCAAAGTTGGAGGGCGTACGTGCCAGTTAAGGTCAAATTTGAGGGTTTGTTTATGTATTATGTCTTTATTAGTTCGGTTGAAAAGACTTAGTGTTTGAAGCTATGTTCAACCATTAGTCTTCTTTTCCAGTTATCTCGTTTGGATGTTCTAACTTTGCTTTTAATAAGCAAACTCCCCCCCCCCCCCCCCCCCCCCCCCAAACATTTTAATAAAGTGAGAGAGTTTGATTTTTAAAATGGAAAGGGCTCAAATATGTCATTGAACTATCGGAAATGACTCATTTATGTCACTCGCTAATAGTTTGGCTCATTTATGTCATCGTCGTTACCAAAATGGCCCATCTATGCAAACTATTGACGAGTGGCATAGATAAGCCATTTCCGATAGTTCGATGACATATTTGAGCCTTTTCCGTTTTTAAAATAAAGTTAAAGGGTGTAAATGATTTTCACCCCCAAAATTTTTGTGTATGAAGCAATTTTTTTAAGTGTGCGTGTGTGTGCACGGGTGCAACTGAAATTTTGAACAAAATAAAGCATTTCATAATCATTAAATTTAACATTTCAGAACATAAATAGTAGTGTGCTAATCTTATTACAGTCCGAATGGCAAGCTTGGAAACTTCATCACATTAGTCATACTCAAGACATTGCAACTAATTTACGAAACCACTTGAAATAAGGCATCACTTATTAAAAAGACTGAAACTGTAGCCCGCTCCTCTGTTGTGACAGATCTGTTTGTTATAAATCCTATGCTTTCCTGGTGTAAATAGAAATTTGGACGAGCATGTTGATTTCGCCGTATCCAACCATAGGCTAAACTGTAAACCCGCAAACAAAGCTACAGGAAGTCCAGTAAAAGCAGCAATGACCTTGGGCTCATAGGCCCTATGATAATTATAGACCAAGAAGAAAGTTGCTGCAAAAGCCACGAGCATGCTAACTATCGAGATGAAGAGTGCCGTGAGTCCACACAATATCTTGGCAGGCAATGCCACAAGAAAATCATCTTCAGTGTAGCGAGACGTGAGTATGGATAAGAACATAATGATAGAAATAATTGAACTGAAGAGTGCCACAGCATCCGATGTGACAAACACCGCAAAGGCATTCGATTTTAGCATTACTGGAGTGCCTTCGTCGCTGTTATTACCGCCTGGAACAGTGAAGGCAGCAGCAAACATGACTGTGGCAATCAAAGCTGCAACAATCATACAATAATTTGCAGTGTCTTTCATCCACGCTTCCCCTTCTTTGAGTAAATGCTTGTGCTCCTCCGAGAATAATTGCCCCGGCGTTTTGCCATCTTTGTTTTTATTCTTGAGGAATGAAGATGGTACAGTTTTCTCCACCTCCTGCCCAAATAGTTATTTCAATCAAATTATTACTTACTCGCTACCAAACTTTAGAATGCCATGAACTCCTCTCTAATTAGAAATTAGAAATTACCGCTGGCACTCCATATTATCTGTCTTCTTATGACTGAAATTAGCAGGCATAAAAATAAAAAAAATAAAAAAACGATCCCTTAGGTCATATATCTCACCTTAAACCACATTATCTCTCTTTGCATTCGAAGAGCAGCACCAGATACTTTCAGAAGTGAAGGCGGCATAATCTTATTGGACTCCTGTAAAAATCAGTCATAAATCAGTTGATGACAGCCAAAAATTTATGAAAAGTTGGAAGGACAAAAATTTAAAATACAACATGTATTGTTTAAACATGATAAGGGAAAAGATAGTGGAAACTAAAATTGCAAAGAAGCTCAGATAAAGAAGAACTAGAGCAGTCTGTTCACCTTAAAGCACACTGTCGATTTTATCTGTTTTATCTCTCTAATCAATTCTTGTAGCGGTTCCTCTGTTGGCTCCTCCTCAAGCTGTTGTTGCTCAAGTTCCTGCTTAAGATCACTAGGCTGCCCCAACATTCCAGCCAAATGTAGAATGTTATTGTCATCAACATCTTCTATTAGAATAATTAAGTCTTTAATTGTTCCTATTTGGCGTATAAGACTAAAGACTTTTCCCTCTCGATGTAAAACTGCAACATGGAAAATGGTCCGCATTTTTTTGTCGACTTTCCATATGAGATCAGGATGATTGCGAATAAGCACAGCCAAAAACTCTACATTTCCCGCTCTTGTAGCAGTATGGAGTATTTCTTTGTCCTCGACTAGCTTTGAAAGCTTATCCTCTGACAATTGTCGTTCACATTTTGCCCACAGCTTCTTAAGCAGCACACCAGCTTGCTCCCTCTGTGAAGATTTCTCTTGAAGAACTCCAATCCTTTTAAACCCTGAAATTCGAACCAATATGAAGAGAACAAACAAAAGGCAGATAAAATACGCTAATAGCATAATAACTATTTATGTTGCCAGTGTATATAAGCTATAAATTTTATTGCAGAATGAGAACTATATATGAAATAATTTGAGAACTATGTTAAGGTCCAGAGAATCGTACACGGGATAAATGGCACTATCATAAACATTCTTGTAAGTAGCAAACAAGCTCGCTGAAATCCGGAATTTAATAGATGAATGAACTGACCCCACTTTCCCTCTGGATTTTCACTACTGATTGTTAAAGGCTTTTTAGATAACACATTTAAGAGATTTGAAAGTCTGCCAACGGGTATTTTTTTGACCCTTCTGAGTATTTTTAATGCCACATCTGCAAGTAAAACCAAAATCAACCCAACAATAAACACACACATCTCAAAAGTAATCAAATTATAAATACTAGTAAAAGTTTAGTGTACCATAGATCTCATTCTGAATTGTGACTTCAAGAAGCTGAAATAGTTCTTTTTTTTCTAGCTGTTCAAGATTTGTGACCTCGTAGAGATACGAGACCATATCTTTTTTCCCGAGGGAAGCTGCAAAAGTTATTGGTGTGGTTCCATCATTGTCGGGTATGTTAGGCAGATTCTCATTGATTTCTATCATTGCTTTAGCAATATCAGTAACCCCTGACACTGCTGCAAAACAAAATGCAGTAGTTCCGTCCGCACTTTCCAATTTCAAATCATCTTCCTTCATCAGTTTCACTAGCTCTCTTACAAATTGGGTGCTCCTTGCTGAAACGGCAATATGTAGAACTCGTTCACCCCGTTCCGTTATTTTTGCAGTTGCTAAACTTGGATCTTTGTCCAAAATAGGCTTAGCAAGTCCCCAGTTATTTTCCAAAGCAGCTAGATAAAGAATCTGATGTGGTGTTAGCTTGGACTGCCTGCCTCCTGAAAATTTAAGCAGGTTACATTGGTTACTTGTATACAAAAATCACTGAGTACGAACTGGCCTGCTGGACAAAAAAGTAGTAGTAGTATAAACAAGCTATTTTAATTTTACTAAGCTCTTCATCTTAGGAATTTCAGAGCTTGTGCAATGTGCATTGTAAATAAATCTACGAAGCTGCGAAATGATGTAAATGTTTTTCTTTTCAAACTTCTTTTTTACCCCCTCCACAAGAGCTTTCTACTTCGTTCTCTTGATGACTTGAACCAACAACCTCAACGTTGTAGGTGGAGGCTGCTTACAACTTGAACAACCCTCCCTTGTTGATGTAAATGTTGTTCATCCTTTGAATTCTCATAATATTAGGAAGCACTCCTCAAGGATTAGTGATTGCAGTGATGGTACGCAATGTAGGATTATTTATTATTGGATGTCTGATTTGTTTGTTTTAAAAACTTTGATATGCGGAAAATAAATTGCAACCACAAACAAAATATGAAGAAAAGGGAATATTTTATTGAGAAACAGTGGGGTACGATATTGTTTGTTCCCTTGATTCTTCTCTCCTGAATCTTCTTTGTAATTCGAGGGCCATTAGTACAGTATTTCTCGAAAGTAGGATAACCTCCTTATGATATATTTAATCTCCAAGAACATCTGGCAGTTTAATACAAGCATTATTTGATGTCATATTCTCTTTGTGAATATTCCAAGAATTTATGGGATTTTCGAGAATGTTGATCTCTTTATGAATGCCATGAGTTTATGGGATATTTGAAATGTCTTTTCAATGGAATATGTGTCCCTTTATATAAGGATGATCTAGGATTTAGGGTAGAGTAGCCTCTAAGCAACCCTAAGGGAACTTAGAGTTTGAAGATGGATAGAACTCGTCTTGTGCATCCTATTTTAAATAGGATAAAATTTCGATGTCTACAAATGCCCCCTACTTCAAGGCTTGTCGGAGTGTAGACTTTCCAAAACTGAAAAAGAGACTTGGAGTACCCACAAAAATGGATCTTTCATCCTTGCAATTTTGTGGCTCCAGATTTTGCAGATTTGATTTGATTTGTGAGAGAAGAAATGAAGGGGAGATTTGTTCCCATTGGGCGTGCCAATTTTGTTTGAAACAAATTTCGTTATGCAAAAAATAAATTGCAACCAAACAAAATATGAAGCAACAGGAATATTTTATGGATAAACACTGCGGGTCCCTTGATTCTTCTCTCCTGAATCTTCTTCGTAATTCGAGGGCCGTTAGTAGTATTTCTCGAATATAGGATGACCTCCTTATGATGTATTTAATCTCCAAGAACGTTGGATAGTTTGATAAAGGCATTATTTGATGCCATGATCTATCCCAGGAATTTATGGAATTTTTGAGATGTTGATATCTTTGTGAACACCCATGAGTTTATGGAATATTTGAGATGTCTTATCAATGGAATAAGTGTGCCTTTGACGTACTCTGACATGTATTTATCCTCTTTGAAAAAATATTCATTGTCAGTGACTTCTAGATTCCCTTTCGATGAAGTTAAATAAATTTTTTAAGGTGTCAGGTTTAATTTTAAATTTGTCATTGAACTTTGTGAGTGATCCGAGTTGGTCCTTGAACTTTATGACTGGTCAAAAATTTGACCCTTTATACATGTGTTAACCCATAAGGGCAAAATTGAGCCATTTTGATATCAGGGAGTAGGGCTATTCAAAACTAAATCGTAATTGATAATCTAACCTCAAAATTAGTTTATTAGTATCGGGTTATCGGATTAGGGGTTGGTGAACGGATTAAACTTTTATAGTTAACGGTTTTGTTGGTGTGGGAGGGGGGGGGGGGGGGGGGTTGCAAAATTCTTTATCAAGTAAATGGTTAACCCGTTAAGAATCATCATATTTACTTTCTTATCCTTAGGTATAATTATATACTCAGCTCTTTAACCGTTCGATTTCTTATACATAATGTATTGATGGAGGGAGTATGGATCAAACATTCCATTTATGCGCACCACTAGTCACGACAGAGAATTTAACTAGTATGTTTTGTAGGAATGAATGGACAATTTTATGGGAGGGAAAGTAAAAAAGGTCGAAAGAAGTAGTTCTCCTCGTGTTTGGTTAGCTGAGAGAGAATGGAGAGAGTAAATGGGAGGTGTGTGAAAAGGAGGAAGTAAAGTAAACAAATATTCCTACTATCCTTACACGTCTCTTAGATTTAAAGATACACCGCTCGTTAACCGTTTGATAATTACTAACGCTGAATCGAACAAACCAATATCTTATCGATTGGCTAGCGAATTAGTACATTTAAAAACCGATAATCATTAAGCCAAATCATTAAGCGTAATTTTCCACCCGATAAGCAGTCTAACAGGGATAATAAAAGGAGACAACTTTCTTAATGGAAAGTAAATTTGCTTTAAATCATATAGTCCAGGGGCAATTTGGAACTTTGCCCTATAAAGAGTGATGAATAATTTTAAAAATCAAATTTCCAACATTAGGTGTATATGTTGATAATTAGCGACTAATATATAATATGACATGTGATACAAAATGTCGAATATATTGTGACATTTGTTGCAAAATGTCATATTTTTAACGATTTTTTTGCCAAATGTCGTTAAAACAACGACATTTTACAGTAAATGTCATAATATATTCGACATTTGTATCAAATGTCATTGTTTTAACGACATTTTGCTAAATGGCGCCAAACAGAGCGACATTTTCAACAAATGTCGTTATTTTAGCGACATTCTGCACCAAATGTCGTTATTTAGCGACATTCTATACCAAATGTTGTTATTTTTACGATGTTTTGGACCAAATGTAGTTGTTATGACATTTGGCATTTAATGTCATTGTTTTTACGATATCTGGACCAAATGACACCATTTTTATGACATTTGGATTCCAAATGTCAATGTTTTTACAACATTTGTTCATCAATGTCAAGAAATTTTTTATTCCCCGACAATTTTTTTTCAAATGTCACCAAATTAAGCCTGTCAAGTGGGCCGGCCTGCGCCGGGCCGGGCTTGGGGAAGGAAAAGGGTGTCCGGCCTAGCCCCTACCCGGATAGGGGCTACACCTCGGGCTAACCGGGCTGGGTTTTAGTTAGTGAGCCGGGCCTTTTTTTTTTTTAAGTTCTAATACAAAAGTAGACGTTTACATTTACTAACAATAATAAAATTAACATTTACATCTAATGATAAAATTGCTAAACTAAAAAAAAGTTTAGTCGTTGTCAAATTCAAAAAGCTAGCCGTTGTAAAGTCAAAAAACTAGTCGTCGCCAATTTTATTTGAACCCCTAAATTTATGAATAACTACACTTCGGTCATATTTTCAAACTATAAATACCCATCCATTCTTCTTCATTTTCACACAATTCTCCACAATTCTCTCTTTATCTAAATTTTCTATTTAACTAGTGTACATCACTACTTTCAACTTCCATGGATAATCCTCCACCTCCACCTTCTCCTCGAGTTCGAAGATCAACTTCAAGTGCAGTGTGGATACATTTTGAGCTAGTAAACGAGGAACATGTTAAATGTTAACATTGTGGTGACATATATCTCCACAAGTCCGGAGCGCCGGGTATTAGCCTATTAGGAGGGTACCGGTGTATTGCGTAGGCACTTGTGAAAAGACACGAAATTGAACTTTGAAGTTTATCACTTCTTTAAATTTTTTCATTGATGTTAGCCGTTTAATTTGTATATTTTGAAATCTTTATTTGCAATATTTTGCCATTCAAGTATGTATGTTTTGAATTTGCAATGTTATCAATTTAGGTTTTACGTTTTATTTTAAATTATTTATGTAGATGTTGATATGTCTATTTGACTAGACACGAAGTTTAAGAAAGAAGAGAAAACTTTCAAACTTGTGGTGTTAAATGAGTCACATATATTTTGTGTGGTTATAAATTATTGCATAAAGGTAAATTGTTCCAAATATAGAAAGGGGTCATTCTTTTTAGCACGAACTAATAAAGAAATAGGTTCACATAAATTGAAACAGAGGGAGTATTATATTTAATATAATCTACATATCCACAGTATATTCATGACATGCTAATGGAATTTTACTTTTATATAAAACTATCACAATCTAATATATACTATATACTGAAAATGTATCAAAGGTATATTTGTTGAGAAAACAAAATTGTCTAGCTTTAAAATACAATTTTAAAGAAACCTAAAGTGCTCCATGAAAAGAGACTCCTAATTTATTGGACACAATGTTTTTAAAATATTTATAATTAGTAATAAATGTAGTACTTAACTCTTTTTTTTTTTAATTTGAAGTGGGCGGGGCGGGGCGGGTCGATGCCCTGGTGGGCCACCACCCCGACTACTAGTGGGCCAAGCTAGGGGGCTGTCTATCTTGTCCAGCCCAGCACCCTAATAAATTCCACCTAGCCCAGCCCCTTACACCTCTTAGTGGGTCTGGGCCGGCCCGGTGGTGGACCGGGTTTACCCTACTGGGTGCGGCCCGGCCCGGCCCACTTGACAGGCTTACACCAAATAAATATCGTAGCATCTCTACTTTCTTGTAGTATAATTTGTTTTCACATCTTAGAGATGTTTCTTTTAGAATTTATAAATTGCCTTTATCTAATTTCTATTTCGTTAAATAAGGAGAGCAAAAATAGCTTCTTGTGATAGCAACAATGTAAAGAAAGGACCATAGTAATCCGACAAGATATCAAGCCCTAACATCTTACTGAAAAATAAGAGATCGAGTAATTTTGAATGGTACGTGGGTATAAAAAAGAAATAAACGTACGATGCACGTGCAAAGGAACTAGTACACCTTATAAACCCAACCAAACAGGCCCTTAAAGTCTTTCAACCCTTTTTGACTCCGACTCGCTGTCGACCTATTTTATTTGCGGGTGAAAATTTGGGATTGACTCATTTCAAACCATATTTTAAGTGAGCAATTTGATCACGGGCCAGTTAATTAGATGGGTCGAGCAATTTTGGCTTGAATTTGTCACTAGTTGAAAGAAAAGACTGTCACCACTCAGCTCATATAAACAGTTTGTTTTAGTATATCTTTTGTAAATGTGCATGTGTAAAAATTTACTTCAAAGCTAAATAGATACTCCCTCGGTCCCAAATTAAGTGTCATCTTAGTAAAAAAATATGTTCATTAAGAAATTAATAAATACAATATGGAGTTTACTAAACTACCTATATTTTTTGTAGAAGTTTTTTTTGGAATTGAGCAATATTAACGAGGAATACTTTTTTAATGCTAAGGACATAGTTTGAAACACATGTCAGTTTTTGTCTTGAATTCCGAAAGTGACACTTATTTTGGGACAATTTCTTTTTGCTAAAGTGACACTTATTTTGGAATAGATGAAGTATTTACAAGGGACGGGGAACTCACTACGATGCTGCAGTTTGGGATTAGAAGGTCGACTTTCAATATCTTCATCTTCCTCATCTTCTTGAATATCTTCATCTTCCTCATCTTCTTGAATATCTTCACCTTCCTCATCTTCTTGAATATCTTCATCTTCCTCATATTCTTCTTGCTTAGATGACAAAAGTCGGCTGATTTGAGATGTTCTCCGTGATAGAGTCATATACACCAAGATTATTAATTATCTTCTACAAAAGGTAAAGAATAAAAGTTATAACGAATTGCTTATATTATCGTATCGCTTCGGAGTTTATTTACAACACAAATATAGGGTGAACAAAAGATTAGAAAAATCAAATAAAAGAAAGAAGAAACGATATGAGAGGAAGAAGGTAGAGAAGAAAGACATACTCGTTGGAGAGGGAAAGAGATTGTGCACTAGTTGCTCTCTTCACCTGTATATTTCTCTGTGTATATATAATTGCTTATAAAGCAAGATGGTTTAATAGCTGGTTCTCATCTTCTATCCTGCGTAACATAATTCATGGATTCTCTCGCAGCTTATACATATGTATTAGTTATGCGGATTTCTAAATTACAAATCAAACACCATATTAGGTATGTTGAATTTTATACATAGGAAAAGAATGCTACCAAATATGATATTACAATATATGGATGATTTAATACCTGCATAACTTAGCTCCTAATCAGCTACCAAACGTCCCTATATTGTCATTAAACTATTATTAAAGGTATATATATTCACCGCTTTTTATCTTCTTCTGTTTTTAATTTTTCCCCCGGAGAATGTCAGCTCACCACTTTCTTGAAATCTTAAGAAGTTTAGTAAAGAAACAAATAAAAAAAATAAAATTTGCATTTTTAGCCTCTTAAATATAAATGCATTATGATTTTGTTCCTTGCAATATCCTACTAAACATATATTTAATTTTCAACTACTTGCAATGTGTGCACTTTTTATCCTCTAACTAATTTTCACAAAGTTAACGAATTGTTGAGTATCACATCATTTAATTACCCATATTTTATGTTAAGTTTAGAACATTACTTTATATTAATAAAGGGCAATACGGTTTCGAAACAATATAGTTATTAAATGCTTTTTTGTATAAAGGGGCAAAAACCTACATTTTAATTAGTTGAATGTTAAATATATTTAGTCATTTGTGTCAATAAGAATTTTCCAATACTTAAGGACGAAAAGTGTCCCTAAAAAAGTATGTACGTATAATTTTTCTTTGTATACCTACGTAAGAAGCGATTGCGTTTAAGTGTAAGGTCATGAGTCATCACATATGGATTACGTTGTGTTGGAAACTCTCAATGGAAGCATGTGAATTCCCGATCAAATGCCGTGCCCTTACCTAGTACTGCCTAGTCGCAAAACTAATCCATCACAATTTTATATCTTATAGGAGTAATTAACCATTAACGATCGTATTTTCTTGTTATTTATGATTTCTTTATTCAAGTCTTTGTTTATTGATGTCTTTATTCAAATAAATAAATAAGTACTCATGAATTCTGGAAATCTTAAGAGATCAAATTCACTTTTTTTTTCCCTCTTAGAGAAACCACTCACCCGGGCTTTCACCTCCCGCGGTCTTTTGACCCCTACCTCGTTATATAGCATAAGGAAATAATTACACAAAGGATAGGGAGATCATGTTCACTAGATTTCCATCAACACTACTAGCATCATTATGTTTTTCTTAATTTGGACTTCCACCTGATTCTTGAGCCACTGTAACTTTGAAAGATAGATCGATACTAATAATAAGGAGTTGTTTGGCCATGAGAATTATTCACTTTTTTTTTTTGTTTTTTTTTCACTTTATTTGAAAATTAGCATTTGACATGAAATTTTTAAAATACAATACCTCAAAACCTATTTTCATCTCACATTTTGATTTTTTTTCTTTTTTTGCCCCTAAAATTTTGGTTTCCATAAAAAACCAAAATTTGATCAAGTATGGCCCAAAGACAAGTATAGTCGTTTGAATTATGCTGCTCACTGACAAACGCTAATGCTTGATTTCTATGTGCTAATTCCATCCTGTACATAGAGTTTGAGTTTGTAGTAACTATTGACGGAATCATGTAATAATTGAAATGAAATTGTTGTCACATTAGCTTAGAACTAGTCCAATAGTAGTGCTCCGTCGCATCTTTTTCTTCTCAAGCAATTTATGGTGACGCATCAAAGACGCTCTTTGCTCTTTTCCAATTTAGTTAGTTGCTATCGGTTTGGGTTTTGGATCGGGTTGGATCTTTGTAACTGAGTTTTTATTTATTAAATAGACTAAAAAAAAGAGTAAAACATATATTAATCGTGACGATTTGGTCATATGTTTCACGTAAATTAATCAAATTGGGCGTTTTTGCTAATTTTTAAAAATTGGGGTACAAATCATATCTCATGTTTTTTTAGAAAAAGTACATTTAAACAACCAAATATTCTTTGCAAAAACTATACTCAAGCGCAGCTTGATCTTCAACTTCAACTTCAAAAATTGAATAAAGTAACAAATATTTGGTTTCTCTGGCCAAATGCCTACGCCTAAAGCTGTTGTTTACTTTTTTTTTTTCTTTTTTAATACCAGTATCGACAAACAGATGATATGATTGTTACTGTTTATGATTTCATATGAGTTTATACTGGAACGGATACATGAGAGTACAATTTGTTATTCTCATTGCTTTAAGCCTTTAATATAAGTTAATTTTACATTAATTTGGTTAGTAATCCATCCCGTGTAATGTAGTGTTACTTTTTCTTTCTCCTTTTTTTTTTCTTTTTCTTTTTTCTCTTTTCCAATCTTGAAAGGAGAGTTTGACTTTGACTATCAACCACGTGATGACGATTTTAACAGTGGAAAGTGACAACTAATCCGTAATATTTTTCTTGTCATAAGAGAGTAAAATAAAATAGAAAATGCATGTGCAAGTCCTCATTTTTAATTAATTTTCTGTAGTCAAGTCTTCTTTAAGTTGAATTTTGTATCGATCTTCTTATGAAGTCAGTTTTCAACTAATCAACAGGAAAATTAAAAAACTGTAGATATGGCTCGACTTCAGGATCGATACAATGCAATTATGGTTTCATGGATGATGGATTATGTGCAATGTAAGTAAGGACTTACTTTGGTGGAGAACTTTTCTGTTCAAGTACGCATTTCTTTTGAAAAGATTTGAAAGAAAGGTTTTAAGAAATCAATAGTTCGAGAGCTTTTCAGTTACACAAAGAGATTTTCACTTCGACTTTGGGAGTTTCTTCGGTCATAATTTACTATGTCAGACTTAAGGATTCAGGGACGACTCAAGCACATTAGTGGTCCAAAACCAAAATCGAATGAATGCCTTAAAGTTAATATTGAGATATTGCATATAATATAAAACTAAATAATATTTCATGTGAATGTGAATGTGCCAATTCATCACACAATCACACCATAACCGGCTTCCCACGCACTACAATTATTAACTACTTTTACAATTCGTCACTATATTACAACCACAGTTACAAATCACGTTTACTTCCCCCCATCTCCACTGATAACTTCACCTCTAGCTTACTGCAATCAATAACGTCTACAATTTACTATCAGCCTCCACAATTATCAATACCAACACTACCAACAGTTATCATCATCGCCACCCATAAGTGCACGATAACCACTACCTGCCTCCTTGTTAAAATACACCACATTGGTGAATGGTGATTTAAGATGGGTAGACTCCTTAGGACTTTTAGGCAATCTTCCCCTCATAAGCTAGCTTTTGGGGTCAAGTTAGGTCCAAGATGTGAGGACCTTGCGTCCTTGGCCATCCACAGGTGTAACCCATGCATGCTGTGGGGGCCCATGCTTGCACATGACATATTTGGGTATTGTAGCAAGGAGGCGATTCCCTCAGGGGAATGTAAAGGGCTTGGAGGTCGCGTGTTCGATACCCGTAGCGCTGCAGCGTGAAGATGGTTTATCGTGCGGACACGTGTATCCTTGCTACAATACCCAAGTATGTCATGTGCAAGCATGGGCCCCCACAGCATGCATGGGTTACACCTGTGGATGGCCAAGGACGCAAGGTCCTCACACAAGATCCATTTTTCAGATAGTATCAAAGCATGACTCATCCCAATTATTGTTTTCGGATAGCTGGCCCCATATTAAAATTGCTAACGCACCAAATATCCAGTCCTGGGCATAGGTGGGGTGTCAAAATACTCCACATCGGTGATTTAAGGAATGAGTGGACTCCTTATATAGATTTGGGCAATACTCCTCTCATAAGCTAGCTTTTGAGGTTGAGTTAGACCCAAGATCCATTCACTCAGCTATGACTACCACTCCACCACCGGTCAACATCTAACAACCATGATCACTACAACCACAACCAGGCATTGCCTCTCGCTTTTAAATTGTGTTTCATCAAACTAGTAATTTTTATAACACAATTTAAATTGATATTTTTCGTTAATTATTATGAGATTCTTAAAAGGAGATAAATTTTACATATATCCAGTGCTAAGATTCAGAGATAATATCTCGATAATAAATAAGATATGTATCCACATATACCTGAGTGTAGCCATCTTTAAACATCAGGGAGTTAAATACAAAATTAATAAGCAAAATATAAAGAGTGGGTAAGTATTACGCAAGAAGATGTTGCGTTCAAGCCAGTCCTATCCTTTTTTCCCTTGCTAATTTTGTTAATTTTTCTGATCCTTAAGGATAGTTGACTTGAGATGTTATACAGATAATTAATATGAACGTGAAAGCTAATCCATCAATATTATGAGACAGAGGGAAGGAAATTAAACAATACAAGCCCTTTTTAATTGATTTTCTTTATTCAGGTCTCTTTTGCTTCCTTTTTTTGTTGATCTACTTATAAAGGTTTTTCTTTAATTAATAGCAAGGGGGAAATTTAAAAACACATCCTCCATGCATCACGTCACGTGGATAATATTTTTAAGAGTAATAATTGATTTATAGGGTAGTCATAATACTTCTTTTACCTAATTTTATTGTTTATTTGACGGATTTTTAAAATTTTAGAGTTGAATCAGACACATATAATCTATTTTTTAAAAGTGAAATCTATATGCTGCGAGGTAAACCAAAGTTACTTTCGTATTTAAATGACAAAGTGGTATACTCGAAACTTAATTTTAGTGTAATCTCTTTTAACTTCCCAACATGCATTAAACTGCTTGGTCCGGTGCAACATTTTAATTTTTGCCCCCTAATTTAGTTTTTCAATTTTCTAGAGGATAGCTTGACTTCACATGTTAACATGTGATGACAATATTAATAATGATAATTGACAACTAATCCATCAGTATTCTACATGTTATAAGACTATACAAGAGAGAATGCAAGTCTTTTGAATTGAATATTTCAAGTCTTTGCACGTTGAGTCTTTTTTAAATTAATTTCTTCTTATAAGTCCTTTTTTATTGAGTCTTCTTTTAAAATTAATTTCAACTAATGTTAACATGTGATGACTGTCACACCCCATTTTAACCGGGTTGGATTTAAGGGAGTATGACGTATTGGTGATTCCCGTTTATTTTGTTTTAAGGAGTCGCCACCTAATTAATTTAACGGTGAATTAGGACACCAAGATGTTAACTAAGGTAAAGTTAAAACTAAACCTCAATTAATAGTCTGCTTAACCAGGATGATTCTAGGTAAGGGCTCTATATTATCCTAAAGGGAAGGGGTTAGGCATCCTTTAGAATCCGTTAAATTACGGTTATCCACCAACTTAGGTTAATTAATTGAGAGTAAAATATAATGTTTAAATTTAAAAATGGAAAATAGTATTAGTGGAAATAAGATTTACAGAAAATATAATATAAAAGAAAACTTAAAATGCCATTTTTTAAAAATAGGACTGATAAATATTGCTAAGACTTTAAATGAAATGCTATTTAGAAATAAAACTTATAAAAGATAGTTTGCATAAAGAGGATTTTAGACGCAATTTAAATAAAGCTTAAAATGTTGCTAAGGCTTTATATGAAAGTAATAATGATGTCGTTTGAAATAATACTTGTAGAAAATATGATGTATTGCATAAAAGAAGATTTTAAAGGCTATTTAAAATAAAAACTTGGACATGCTAAACCCTTGAATGAAAATGTAATAATATTCTTGAAAATAAGACTTGCAGAAATATAACAGTTTGCATATAAGTGACGTTTTAGTAACTTTGAAACAAGATTATGTTATGTGAATATGGCGGTGTAGAAAATCTAGACTTAAATAGAATGCAAAGAAAGTAAGTTTTCTTCCTCTTTATTACTGATTTATTTAATTATGCTCAGCTAAAAACAGACGCGATTGATTCAAACTTGAAGAGTTATTTATAAAATATACTTGAGTTTATACTTGCGTATTAGTGACGTTTTAAAAATGTATATGATGATAAGAATAAAATATGATTCCCTTTACTTAGAATATATAATCATGCTATTTTTGCAAATCAATTATTCCAAACCAAAATAAAACATGAAAAAGCAAGAGAATAACTTATGAAATTAATTGTTAGCCTTCCTTAAACTAAACTACCCATTACTAAAACTAAATCTACTAATTCGTTAGGATTCATCTGAGTTAATAAAATAGGATAAGGTTAGCCATTCAAGCAAATAAAAATACATAACAATAAAATAAGGAAGAGAGAAAGACAAAGATGAAATGGATCCGGCCATTTTAAAGCCCAGCTGCTGGAACTGTTCACGTGATTGGGCTTAGGCCCAGTGAGTTTTTCTTTATATTGCTGCTGCGGACATAGATTGACCCGAGAGGAGATTGCGTTGGGTTTTTAGCCCAACACCGAATGCAGGAGAAGAACGAGTCCCTCGGACTCGTATGCGATGGTCATGCAGAAAACGAAAGGAAAAGGATTAGTACATAATCGATAAATAAGGCTAAACGAATATAATGTAAATAAAGCAGACCAGTGGAGTATGTATATAATATGTATATTTGTCCTAATCTAAACAAGGGACTGGAAACCCAACAGAAAGAAACGAGATAGAGAACAACTAGCTTGGACACTTGGGACAATAATGACTTAGCCGTGACAACACTTTACAAAATGTACTGGCAGCGTATAAATACTTTGGCAAAGCAAGTATCCCAAATATCCCAAAAGGGAAAGGTGTATAACTGAACAGCAGGTATCGACCAAAATAAAGGTAACTCAAAGGTTTTGAATATGTTATTACACAGAACCATACACAAGTGTTTAAATATCCAAACAGCCAGCTAGAGGGTGAAACATGCTGAGGCTCTAGGAAATTGGTTAAAGCTTAATCAAGGTATAGCAACTTTAGGAAAAACTCATGCTCATGAATACTAAAAGGTCCAGTTGCTAAAGCCAGAACTGATACACTCTACTCAAAGTAAGAATTCACGCTCTCCTCATTTACCAAAATGTACAGGGGACGAATTTTGAGCTAAAGGGACAACGGCTCACATACCCAAAAGAAGCAGAACAAAGGGAAACGAGGTGATTTTCTACAGATCTAAACATATTCTCCAACCTAACAGACCTCATATTAATCAACTTTAAACCAGCAAGGTGATAACTCTAACAGGTGTAAAGGAAATGAAACCTTTAATGATTCATATTTCAATCGGCACCTTGAAGAACACAAACTTCAATAAGACAAAAACAAGTACAGTAACTTTTAATTACGAAAGCTTACACTTATCCAACTTGGTCACCAAGGAAATTTAACACTTAATCCAACCAGAAGCTAAAGAGAAAATCATAAACAAGGACTTAACTATTCATTACTAGATATAGCAAATACAAACAAACAAATAGTGAACTAAATGAAAACAGAACTCAAAAAAATGAAAGGAGGAAGGAAGATTATTGAATTAATGACCTAAGTTACTTATCATGGAAACAACTAAACCCAAACAAACTAGACTTTAATGGACAGTAACAGAACCAGGAAATAAAATTCCCCTAATAGAACCCGGAATAAAATACAGGATTTATTATACTACGACATAGGATCTGCCAAACCAAGTGCAGAGTTGCAAACTTAAAATTGCAACAGCGATTTGCATCAACTGTATCGAAACATTCATATACAAGACAATGCAGTAAATAGACACAGCTGCTCACTAAAACTTGTAGTGTGGATCAAATATAGTATTGTTCTTTTCAGTAGAATATTTGTTCCTTTCAATAATATCAAGTATAGAAATCCGCTCTTTTAAAAACGAGGCATCAAGTTAGACAACTCTTCATCGACCCAAGCATAGTGTCATGTTTGAATCAATGATCTTTGACCAAATACAGGATGTGTTCATTTTTTTATTCTTTTTTAGTATAGTGATCTGTTCATTTTTTTAGCAGGAAATAACACCAGCAAACAGAACCAAGTAGCAGCCTTAGGTAGCAGCAATGAACAGCAGCAAAGTAACATAAAGTGCAACAGGGAAGTGCCACAAAGTGAGTTTCAACAGCCATAAGAATAACTGAGCAGCAGCCCATAACAATTGAGCAACAACCAACAATAATCAAACAATGTCTAGCCAAAGACATGGCCCCAGATATAGGTTTGGTTTCAAACAATAAGTTTCTTTTGCCTTCAAAGCGATATATAGTAGTAATAATTCAACCAGATAAACAGCAAACCGTCGGTGCTATGTTATAGTAAACAATAGTAACAGGCAGCCACATATAGGAACAGTCATATTAAGACAAATTCAGCATACTCGGTTCCCACTTTAAACTAACTCTTAAGCATACGTAATAACACTATATATCGTTATCACGGATGACATTTTAAGCTTACTCCAAATTAGACCAGGATTTGTTTTCTTAATCATATCACACTCTATCAGTCTAAGTCAACAAATGATCAAATAGGCTTTATACCAGTCTCAGATAAACCATCACTCATTTAACTTAACATTTTATTCAACTAATCATGTTTTTTTTAAAAAAAAAACAACAGCAGACAAGTTCAATTATTCAGGCATGATATAAGAACAACATCAAGTTTTAGCTAGGTTCAAAATGATACCAAGAAATATATAAGTAACTTCAAGACTTGCACATGCTATAAATTAACAGATATGGCAAAGGACAGGAAATCAGTCTTGCTTTTGAAGGGTAGAGACTTTAAGTGATCAGTGATCAGATGATTCATTTTAATGATTTTAAGATTCAAGATCCCATCTCTGGTTAAACTTTACTCTTCCTTTTAAGACTCAGCAACCAAAACAATAAGCCATAACAATGAATTTATCAAGCAGCAACAGATCAGTCTGAAATTTAAAGACTTAGAATTTAGAGTCATTTTTACTACTGTTTTAAAGCCTACCAGCAGCAGCTGACTGGAAAAGAGAGAATCTTGACATGTCATTTCCAGCTTAGACTAATTTCAACAACCAAGTCAAATGATATGTATTTTTCTTCATTGAAACTGAATCAGGCTAGATATAGTGATGGATATTTTTATATATTTGAAACTGAATCAACCTTTATATATTTCAACCTACTTGTCATTTATCAGTGAACCATAGACTGAATCCGATAAACAAACAGTGTGAGATAAGAACCAACCAAACTAGTATGCATAATTCCCCTTTGATACAATGAAAACTTAAGCAGAATGTAACTAATCTACAGACTGGACTCATTCATTGGGTACCCTGGATCTCTAATGAATTCTGTTTTGACTTAAATCAACACACAGATATATTAAAGCAGCAACAGACAAGCATCCTTCAAACAATACACTGAAGATCGAATTATCCATCAAAGAGTACAATGCATTAAACTCGCACTAGACAAAACTAATTCTAAAGCAGAACTGGAACAATATCTGCCAATATTATCCCATTGTCTAATAGAGAGTAAGCCACTAGGAGAATAGAAATGACTTGCTCTTTGCAATTCACATGAGCTCATACGAATCCAAACAGGGCCATATGCAAGTTGATTTTAACCCATTGGATTAACTAAACATGCAGCTAGATTCAGGTAATCTAAGACCAAACATGTACTTAATAGGATTTAAGGCTAATAACATCTAACCCATGCCACATAGTAACTAAATTAAACAGCAACTTAAAACATGTTTAACCATAAAACATACCAACCGAATACGTAATCAATTACAAATAATCAAAGAAATCGAACAAAAATGCAAAAATAAAGGAAAGGGGAATCACTGACCTTCTTCAGGTGCAGCGAAATGAGGCGAAGGTTTCGATATCTACCTCGAAGACTACTGAACCAGAGCTCGCGATACTTGAATTCACAGCACAAACAAAGCAGACAAAAACAGGAAAAACAAAGAAATATCCTAATATTTTGGACTCGATTTTTTTTTGAATTATTTAAACCACTACAAATTCGATATTTTGGAAAAAACTTTAGGATGACTCAGAACTCTTTATTTCAGAAGGGTTTCAGATGATCCCAGAACTGTTTCAGAACTTTAACTTTTCAGGGGTTTTTTCTCGCGATTTGAAAGCTTCGATTCTTGGGGGCTTTCCTCCATCCCAAAAATCCTCCCATTAATGGATGATGAAACGAATACTTATAGACTGATTTCGGGTTTGAGTTTGAGAGGAGCGGGGACAAAGATGAGTGGAGAGAGGGAGATGAGGCGCGGTAGGGACGAGGAGCGTGGTGGGGTATCGGTGTGGGGGTCGTCGGCGAGGTGGGGACGAGGAGCGTGGGAGTGGGGTAGCGGATCGGAAAAGAGGGGAGCGGCGGGGGTGAGCGAGAAGAGGAGAGAGGCGGAGAGAAAAGAAAAGGAAAAGGAAAGTGAAGGGAAACAAAGGTTTCCCCTTATTCTGAAACGGGAATGGGCCGGACCCAGTCCATTTGTGGACTGGGTCAAATTTTGGACCGGGTATTAAAAGAATGGGCTAATGAATTAAAACCTGGACTGGTCTAAAAATTGGAATCAAAATATGGGCTAGTTAAAAACATTTATGAGTTGATTGGACTTTGATTCGGGGTCCGATAAATCAGAAATACGGACTGAGTGCACGAAATAACTTGTGTTAAAATATTGCTCAATATGAGATTATGCTCATTAATGCTCAGATAAAAAATGGCGTTGTAATAGCCGTGCAATAATATTTCAAAAATCCACAGTAAAATAAATACTATTATTTAATTATGCAAAGATAAATGCGATGTGTGTGCGTAAGCTGGTAAAATGTCGAAATGATAAAAAAAATTGTGAATTATAGTACTAATAATAATAATAATAATAATAATAATAATAAATAATAATAATAATAATAATAATGATAGTAATCGTAATGGAATAATGAAGTGCCGGTATTGATAAGAGGCTAATAATTTAGTAAAACATAAATATATATATTTTTTAATTTTCTAAAAATATTAGAAGCGTAAATAGGTATTTTGGAGGAGAGGCGGGACAAAATTGGGTGTCAACAACTTGTCCCTCTTTGCCCGATAGTGATGAAAAAGAGTTGTCGGGCAAAGACGTTGACTCAGTAGCCTATTTTGTCCCGGCTAAAGGAAAATCGAGAGGATTATGACCGAACTCCGGTCTCTGAGTTGCCTACATATCTCGGGTTGCACGAGAATCAGGTCGAGTGTAGTTCTGGGACAATTACGACACCTGAATGACTAATGAACCCCGATTGGCGCGAATCTTGCAAAATATTGTCCCAGTGTTGAATTATGATAACACTGGGTATTATGATAGAAACTTGAGAATTCTTGAAAATTGAATTGCTGGAATGCAAGAGAATACTTGTAATTAGAGACGAGTGTTCGAGGTAGATCTTTGACCCGTGTCGAGAAGTCTGATTATCCTTCCCGACAAATTGCCCCAGTTCGCTGCCGAAGAAAAAGTTCCACGATTTGATGTGTGATGCCAACTTCGATATTTGTTCGAAGCCACCAGCTAAAAACAATTGTTAGCAAAAAGAAATAATATGTATAAATAAGACAGGGTTGGAGAAGTTACACTTGTAACCCTGTTTCGAAAGTTGAATCCACATTCCGGAGGTGGGTGCCTGAATTGAAATATAAAATATCCGCATTCGGAGGTGGATGCCTGAACTAAAATATAAGATTTCCGCATTCGTAGGTGGGTGCCTGAACTTGAATATAAAATACCCGCCTTCGGAGGTGGGTGCCTGAACTTGAATATAAAATACCCGCATTCGGAAGTGGGTGCCTGAAATAAAATATAAGATACCCGCATTCGGAGGTGGGCGCCTGAACTGAAATATAGAATACCCGCATTCGGAGGTGGGCGCCTGAACTGAAATATAAAATACCCGCATTCGGAGGTGGGTGCCTGAACTGATATATAAAATATCCGCATTCGGAGGTGGATGCCTGAACTAAAATATAAGATTCCCGCATTCGTAGGTGGGTGCCTGAACTTGAATATAAAATACCCGCCTTCGGAGGTGGGTGCCTGAACTTGAATATAAAATACCCGCATTCGGAGGTGGGTGCCTGAACTGAAATATAAAATACCAGCATTCGGAGGTGGGTGCCTGCACTGAAATATAAAATTCCCGCATTCGGAGGTGGGTGCCTGAACTGAAATATAAGATTCCCGCATTCGGAGGTGGGTGCCTGAACTTGAATATAAAATACCCGCATTCGGAGGTGGGTGCCTGAACTTAAATATTAGATTCCCGCATTCGGAGGTGGGTGCCTGAACTTGAATATAAAAATGCCCGCATTCGGAGGTGGGCGTCTGGACTTGAATATAAAATACCCGCATTCGGAGGTGGGTGCCTGAACTTAAATATAAAATTCCCGCATTCGGAGGTGGGTGCCTGGACTTGAATATAAAATACCCGCATTCGGAGGTGGGTGCCTGAACTTGAATATAAAATACCCACATTCGGAGGTGGGTGCCTGAACTGAAATATAAAATACCCGCATTCGGAGGTGGGTGCCTGCACTGAAATATAAAATTCCCGCATTCGGAGGTGGGTGCCTGAACTGAAATATAAGATTCCCGCATTCGGAGGTGGGTGCCTGAACTTGAATATAAAATACCCGCATTCGGAGGTGGGTGCCTGAACTTAAATATTAGATTCCCGCATTCGGAGGTGGGTGCCTGAACTTGAATATAAAAATGTCCGCATTCGGAGGTGGGCGTCTGGACTTGAATATAAAATACCCGCATTCGGAGGTGGGTGCCTGAACTTAAATATAAAATTCCCGCATTCGGAGGTGGGTGCCTGGACTTGAATATAAAATACCCGCATTCGGAGGTGGGTGCCTGAACTTAAATATTAGATTCCCGCATTCGGAGGTGGGCGCCTGAACTGAAATATAAGATACCCGCATTCGGAGGTGGGTGCCTGAACTGAAATATAAAATACCCGCATTCGGAGGTGGGCGCCTGAACTGAAATATAGAATACCCGCATTCGGAGGTGGGCGCCTGAACTGAAATATAAAATACCCGCATTCGGAGGTGGGTGCCTGAACTGAAATATAAAATATCCGCATTCGGAGGTGGGCGCCTGAACTGAAATATAAAATACCCGCATTCGGAGGTGGGCGCCTGAACTGAAATATAGAATACCCGCATTCGGAGGTGAGCGCCTGAACTGAAATATAAGATACCCGCATTCGGAGGTGGGTGCCTGAACTTGAATATAAAATACCCGCATTCGGAAGTGGGTGCCTGAAATAAAATATAAGATACCCGCATTCGGAGGTGGGCGCCTGAACTGAAATATAGAATACCCGCATTCGGAGGTGGGCGCCTGAACTGAAATATAAAATACCCGCATTCGGAGGTGGGTGCCTGAACTGATATATAAAATACCCGCATTCGGAGGTGGGTGCCTGAACTGAAATATAAGATACCCGCATTCGGAGGTGGGTGCCTGAACTGAAATATAAGATACCCGCATTCGGAGGTGGGCGCCTGAACTGAAATATAAGATACCCGCATTCGGAGGTGGGCGCCTGAACTGAAATATAAAATACCCGCATTCGGAGGTGGGCGCCTGAACTGAAATATAAAATACCCGCATTCGGAGGTGGGTGCCTGCACTGAAATATAAGATACCCGCATTCGGAGGTGGGCGCCTGAACTGAAATATAAGATACCCGCATTCGGAGGTGGGCGCCTGAACTGAAATATAAGATACCCGCATTCGGAGGTGGGCGCCTGAACTGAAATGTAAATCCATGTCCACTTCCACGATACAAAAATGTAAATCCACATCCACTTCCACAGTGCAGAAAAATAAATCCACGTCCACCTCCACAGTGCAAAAAATATAAATCCACGTCCGCATTTCACGGTACAAAAATGTAAATCCACATCTACTTCCACAGTGTAAAAAATAAATCCACGTCCGCATTTCACGGTACAAAAATGTAAATCCACATCCACTTCCACAGTGCAGAAAAATAAATCCACGTCCGCATTTCACGGTAAATCCACATCCACTTCCACAGTGCAGAAAAATAAATCCACGTCCACAATAACAGGTGTCCCATGTCAGTATCCACTTTGAAGAAGGTTAAATCCACGATTATGTGCACTTGATCCATCGAGAAATGCCACGAGCTAAAACAACTGTTAGTGGTAAGAATATGTAAATAGCTGGGTTTGAAAGAATTACGCTCGCAGTCCCTAGTTGAGAAGATAAATTCATGTCCACTGTTGCGATCAAAATTTCATGAAGAGTGGAACAACGTCCATCGTTTAGCGCAGGCTGACTTTACATCCACATTGAAGAATATTTGCCTTTTGAAGAAAGCTAACTCTTTGATCACGTGCATAATTAAAATTTTAAGAAGAGTCAAATATGCACCACATTCATGTTAATGAACCTGTCTCATCAAAGAAAAATTGTGAGTTTAAAAGAAAATTGGTTGACTTGTGCAGGTCGGGGAACTTGGCCTTTGAATTGATCCTTGTTTCGGTCGCGTTCACGTTCTTCGATACCTCATCCCATATTTTGCCTTGCCTAGGGAGTTTCAGTCATAAAAGTGTATTTTGCAAAAATAAGAATAACGAGATTTGGACGATTTCGAAGGGAAATACTTAGTGGCTCTAATAGGTAAAATGATTAGGAAGACTCTATTTTTGAATTTATCCGCTTTTTAGAAATATATGGATGGACTTTTATTTAAAATTGTTAAACATTTAAAACCACTTTTATGCTACTTCTAAAAATTTGTCCCAGTTTTCAGTCCTGAAGACACTTGGCTTTAAACGATTGAAAAGTGAGAACTTATAATGAAAGTTTTTGGAAGCGATTTGACCGATTTCAAAATTTTGTCCCAGTTTCAAGTCCTGGAGGCACTTGGTTCTAAACAATCGAAAAGTGAGAAAGTTGTAATGAAATTTTTTGAAAGTGATTTGACCGATTTCAAAAATTTTGTCCCAGTTTCAAGTCCTGGAGGCACTTGGTTCTAAACAATCGAAAAGTGAGAAAGTTGTAATGAAATTTTTTGAAAGTGATTTGACCGATTTCAAAAATTTATCCCAGTTTCAAGATACTAGGACATATGAATTTAAAAAGTAGGAAGGCCAAAATCTTATATAAAAATCCTTATGTATTTTATAGGAACCAAAATGGTTGGACAAACCGAAGATATTAAAAATTTCAAAATAGAAGGGCCGAACCCACCTCGGGTTGCCTACGCATCCCAAAGGAATCAGGCCACACGTAGTTCGACTCATACAACAAAACACTGAAATATTTTGAAAAAGTGGCCGAACCCGATGTGGGCTGCCTACGTATCCAACGGGAAGTCAGGCCAAACGTAGTTCGTTAGCAAAATAAGAACTTTTCAGTTTTTGTTTTTAATAAAAGTGAGGGCCGAACCCGATATGGGTTTACTTATGATCGGTAAACTAAGAGATGGCTCAGATGAAATGGTTGCATTGATCAAACTTTTCTTCATTTTAGAACGAGTCTTTTTGATTAACCAGGTGATTAGTAATGAGTCAGAGTCCAATTTATTGGCTTTGGAGTGTGTGAAATATGAATGTTCCGCCAGTCCCCTTTTAGCACAAGTCAACCGTTTGGTTTTGAAAATGAGTTTAAAAAGAAAAAAGATAAAAGAAGAAAAGAAAAAGAAAATGAGTCAGTATACGGTAAGGACATATTATTGCATATAAACACATTATTGCACACATAAGTCGCGTTTTAATGCAAGGGACCTCTTTATGCCAGAGGTAGGCCTAACGAATATTAGAAGGACAAACATGTATTTTATGTATCATTCCACAACTCCTCCTAAAAGTAATTTACAAGAATAATAAAAATTATTACATGCCAATCCACTAATTTCCTTCGGTTGTCTTCAACCTCCGGCATTAATTGAATACTCCACGCAACCTGCAACAAAAGGTCAGTTTCTTTGAAATATTTATCTATAGAGTACTAGGTCCACATATTCCACATATTTGTCCTTCAAATAATGCACATAGATAGTGAATAGTGTCACTTAGAGTCATAGACTCATTTGGACATTTGGTAAGGTTGGCTAATGAACTTAATACACCAAGGGTATTAAGCCTCCTAGGTTTAAAATGATGCATGTCCTTACAAGGTTTTGTTTTTCGCTCTACCTAGGTAGACTAAGAGTGATTTTCCTATGACACAAGGCTCCCCCAAGCGGACAACTTGGGAGTGGAAAGTCCGTGGCCGTCGACTGCACCGCCGATCGACTAAATCCACAAGACCAATCCAACTAAAAGGGGTAATTTAGTAGTGCACGGGCGCAAACTGCGAAGCCGCTTTAAGTGTGTGAATATGTGTGAGTTTTCCAGGAGTGGAAGAAATATGAGCGGAATGCCAATTTAAGGAAAGCAATAACATACATATTACATAGAAAATTTATATAAGGAATAAAATAAAAACAACCAAAAGCATATAAGGAAAAAGCAATAATAAAGGCAAACAAAGAAAAACAAACAAAATATCCAACAAATTAACTATCAACCTAAGTTGTTATGGTTAAGAACCTAAAGTCCCCAGCGGAGTCGCCAAGCTGTCACACCCCATTTTAACCGGGTTGGATTTAAGGGAGTATGACGTATTGGTGATTCCCGTTTATTTTGTTTTAAGGAGTCGCCACCTAATTAATTTAACGGTGAATTAGGACACCAAGATGTTAACTAAGGTAAAGTTAAAACTAAACCTCAATTAATAGTCTGCTTAACCAGGATGATTCTAGGTAAGGGCTCTATATTATCCTAAAGGGAAGGGGTTAGGCATCCTTTAGAATCCGTTAAATTACGGTTATCCACCAACTTAGGTTAATTAATTGAGAGTAAAATATAATGTTTAAATTTAAAAATGGAAAATAGTATTAGTGGAAATAAGATTTACAGAAAATATAATATAAAAGAAAACTTAAAATGCCATTTTTTAAAAATAGGACTGATAAATATTGCTAAGACTTTAAATGAAATGCTATTTAGAAATAAAACTTATAAAAGATAGTTTGCATAAAGAGGATTTTAGACGCAATTTAAATAAAGCTTAAAATGTTGCTAAGGCTTTATATGAAAGTAATAATGATGTCGTTTGAAATAATACTTGTAGAAAATATGATGTATTGCATAAAAGAAGATTTTAAAGGCTATTTAAAATAAAAACTTGGACATGCTAAACCCTTGAATGAAAATGTAATAATATTCTTGAAAATAAGACTTGCAGAAATATAACAGTTTGCATATAAGTGACGTTTTAGTAACTTTGAAACAAGATTATGTTATGTGAATATGGCGGTGTAGAAAATCTAGACTTAAATAGAATGCAAAGAAAGTAAGTTTTCTTCCTCTTTATTACTGATTTATTTAATTATGCTCAGCTAAAAACAGACGTGATTGATTCAAACTTGAAGAGTTATTTATAAAATATACTTGAGTTTATACTTGCGTATTAGTGACGTTTTAAAAATGTATATGATGATAAGAATAAAATATGATTCCCTTTACTTAGAATATATAATCATGCTATTTTTGCAAATCAATTATTCCAAACCAAAATAAAACATGAAAAAGCAAGAGAATAACTTATGAAATTAATTGTTAGCCTTCCTTAAACTAAACTACCCATTACTAAAACTAAATCTACTAATTCGTTAGGATTCATCTGAGTTAATAAAATAGGATAAGGTTAGCCATTCAAGCAAATAAAAATACATAACAATAAAATAAGGAAGAGAGAAAGACAAAGATGAAATGGATCCGGCCATTTTAAAGCCCAGCTGCTGGAACTGTTCACGTGATTGGGCTTAGGCCCAGTGAGTTTTTCTTTATATTGCTGCTGCGGACATAGATTGACCTGAGAGGAGATTGCGTTGGGTTTTTAGCCCAACACCGAATGCAGGAGAAGAACGAGTCCCTCGGACTCGTATGCGATGGTCATGCAGAAAACGAAAGGAAAAGGATTAGTACATAATCGATAAATAAGGCTAAACGAATATAATGTAAATAAAGCAGACCAGTGGAGTATGTATATAATATGTATATTTGTCCTAATCTAAACAAGGGACTGGAAACCCAACAGAAAGAAACGAGATAGAGAACAACTAGCTTGGACACTTAGGACAATAATGACTTAGCCGTGACAACACTTTACAAAATGTACTGGCAGCGTATAAATACTTTGGCAAAGCAAGTATCCCAAATATCCCAAAAGGGAAAGGTGTATAACTGAACAGCAGGTATCGACCAAAATAAAGGTAACTCAAAGGTTTTGAATATGTTATTACACAGAACCATACACAAGTGTTTAAATATCCAAACAGCCAGCTAGAGGGTGAAACATGCTGAGGCTCTAGGAAATTGGTTAAAGCTTAATCAAGGTATAGCAACTTTAGGAAAAACTCATGCTCATGAATACTAAAAGGTCCAGTTGCTAAAGCCAGAACTGATACACTCTACTCAAAGTAAGAATTCACGCTCTCCTCATTTACCAAAATGTACAGGGGACGAATTTTGAGCTAAAGGGACAACGGCTCACATACCCAAAAGAAGCAGAACAAAGGGAAACGAGGTGATTTTCTACAGATCTAAACATATTCTCCAACCTAACAGACCTCATATTAATCAACTTTAAACCAGCAAGGTGATAACTCTAACAGGTGTAAAGGAAATGAAACCTTTAATGATTCATATTTCAATCGGCACCTTGAAGAACACAAACTTCAATAAGACAAAAACAAGTACAGTAACTTTTAATTACGAAAGCTTACACTTATCCAACTTGGTCACCAAGGAAATTTAACACTTAATCCAACCAGAAGCTAAAGAGAAAATCATAAACAAGGACTTAACTATTCATTACTAGATATAGCAAATACAAACAAACAAATAGTGAACTAAATGAAAACAGAACTCAAAAAAATGAAAGGAGGAAGGAAGATTATTGAATTAATGACCTAAGTTACTTATCATGGAAACAACTAAACCCAAACAAACTAGACTTTAATGGACAGTAACAGAACCAGGAAATAAAATTCCCCTAATAGAACCCGGAATAAAATACAGGATTTATTATACTACGACATAGGATCTGCCAAACCAAGTGCAGAGTTGCAAACTTAAAATTGCAACAGCGATTTGCATCAACTGTATCGAAACATTCATATACAAGACAATGCAGTAAATAGACACAGCTGCTCACTAAAACTTGTAGTGTGGATCAAATATAGTATTGTTCTTTTCAGTAGAATATTTGTTCCTTTCAATAATATCAAGTATAGAAATCCGCTCTTTTAAAAACGAGGCATCAAGTTAGACAACTCTTCATCGACCCAAGCATAGTGTCATGTTTGAATCAATGATCTTTGACCAAATACAGGATGTGTTCATTTTTTTATTCTTTTTTAGTATAGTGATCTGTTCATTTTTTTAGCAGGAAATAACACCAGCAAACAGAACCAAGTAGCAGCCTTAGGTAGCAGCAATGAGCAGCAGCAAAGTAACATAAAGTGCAACAGGGAAGTGCCACAAAGTGAGTTTCAACAGCCATAAGAATAACTGAGCAGCAGCCCATAACAATTGAGCAACAACCAACAATAATCAAACAATGTCTAGCCAAAGACATGGCCCCAGATATAGGTTTGGTTTCAAACAATAAGTTTCTTTTGCCTTCAAAGCGATATATAGTAGTAATAATTCAACCAGATAAACAGCAAACCGTCGGTGCTATGTTATAGTAAACAATAGTAACAGGCAGCCACATATAGGAACAGTCATATTAAGACAAATTCAGCATACTCGGTTCCCACTTTAAACTAACTCTTAAGCATACGTAATAACACTATATATCGTTATCACGGATGACATTTTAAGCTTACTCCAAATTAGACCAGGATTTTTTTTCTTAATCATATCACACTCTATCAGTCTAAGTCAACAAATGATCAAATAAGCTTTATACCAGTCTCAGATAAACCATCACTCATTTAACTTAACATTTTATTCAACTAATCATGTTTTTTTAAAAAAAAAAACAACAGCAGACAAGTTCAATTATTCAGGCATGATATAAGAACAACATCAAGTTTTAGCTAGGTTCAAAATGATACCAAGAAATATATAAGTAACTTCAAGACTTGCACATGCTATAAATTAACAGATATGGCAAAGGACAGGAAATCAGTCTTGCTTTTGAAGGGTAGAGACTTTAAGTGATCAGTGATCAGATGATTCATTTTAATGATTTTAAGATTCAAGATCCCATCTCTGGTTAAACTTTACTCTTCCTTTTAAGACTCAGCAACCAAAACAATAAGCCATAACAATGAATTTATCAAGCAGCAACAGATCAGTCTGAAATTTAAAGACTTAGAATTTAGAGTCATTTTTACTACTGTTTTAAAGCCTACCAGCAGCAGCTGACTGGAAAAGAGAGAATCTTGACATGTCATTTCCAGCTTAGACTAATTTCAACAACCAAGTCAAATGATATGTATTTTTCTTCATTGAAACTGAATCAGGCTAGATATAGTGATGGATATTTTTATATATTTGAAACTGAATCAACCTTTATATATTTCAACCTACTTGTCATTTATCAGTGAACCATAGACTGAATCCGATAAACAAACAGTGTGAGATAAGAACCAACCAAACTAGTATGCATAATTCCCCTTTGATACAATGAAAACTTAAGCAGAATGTAACTAATCTACAGACTGGACTCATTCATTGGGTACCCTGGATCTCTAATGAATTCTGTTTTGACTTAAATCAACACACAGATATATTAAAGCAGCAACAGACAAGCATCCTTCAAACAATACACTGAAGATCGAATTATCCATCAAAGAGTACAATGCATTAAACTCGCACTAGACAAAACTAATTCTAAAGCAGAACTGGAACAATATCTGCCAATATTATCCCATTGTCTAATAGAGAGTAAGCCACTAGGAGAATAGAAATGACTTGCTCTTTGCAATTCACATGAGCTCATACGAATCCAAACAGGGCCATATGCAAGTTGATTTTAACCCATTGGATTAACTAAACATGCAGCTAGATTCAGGTAATTTAAGACCAAACATGTACTTAATAGGATTTAAGGCTAATAACATCTAACCCATGCCACATAGTAACTAAATTAAACAGCAACTTAAAACATGTTTAACCATAAAACATACCAACCGAATACGTAATCAATTACAAATAATCAAAGAAATCGAACAAAAATGCAAAAATAAAGGAAAGGGGAATCACTGACCTTCTTCAGGTGCAGCGAAATGAGGCGAAGGTTTCGATATCTACCTCGAAGACTACTGAACCAGAGCTCGCGATACTTGAATTCACAGCACAAACAAAGCAGACAAAAACAGGAAAAACAAAGAAATATCCTAATATTTTGGACTCGATTTTTTTTTGAATTATTTAAACCACTACAAATTCGATATTTTGGAAAAAACTTTAGGATGACTCAGAACTCTTTATTTCAGAAGGGTTTCAGATGATCCCAGAACTGTTTCAGAACTTTAACTTTTCAGGGGTTTTTTCTCGCGATTTGAAAGCTTCGATTCTTGGGGGCTTTCCTCCATCCCAAAAATCCTCCCATTAATGGATGATGAAACGAATACTTATAGACTGATTTCGGGTTTGAGTTTGAGAGGAGCGGGGACAAAGATGAGTGGAGAGAGGGAGATGAGGCGCGGTAGGGACGAGGAGCGTGGGAGTGGGGTAGCGGATCGGAAAAGAGGGGAGCGGCGGGGGTGAGCGAGAAGAGGAGAGAGGCGGAGAGAAAAGAAAAGGAAAAGGAAAGTGAAGGGAAACAAAGGTTTCCCCTTATTCTGAAACGGGAATGGGCCGGACCCAGTCCATTTGTGGACTGGGTCAAATTTTGGACCGGGTATTAAAAGAATGGGCTAATGAATTAAAACCTGGACTGGTCTAAAAATTGGAATCAAAATATGGGCTAGTTAAAAACATTTATGAGTTGATTGGACTTTGATTCGGGGTCCGATAAATCAGAAATACGGACTGAGTGCACGAAATAACTTGTGTTAAAATATTGCTCAATATGAGATTATGCTCATTAATGCTCAGATAAAAAATGGCGTTGTAATAGCCGTGCAATAATATTTCGAAAATCCACAGGAAAATAAATACTATTATTTAATTATGCAAAGATAAATGCGATGTGTGTGCGTAAGCTGGTAAAATGTCAAAATGATAAAAAAAAATTGTGAATTATAGTACTAATAATAATAATAATAATAAATAATAATAATAATAATAATAATAATAATGATAGTAATCGTAATGGAATAATGAAGTGCCGGTATTGATAAGAGGCTAATAATTTAGTAAAACATAAATATATATATTTTTTAATTTTCTAAAAATATTAGAAGCGTAAATAGGTATTTTGGAGGAGAGGCGGGACAAAATTGGGTGTCAACAATGACGATGTTGACAATTTGGATCTGGTTCTTGATTGTCACTCACTTCACTTCATCCATCTGCGTGACTAATAATTTTAAGAGTAATGATTGAATTATAGGTAGTCATAATACTTCTTTCACCTAATTTTATTGTTTACCCGAAGGATTATTTAAAATTAATTTTAGACTTAAATCAGACATATATAATCTAAGTATTTCTTAAAAGTGAAAATGAGATGCTGAGAAGTTAACCAAAATTACTTTCATATTTAAATGACAGAATGGTATACTCTAAAACTACACTCTTTATGATTGCCTTTAAAAGACTTATCCAATGGAAAATGTACGTTGAAATTCACATATTACTTTCTCCCTGTGGTTGTAAAATTTATTTTATAACTTTATCATGGTTGTTCATTTTTCGCTACTAACTAAAACGATAGTAGTTCTAAGAACATTAATAAAATACAAATGCAGAAAATTAATAGTATGATGTCAAAATTACAACAAAAAAAAACATACAATTTGGCCCACTAATGTAACCAAATAAATTGTTTTCCAAAGGACCAAAAATTTACTACCAAACAAATAAAAACAAGATGTGTGTTTTTCCTAGATACATTTGTCACTTCTTAACCACGATTAATTGTATTCTCACTTCCTAACTTAAACTGCTTGGTCCTGTGCAACATTTTAATATTCGGGAAAGGGCCAAAAATATCCTGTACTATGAGAAAATGTTTAAATATACCCCTCGATATATTTTCGGTCCAAATATATCCTTGTTGTTATATTATTGGTTTAAATATATCCCTTCTCCGCTAAGGTCATCTAAGGTGGACATCCAATCCTATATGGCACTGACATTTGATGAGGTGGAGACCACGTGGCATGTCACCTCAGTGCTCCCAACCCATTTTACCCCTCCCCTCGATTTGTTCTTCTACCACTAATTTTTTTTCCCTCCATCATCATTACCACCATTACCGCCACCATGACCGCCTCTATTTATTTATCTAACTTAAAAGATGAAACTTTTAAGCCTAATAATATTTACTTGCTATTGCGTATAGCTTAGCTAAACATTGTGAACTATTTTTTAGAAATTTATCCGATTTAGGTTAAACACATACGTTTCTGAAATTTTATCAAGATATAGGAAAGGGTATATGGGGGGACAGCAGCTGGCCAATGAAGGCCCGCTGATTGTATTGGAGCAGGGGAAGTATGGACCAAAAGAAAAAGGAAAAAGGAAATGAAAACTGAAGTTCTGAGCATTCATGTTTTTTCTTTATCTGCTTACATTGAAGGAGGATGGATGCAGCCTTACTTATTGGATCCAATTAAATTTAATAAATTTTTTATACAATTAAATTCTAAACTCAAATTCTTAAAAGTTTGGATTAATTCAATGGTAATTAAAATTGAACTTGTTAAATATCTTGCAATTATGATTGCGGGTACGGGTTAAAGCCTGTTCATAGTGGGTATATTTTGGGTAGCACGAAATCCCCCTCAGTCTCAGTTGTACAAAGTCATCTTTTTTAGATATAGAGATAATCATAGTGGCGGTAATGATGGAGGCAAATTTAGTGGTGGAAGAACAAATGGAGGGGAGGGATAAAATAGGTTAGGGTGTTGAGGTGGCATGCCACATGACATCCACCTCATCAAATGTCAATGTCAAGTAGGATCACATGTCCATGTTGGACAACCTTAACGGAGGAGGAGTAGATTTGAACCAATAATATAACTGCAGGACTATACTTGGACCGAATGTATAACAAGGGGTATGTTTAAGTCTTTTCTCATAGTACTGGGGTATATTTGGCCCTTTTCCATTTAATTTTTCAAATTTCAAGAGGATAGCTTGACTTCACATGCGATGACAATATTAATAGTGAAGAGACAACTAATCCATAAGCATTCAACATATTACGATTATAAGAGAGTGTGAATGCAAGTCTTTTAAATTGATCATTTCAAGTTTTTGCACATTACGTCTTTTTCTAAATTTAATTTTGTTCTTGTAAGTCTTTTTTTTTTATTGAGTCCTTTTTAAAATTAATGTCAACTAATGTTAACATGTGATGACGATGTGTTAATAGTGAAAATTGACAGCTAATCATCATGTTATAAGAGATAAGATTAGGAAGATATGCAAGTCGTTTGAATTGATTATCTTAATTCAAGTCTCTTCACATTGGGTCTTCTTTATTTATTTTCATTCTATTAAGTCTTTTGAATTGGTTATCTAGATTGTCTTTTTAATTTGAGCATTCTTTTATTTATTTTCTTTATATAGGTTTTATTGATTAAAAAAATCATAAAATGATAACAACAAACTTGAAAGAAGAAGGCAATAAACTAGATTAAAAGTATCTTATTGTTACATGTCACACCCCATTTTAACCCGTGAGAGTTAAATTTAGAAGTACAACATATTGGAGATTCCTATTTTTTGTTTATGTTAAGGAGTCGCCACCTAATTATTTACGGTGAATTAGGACACCTAAAGTTAATTAAAATAATTATCTAAAGTTGATATTATTGTAAAGTCTACGAAACCGAAAAGATCTGAATAAGGTTCAACTAACCTAGAGGGAAGGTATTAGGCATCCTCTAAATTCCATTAATAATGGTTAACCGACCGGAATTACAATTAATTAGGCTAAGTGTAAATATAATATTTATAGAAAAAGGAAAGTAATTTTGTAAGTATGGCTAAAGTTATAGATAGACATGTAAAAATACTATTTAAAATAGAACTTATGAAAAATAATAATTTGTATAAAGGAGTACTTTTAATGCTATTTTGAAATACGACTTATAAATGTTGTCAAGATTTTAAACGAAAGTATAATAGTATTGTTTAAAATAATACTTGTAGACGAGATTCAACAAAACGTGAACTTTAAATAAAAAGTTATATTGTATGAGTATTGCAATGTAGAAAAATCTGTACTTAATTTTTTGTAAATAGGACGCAAAAGGAAGTAAGTTTTCTTTCTCTTTTATTAGCTTTATTTAATTAAAATATGCATTAATTCTTGAAAATGTATTCATGAAATATACTTGAATTTACATTTACATCTATCGGAAAATATATTGCATTACAACGTGAGTCTATAAAATTGTTTGTAATGTGAACTATAGAACAAGAACGAATATAGAACATACATTTTAATTTCTTTTGAAATATTATAAAGACATAATTTTGAAGATCTGCAAGAAAGCAAGTGAATCTTATGGGATTGATTGGTTTTCCTTAAATTAATTACCCATTATTAAACTAAGCCCCACCAGTTTGCTAAGTTCATTTAAGTTAGAAAAAATAAAATAAGGTAAGATGTTAGTCATACAAAGAAAAATAAAAATACACAAAAATAAAAGGATAAGGAAGAGAGTAAAAGAGTAAGTGGGTTTGGCCCATTCATTAGAGCCCAACTGCTGCGAACTGTTCATGTTATCGGGCTTAAGCCCAGTGAATTTCTTTATATTGCTGCTGCAGGCTGTACGCTACTGTGGGGGGGGGGGGGGGGGGGGGCTGACTCGATAGAGAAATTACGTTGGGCTTTTAGCCCAACACCGAATGTGGGAGATGACGAGTCCTCGGACTCGCATACGATGGTCATGCATAAAAAGAAAAAAAAAAAGAAAAAGATTAGTATCTACTCAACGAATAAGATTAAGCATGTGAAATATAAATTCAAAACGAATCAGTAGATTATGTATATATTGTATAAGTTCGAATATGTCTCATGTATACACATTCATAAAGAGGTATAGAGGGGAAATATGATTCTTGGTAACACAAAAAAAATGTTTATAGTGCTGGCACAGAGCAACATTATGACATCCATTCAAAGTAAATATTAATATCATCCTATAAGTATGATCTCCAAATAAAAGAAGGTATATTTCGTAATTCTTCTTAACAATTGAAAACTATTACAATGATTCCTAACTTATAAAACATGATTCTCATACTGCTATTTGAAATCAACATGGGGTACAAAGAAAGAATTATTTGTGATTCATGAAAAATTACACCCAAGTTGAGCAGGATATAATCATAAAGTAACCTTAAACCATTAAAACAAAAGCATTTCAAAGCTAAAGGGTACAAGCACACATCCTTAAACTGGCAGAAAACTCATACACTGTAATAATTACTTTGAAATAAAGCCATCTCAGCTGACACTCAAAAGTTTTCATAAGTAAAAGAAGAAAACGTAGGATAGGGGACCATGTTCATCTTGTCAAATTTCAACGTACATATTTAGGCTAAAGTATAACTTAGTTGAATCAGGCAGGTTCTTTTCAGGCATTGAAAACAAGTATTATTTTGTTCCTCTTAAGCACATATTCAAACACATGCTAACAGTCTAGAATCTTATATATTGATCACACATTTGTCATTTCACACTTGGAGAGGACGTAGCAGGATCCAAGTTGCTTTGAACATGTTTCATGTAGGTGATAACTCATGGTCTGTTCTGGGATACTCCTATAGGGAAGTGATACTTATAATCCTTTGTAGTCATAGCACAACGTAGTAATAGGAAAGTATACAAAGACCAAACGTAATGAGAAGAAGCCAAAATGCACAGAATCATCTGTTGACTCATGTTAATTCAACTGTAATGCTTTAAGCCAACCGAATGATTCCAGAAATATCCATGTTTTCACGTATAAATCTTCTTTGTCAAATATATAATAACCACAGTTTCCTCAAACAGTGAGACAGATTTAATCCTAGAACTATACTATACAAATTTGAATTCAATGTGTACATACTAAATGAGATTATTCTAAAATATGCAAAAGGCATTCCACAACATTCAGCAAGCAATCAACCAGATATGCCTACTGGATTCACGTTTAGCATGGCATATACAAATGCCTGGTAACAGAAGAACACAACAAGGGGAAAAAAAAAGGGAGGAGGTGCAACATGATGAAAGTAAAACAGCTACAATCATGAGCATTAGGCAGAACCAATTGAATATAGTTAATCAAGTATCTGACAGGTTCTTTAATATTTTTTGTTCAAACACGGAAGCATTCACACTAAATGATTTACTCTCGTATAGTCACAAGAGGAACTGAGCTGGCATGACTGCCTAAGGGTAGCAAATACCAAACACTTTTTAGGCTAAGTAAGTCTAAAGAATATGCGTTTAGCAAATTCATGTAACACTTTCAAGAGACAAACAGTATATGCAGAAGTGGGTAAAAACAAGGGCAAATTCAGCAGAGAATGAACTTCTTGACATGCAACCAATATTTCAGCATTAATCAGTCACTAATGCACCTTAAGACGCACATAGAATTCACTTGAGAGATGTTATATGTATGCAGAATACTGGACTTGAACTTACAGTCCCCTTTAAACTTGTTAAAACATTCGTCAACTATTTTTTAACTAAATAAGACCATATGAGTTTATGCTGAAGTCAACAGTCACATGACACCCCCTAATAAGCCAAATAGAATTTTAGTGGTGTCATGCTAAGCTGAGAATGAACAAACTAGTGGTGCATACATGGATACATGATTTCCTTCAAGTGAAAGATGCACAATTATAGTTAAGCCAGATGTAAACCTCGTGCATTACTAATCATTCAAGCATGCAAAGCAACCTTAAACAACCATAGACATGTGTTTATACAGAACCCTCCTAAGTTAGTTTAGGCTTTAACCAACCATAGATAAAGCTAAAATTTGTAAGCAAATTTCCCAAACATGTAACTAATCATTTACAGAAAGAAACTTACGACAGATCACCCTAGTTCAGATTGAAGATAGCAATGTACACAGCTAGGCTTGATTGGCAGACCGAACAATCGCACTAAACAAAAATGGTTAATTAAAGCTAAACGTGATTGGTGCATTACTGAACTGTAGACTAACCAAATATATGAGCTAAACATGAGTAAAGATCTAGCATAATCAGACAACAAGACAATCAGCCAAAGGGGAATTAAAAAATCGAAATTAAACTAGACCAAATTGAGACATAAACATATAGATACTGTTTAAACTACTAAACTAAAACTAAACCAAACTAAGACATGAACCAATAAATATTATTAACCACTAAACCGAAATTAAACTAATTAAAACAGGGACATACATAATGCTATTCAGTTGTTAAACTGAAATTAAGCCAACTAAAACCACTAACATGTTGAACACACAAATACTTATTAAACTACTAAGGACTGGAATTAAACTAACTAAAGAAGAGTTGTTTACCCTTTTTGTGTGCAGTGAACTGAGGTCGTCGGGGTCTCGAATCCACTCTCGAATAACGACGAATGATTTCAGAATTCGAATTACAACAACCAAAAGGTTCTCTTTTTTTCAGAAGTGTTCAAAAAGCAGACCCAAATGATTCATCGAATCTTGTGTTTTGTAGTGGAATTTGTAGATTCCAGACCTTGTTCAGTCTGTTTGAGGGGGATTTTTCGGGTCTGTCCCATCTCTTTTCGATCTGTTTCGATCTTGTTTTCTTTGTTTTTAATTGATTTCGTTTTCGCTCCCCAAAAAAAATCTGCTCCAGTTCTAAAGCAAAAATGTTTCCCCCCTGTTATGAAGCACAAACTCTTCCTTTTGAAGAGGAAAACGAAGATGGAGAAGAGAGAGGAGATATGGAGAGAAGGGAGCGTGTGTCGGCTGTGGGGTAGCGGCGGCGAGTGGAGAGGAGCGGGGGGAACAAGTGAGTGGAGAAAGAGGATGAGTGGGGAGGAGCGTGGTGTGGGGTAAGGAGGAGTGGGGAACGTGGGGTAGCGGTGTGCGGCGGTGAAGGAGAAAAAGAGAGGAGTGAGCGGCGGAGGATAGAGAGAGAGAGAGAGAGAGGCGGAGAAAGAAAAGAAAGAAGAAGAGTGAGGAGGGATTAGGGTAAAGGGGTAAAAAAAATAAATGGGCCGGGTCGGTAATTTTTGGGCTGGACTGAACTGGGTCAGGTAGTTGGTGTAGGATTTGGGCTGATATAATGTGGGTTGGGTATTAAAATGTGGGATGATTATTTGGGTAGGGGAATAACATTGTATTTGTATTTTAAACCATTAATTGGCTGAAAATTGTTGACCGTTCTTCCGCTAAAATATTTTGGGATTCTAATTTAATAACTGGTATAATATATATTATGTAAAGACAATTAATATGTAGAAGAATAAAGATTTTGAAAAAATGTGGTCTTGTAATAAATTTAACGAGTCCAAACCCGAAAAACGAAACGATGACTAACCATTTAAAATCTGTGATAGAATAATACTTATAATGTTGAAAAATAAAAGTAGCGATATTAATAGTAGTGAAAATAAAGTATTTAGCTCGTCAGCAAATTTAGAAGCCCGAATAAATAAAATTAAATAAAGGAGGGACAAAATTGGGTGTCAACATTACATTCACTAAAAACATCTAAACTATTTGACTCCACAAAGGTAAAATACCTCTTACGAATCCAAAAACAATGTTCAAAGGCAATTAAAGGTTCACCCAACAAAAGTAGATCACAAGTCATTCTAGCCTTCAACGTAATCAAGCGTAGAATGAAGACATAAAACTATTTATACAACCAATAAAGATTGTGATGGAGTGGTAAGTACACCTCATTCTTAATCAGAGGTCTCAGGTTCGAACCCACTTAAATATGATGTCATCTTTGTGAGAAAGAGCTTTATTCCCCAATTACGGACTTCCCGGTGCGAATCCGTCCCCAAAGAGAGTATTGAACCAAGTGAAAACCAAAAAAATAACCATCCATACGAGGTTTTGTTGAGTTTAAAGTCCACAAATGCATTAAGTGAGGAAGTTTAAAGGTGAAGTATGAATTGGGAAATGGAGGGAAACAAAAGTGGAGAGAAATGAAAGTTTGAAAAACAACCTTTTAAGTGAGCACTTCTCCCACATTGATGGTTGAAAGTGTTATTTGTGTGCTTATATTAAGCAACACGTTCTCTAGCTCATAAAGGGTTGAGAAGAAGACCACCCCTTGCGCCGTTGTCGTCGCTCGGCTCGGCTTTGGATAAATGATTGATTGATAATCTTTTTGGACCAAATTTATTTTATTTCCATTTTCGTTACTTAATATTTCCAATCCTGATATTAATTAATTCACGCGAAATTTAACTTAATTAATTAAATTCGCGGAATTATTTTTCCCAACGGAACTAATTTTTCTCAACGGTCATCTCCTTCACCGAACATGCACTTTCACACCTGTTCAGATCAAAATAGCAGGCTATAAATTTTCTGGCTTCTCCTCATTTTTTACACACTGAAAAATGAAAAACTGAAAACATTTTTGCTTTCTGAAAAACGCAATTTTCTTTCCCCTCATACTGCATTCTTTTCAAAACCAAAAATCAGTAAGTGTCGTGTGATTACTACCATTCGTTGAGTTCGCTGAAATTCTGTAATTTCCATTGCCGGTATTGCAGAATAGAATTTCGTTCTATCCTGGGAAGAATTAATCCAAACCTTTGGCAACTGTGAGGGGATTAAATTCTTTAAGGAAACACAGTTTTTCTGTAGGCTCGAAATAAACATATTGTCCTTTAGTTTATGTAAACAGATTACAATTTGATTAACAGGAATCACAAGGTTTCATGCTCCTAAGCAAAATACTAAAATACCTTCAAAAATAGGGCCTTCTTAACATGGCTTTGGACTCTGCCCTCCATCGTGTTCTATTGACTCCTAAATGTCAGCTTAGCAAATGTCCATTTTTAGGTCTTCATTTACATTATTTTTTTTCTCTTTTTCTAAAAGTTTTGCATATTAAATATAGGCATTAAAAAATTACCATTTCGGACAACGTTAAACTTGAAATTAATGTTTGCTCATATATATTCCTCAATCTTATAGACAAAACATTATCTAACTCTTGATGTACCTTACAAAATTTTAGACCGTGGTCTAACTTTCTCCTAAGTTGTTTAATTTGCTTAAAAAACTTTTTAGACCGTGCTCTAAAAGGTCAATAAATACAAACAAAAAGGGGATCATTTATTAGTTAAACGGTAGGTATCCCATAAAGGGGCAACGGATGAAAATATCTGCCTAACTGGTTTGAACTTCGATCTCTTTTATTTGAAAATCCGTTGTAGAAAAATAATTTTTTTATGCCATTTAATATGAACCCCACAAATAAAATAAAATTAAAGAAGACACAGAGGCGGATTCAGGATTTAAATTTTATAAGTTTAATCTTTCAGGCTTTTTAGTTGGACCCATTGCATTTTAAAAGTTATGAAATTTAGGCATTAATGGTGGTGTTCATTAATAGACAGAATAATATTTTTCTTAAATGACTGTGTCTTTTATTCGGAGTTGATCATTATTTCAAATACATAAATACATACAACAAAATATGTCACTGTTTCAAATACACCAGTACATAAAACATTCATATACAAAATTGAATATATGTGTATTCGATAAACAGTTAATCACTTGTTCAAATACACAAAAATATGCAAACATATGCATCACTGGTTCAAATACACAAATTACATACATATTAGTTAGGTAAGCTTACAGAAATAACTACCTTATTATAGGTTCTTACCATTAGTAGCTACCCTTTTCAATATTACTATATGTAGTTATCATTTCATTAGTTTATGTATTTGGACGCGTGTATTTGAAGGACTTCAAATACATAACTAATCTGTAAACAATAACCAGATCCCTTAAATTTAGGCATTAATAGTGGTGTTCATTAATAGACAGAATAATATCTTTTTTTAATATCTCTCTCTTCCCTTCTTTTGATAAGGTAAATTTTGTTCCATAATTTTAGCTTCCATTTCTTTCTCCTTCTCTCTTCCCTTCTTTTTGTAACTACATTCAAAATTCAAAAACATTAATAATAGAAGGAAACACAAAAACCGGTAATTCAAAAAATACATGATTTGTAACTTCGAAGCACTTAAAAATAATTGTATTTAAGTTTTTATTGAAAAATTCAAATACACATAAACGAATTTAAATGATTGTGTATTTGATTCGTAGTTCATCACTATTTTAAATGCATAAATACATACAAACAAAATACGTCACTCATTGGTTCAAATACACAAAAACATGCAAACATATGCATCACTGGTTCAAATGCACAAATACATAGAAACATTCATAAACGATTTTAAATGACTATGTCTTTTATTCGGAGTTGATCATTATTTCAAATACACAAATAAATACAACAAAATACGTCACTGTTTCAAATACACCAGTACATAAAACATTCATATACAAAATTGAATGTATGTGTATTCGATAAACAGTTAATCACTGCTTCAAATACACAAAAACATTCAAACATATGCATCACTGGTTCAAATACACATATTACATACATATTAATTAATGAAAACAAAAATAATTAAGGGTTTAGTGGAAAAGAAGAAGTTAACAATGATGGCCATTGTTGAGAAGAAGTTAGGGTTTAAGGTTTAGTGGGAGAAGGAAATGGAACATGGTTGAAGAAGGAATGGGAAAAGAGAAGGAGAATCATGGTTGAAGAAGGAAAGAGAAGCTAAAATTATGAAACCAATTTTAATAATAGTCAATGCCTATTATTAAGGAATTTGTTTAACCATGTATGTGTATAGTTACTGATATAGCTATGGATGGTAAATTAGAAAAGTAAATTAGTTACTAAATTTAAATATCTAAAACGGATAGTTATTATCAATAAATAGGTCTTATAAGAAGCTACGTCAAGTGTCAAGTAATTATTACTATTTAGTATTAGTAGTAGGGATCTAGTAGCTCAGTTGGTTAGCAACCTGAACTTTCACCTTGTCAGTGATTGTTCGAATCCCCACGTTGTAATCCCCTCCCCCATTTCACTTTCCCCCTCCCCTACCCCCTAAGTAATAAAAATATTTTTTTTTTTAAAGTAACATGAGTCTTCTTTAATTTGTTTTATTTGTGGGGTCCATGTCTACATGGCATACAAAATTTAGTAATTTTTTTTTACCAAAAAAAAATTGAAAAATTTGATTTGGGTGAAGTTTTTCAAGTTTTGAAAAATGTGTTTGGCCATAGTTTTTCAAAACATATTTCACTTTTTGTTTTGGAAAACATGAAACGTTACTTATACCGATAAGTTCTAGCAACTACCAAGAATACCCAACCATACAAAATATACATACTTGCTAATCTCAAATTATGTAGAATATGATATTTTAAATCTCAATTGCTAATAACACACTTATTAGCTATTATAATTCAAATTACAATATAAAGATCCATTCGTGCAAGGGAAAAAAAAACAACGGTAGTTAGCTATTCTTTAATACTCCCTCCGTTTCAATTTATATGAACTCATTTGACTGGGCACGACATTTAAGAAAGAGGGAAGACTTTTGAAACTTGTGGTTCAAAATAAGCCTTGAAAATTTGTGTAACTGTAAATCATTCATAAAGTGAATTTGTTTCCAAATTAGGAAAGAGGTAATTCATTTTGGCACGGACTAAAAAGGAAATAGGTTCAAACAAATTGAAACAGAAGGAGTATAATTTTCCCACATTGTGCGAATAATCTTCACTTTATAGAAGAGACTGCTTTAATCCTAAAACATGGTAGATACTGCTTTAAATAGATTTTTTTTTTTATATAAAATACAAAAGCTGGGGTAGTTTTTAAAAGTTTTGAAAAGACCAAAATATAGATCTTGGCCCAAAAATAGGTTTGAGCCAGAATTTGGGAATTTGAAGATCTGTTTTCAAAATCTATCAAAATTTCATGACCAAACAAAGATTTGAAAACAAACCTTCAAAATATGCTCCCAAAATTTATGGTCAAACGGGAGCTAAGAGAAAAGTCCTAAATTGAGTGATTTTATTGATACAAAACAAAAATATATTTCTCATAGTTGAGTGACCTATTGGGATATTTACTCATTTTCTCATGCATCATCACCAAAAAGAAAGACTCCTACTTATAGGAGGCAAATTCTTCAAAAAATAAATAAAAATTTAGTGAGGTACTTATAATAACGTGAGATCGTATTAGTTGCTTGTTGACTTATTAATGTAATATTAAGTAGGTAAATCATTGCGTAATTTATATAAGAAGTATTGGGGTAAGTGGTTTGAGAATCACAAAAGAATATATGATTACTTTCGCATCACTATAGCCATTAACATGAAAGATAATGCAATCTTTTAATTAGTAAAATGCATTTCTCCAACACGGACTTTAAATTATGGTAAGAAAATTTTGGTAATAAAGAGTCCAATTACGCTGTAAAAAGAAAGAAACAAAAATTAACCGAGTAAATACGGTAAACGGTAAATAATTACTCTCACCGGTGTTTACCCAATATTATATGCATTTATTACTGTGTAATAAGTGATATAATGAGGTAAGAATGCACGTGAATTAACAATGATTAAGTGTTATAAGTTTATGTAAAAATATATACTCCCTCTGTTTTAATTTATGTAAACCTATTTCTTTTTTAGTTCGTGTCAAAATGAATGACTTCTTTCCTAATTTGGAAACAAATTCACTTTATGAAGTGATTTAATGTCACACAAATATTCAAGACTTATTTTGAATCACAATTTTTAAAAGTCTTCACTCTTTTTTAAGTGTCGTGCCTAGTTAAATGGGTTCACATAAATTAAAACGGAAGGAGTATTATATTTTCATTAGTTTAGTGTAAAGTTCCGGTGATGGTAAGTTTTTAGAAGTAAACACAGACGTAAAGCATGCGAGCGTGTCCGATATTCCCGGGTCAACTTGTCGGCATTCCATAATTAACTCTTTTTTTTTTTTCTGCAACTAGATATTTCTTTTCTGTTAATGTCACGATCAGGGGCGGACCCACGTGGTTTCAAGTGGATTCAATTGAACCCACTTCGTCCGGAAATTTACTGTTCATAGAAGGAAAAATATTACTAAATTTTGTATATAAAAGCAATTGAATCCACTTAGTACAAGCTTTGGGTCTGGAGCAATGGTCAAGTGGGTTCATACCACAGTGACAATGGGGGATCGATTCTCTTTTCTAACATTGCACAGGCTGTTTTTTGTTGTTTTTGGGTCAGTACTCCTAGGCATGGCAATTGGCCAACCATTTTACGGAAAGAAAACAAAACAATTGACCATTAGACCAACTATATTCAATTAATGCTAGTCAATTGCTAGCTAGTGAAATTTATTACTTTTATGTTGTCTTTCTTTATTCTATTTCATCTTTTATATTTTGATTTCTTACTCAAATTCAATAATAATATTCTAAAATCTATTTTAGTTCAAACAAAAATTAAACTTTTTATAAATGGAATTTTGGTACTCTGTTTCATAGTTTTTTGCTACAACATGCAACTATATTTGTTGAAACTATATATAGTTTGTAGTTTATTTTAATTTAGTTAATTTTTATATTATTTTTGTTTTGTTTAAAACATTTTAATATTGTTTTTCGTTCATAAATAACACTGATAATTATAAATGATTTTGTTAATTACATAGAGCTATTAATTTTTAAATTCTTGGTGAAGTAAATTTTTTAAATTAGATAGATCTGTTTAATAATAAATGTAAATATTTTTTGTGATTATTTTCAAAAAATATTTCTCAATTTTGTTAAATAAAAAAGAGTGGAGTTTAAAATAACTTTATTTTTATGTTACATTACTAACAAAAAAGAACAAATAAAAGACCAGCTGATAAATCTAGCGTGTTATGCTTGATGTTGCTTACTTTATTAGTTATCACCATCGATCCTTATTCAGTAATTGAACCCGCTTGTATAAAATCCTGGGTCCGCCACTGGTCACGATCGGAAAATATTGAAGCTACATTATAAATGAGTGACATGCCTCAAATCGTTTGTCTACTCAAAGTACCATAACGAAGAATCAGTCTTGTTTGAGTGAGCTCCTTCCACTAGAAATTGAAGGTACATTCTTCTCTGACTTTCTTCATTCTTTTTTTTCCTTTACTTACGTAGTGTGATGTTCCTTAAACCCGATCTTGTTTTAGATTCATAGAAGAAGGGAATGAAAGCAGGAAAATTTTGAAGAAAAAGGAGCTACATAAAATATAATTTTTTAAAAAAAATTTCCTATAGCATTTTTTTCTATCTTGTATTGACTACAAAACTTTGTTAAGTTAGTTTTTGACACTTTCTTTATGGGCATTGCAAACTCGATCTTTTGCTACCTCTTTCATCGAGGGCATCTCATTCTGATTCTATATGGATATCGCCTTCCTTATAAGCACGGGCGGAGCTATCCTTGCCCGAGGAGTGTCAAGTGACACCCCTTCGCCGGAAAATTACATTATATAAATAGGTGAAATTTTGGTTTTATACGTATGTATAACAATGTTGATACTTCCTGACACAAACTGAAGTTTCAGCGTTGTGGTTAAGGGGTTGCAAAAACTCCCTAATATTGCATGTTCGATCCTAGGTTGCGACATATTTATAATTTTCACACTCATTAATATGAATCCTGGCTCTGCCACCTCTAATAAGAGGGAGAAGAATGCACGCTGTTGATGAATTTATAATCTTTGGTTTAGAACGTTTCTTAATTTGTCAGTTATATTGGAAATATTGTACATGCAGGGATGGGAAAAAGGAAAGCCACAGATAACGAAGATCTCAAGACATCTGGTCATAACTCATGTTGTGGGATATCGTCGATGCTTTATGGGATAAAGAAGAAGGTAAATACGAAGCGTAGCTTTTCTCCTAAAACACCGCCAGTTACCTCGGCAAAAAAGCCCGTAATCTCAAGCCCGAGCCCGAAACTTAAGCGGAACTTATCTCAAGTATATGAAGGAGATGACTCTTTATCAGAAACTGAAACTTTCGAAAGGGAAAAGAAGTCTAAGATCACTACTATTACGGAAAATGAAAAGTCCAAAAAGGAAAAGAAAAAGCCTACCCAAGACGATGATGATGATGATGCTAAGTTACAAAGTAAGAAGGAAAAAACAGATGTTAATAAGCCAAACCGCAAAAATAAGGAGATAGAGACTTGAAAATTTGGCACCAATTGTAACTTTTAGAAATAAATTAATCACTGAAGAATAGGGAAAATTAACTTCCAAGTAAACGGTTTATTAGTGGTGTGATCTTCTCCGGCTACCAGTTATTTAAGGTATTCAGCATGTTCAATTATTATTGACATTTTATGTAATCTATCAAGGAACCCCTCGTTCCTTTTTCGTTTTCTTTGTTCACTTGTTTTATTTTATGAAGTACGAAATAATGAGCCAACGTACCTTATGGTGTATCCTGTTGTATTACTCTATAATACTAGGTAATTTGTTTGTGCTTTTCATAAAAGGATATCATAATTTGGCTAAATAGTTGTTGTTGTAAATTTATAATTTAAAAAATCAGTCCTTACTAATCAAATAAGTGGCTTAAAGAAATACTATTTGTAAAACATGGTCTTGATTTTGGCTATTAATTCAACACAATATTCAAAGAGTTGTTATTGGAACGAAGAAGAAGATCAAGGAGAAGCTTTTGAGAAAATTTGGGTCTTTTTGGAAAATAATCATATTTATAGCTAAGGACTTTTAGAACTTTGGGGCTGGAGTTTTAACCATCCTTATTCAGTACTCCCTCGGACCAAAATAAGTACTTGTCACGTTGTGCTTCTCGAGAGTCAAACTAAACGAACTTTAACCAACATTTTAAGATGTATTTTATTATCATGTTGATATGAGACAAAAAATATTTCACTTATTGTATTTTTCGTCTAAGTTTTGAATATCTAAATTTTAATTTTACAAAACTAAATTAATCTAGTGCAATTTAGCTTAAACAAATTAGCCAAATTGACTTTCATAAAGAAAATGATCATGACAACAATTTTGGAACGGGGGAGTATTAGTTTTGATTAAGCCTAATTCTCCTTCCCTTCTGAGTTCTGACAAATAACTTGAGGGTTATTAATTACTTAATTGAAGATTGGGTGTGTTTGGTACGTAGAATTTTTTTTTTCACAGAAATGTTTTTTTTTCTAAAAATTAAGTGGTTTTCGGACTTGTTTTCTTGTGTTTGTAATGTAAGCAAAACATATTGTCCAAAAACATTTGTGCATAATTTAGACATATATTATGAGAGGTGGAGCTTGTCACAAATACGATCCCCTTATACACATATGAAAGAGAGTTCCTACATACATATATGGTTAGACTAATCCAGGGCTGTAGGAACCAAATACTTTTTATTTTGGAAAATGAGATGACAGAATCTAGAGGAGGAGTATACAATTATTGAGCAAAGGAACCCAACTTATGTTGGAGATAAAGTCTAAAATCATCCAGGATTTTTGGAGCAACTTACTGTAGGATTACATGCATCATCATCATCTTCTTCGATGGAAAAGGAAGAAGATGATTCAGAGTTTCAATGGAGGATTGAAAGAGAAAGAGATGATTGATGATTGAAGGAAGAAGGAAGAAGTCAACATCGAGGAAATGAGCCAAATCGGTTAAATAAAACAATGGGCCAAATGCTGAATAAAGAATGCTTTGGACCTGATGAATCTGGGCCTGTTGAATCTGGTCCAATACTGAAAGAGTATACACGGTTGTATACAATGAATACCAAGAATATCAAAGATGAATCCTAGCCATACAAAGTTGACAAAATGATAATAGCCATTAGATGAACATGTCATTATCATTCACATTGTAAAGGAATAAGTTAGTTACACTTGAGACAAAATGTACAGGGACAGCAGCCAATAGAATTGAGACAAAATGTATAGGAATAAGTTTTATTCTTTTATTTCATAAATAGTACACTTGTATATATAGGTGCTCTTCTTCTGAGAATGAATACACAGAAATTCTGAAAATATTCAGTGTTTTATTTCTCAAAGCATTACATGGTATCAGAGCAGATTTGAAGCTCGATCCAGATCCAAAATCAAAATCATCTTCATCTTCATCAAATCAATATGCCTGAAACAACAAATATGGAATCAGCCAGTGTTGAGAAGGCAATCACATATGAAAATAATCACCCTTATCACCTTAGCAATTCAGACTCACCTGGTATGTCTCTAGTCAACACTATATTTGATGGAAGGGGGTACCCAGGATGGAGGAGATCCATTCTCCTATCCTTATCAGCCAAAAGGAAACTTGGTTTCATCAATGGAGCCTGTAAAGCTCCAGATCCAAAGTCCACAGATTATGAACAATAGAGTTGTGTCAATGATATGGTCATATGCTGGATTACAAATGCACTTACAAAAAATATTGCTGACAATGTAATGAGTTCCAAAACAGCTAAGGAACTTTGGGACAGTCTAGAACAAAGGTTTAGTAAGTCCAATGGTGCCAAACTATACCACTTACAAAAGGAGCTAACAGGCGTAGTGCAAGGTAATAATGACACTGCAGGATACTTCACTAAACTCAAAAGACTCTGGGATGAACTAGATGCTATTAATGTCATTACCTGCTGCTCATGTGTATGTGAGTGTGAAGGAAAGGAAAGGTTAACAAAGTCACTAGAGGATCAGAGGTTAATCCAGTTTTTAATGGGTTTGAATGATGTTTATACACAAGCTAGAGGAAACATCATTATGATGAACCCACTACCTAGTATGGACACTGCGTATTCTCTTCTTCTACAAGATGAGAACCAAAGAGAGATATATGCAAATGCCCAGATTTCCTCAGATTCTGCATCCTTTATGGCTACTGGACAGAGTACCATACAAGGAAAGCAAACCAATGATCAACTAATGTCTGAATTCAGGGCTTTTATGTCAGCAGCACAGGGAAAGGGATCACAGAAATACAAAAATCAACCAGTCAAAACAGGAAATCCAGGACTTAAGTTTCACAATTCTTTTAAGAGGTTTGTTAAACCTCAGCAAAAGTTCAAAGGGAAGAAGAAATACAATCCCAATGTAAGTTGTACTCATTGTGGAAAGACATGACACACAATAGATGATTGTTATAGGTTACATGGATTCCCAGATGATTTTGAGTTCACTAAAGGAGAAGCTAAAGGAAATGCAGCAGTAATGTATGAAGAAGGGGAATACACAACTGCTGATAACTCTGAGATCAACAACAACCTTTTACAACAATTCAGCAAGGAACAAATCTCAGAGATGATGACCTTATAAAAACATGCAAAATCAGGAAAGACAAGCATTAATGCTAATGCTATAGCTGGTACTATTCTAAAATACTCTGATCAGGTTTTAGGTAAATTAGAAACTAGTACTTGGATTATTGATTCAGGGGCTACAGATCACATGTGCTTTAATCCTGATTCTTTTATATTTCTCATTCCACTCCCTGTGCCTCTAAACATAAGCTTACCTAACTCTTTCAAGGTAAATGTGACTCACACAGGGTGTGTACCTATTCTGCCAAACCTTATTTTGACTAATGTCCTCCATGTACCAAATTTTAAATATAACTTATTATCTGTGCATAAGTTATGTGTTCAACTCAACTGTGACCTTAAGTTTACATCTGATGGATGTCTAATGCAGGACCATTTAATGAAGAGTCCACAAGTTTTTGGTGAAGCTAGGAGAGGACTCTATCTATTGCAATCTACTATCACTAAGTCTAGGAGTTTAGTCAATGCATTTTCTATTCCAACAGCAAGAAATTCTAGTTCTGAGTTTGTTTCTATTCCTATTTCTGCACATGTTAAAGCTTTGTCTGATGTAAAACTTTGGCATGTAAGGTTGGGGCATCTCCCCTTTTCAGCAATGAAACATTTAAATTTCCTTCATTGTGACTCTATTCCTAATCTTGTTTGTGATGTTTGTCCTAAAGCAAAGCAGACTAAACTACCCTTTCCACTCAATACCATTAAGACTAAAAGGATGTTTGAACTCATACATATAGATACATGGGGTCCTTACAAGTCTAGCACATATAATGGTTACAGATACTTTTTAACAATAGTGGATGATTATACTAGAGGCACCTGGACTTTTCTATTAAGTACTAAATGTAATGCATTTCCAGTACTTAAAAGTTTTCTTGTCATGGTTGAGAGACAATTTAATGTAAAAGTCAAGCAGATAAGGTCTGATAATGCTTTAGAATTGGGGAAGGGAACACAAGAAGCAGCATTCCTTGATTCTCAGGGTATCATTCATCAGCTTTCTTGTGTTGGAACACCCCAACAAAATGGGATTGTTGAAAGAAAACATAGACATCTCTTGGAAATTGCAAGAGGTCTGATGTTTCATTCCAACATTCCCATTTCTTACTGGGGTGAGTGTATATTGACAGCAACTTATATCATAAACAGGATACCATCTAAGGTTCTCCAAGGAAAAACTCCTTATGAACTGCTTTTTCATAGAGAACCTGACTATAGACAATTGAAAAGTTTTGGTTGTTTGTGTTATGTTTCTACTATTTTACAAGGAAGAAGCAAATTTGATGAAAGGGCTAGGGCCTGTGTCTTGCTGGGATATCCTCTACATCAAAAGGGATACAAAGTCTTAGACTTGCAAACCAAGAAGATAGTGATATCTAGGGATGTGAGGTTCCATGAAACACATTTCCCTTTTGCTTCAAACCAGCATCAGATCCTAATTTTCTCAGAATATCCATTTTTCTCAGATGATCCTACCCAAATTCCACTCAATGAATCTCAACCCAGTACTCCTATTTCTACTCCCAACACCTTACCATCTCCCTCTATCAACTCTAGTGCCATATCTACTCCATCATCTCCTCTTACACACTTTCCACCTACTGATAATACATCCAGTACTGGCATTACATATTCATCCTCACCACCACTTCCTTCCTCACCCAACATTATAACACACCAAGAACCTACAAGGAAATCTGAAAGGGCTAATAAAGGAGTGCTTCCTGCACACCTCCATGATTACTTTTGTAGTAACATCTTCCTCAGTGATGTGACAGAATCCTGCTTTGCTAACCCAACCAATCCTACCACCCTTTCTTTCCATGCACTATCCAAGCCTAACTAAACCATTATTCATGCTACTTCAAACATCACAGAGCCTAGAGGGTTTTCTCAAGCTTGTAAGCATCCAGGTTGGATAAAAGCTATGGAGGATGAAATAGAGGCATTACAAGTGAATCACACTTGGGATGTGGTTCGTCTTCCAGAAGGAAGAAGTGCATTTCCTTGTAAATGGGTTTACAAGGTTAAGCAACATGCAGATGGAACCATTGAAAGACTAAAAGCAAGATTAGTCATTAGAGGAGATATTCAAAAGGAAGGGGTTGATTTCAATGAAACCTTTTCCCCAGTGGTGAAGATGACCACTATCAGGTGTTTGTTGACCATTGCAGTCAAGAAAGGGTGGGAAGTCTTACAGTTTGATGTTAACAATGCATTCTTGCAAGGTGATTTGCAAGAGGAAGTGTACATGAAATTCCCTACTGGTCTGATTCCTCCTAAGTCTAATTTAGTGTGCAAACTCAAGAAATCCCTATATGGATTAAAGCAGGTTTCTATGCAATGGTATGCCAAGCTTGCAGGGACATTGAGTTTTAAAGGATATTCAGCATCTTTAAATGATTATTCCTTATTCTTTAAGAATACAGGTTCACTGATCTCTATAGTGGCAGTCTATGTGGATGACATTCTTATTACAGGAAATGATCATACAAAAATTGGTACTCTCAAGGTCTTTCTTAACTCAGAGTTCAAAATTAAGGAACTTGGGGCAATTCATTATTTTCTAGGCATGGAAATTCTAAAAGAAGATCAAGGAATGATAATCAGTCCAAAGAAATATTGTTGACACCTAATTTTGTCCTTCTTTTATTTAATTTACTCGGGTTTCTAAATTTACTGACGAGCTAAATACTTTATTTTTCACAATATTTTATTGCTACTACTATTAACATTGCCACTTTTATTTTTCAACATTACGAGCATTACTTTATCACGAATTTTAAATGGTTCGTCATCATTTCATTTTCGGGCGGACTCATTAAATTAATTATACTTTATCAAGTCCTTTATTTTCTACATATAAATCATTAATTATCATAATATATTTTGCACTAGTTATTAAATTAGAAGCCCAAGAATAATTAAATAGAGGAGGAAAGATCAATAATTTTCAGCCAAATAAATAACCCACATTTTAATACCCAACCCACATTTTCAATCCACATTTTAGCCCAACTCAAATACTCAACAGACCAGCCCAATTCCATTTTTTACCCGACCCGGTCCGGCCCAATCCCTTATTCTTTACCCTAAATCCCTAACCTCTTTCTCTTTCTCTTTTCTCTTCACAGCCGCCGCTCACCCTCCTCCCATCTCCCTTTCTTTCTCCTCTTCTCTTCTCTCCTCCTTCTCTCTCCTCACGCTCCTCTCCACTCCCACGCTCTCTCCCACTCACCACTGTCCCCCACGCCTCTGTCTCCTCTGTCCCCCGCTCCTTTCTTTCATACGCTCCTCTCTCTCCTCACTCTATAAAAGTACAAGAATTATTCAGTGTTTAGGGGGGGATTTTCATATTTTTGGGAATTGATTCGGTATTTGGACAACAGAATTACTCACATTTTTAGACAAGTTTTGTTTAGCGTTCTTCGGGAAACGATTATTCAGCGTTTCCCAGAGCTTACCCTCACATTTCGTACACTTTTTGATCAATCATCATTTGTTCTTGAACATTTACTTGACATAAACTTTCGGGTCTGTTTCAATATGAGGTTCGAATCGTTTGTCGTGTTCGGGTCTATTCATAACGAGAGAGTAGATTCGACGACCTCGACGACCCCATTTCATTGTACGCGAAACAGGTCAGAAATCCTCCTTCTCACTCTGTTTTTTTTTTAAGTTTCGTTCTATGTAAATCTGTTATATCCCGCGTTTTATGCAATTGGACAATTCAAGACAATCGCGGGAAGACAACAAGCAAGGCCATAATTTTTATTTTGTTAAGCATACGAGTTGCTTATGAGAAATTTAGAAGTGGAAATAATGAGAAAGGTCAAGGGCAAAAGGGGAATTCGCGGTATGACTCGTGGAAAAATGGAGAAAGACGAAGGCAAGTTTGGAAATTGGAAAACAAAATTGTTTTCATGACTTACAAAAACTAGCCAAACATAATTGGCCTTGGGGAAAAACAAAAAAAAAAATGAAGAAAAAGGCCGAAGAGGGGCCGGCCAAGGGGGCCATGGGCCAAGGCCCATGTAAAGGCTAATTTGTGTAGTTAAATAGATGATCCATCAATTGGTCATCTTATTCAAGAACATTCAAGAAACAAAGAAATAGAGGGCAAGAGAGAAGGCCTCACGGCCAAAGAAAGAAGAAGGAGAAAAAAATTGAAGTCATCCATCTTGGTCCAAAAAAATTATGTTCTTCTAGTATTTATACTAATTCAAGAGTCCTCTCTAAGATGGTATAATTATCGAGACAAGAAAGCCGTTTATTCTTGCAAGATCACAATTTTAGTCAAGTGGGAAAAATTGAAGAAACAAGGAAAGAGGTAAGGTTTAATCCCTTCTTTATATGTTTTTGATGTTTGTATATGATACAGTATGTGAAAGTGGATGAAATTCAAGGAAAATATTGATGTTGTGTTGTAGCCGTGTGGTGTATATTGTATGTATAGTCGTGTATAGGTGTTGAAACATGAAGAAATGGTGAGCAAGTGCTAGTTAGTATTTGTTGTGTATTGATAATGGTGGCTGAATATGGTGATGTTGTGTAGGACAATCGGATCGATTTTTATGTAGTGTTTTGATTGTTGTCGTTATGCATTCCATAATGAAAACGAAGTTGTAATCGTTGTGGAAGCGTCGAAGAAGTTAATTTGACATTAGCTTAAATTCTTATAATTGCATGAATGACGTTGTGAATGTGTAGAATGATAGTGAAGTTCATAAATGTGGAAGAAAGTAATGTGTGGTTGTCTTTGATGGTATTGTGAAATTCGGGCGGAAGTGTGTATAAAGTGGGTTGTTTGAACATTGTGTAAATTGAAAATAATGTTCTTGTATGGAAGACATGTAATGACATTGCTATGATGTTGTTGGAACACATGTATTATAAGGTTGTTGTTGTTCTATTGGAGTTTGGAAAGTCTTGAAGGAAGTAGAATGCTAATTGAGGTGTCGGAATGTACCTTGAATTGAATGTGTGAATTGCTAGTGTGATTGTTGAATTTATATTGATGGTTTGGCCGGGTTTGAATTCCCGGGTTGTTGTTGATTGAAAACTTGCTAGGTAAATGTTGAGGATGGTGTATTTACAGAGGAAATGCTGCCGAAATTTCGGTAGCCAAGTGTTTCCTTAAGATTCTAACTCTAAGTGTCCTAATGAGAGTTTTGGTAAAAATGACCAATTTGCAGATTTTGACGGGATTGCAACGTGAATTTGGAGTAGCAAAAGGAGCGGAAAGAGGTATGTAAGGCTTCACCCTTCTTTCTATGGCATGTCTTAGTTGTAATAAGTTGGGTATGAGCCTCGGGGACAACTCGGTTCCCCGGAATCCGCACCTAAAGTTTTTCACTTTTTGTTCAATAGAATTGAACTAGAAAGTGTGCCAATTGTTGGAAAAACCTCCTACACCCTTAGAACTTGTATAAATGGGACCCGATTACCCTAAGACCCTCACAAGTAACGCTATGACACGTAACATACGTAAATCGTATACGCTACCTCATCCGGCCCGAGGTGGGCCCGTTACTCTCGGATTTTCCTATAGTCGTGGCTGACTTACTTGAAGTAAATCCAAAGGGGACTTTTGATCCCAATCTCGTTACCGAATGATAAGTACTATGACTACTCTAACGAGAATGTTTCTATGAGGATAATGATAATTACAATGTTAGACAAGAGAATGTACCTTTGATAAGTACGACCGGAACGACTCTATGACTAAGATGACTAAGCTAAGTATCTTATGTAAACATGAAAGTGATCCACTAATTTTTGAATCGTATTTATATTTCCTAGCTATATCTTTATTTTCTCTGACTCCAAAGCCTATGACGGTCATCTATGATGCCCACGATTTCATTCTACGGTTACTGTAATACTATTCTCCGTTGATAGTCTCGCCTTAAAATACTTGTTCCTTCAAGGTGAGACAAAGCTATAACTAGCATTCCATAACGTAATCGGAGGTCATCGACCTTACGTCACTCCGATGGATACATGATTTTCCTTGGCTCTTGTGTGCTTATATGATATATGTATATAAAATAGGTATATGTGTATGGATATGTATATATAAATAAGATAAGTAATTGTATATGAGGCGTGTATATGTATAAAAGATAAGCAAATGTATATGTATATGTGTATGGGGAAAGGGGAAGGGTCACTGTTATATCACCACCTGATTCAGCTGGATTCCATCCTGGACGCGGGATATGGGAGAGCCATACGTGGCGTCTGTATATATATATAATGCATGCTACCTATATATGATGTAATGTGTTGGGACACCGTTGGGGAGGGGGCTTGGGAGAGCCGATGTATTCGGCGTCTGTAAATGTGAATCAAAGATACTGTTCACTGAATTGTACTGTTTTCTGTATACGAGAATAAGGGACACCGTGGGGGTGGAACCGGTTGTATTCGGCGTCTGTAAATGTGAGCAAAAGGTACCGTCACTGAAATGTACTGTTTTCTGTACACGAGAATAAGTAATATATAAATGTTAATTCTTATGCTTATGAAAAGAAACGTTTCAAAGACGAAAGGACAAGCCTACATGACAGCCGGCCTGAAAAGGGGCCTTCCTATGCACAGGTTACTTTCTCGCCTCGTTATATGCCCTGTGACTCCATGATATTATTAATCGTACTCTATGTTACTGCTTGTATTATTTTCTATGCCTTACATACTCGGTACACTATTCGTACTGACGTCCCTTCTTGTGGACGCTGCGTTCCATGCCGCGCAGGTCAGCAGACAGGTGGACTTGATCCTTAGGAGCTCTGCCAGCAGTACTCTACAGCGCTCCAGTCGTTCCGGAGCCTTATTTCAGTGGTACTATTTTGTGTATATATAATCTCGGGCACGATAGTACTCGACCCTTTCTATGTATAAGTGTACTATGTCTAGAGGCTCGTAGGCAGATATGTACAGTCAGTCAAGTATAGTTAGATATATGGTGTTTTGGCATGTTAATGTTGTTGTATAAAGTGCTAACGAAGTTTATTAGCCTATGTTCAGAATGACGCTGCTAATGCTAATGTTCAAAAAAAAATATGGCTCTGTTTACTCGGCTTGCTAAGAGGTAAAGGTAATATGATAGATAAGGAGTGCTCGGTATAAGTATCGGGTACTCGTCACGGCCCCTAGTCGGGTCGTGACAAAATCGATGTATTTAGATTCGCTTAATTTAGTATGTTTGTTATTCGACGTGATGATTAGCTATTTTGCGAAGTGGTTTCAGTAGTCCTTTAAGTGTTTGGTACTGTTTATGTAAACGTTGTCCTAGCATTTATATTCATCATTTCTTTGGTTCGTGTGTGTTGAGTGCGTTGGCTGTAGTTGCGATCCAAGTTTGGTTCGGGTGTTTAGCTTACCGTTATAATTTAGCTCAGTCGTTATAGTTGTTGTTTCGGATTAGTGTTCAAATTAAGTATCTAGTCCTTCACCTTTCTACCTCTGTTTTTGCCAACAATCAGTTTGTATGTGCCATCATTTGCTGATATCTGATTCAGACTGTTCTATTTTTCAAAAGAAAGCAATCTGTGATTTGAGTACTCGCTTGGAAGACCTAAAAATGGCATGAACCTTCTTTTTGCAAATTGAACATAGCATATCTGTTTAAATGAAGATTCAATCCTGTATTTAGCACAATTTGTTGCGTATTCGTTAGCATGACTACAAACCTTGAGTTAACTTAGGAAGCTCTTGCGCATTGACAATCGTTATCTTCTTCTTGCCTCACCATCGTAATTCGTCGCTTTATCCTTCATTCATAGAGTTAGATGCTCCTGTTGTAATATTCACTAGTGTTAAATGTGGTTTGTGAAAGGAACAATATAAAATTTGTACCATGTGTGATTTCTAGTTGTAACATCCATTTGTACAATCCGCCCACTTTGTAGTGTTCTTTATTAAGTTTGGATTATGCTAGTTGGTGATGTCCAAAGTTATAAACCATGAGACATACTGATTCTTCCTCCCAAAAGATTTATCATTTTCTTCGCGATGATTTGTGCTTAACATCCTGTTTGGATAAATTAATAGGGAGGAACAGTTGGAAGAATGCCATTTATTCTTGTGTGCGTGAATATTCCTTGATTTACCTGCTAAATGAAAATGTGCTCTTCCCTATAAGATGATAAGTCTAAATTCCAACATTTAAAATGTACAGTCTAGTAATTGGTGGTCGATGTCATTCGATAAAATATGACTTAATATGATGCTTTGTTTCTTTTAGTCTTTATGGTTTTCATGGTTACTTGTTACTTTCCCTTCAACATTGTTAGGCCTGGTAATTGGCTCATTTAGGTGTACTTTAGCCATTTTGCTATTGCATTTTGGAGTTGAAACTACTGCTGCATTTTAGCCATTCCGCTGCTCTATGTTGGGCCATGAACTACTGCATTTTTAGCTGAATTACTGCCTGCATTTTGGCCAACTGATTCCTGCATTTTGAGGCTGAAAATGCTACATTCTTAAGACACAATTACAACCAAGCAGTTACTGCAATTTATACCTAATGTTGTTGCACTTTGGGGACTGATTTAAGCCAAACAGTAGCTACATTTACTGCTGCGTTTTTAGGCCATTTCTACTACGTTTTAGGCCATTTTTCACCCCATCTTGGGACTGATTTTGCTGCTGCAATTGAGGCCAACGCTGCTGCATTTTTTTGGCCATTTGCACCTCATTTTTAGGGGTTGATTTGCTGCTGCATTTTGGCCATTTGCTGCCTCATTTTTGACCATTTTGCTGATGCAATTTGTGCCATGAATTGCTGCATCTTCGGTTGCTTACCGTTGCTGAGTTCTCGGGCCATCATAATTTTCTGGGTCAACTTGAAATAAAATATGTTAGCGCCTTGGAAGCTCCATTTGTTTAAAATATGACTACAAGATTCCAGGTCGGGATGAACAGTGGTTACTCTAAATCATTGGCTGCATATCCAGTTGAATTATCATTTTTGTTTCTTAGTTTGGTTCGTATAAATGTCCTCCACAATTAGTTGGATGTTAAGCCCAAGTTATGACGTCCTTGTACCTCATTATAGATGCTGCGTTGTTTTTTTTTTCTTTTTTTTTTTTGCCGCTTATTTGTCTCGTTATATGGACCTAATCCTTTTCTTTTCTTCCTTTTGCATGAACACACATGGGAGAATATTAGAGTTATGGCAACTCTAAGTTCAGCCCGGAATTAGGAGTAAACAGTAGCTGCGGTTTTGTTCGAGCTGAGCCCAGTTCAATCATTTTACTCTCCTAATTTTTTATTTGTGCATTTAATTTGTAATCACATGACTAACACTTTATTTGTCTTATTTTCTTAGATTAGGCGAGCCTTAGCGGAATTACCGGTTCTGATTTTAACAGAATGGGCAGGAAGAAACAATAATATCCTTAGTTTCGTTTTTCTTCTTCCATATTAATTTATTTATAGTATCTATAATATTTATCTATATTAAAGCCATTGATTCTCAAGGATGAAGCCATAAGCACATATTTTGAATTAAGATCATGTTTTCATTCTTACTGTATTAGAAATTTCAAAAAACATCACTAATACGCAAATATAAATTCAGGTATATTTTATGAATGCATTTTCCAATCATGCATGTTTTAGCCCAAATAACTCTAAATAAGAGTGATATAAAAAAAATATAAAGAAATTCATGGCCTTTCGTCATATTTAAGAATATAAGTCTAGGCATTCCTACACCATCATATTCATATAATATCATTTTTTTTATCTAAAGATCACATTTGACAAATCATCTTTTAAAAGGCATTAATCATAAGCAAATTACCCTATTTTTTTACGAATCTTACTTTCTTTTGAATAATATTGCTATATTTTCATTTTAGGCTTTATCAATATCTTTAAATCTCATTTAACATTTAGAATCTTCTATTATACAATTATTATGTTTTCTACAAGTACTATTTTTAAACAACATTATTATACTTTCGTTTAAAGCCTTAACAGCATTTATGAGTCATATCTTCAAAATAGCATTAGAAGTACTCTTTTATACAAATTATCATTTTTTATAAGTCCTATTTTAAATAGCATCCTTACATGTCTATTTATAACTTTAGCAATATTTACAAAGCTACTTTCTTTTCTATGACACTATATTTACACTTAGCCTAACTAATCGTAAGTCCGGTCGGTTAACCATTGTTAATGGGTCTTAAAGGGTGCCTAATACCTTCCCTTTAGACTAATTGAACCCTTACCTAGAATCTTTTGGTTTCGTAGACTTTACAATAATATCAACTTTAGAGAACTACTTTAATAAACTTTAGGTGCCCTAATTCACCGTAAATAATTAGGTGGCGACTCCTTAAACAAACAAAAAACAGAAATCTCCAATATGTCGTACTTCTGATTTAACCCGGTTAAAATGGGGTATGACAAATATACCTTGGAACTTCTAGAAGAGTTTGATGTCTCTCATTTGGGATCAGTTTCTTCACCAATGGATCCATCAATCAAATTATCTGCAGATTCAGGGGAACCATTATCAGATCCTACAATCTATAGACATCTGGTCGGAAAATTAAACTATTTGACCAACACTAGGCCTGATTTGTCATTTGCTGTATTAAATTTGAGTCAATTTATGCAGCAGCCTAGTGTGGATCATTTCAATGCTGGTTTAAGAGTTATAAGGTACCTGAAAAAGTTTCCTTCACAAGGTATCTTCCTCAATGCTTCTCCGACCTTTTCCTTGTCTGCATTTTGTGATGCGGATTGGGCTACTTGTCGAGACACGCGGCGCTCTGTAAGTGGATTCTTTGTCAGCTTGGGTGGATCTCCCATCTCTTGGAAGTCCAAGAAACAAGATTCAGTCTCACTTTCCTCCGCCGAAGCGGAATACCGGTCGATGAGGAGATTGGTTGCAGAACTCACTTGGTTAACCCGGCTACTCTCAGATCTGTCGATTCCCCCACCTATTCCGATTCCAGTTCACTCGGATAGCAAAGCAGCCACCGACATTGCACGAAACCCCGTCTTTCATGAACGGATCAAGCATGTTGAGCTTGATTGCCATTTTGTCAGGCAACAATACTTGGCTGGATTGATCTCCCTTTCTTTTGTTCCGTCCAAAGATCAATTAGCCGACATTTTCACAAAATCGTTGTCCGGTCCCTCTCACCATCACCTTCTTTGCAAATTGGGGGTCACCTCTATCCCCTCCAATTTGAAGGGGGGTGTAGGATTACATGCATCATCATCTTCTTCTTCTTCGATGGAAAAGGAAGAAGATGATTCAGAGTTTCAATGGAGGATTGAAAGAGAAAGAGATGATTGATGATTGAAGGAAGAAGAAAGAAGTCAACATCGAAGAAATGAGCCAAATCGGTTAAATAAAACAATGGGCCAAATGCTGAATAAAGAATGCTTTGGGCCTGATGAATCTGGGCCTGTTGAATCTGGTCCAATACTGAAAGAGTATACGCGGTTGTATACAATGAATACCAAGAATATCAAAGATGAATCCTAGCCATACAAAGTTGACAAAATGATAATAGCCATTAGATGAACATGTCATTATCATTCACATTGTAAAGGAATAAGTTAGTTACACTTGAGACAAAATGTATAGGAATAAGTTTTATTCTTTTATTTCATAAATAGTACACTTGTATATATAGGTGCTCTTCTTCTGAGAATGAATACACAGAAATTCTGAAAATATTCAGTGTCTTATTTCTCAAAACATTACACTTACAGATGCAGCTTTTGCCCCTGCAGAACCCATTATTACAAGAGCTACAGACTAATAAATTAGTTACACAGTTTTTACCAGGTTACCAATTAAGCTCATAAGTAATAAAAATTTACCTGTCATAACTTTAAAGTGACCTGATTGTGTAAATACCTTTACACCACAGTGCATATGACTTAAGTATCTCTCGCCTGATGAAATTGCTTTTGCAATATGCGAATACCACTAGTCGAAGATATATTAGACATTCCTGTAGTGCTGAACACTAGTATTATCCAACTGAAAGATGAGCTTAACAAAGCATTTCATAATCAATCAAACTTAACATTTCTGAACGGAAATCCAATGTGCTAATCCTATGACCAGTCCCAAATCGTACTGTTTGTATTAGGAATTTGTACGGAGTTAACTAGTTATAGACAGTAATGGTGTACTCCTCTGTCCCAATTTATATAGTCAAGAATATTTTTACATGTGTGAGTTGTTAGTACGATATAATTGAGACGTTTCTTAAATAGCCGAAGTCATAATTCTCTATGATATGAATATGTAAGTTGAAGTCGATCAAACTATGATTAGTGATTTACCGTAGTACCGCAAAATACCAAAATCGAATTTAAACTGAACCATATCGAATTAGTTTGATATTTATGGTAATGGTATAGTATTTTTAGAACCCGAAAATTGAAATTACCGTACTGAAGCTTTAAATACCGTATGCTGCCCACCCCTAGTTGTAAATTTCGATTTTCTATAGCTAGTTTCAAAAGGATGTTCAAAGGATATTCATCCTTGCAATATTCTCAATTAGTAAGTATGCAATAATATAGGCTCGTTTTTTGAGTTACTATCAATCTTCATATTTCTATTGATGACTTAAACTTTTATCCTTGCCAGAAATTTAGATTATTCGTGATTCAACGGGCAAATACCTTCAATCTATAACGTAGGTGCCAAAAAGGAATGAGAATTAGAAGCCCAAAAAAGAACATAACCTTCGATGCCATAAACAAAATAAAACCATGCATATTGTGGTCCTAATTGTATGACTTTGGTACAATGTCCTTCGAACGTGAATTCACATAGAACATCGCGCCACCATACGAAGATGATATATATATAGGATAAACCTGGATCATTCACAAAGTTTAAAGGTAAATCATTTTGTTTCTCTCCTAACTATAAGATTTCCTACAAATTGACATAGTAATTAATTTCAAATTTGGTTTGGATAAATCAAGTAATGTATGTAGAAAATAATTTAAAATCATAATTAAGTGAGGATATATTAAAGAAAAAAATAATTCACATGTTTAATTAATTAAATTAAATTGATGTACTCTAACATGTATTTGTCCTCTTTGAAAGATTATTCACAATATTAGTGACATCTTAATTATCATTCTTTGGATTTAAATAAATTGTTTAGGGTGTAGTGTTTAAATGAATTTGTCGTTGAACTTTGCAAATGATCCATATTGGTCCTTGAACTTTATGGAATGGCCAAAATATCCCTTTATGTATGATGTTGCGTTAGCCCATAAGGGCAAAATTGAGTCATCTAGATAACAGCAACGGTAAAAACGAGATACTTTTTAACATAAATAGTCGGCGGGGGGGGGGGGGGGGGGGGGGGGGATTTTTGACCTTTGTCCTATAAAGAATGATGGATAATTTAAAAAATTCAGGTTTCCAATATTAGGTCTAAATGTCGGTAATTACTGATTAATAATATGACATTTAAAACAATTGTCATAATGTATTCGACATTTATATCAAGTGTCATTGTTTAACGACATTTTGCTACAAATGTCATAATACTATTCGACATTTGTATCAAATGTCATTGTTTTAATGACATTTTAGCTAAATGTCATTAAAAATAACGACATTTTGTAACAAATGTCGTTAGTTTAGCGACACTTGGTACTAAATGTCTTCATTTTGCCCCAGATGTCGTTCTTCTTATGACATTTGGCATCAAATGTCTCTTTTTACGACATTTGTTCATAAATGTCAAGAAATTCCTTATTTCCCGACATTTATTTGAAATGTCACCAAATAAATGTAGTCGTATCTCTACTTTCTCGTAGTGCTATATATATAGAAGGCTCTTCACATGGCTTCTTTTTATAATAACTCAGGTAGTGTACTTAATAATGGTAGTGATCCAGCTCGTTTGGAGAAGCATATTAAAATACTTGACTATCTCCTGAATTTTATACGATTTATTTAGTATGCGATTAAAATTTTCAGACAACTAAAACTAGGGGTGTCAAATATGACCCATGCAGAATTCATGGGTTGGGCAAAAGATAATTTATCATGAGCTGATTTTTAACCCGCGGACGTAACTTGTTTTAAAAGGATTGCCCAACTTAGCCTAGTATTAAGCCCAATTCAACCCGTGAATTACTTGACTTTCGCCCAGCTCCTTCGCACTTTTTTGCCCAAATCGAATTTGCAATTCTTTAGACTCATTTGCGACTCCAGGTCCACAACATTTTTGTCATAGATACATTGAAACCAAATGACATAAGTTTAGAAACATATTCCTTCATTTATCCCTTATTGTACGAGGTGGGAGTTGTGATGATTATAGAATTGATTTGTGATATCTTCTTTGTATGATAATGGGCAATTAGATAAATTCTCCAAATTAATAATTCCTTGTTGCACGAGGTGGGGTTTGTGATGATTTAGAAAACAGAAAATAGGAGGGTGGAGATCATTTTCAGGTGCAAAAGATTGTCAATCAGGAGTAAATAAATTTGTCAATCTTGATGGATGTGCTCGGTAGAGGAAACATTTTTCAGAAAATGTGTTCCAACTTTCACCTATTCGGTTGGTAAAAAAAATTTAGAAAATATTTTCTCTAGCAAAACAAATTTCTTAAAATTGAGAAAAATGACTACGTGTGGAAGTAGGAAAAACAAGTTTCACAAGTGACATTCTACATTGATTGTGTCCTCCTCACTCTTCAACACACCTCATCTTCACCACCCCCGTAGCCCCCATCCCCACCACTTCACGCCCCTATCCCCCACCCCCACCTCCCATAGTATTAGTCTAGATTATATACAAATTAGGTTTTTAAAATAATATTTTTTGCTTACGTACCGAACACAAGAAAATAATAAGAAACTCACTTATTTTTCTGAAAAACATTTTCCTTCATCCCGAACACACCCGATGTTTGTTTTGCTTATACCGTCTATAATGATGAATAAACTGATTCATAAGAATATGGATAAACTTCTTTATTCTCAACATGAAAAATAGAGTAATTTCTTTCTGATTAATTTAGTGTTTGATTTTCCCGAGAAGCATTTTCTGGAACCTTGACCAAGCATGTTATCGCTCCAAGCACAAATTATTACTTTCTAAAGATACACTTTCGAAAAGCACTTCTTACAAAAACACTTTTTTCAAATATAGTAAATTTTGAAAACTTAACCACACAAGCTATAAAACTAGCTGGGAGAGATTGGGAAAAGAGGATTCATGCATGAACAAGAATGCAAAAAGTATAACTCATGCAGTAAGGCCAATGCCGCAATAACACGAAAAAAGTAGGTTAATCTTCAACATTCAGATAACAACTTTAACACCAAAAACGAAAAAACAGAATTGGATTTGCTCTCGATCTTCCTCTAGCGACTGAAACATATATTTCTGAAAGTAACAAGAAGTAAAGGTAAGTTCTCAATCCTCTCTGGATCATTTCAGGAGAAATGGAAAAAGAAAAAAAAAGGGGGAGAAAAGGATAAAAAAGAAGCATGAAAATGTAGCGGCTGATACATACACCTATTATTAATTAGCTTCAGTACTTGGTAAACTTATGTTTGTTTCTTCCAGTGGCTGCAGCGCGCTGATATGCTTCTCGTGCTACTTTGGCAGACCTTTTATTTGCCTTTCTGGATTGTACAGTTTCCCCCTGCATTTGGGCATCTTCCTCCTCCTGCTCCTCCTCCACTTGACTTTCTTCTTCAAATTTGTCCTTTTGAATTGCTTCTAGTGGGAGATTAACTTTCAGTATTTTCGTGTACTTTGGCTTTTCTACAGCATCTTTCTTTTGTGGCGCTGCTTGCACGTTTGGTTGAGGGAGCTGGTTTATAATACTCCTACTGATTGGTTGCTCGTATTCTTGGCCTCTTACAATCATTTGTTCGTCAATTTGACGAGCATGACCTCGACTAATTTGGTAATTATTAGCTGTTCCCCTACTTAAAGGAGCATGATTACCACCAGTTGAGTTTTGTGATTGTGATTGCCATAGCAGTGGATTGTTAATGTTTTTGTTTTGTGATGGTGGCTGGGACGTGACAAGTTCTTTTGACAGGTATGATGAATTTTTGGTACTGTTCCTTTGGCTGACTGACATACGAGAGTGCACATACGTCTTTGCATCATATGCAATTCTGTCCAAAGAAAGCTCTGAAGGGACATTGGTTTCTACTTCAACAGCAAATTTAGCAGCAGCAATCCCCACTGCTACACTTGGCATGACATCTAAACCTGCACACAAGGAAGCTATTGTCGTACCAACCAAGCAATCTCCAGCTCCTTTATCCCTCACTACTGTTGCAGAAAGTGCAGGGCAATGGACAGCAAGGAAATCTGAGAACAAGTTGTACTTCGAAGCACCTATGGACCATTTTGCATCAACAGCTTCAGACAACTGTTTACTGCAAGGAGGAGGTTGGTCACCCCTAAAATCCAGTCGCCCAAGATCGGACTTGGCTTTGGAACATAAGAATACCCCATCTGATCTGACGTTAACAACAATGACCTTAACCTCTTTCTGTAGCAAAACCTGAATTGCTGGTTTAAGCAATTCAAATAAAGATTCCACGGTAGTGCTATGATCTCTCCGAACTGGAGGAAATTTGTCTACACCGTATAAGGCATTAGCCATGGCAATAAGTTCATCTTCATTGGCCGATACAAAACGCACATAGTCGACCACAGAAGTAATTCTTCCAGATTTGGCCACTGATGCAAGGTCAAACCAGACAGGGGTACGGGAATGATCGGCCATTTGACAAGTTGCCTCTAGAGAATGATAACTCAAGTTTGCATCAACCATCAATATCGGAGCAGAGCTTATTTCTCCTTTGAACCTCCCAATCCAATCGGGCGTGAGAAATGGTTCAATTGATTCAACACTAGCCAGAGCAGCAGCCAGTTCGCCTTTCCCATCAAAGGTATTGCAACTGACAGCAGTATCAGAATCTTTGTGTCTCAGAATAGCTTCCACGGATAATCCTGTCGCATTCCATTCTTCCCATAGGAAATTTCCTGCCAAGTCATGTCCAACAGCGCTTATCATTAATGATTTTGCTTTAAGCTTAGACATGCAATCGGCAACATTCCTTGCCACACCACCCGATATAAAGGCAACTTTTCCAGGAAAGGATGATAACCTTGTATATCGATTAGAGCCTGCCGCAGAACTAGGAGTGGCATTTATATCCAACAGCATTACACCGATAGGTAAGCTCTATTTGGCCCGGAGCATTGATTTCCCATAACGAATAGGCTAGCTCTATCTCTCAATTACCTATCCTGTGCTCGAGAAGGTCCCTCAGTTCCTCGGCAGCACCTCGAGGTGCATTTAGTTATCTCCCATGAGACAAGGGCTATTCCCCACTCCATGGCATGACACCTTTCGCTCATCCATTCCGCCCGTCTAGACGCACCGCCCTTTATCTAGACAGAATTTCTCAATATGAGAGAGCCATTCCAAATAGTGTCAAACCGGCTCTGTTGCAATTCGCTGAGATGGTAGTGGATCTGTTGCAATATGCTGAGGTTGTGGATTCACAACTTTATGCTGAGGTTGTGGATTCACAACTTTATTCTATGGTTTAGTTGATTTAGTATTTGCGCCACCCCTCTCTGAACGGTTTGTGTTAGCCAGCTGAACTTTCCACTTGGATACACTAAGCTTTCCCATTGTTAGTCAAATCCAGTCACGTAAACTTCCAATCTACAATATTCGAAGTCATAAAAATCTATGAATCATCACTCTCTTTCATTTTATGCCAATTAGGTGCATAGTTTAAGAACTAAACTACTCCATTCATCCGTCTCAATTTATGTGGCACAGAGTTTAAGAAAAAAAAAATTAAAATTTGTGATCCAAAACAAGCCTTATATATTTGAGTGACTTTAAATCATCTCATAAAGTCAAATTGTTTATAAATATAGAAATGTAACATTCTTTTTGGAACAGACTAAAAAAGAAAGCGTGTCACATAAATTGGGACGGAGAGTGCAATAATCCGGTGGGTTAATAGCACTTATGATCCCTCAAATATTGACAATTTCTTACTGCGGTCTTGAGATATTTGATTAAGCACATTTGACCTTCCCTTAAATAAAACATGCACTCATCTCAATCCTTTTATGGTAAATATTCACACATTTACCATGATAATTAATTGTTCTACATCTTAGTTACTCATGTGTTATGTTAAATCATGTGTTATCTTAAATTTGTACTATGACTCTATATGTAACAGTAATATTATTCTAAAAATAGTAATATATATTTCAACTAATTATGCTTTGTCGAATATCACAAGGACTAAAATCAAATTTATCAATAATTCATGGACTAAAAGTGCTAATATCGCCAATCTGTTTGGTTAAGCTTCCAGGAAGCCAAAACACTTTTTTTTTCCTTCTAAATAAAAAGTAATTATTTTTTTTATTTGAGGTGTTTGACTAGAAATCGAATTACTTCTTCTTTGAAAAAGGAGAAACTTATTTTTTACGACAAAATTATCGTAAAAATTATATTTATCAGACAATCTTTCATTAATTTAACACATGTATCCCCCACCAAAAAAAAATGATTCAACCTTTTTAGAACTCGTTCTTTCTTTTTTCTTGTCTGAAATTTAATTTCCTAAACAAGCAAAGAGGAAATTAAATTATGATAGTTCCTGTTGCCTTCAATTTCTTTGTTCTCATTCTACTACTTATTTATTAAAAAAATACTCCATATCCTAACATATAGCTTAAGGAACAACATATAAAGGATAAACAGAAAAGAACGGAGAAAGCTAGAGAAGGAACCATACCTTGTATAATTAGATGATGCCCCCCAGCACACGTCCTTCTTTAAGAGCCTGGTTGGATGGGCTTATGCCTATAGGCTGCAAACAGCTTATAAGCTAAAAAAAATAAGTTGGGTAGTCTAACTTTTTTTTTTTTTGGCTTATAAGCTGCTTTAGATAAGCTAAGTCAAATGGGCCCAATTATTTTTTTGAGCTTATTTTAAGCACAAAATGACTTTAAGCTGGCCAGCCAAATATTCAAAAAAACTAAAAACAGCTTATAAGCAACTTATAAGCCAATCCAAACGGGCTCTAAGTTTTCATTTAAGTTGGAGTAGATTTGAGCCTGTTTAGATGGGCTTATGCCTATAAGCTGAAAACAGCTTATAAGCCAAAAAAAAAAATTGGGGTAGTCTAACTTATTTTTTTAGCTTATAAGCTGTTTTCAGCTTATAAGCTGCTTTAGATAAGCTAAGTCAAATGGGCCCAATTATTTTTTTGAGCTTATTTTAAGCACAAAATGACTTTAAGCTGGTCAGCCAAACACTAAAAAAAACTGAAAACAACTTATAAGCAACTTATAAGTCAATCCAAACGGACTCAAATTACCCAGAAAGGTAGTATTTCTGACTTGTCATTTTTAGCGTTGACGTTCAGTCATCTCTCATCTTAGTCAACTGATTTTAATAAATAGTTGTACTACTATTTTAGTTGTAGTTAATATAGGAGTATATTTTTTTCAAAGATATCCTTTCAAGTTTCGTTTCGCAACACTAAAACATTTCTTGTGGTTTATGATATTACGCTTATCTCTATTAATTTGCATATTTTTGTTGTAATAATTCTTTGAACATATTTATAATCAGGGATAATTTCAGAGACTTCCCCTCACGTATGACTTAATAACACTAACCTCTCTCTTAGCTTACGATATGATGGTTACCTCTCTTATTTTGATTTTTTTTCGTTACGATTCTTTTGAATTAATTATTATTAATATAAAAATTATGTTTGGACTAAATTGCCAATCAAGAGATCAACGACGGAGATCAATCCACGAAAGCTTTGGCTAGGATTCTCGATACTGTTTTGCAAGACAAATTGTGGTTCTTTAACCATTTTTTTTTTTTTTTGGTCCTGACTCATGATTTACATGTACTATATGTTAGAGAAATAGGTTTCAGAAGTGGGGAAGGACTAATCCGACTTTGATAGAATATTCTCTGTCCTTAAGGAATTTAAGTCTTCCACTTCGTTGGTGCAGGGATGGTAGCAGAATTCCTCCAAGATTTTACAAAGCCTCCAAAATTCGAATACCAGCAATTAATTTGAATTTTCCACAAGAACAAAATGTTGTGATTTGTAATGAAAGTGAAAGAGAAAGAAAAATCTGATTCATATTTGAGAATAATCAGATATTTATAATACCTAAGTGTCTATTCAAACCAACAGATACATCTCTTAGGAATAGGTACCTTTGGTAAATAGGTACCTATTCACCAAAATCTCTTCTCAATACTTCCCCATCAATCACACTAACTAACACTAACAATCCCCCACTCACTTAGTGATTGATGTTGTTTATGAGATTTATGTATATAGTAGGTGTCTACCATTTGAATCTCTATTTATTTTGTTTCTCGCTAGATTGTGCGATCTGCAGGCTCGCTTTGGTAGTTCCCTCTTTTGTTTACCCTGGAAGAAACTTTGTCCTGGAAATATGAAACTAATGTGTCATGTATAATTAGATAAATACACATATGCTGGAAACTTTTATTATTTCTGAAAAATATCTCTTAGAAAAGGAAAGGATGAATAAAAATTTGAATGATTGTTTTAGTTATGGAAGATAAATATATTTCCAAAAAAATAGGAAGACTTTCATTTGGGATTGATCCGAGTTCAGCTTAATTCTAGGGATTGTTTTTGGAAGGTCTTAATTTTTTACTTGCTATGAAATGAAAACTAACTAATGCTGCTACGATTTTGAAATTATTTTTTAACTATTGCCTAGTTATGTTTTTTTCCTAACAAAAAATTGCGTGGATTGTCCTTCATTCTTATTGGTCTTTAATTTTTGACCCTCAATTAGCTGGTCTTTAATTTTTGGCCAAACTTGCCATTTAATGAAAACAATTGGGCTAAAGTACCCCTTTCGCACCAGAGATTCTGGGTTTGATCCCCAACAGAGTCGAAAATAATAATAATTTCGCAATTACATAAAACCTAGGTCTTGTCCGGCAAATGTTCGTAGAAATGAAGTTCCGCGTAGCGAATCGACATAGTTTCATAAGAACTTACGCCTTTAATTTTTTTTTTTTTTTTTGCTGATTAAGCAAGAGTTTGAACTCAGAACCTCAGAATATTTTCAGCCATCTTTTTAAGTGAAGGACAAAAATTAAAGACCAGCAATTTGAGGGACAAAATTAAAGGCCAGTGCCTTTGAAGGATAATCGTGCAAAGTACCCCACACAAAACAAAACTCACAACCCACAGGCGGAGCCCAATTGTCATTCAGGAGAAGCCCAAAACAAAATGCCCGCAAGAAAAAGAGATTTTTACCTATCACATTAATTAGCAAGAATTATATACAATAATAACATATCTTTTAAAAGTAATAAATATAGCCTATTTTATAACAAATATGATATTTTAAAAAGAATAAAAATAAATACAATAATAAAAGCATCTAAATGTTAGTAGGCTTCTCCATTAATTATGAATTCATATTTTCATAAATAGAATTCATAAAATTACCTTGAAGACTTTAAACGAGAAAAAAGAGATCGAGCAGAGTGATTGTGTGTTGTAGCATGTTTAGTGTTACCATGAATCCTATTTCGGTATAGTAAGAAACCATAGGACAAGCTAGGTACATGAGTAAAATAAGTTCCGTTTGTAATTCAGGCAAAACATGTGCTACCGATACAGAAGCTGGTAAAGCAAAGGTTAATACATAGCCTCTTAAACTTGCAAGTAAATTTATATATATATTCGAACTACAACTTGTTTCAATCGTGACATACTTGAAATTAAATACTACATTTTGTTACTCAATTTTCCCGTCTTGATTATTTATTTTCTGGACTCGAAATTTGTTGTTTACAGTAGGGGTATAAATGACCAAAAAATATAATGGGGGATAAAGTTCAACAATAAAACAAAGTAGAAGGGTATATTTGACCCTTTTGCGTTTGTTTTTTGAGTACTAATACGGATACTAATATATTAAACGTTAGAAATATTACAAGCCATAATAGAAGCCCTCATGGGCTGGCAGATTTGTCTTAGTAGAACTAGTAGGCGCATCACAAACAGTAGACGATGCGTTTGTTTGAGCAACAAAAGAGTCAACAGGACTTATGTCACGCAGGATATTTAAGTTTCTAACACTAGCAAGCATATTAGTAGTAAGTATATTAATATTTATATGCATGGTATCAAATTCTTACATCTGAAATATACTATGTATTTTTATGGTATAAATAATATGAAAAATTCATGTTATTGCTATACTAGTATTCTTACCCGCGCGATGCGCGGTCGATATTAAATGGACTAATAGTATAAAATTTTATATATAAAATATCAACTATGTAAAACTATCACTATTGAATCTTCAAACTCAACTATTTACCTGTTTGGAGGTCTAGATTCTCCATTTATGTTTGAGAACATCAATATATGGCTGTAAATATCTTCTATAGATTTAAATATCTTAGACCAATTTTACTTATCCAACGTAATCCTGATACTAAAGAACAACAAAACTTAAATTAAAAAGCAAACGAATCACGTGCACAATGAGTAATATTTGAATGATCCAAAAATATCATAAGAATACAATTTGTACTCATCCCTGCTAGGGGTACATGGACCGGGTTGGTTCGGACTTTTCAAATACCAAATCGAATCAATTGCGTCGAGTTTTTAAATTTATAAACCAAATCAAACTAATAAAATTTGGCCTTTTCAACTTCGGGTTTTCTCGGGTTATTCGATTTTTTGGGGTTTTTTTCCGAAAAAGTCTTCATACAAAACATATGATTTTTACTTCATATATTTATTTAGTCCTAGTAAGATACAACTATATAACTAAGGTGTTTCTTAAGAAAATAACACAAAATGTGAGATGGGTGATGATATCGTATTAAAATATTCAACAAAAAAAATAATAAAATCGATTAAAACAAGTATTACTAATTAATAAGCCATAAAGAAATACTTATTTTAATCTAAATACTAAGTTATGCTAAAATAAGTACGGCTGATAAATATTAATTCCATGACCAAAAAGAAAAAATTAAGCTATGTATTTTTACGCTCTAAACCAATTATGCAAAACTAAAAAATAGATATCCAACATTACTATCATTCCTAGTGTTAGAATTGAATTTTTTTTGTTGAGTTGGTTTTGATTTGGACTTTGGACTTTATTTGAGTTACTAACATCAATGGGATATAAAATTTATTGGCATTCAAAATTCTAAATTCAAGCTTAAAATAATATTATAAAAGACAAAAAACTATGAAAAAATTTAAGAAATATTTACAAATTACATTACAAAAAATATTTTTAGGTATAAAATATTTTAAAAATCGAATACACGTAATATCGGGTCGGTTTGGTTCGGTTTGACTTTTTTTAGCTAAAACCAAACCAAACCAAATCAATTATGGTCAGTTTTTTTTTTTTTCAACACCAAACCACTAATCGGGTTTTTTTCTCGGTTTATCGGTTTGATGCGGTTTGTCGGTTTGCTTTGTACACCCCTAATCCCTGCATTGGAGTCTGATTATATCCGAATTTCGCGTCGCGTAGGGCTGTTTTGGGGAGAAGCGCTTTCTACCAAGGATTTTTTCATACCTTGAACTCAAACGTAAGACCTCTTATTAAGAGAAGAGCAGCTCATCCGCTGCACCATATCATTTTGGTGTTATATAGAATTGCATACGGTCTACATCCACTATAAATAGGAGTTGAAAATGAACTTCTTATACAATATAAAAGAAATATTTGGGTAAGCGCTCCTGGGAATCTTTAGTCTTATCTAAAGTTCAATGGTAATAAGCTATCTTTAATTAATCTTATTTTACATTGCATGTGAGCATCTAACTGCAAAAAAATGTGAATTATTGGACTATATATATGTAATAGAAGCACAAAACATGTGCATCCACTTCAAAATAAAAGTTTTTTTTTTTTTGAAGAAAGAATAATAAAAGAAAATGAAATATATTACTCCTGTCATTTGAAGCTTTTCCAAAAAGGACTTTTCAGATGTTGCTGATTTATTATCTCTCACATCAATGCATATACAAGTCTGGCAATTAAACATTATCATGAGAAACTATCGTATATATAGATCATCAAGAGGTAAGTAATTAATTAATAATTAATTGACACTAAAAAATTATGTTTATAAATGCGTTTTCATTAACTAATCACTTCGATGTTCAATCTATGATTAATCCTAAGGTATCTATCACTATAGTCTATAGCTAGCAATTTAAGTTATCAATTATTCAATTGTTAAACTAAATAAGAAACTTGCAAGCAAAAAAAGCGTGACTTCAATATAGAGGTTTGATTTAAAATGTGAGCATCTAGTAGATCATCTTCTAAAATATATATAGTTTAAATTCTATATGCTGATGATATAAAAAAAGTTATGAGTAAAGCTTTATCGATTGGTAACCTTAATTTAAAAATGATATTTAAGCTATGTGCTGTTACATGTTAAACTATATATATTAATAATGTATAACTTAAATGTTTACACCATCGCCATTTCTTGTCAGACTAAGCATAGAATCTAATCACTAGAATTATTAACTACTCCTTCTGTCTCAATTTATGTGGCATCATCTAACTTGACACGGAGTTTAAGAAAGAAAGAAAGACTTTTGAAATCTGTAGTCTAAAACAAGTCTCTATATTTGTGTGGCTATACATCATTTCATAAAGTTAAATTGTTTCTAACTATATAAATGTAGCCTTTTTTTGGGACAAAGGGACTAATAAGGATTGGTGAGTATCGACAAAAAGTTCTAAATCTATCAGTCTATAAATTAAATCGTAAACCTAACCGAACCAAATCATTAACCATTCAACTACTTCGATTGTTAGGATCAAGATGAATATGTTTTTGTAATAATTAAAAACAAGAAAAGAAAAATTATTATTATCTGAAATTGAAATTCATCAATTGTGTGACACAACCATTATTTTGCAGATGCAACTACATATACTTTTAGGACAGGTTGTAAATTTACTCTTGTTTTGGTGGTGCACCATGACCCATACCAAGGCTATGTCCTGGCTTATTATGTCCCGATGAATTGGGCGAATAATCGACCTCTAGCCCTTCTTTTGGTGCACCACGACCATATTCAGAACCATCCCCCGACCTTTTAGGTTTGTAATCTTTGACCTCTTCCTTTTGTTTTAGTCCAGCATGATCAATTGCAAGATCATCCTCGGGACTTACAGGCGGATAATCGTTTATAACTGCTTGTTGTTCCGGTGCACGAGATCCATGCTTTCCTCCAAGAGGAGGGCAAACATAAAATTGACCATTACTAAGACAATGGCTTGCTCTTGGGGGACCATAATCTTCAATGTGGATTAAAGATCTAGAGTGGCCATTTTTGTGAGGGACAATTATCAAAACCAATGTAAGAAATGTTGTGAAAGAGATTGAACAAGGGGTCATTTTTTGGTCTTAGCCTAATTTGCTATGTTTTTATTAGTTGCTAGTGCAAAACTATCAAGCTATTTCTACAATATATAGTTGAAGTAGTGACGGGTCTGATTATTATGAAATATATAGTCCAAGAATCATTTCAACTGTATTTTGGTGTAGGGGCATATAACAAAACTTCATTAACTATATAGTCCAAGAACCATTTCATCTATATTTTGGTGTAGGGACATATAACAAAACTTCATTAGAACCATTTCATCTGCATTTTGGTGTAGGGACATATAACAAAACTTCATTAATTATATTGTCTAAGAACCATTTCAACTGCATTTTGGTGTAGGGGTACTTGTAGTTTTGGTCCCTTAGTTATTGTTAAATTCTGAGTTTGGTCCTAGTGATATCTAGCTAAGCATTTTGAACCTTCAATTAATTCAAGTGATGCACTTTTAATCCCTTTGTCTGTGACTCTTCACAAATTTATCGTAATATCAATCATGACAAATTTGTTTCAGCCTAATTTGCCTATATTTTTAGTAGTGATTGCAAAACAATCAAGCTATTTCTACATTATATAGTTGAAGAAGTGATGAGTCTAATTATTATGAAATATATAAGAAAAACCTTCATTACTCTTCCTTACTTGAGAAATATATGGGAAAACTTCATTAATTATCGTCCAAGAACCATTTCAATTGCATTTTGTTCTAGGGGTAATTGTAGTTTTCGGTCCTTCTGTTATTGTTAAATTTTGATTTTAGTCCTTGTGATATCTAGCTAAGCACTTTGAAACTTCAATTAATTAGAGTGATGCACTTTTAATCCTTCTTTCTCTGACTCTTCACAAAATTATCGCATTATCAATCATGAAACTACTGAATTACCCATATGTAATGTTCAATAAGTATTGTTACTCATGTCTGAGTGTAATATGGTTCTATAAATAGTCTAAGTATAACACATTTCCTACATAAAGGGAACAAAAAGGACACATCTTTGTTAATTAAAGATTATATGTCTAAGTCATAAATCACAAGGATTAAAATTAGATTTCAGCGACTACGGAACTAAAAATGCTATTAGCCCTTTGGTTTTCTCGTGGATGAGTTCTTTTACTAAAATAGTAGTCATCAAAAATTAAGTTACTGGATTTGAACCAGTAACAATATTACTAGACATTGAACATAAATTTTATGAATCGTGTGCATTAAAAGGCACATGTACGGTTCTTAAGAGATAAAATTTATACCGACTAGTTCAAATTCTTGTCACATAGGTTCATTATGAGTAAGTGTACCCCACCTGGGATTTTGTTTTGGTTATATTTCAATGAAAACAAATAGCTCTAACCAATAATTAACCCTCCAAAAGAGAAGTCAACTAAAACCAGTTGAATCATCTTCGCTTAAGTTAAGGTTCATTCGGCTTTCCTCCATGCCAAGAAAATACAATCTTGAAACCTAAGGTTGTTTGGTTTTGTTTTTTCGATTTAACCATTTAGTAATCAGAGCTGATGGTCCGATTAATTTAAATTCGCATTGCATAGTTTCATTAAGATGCGGAATTTTTTTTAGTTTTATTTCAATAGAAACAAATAGCTCTAACCAACAACTACCACTCCAAAAGTGGAGTCAACTAAAACCAATTGAATCAGTTTTCTTAGTTAAGGATCATTTGTCTTTCCTCCATGCCAAGAAATTAGATACTATATTGAAGTCCAAGGTTGTTTGGTTTTATTTAATTTTAATAGAAACAAATAGATGTAACCAACACAACCTATTTCTTTAGTTGCCTAGCAGGTCCAAAATTCATTGAAATCTCCGGTAAACTAAAAATAAAAATAAAAAAGGGTCCCACTTCAAATCTTGAGTTTTCTTAATACACAATAAGTTATATTTCCATTGAAGAACCAAAAAGCAAGAAGAAGAATTAATCCCAAAATCATTAATGGCTGTAAGTAATGTTTCTTCTTCAAATTCTTGTTTTTGCACCTCAGTTATGTTATTTTATCTTGAATATTGCTTTCTCAGAGTTATTAGTTAGGGAAAAGAACACAAAAGTTAGTTAATATATATATATATATATATATATATATATATATATATATATATATAACTACACATTTGGGAAAACCATGAAAGGTTCTAACTAGTTCATAGTTGCATTTACAATCAAGTAGTTCTATCAATTCGTTGCAACTTTGAAGCAAGGGTGGAGCTAGGGGGTGCGGGGCGTTTCAGATCGCTAGAAAATTGCACTGTATAGTGCAGTGTATATATAAAGTCAATTGTTTTTACGTTGTACTAGTTGTTAATCCCATCGGCTTCTCCTTGTGTCTACTTAATTCTTTAAAATCTTTTAGTGAAAGTCCTGACTCCATCTTACTTCGAAGGTGCAATAGAAAATTTCTAGAGCGACATGGGCGGTAGAAAGTATAGAGAACTTATACTACTATTTTATAGGATTGGATGAGTTTAAATAGTACAATATGATCAGTGAGGATTCATATAGCCAACTCTAGCTTGCTTGAGATTGACGCGTAGTTGTCGGTAGTTGTTGTATATACTCTTGAAATACCTTTGTTGCAGCAAGGATCGCATGTTTCTCAAGACCTGAAGTAGTCTAGGGTAAAGTTTTAGTCATGTTAGTATGTTTTACATAGGTCTCATTATTCTATGAGTTTTCTTAGTCATGTCAGAAGGATTTAGACATTCAAGTACTTTCTAATTAATTTGTTTTATATAATTTGGACTGAGATTCATATGGTCGACCTCAACTTGCTTAAGATTGAGGCGTTGTTATTCTCTACTCTTGAAATAATTTTGTTGCAGCAGGGATCACATGTTCCAAAATTTGGGAACTGGGATGGTGAAAATGTGCCATACACAGCCTATTTTGAGAATGCGCGCAAAGTTAATAAAGGCGGTAAAATGATAAATCCAAATGATCCAGAGGAGAATCCAGAGGCCTTTGCATATGGTAGATATGACGATGCTAGCGTTAACGTTTCTCCTGCGAAAGTTCCTTCATTCGAAACACCTCAGTACAATTATGGTCACCGCAGAAATCCTTCTGGCTCAGGCCAAAACAAGAGTATTGGCTCGACAAATTCAAATTCAGAGTCATTTGGGGTAACGCAACGTCACAGAAAATCTGATGTCAAGAAGAATAAGAACGATCGTGGCAATGGTTTTGTTCCACCTAGTCCAAATAGACTGATCAAAAGTAGCAGAAATCCATCTGATGATCTTGTAAGTTGTTATTCTTTCATTGTTCAAATTTCAAGCTGATTGCCTCTTAAAGAATGCACTGAATGATATTACTCTGCTTTGAACGTGCAACAATTTTTATGTAGTGACAATTATAATTTTTCCACCATGGAGAAAGCCTCTTTAAATAGTACTATTTGGTTAGAGCTTTAGAATCATATAGGGCCTTAAGAGTGAGATTCATATGTCTTTGAATTATAACTTTATCGGGAGTTAGTGAGTGAAAATTTCAGTACTATATGAACGAACATGTAAGAAATATTAGCAAGAAAGTTGATGATGTGATTAATATGTCATAGTGATAGATTTGTCTATAAATGGATGGTTAAAATTATGAGCTGGTGATTCCCATGACGGAGGGCAAGCCTACAAGGGCGGGTCAAAGAGAAGGATTGATAAACTTCAAAGCTGACAAGCTTCTGAAGAAGAATTGCACGTGATAACAAACACAAATCTCACATCAAAATGAGAGAAAAAAGTAAAGAGTTTTATAGGGTGTAACATGAGTTCACCTTATTTTGGACTTAATGATGTTCAGCCTCACGACAAAGCTGCGAGGTCTATTGCTCCAAAGCGGGATTTTACATCTCATGGGCTTGGGTCGTAACACCAGATGCACGTACATCTTCTTCAAAGCGCAAGTTTATAGTATTTCATGAGTGGCTGCAAAAATAAAGTTATTTTAACAGTAAAAACTTACTCGCATTCTGTGTATACAACAAATAGCCATGGAAGGGGATGCCACTATTTAAAATTGGAGTTAGCTCATGACTTACTTGAAAAATTACAACTTGAACGAAAATAGCTTTTAGTGGGTATGCCCTTTATGAAGAGAAAATAAAGTAAATTTTAAAATTAAAGTTTAGAAGCTTTATTTTATTCATCATAAATTATTCTCGATTCAGTGGGGAAGCATAATTAAGATGAATTAAATATCCCTTAATAAATTTTAAAATTAAAGTTTTGAAGCTTTGTTTTATTCATCATAAATTATTCTCGATTCAGTGGGGAAGCATAATTAAGATGAATTAAATATCGCTTAATCTTTAGCATAACAACTAAATATGTGCTATGTCTAAATGTAAATTGTTATATGAACTTCCACAATTGACAACTATGTCAAATTTATTGCTGATGTTTTTTATCAATGTGTTAGAGGTTTAAATTTGCATTAATTGATCTATAAATATAGTAATAGCTCTACTGCTTGTCCCAAAAAAAAAAAAGAGTATTGAATGAATAATTGGATAATATTTTTGGATAATTGTTTTGTAGAATTAATTAAAACTATGGGAAATATTGCAGTGTAAAGACACCTTCCCGGAGCCAACAAGTTTCAACTAAAGGCAGTATTTGGGCCCACAATTCATTGCCCTTAATCCGTCTCTTATTTGCTTAAAGTGCCATTTTAACAAATAAATCGCACTGGCAGATTGCATTTTATCATTTGGTTCAATAAGACCAGTTCTTTCCCTTTTTGTATCTAATCATAGCTTTACACCTTTGATTGTATTTCATCAAACAAATGATGATACAATAAAAGTATGAAAACCTGCATCATCTTTCCTATTTATGAGCAGGGGCAGAGTTAGAATGTTGTAAAAGTTTAGGATGTCGTAAAAGTTCAGCCGAACCATCGTCATAAAAAATTGCACTATATATATAAAGTCAATTTTTCACATGTATAAGTCATCTCGAAGAAAAATTACACTATTTATATAAGGTAATATTTTTAAAAAAATTTAATGTACATATATAGATTTTAAATCCCCTAAACCTGATTTAGGGGGTCGAAAATTCACTTTGAGATTTCAATTCCAAATCACGGACGCTGCATTTTTATTTTTCAAACCCCCGTAGTGAAAAAAATCTTAGATCCACCACTGCCCCTAAGTGATTTTTTTTGGCTCCATCACTATTTATGAGTACATATCAAGTTTAATTTCCTAGTCATATTGTGAAATTACTGAGTGTTAATTTCCTAAGTGAAATTTTCTGGCTCCATCTCTAATTTAAACTGCTTCATGTATATGTCAGTCTTGTTCATCAGCAGCATCAGTACCAAAATTTGGGGCATGGGATGAGAAAGATCCAAAATCTGGAGAAGGATTTACAGTAATTTTCAACAAAGTTAAAGAGGAAAAGCATATTGCAGCTTCTAAGTTCCCTATGGTGCAGCCACATTCAAGCATGCCTTCATCACATAATCAAAAAAGAAATGCTAAGTCAAAGGTATATCTCCTTCTTTCAGAATATTGCTAAAATACATAACAAATGGAAAAGAAAAAGTTATAAATGTGAAGTTGTGAACTGGCGAAGATCCAGAATTTGAAGTTTATATGTTTTTATAGTGACCTCAACAATCAAATATTTATAGATAGATTTTTGTGAATTTCTTAATATATAAATATGATTGGGATAAAAGTTACTGAATTCATGTGAACCAGTAGCTAACAATCTAAATCCCCCCTTGACTCTGCACACTCATGACTAGATGATGTATATGAAAAGTTTTATTTAACTTTCTTCAGCTCGAGCAAGAGATAGTGGTGGATGCAATGGAATTCATGTTGAAGTGCGTGACCATCTCGTTTAACACTTCAAAATGGTATCAAACCAAACAGAGTTTGGGTTGAAGCCTCATCGGCTCCTATTTTTGTTTCCCGCGTGCTTGGCTCATGAAAAGGAATAAAATCGTACATGGCGAGGCATGTTGGAAACATAATTAAATAAATAAAAATGATAATAAAATTGTAAGCTTTTAGATCATATGATTACACACTTCACCACAAATAGCTTCACGAATGATGGACAATACAGTGATTCTCACATGTGTCCCATTGGTGAAACCGGAATATGGAATTAAATAAATTTAGTAACTTTACTTGTATTCAAAATTTAGTAATAAATTCCTTTTATTTTAATTTTTTATTTTGCAGGTATTTTGCTGCCTTTTTTGAAGATTCACAAGCTCAAGTCAATTTTTTTGTTTTGCCTTCTTTCCTCTTCACTCAATAGTGTAAGCAAAAATTGAAAGATGATGGAAGAACTTGTATTAACGTTTATTATGGAAGAACAATTGATTACATTTTGCTCAAATTTTGGTCATTGTATGTTTTATTGATCAGAAGATGGTATGTGTTCTGCTGACAATTTGAAATATACACCCAAAGTCGTGGTGGGATGGGGAAGATCTCTTCCCCTTAATTAGTTGTGTCGGGTTTAAACTCTAGAATGAATAAAATCCTAACAAGGAATGCTTTCTCATTTAACAGTCTTACGCAACGGGAATTCGGATTGGTCAAGTAAAAAGTAATTGCACGTTAACACTTTATTAATACTTATGCGAACCCGATGTTTACACAAAATCATACTAGTTTGTCATAGTGAAGTAATGTGTATAAATTAACTATGGTTTAGTGAAAGAGTATATGAGAAGACATTTATCGTATATTTCTCGAATTAGTATAACATTAGGTGCGGATAATTTTTTTAATACACTTTAGTAATACTATAGTAGTAATACTTATAATTATAATAATAATAATAATAATTTGAATAGGCAGTCCTCCAATGTCACACTCATTGCTGTCTCTTCTTTCGGCTGTTTCAATTTGAATTTCAAATTTAAAGATTACTGGATAAGTAAGAATTTTTTCAAAGATTCTTTTCAAGTCAATTCATTCTAATCCAAAATTTTGAATACAACAACGACAATATTATCCTAGACTGTGTAGAGATTTTCTTTTTTCCGAAAGGAAATTAGAATATACAAAGGAACATATAATGAAATTTACAAATATTATAAAATAAATTTATAAGAGATAAAAAAAAAAATACTCCTATAAGTTAACAATTTTATTTATATTCTCAGAGATGAAACGACCTAAATGTCTATTTGATCATTTCTTATCCGTTCTAGTTTACACGACACTATAATTATCTTATTCCAAAAAGAAAAACTGATCTATTTATATATTTTGAAATAATTTAATTTCAAATTTATCGTTTTACACTTAATGAAGAGTTTGATAGCAACACAAATAATATTAAGAGAAAGGCAAATGTCATAATATATCTACAAATTTCAAAAATCTTTATTTTTTTCTTAAATCCCGTATCGAATCAAAATATGTCAATAATTTCGAAAGGAAGGACTATATAGTCAAACCAGTTTACACCAATGTGATTCTCTGTATATTTTTGAGCTGCTACAACGAACTATTGTTATAGAGAATTTGTTTGGTGTGCGGGATGAGATAAACAAGTATATTCCATGAGTTGGGATATTTCATGGACTTATTTTATCTCACCTTCTATATGGGATAGTAACTTTACCATTTTAGTACAAATGATGGAATAAAATAATCTTGGGACTAATTACTATTCATAATCGAACGCGGAATAACAATAGTCCCGCATCTTATCCCAAAAATATTATCCTTATCCTGCCAACCAAATGACCCTGAGTTTTATAACAACACGCATATTAGTATATGTCTAAGACAATAAATTTCAAAAGTCATATAGTCACGTAAATATTATGACATGTTCACAAATTTCTTATAGTCACGTAAATGTTATGACATGTTCACAGATTACAAGTGTCAAAACATTTTTTTTTTGTTTAAACCTGTCGAATCAAAATACGTCACATAAATTCATACAGAGTATATAAGAATGACTGAATGCACATTTGAATTTAGAGCCCGCACATTTGAACTTAGAGCCTGTTCTGATTGACTTATTTTAAGTATTTTTAAGTCAAAATAGCTTTTAAGTACTTTAGCAATGTTTGGATAAATAAAAAGTGCTTATAAACATTTGTTTTTAAGCCAAAATCAATAAGCTAGAATTCTAACTTATGTAAATGTATTTTTTTTTTTTTTTAAAAAAAAAAAAAAACCCCTCAATCCCATAACGACATCGTAAAGCTTCCTCAAATAGCGCTCCTATCCGTTATAAAGAAAATGCCGTAACTATATTCCCTCTTTCAGTTCTTTTCAAATTTCAAATTACTGAAACCATACAGAGAAAAAAAAAATGGAGATTGTATCAGTTCCAATTTCTTCATGTTCTAAAGAGGATCAAAAAATATACCAAAACTGGTTCAATTTCATCGATTCAGGTACATTTTTTCTACATTTTTCATCTGTTCTGTTACTAACAACTATTTGTTTTTACATTTTGGATGAAACCTTATCGATTTATTGCTTTGTTTTTGGATTGTATACGCAGATGGCGATGGTCGTATTACAGGAAATGATGCTACTAAGTTGTTTTCCTTGTCGAATTTATCGAGACCTGAACTTAAACAGGTAATATATATATATATGTGTGTGCGCGCGCGCGTGTGCATTTTTGTTCGTATTTATTTGTTATTTATGCATCCATTAGTAATAAATAGAAATACTGGCATAGTTGTTTTGATATTTGTAAGTTGTTTTCGTTGTAGGATATAGTGAGGCCTTATTGATTTATATATCTGATTTATAGATATACGTATATATACGCAAGCGCATACATAGAGACATATATGTATATGTTGATATTTGGACTTTAGTTTTGTGTTTCGTTCATATTATTTGTTATTTATGCGTTGATTAGTAATCTATGTGCAATTGTTTATGGATTATTTGAATATTCAAATTTATTTAAGGCCTGAATTCAAGGCCTGATTTTTGTTTTATTTTTGGTAAAAAATGAGACTTATGATTGTTTTTTTTTTTTTAATACGCGATCTCTTTACCTTTCCAAGCCTTATTGATTTATACATCTGTTGTTGAAGTTTAATGTATAGAGTAGTGAAAGCTTAATTCAAATTTTATCTAAGTTTCATTTACTGTGCCATCCTATGGTTAACAATGTATACCAATACCATTTTTCCCGATGAAAATGCCAACCAATGAAAAAAGACTGCAATAAGTTTAGGGAATGTTGAGGTTCTTTATTGTTTTAAAGCAACATTTGGACTGTGTTAGCAGCTTTTGCTTGTTAGTTGACTTCCTAGATATATGCCTTATGGGATAGTGTTAAATGACATAAGGTAGGGGAAAGGTCTGCGTACACACTATCCTCCCTAGACACCCCCCACCCCCCGCCTTGTGCGATTATACTGGGTATGTAGTTGTTGTGATAGTTTTAAATGACTAATTTTCAATTTTTGTGCATGAAGGTCTGGGCAATCGCAGATTCTAAGCGACAAGGTTTTTTGGGTTTCAATGAGTTCGTCACTGCAATGCAGGTTATATTTGGCACTAACCAAGTCTTTTTCTTCTATAAATTCTGTCTAAATTGATCAGATGGAACTTAAATTCATTTTTTCTTCGATTGTAGTTGATCTCCTTGGCACAAGAAGGATCTGAACTCAGCTCTGATCTCCTTAGGAGCAATGGTAATGCTTCTTGATCATTATTTATAATCCATTTGAAGCATTTATGGTCGTAGAGCCACAAGGTTAATTCAAGCTCAAATATGTGAGCCGTATTTTACTGTCGATGTGTTAAATAGAGGATGGATTATGATCCAGATATTTCGTAAATGACTATCTTATTTTGAATGTTCACATTCATTATATACACTTGAAAGGATTTACTGACTATCTGCTTAATGACCTACTCAATTTTCAAAAAGTAAATTTATAGTGAAACATACTTACTATAGCATCAGTTATCCAATAAAAATTATGCACATCTCACAGTCATTAGTGTGAAAGTGACAGATTAACACATTTCAATGGTTGTTACAAGTTTTAGATGTATTTTGTTTAACGCAGTAGTCAATTGGCTGTCATGGTTATGAAAACATATGAGAGTCTCATAATATACTTAATTCTTGTTTCCTTTTCTCTTGTTTATTTTTGTAGCTAATATGGAGTTTTTGAGTCCTCCATCGATGGAAGGTTTGGATGCTTTATTGTCCGTAAGTGCTTCGACAATTCCATCTTATTCTTCTATTGGGAACTATAAGCCCTTGGTAATGTATGGTTTCTTTTTTGCCTCACAGAAGACCGATGCTTCGTTGAGGAAAAACATGATTGAAACAAATGGTCAGTATAAAGTGTTATTTCACATCTATGATGCTTTTACTCAAACAGGGGGAAAAAATTGTAAGCTGTCTTGGCTAAATTATCTAACTTGAAAAAGGATACAGGAAACATACAAGTGCAGCCACCGCCACTAATCAGCTTGTTTTCCAGAAAATCTAGAAAAAAGGTGAGTTTTGATTCCTTTGGGAAGTTAATGTGAAATCTTAGTTTACATACTCCAGATTGGCTCTAGATTGTGCTTTGTGTTATTTTTTATTTTTTTTCTAAATTTGTCTTATAATTATATCTCTGTTGTTAGTAACTCAACTAACTTGGAGAACCAAAAGTCCCGCAAAGCCTTGTCCCTCAACGTAGTATTAGTGTCTTTACTACAAATTGGCTATTTAGGTATTTTTCTCAATTTTACTGTTGACCTTTTTCTTCTCGATTTTGCTTCAGATCCAGCCTTCTCTTACTGCTGTTACATCAGTAACTGATGGTTTGAAGAGACTATACAATGAAAAGTTGAAGCCACTGGAACTCATTTACCGCTTTAATGATTTTGCATCTCCTATTTTGGTAAGTAGATGAAGAAGCATACTAATTTTGTCTTGCTAGTAGTACTTTTCAACAACCTTATAGATGTCAAACTTGTACGTGTATGTGCTTATTTTTATCTGTTATCATAGACGGAGAGTGATTTTGATGCCAAGCCTATGGTCATGCTTTTGGGACAATACTCGACTGGAAAAACCACTTTCATCAAACACTTGCTAAAGTGCAATTATCCAGGTTTGTAACATCATGTCCAACTTCTCTATTTATATTCTAATACTGGCCATTTTTTACCTAATGGTTATCCTTCTATTTGTTCTTTTCTTATGTCTCTTTTGGTTGAAATAGGTGCTCACATCGGACCAGAGCCAACAACCGACAGATTTATTGTGGTTACGGTAAATAGGGAATTGTAATAATAGTAGTAGTAGTAGTAGTAACACTAATAGTCCTTTACAGACTTTCCTTTCTATACTTTGTTTAAGGTACTATTTTCTCATTAGCCTTGTGGTGATTCTTTTGGTCAGTCTGGTCCAGATGAACGGAGCATTCCTGGCAACACTATTGCTGTTCACGCGGACATGCCATTCACTGATTTGACAAAGTTTGGTGGAGCATTTTTGTCAAAATTTGAGTGTTCCCAGTTGCCACATTCTGTGAGTCAATATCTAGCAATTTATTTTACTTTATCCTATTGGTCACTACCCAGTGTAATCCCACAATAGTGGGGTCTGGGGAGGGTAAGATGTACGCAGCCTTACCCCTACCTGGGTAGGGAGGCTGTTTCCGATTGACCCTCGGCAACCCTCCTCCTTTATCCGGGCTTGGGACCGGCAATGTGAGCGAGCTCACACAGGCGGAGTTATTTTACTTTATCCTATTACGAAGCGTAATTTAGTAATTCGTCTAATTATGTTTATTCCTTCATAGCTCCTTGACCATATTTCATTCGTGGACACTCCCGGAGTTTTATCGGGAGAGAAGCAAAGGACAGAAAGGAGTTATGATTTTACCGGTGTCATCTCATGGTTTGCTGCAAAATGTGATATGATACTCCTCTTGTTTGACCCACATAAACTTGATATTAGTGATGAATTCAAACGAGTTATATCATCTTTGAAAGGCCATGAGGACAAAATACGTGTTGTATTAAACAAGGCGGATCAAGTTGATACTCAACAAGTAAGATATGAGGATTATCAATACATAATTATCTTTTCTTCGCTTTTTTATACTTCACAAGATCATTTTGCTTGATGCTGAAAGCTTCTTTGCCAATTGCTTGTTATGGCAGCTAATGAGAGTTTATGGTGCATTGATGTGGTCTCTTGGGAAAGTTCTGAACACACCCGAAGTTGTGCGTGTCTATGTAGGGTAAGAGAAAGGTCTTTATTTCCATAGTTATCTATATTTTGAATAAATTGCTGGATTACTTAGAGATTTGCTTACAAATAATCAATAGGCTAACACCTTTTTGTGCATGATTTAACATTTTTCATCATATCATTTTTCACATCGTGTCTAATAAGTTCTCACGTCTTTTTATTTTGTAGCTCTTTCAACGACAAAGCTGTCAATGAAGAAGCTGTTGGTCCTATGGGAAAGGATCTTTTTGAGAAAGAGCAAGACGACCTTCTTGATGACTTGATAGATATTCCAAAGAAGGCTTGTGACCGTCGAGTAAGATCACCTCTTCTTACCCATTGGCATTTCTATTTGTTTACCATTGTGTACCAGATGGTTAAGGAGTCTTAATACAAGTTTTGTACTATTTCAGATCAATGAATTTGTTAAACGTGCCAGAGCTGCTAAGATCCATTCCTACATTATTAGCCATCTTAAGAAGGAGATGCCTGCATTGATGGGCAAGTCCAAAACACAACAAAAGCTTATTCAGAATCTTGATACCGTATTCGAAAAGGTCTTTTTCTGAACACACTTACGCTTGAAAGGGATCTCTTTATATTTCTGAAATATGCTTATATTGAACTTACATTTGTTACACAGGTCCAGAAAGAATTTCGTTTACCAGCTGGTGATTTCCCGAGTGTGGATCATTTTAGGGAAGTTTTAAGTCATTACAGCATCAATGATTTTGAGAAATTGAAGCCTAAAATGATTCAAGCTGTGGATGACATGCTCAGTCATGACATCCCAGAGCTTCTCAAGAACTTCAGAAATCCTTATGAGTAAACTCCCAAAATGTTGCTGTGCACCACTTCAAGATGGGTTGAGGTTGAATATTTTTTAGATGAATGATGATTCCGAATGTTACTTTTTATCTTGATGTATATTTACTTAAATTTCGTGCTTTCTTTTGCACTGTGAATTCAAACTTCATTCATTTCAAAGTTAAGATAATCTGGCAGTTACATTCTTTCGACGAAAATCTGTTATCTTGAGCACTCATTTTTGTTCTATTTTGCAATAGTACAGGAGCAATTTTTGGCCCTTTTACGTTTATTTTATTTGCTTCTGTCAGATTATTCTTCATTTAGTTGACACTCTACCTCCCTATTCTGGCACTTGAATGTTAAGACCTGTGTTATTATAAGGAGTCTACGATATTGTAATGGAGCAGATAAGTTGCACATACACAAAAAATAGAAGTTGGAGAGCAAATTACTTTGGGAACACTTATGCAATCAGTGAGGAGGATAATTCGGATTCAATTCTTTTTGTTATATCGGGAGAGGGTGAAAATATTATAATTTTGATTAAATGGGCGCTTTATCAATGATTTCATGGGATCTGAATACCCAGAAAGATCAAAGTATGTGATGACGTTTAATCAGTTATATTATAAGAATCAATTCCCTTGGCTATGTTATTTTCTGTATTATTGTGCTGGATTAAATTATGAGTAACACAAAAATAATATGAAAAGAAATTTGTCTGCTAAACAACTTAGCATTTCTAGACAAGAAGCAGAGTATGAAAGAAATTTGAGGACTTAGTTTTTATGCTACTTCTCTTTTTCTTTATGTTAGCTAGTTGTTGCACATACACATTGTCGGTAGCAAATAATGTAAAAAGAAAATCATTAAAACTGAAGCCCTTTTTTTTTCTTCAAAAATCCAACTATGATGAAAGATAAATACTTAAATTTCTACCATAATGAAAATCCCAACTAAAATGAAAGATGGCTAACAAAAGTAGAAAATTAAAATACCAACTAAATGAAAGATGATGCTAACAAAAGTAGAAAATTAAAATCCCAAAATATCTTTTACTTCTCCCTAAATTTTCTCCCTTTTTAGTTTTTAAATTTATATTTCCCAACTATGAAATGTTTTGTAGTAACATTTTCTTAATTCATTGAACTTATCAACCATTTAATACAGACAAAAACAGGAGTGGCCGTGTGGTGGTTTTTTACAATACTAGTAATGATTTGCCCCTACTGAACACGAGCCTAATATATGATATGATTTTTAATATTATTATTTCTATTTGTAATCTTAAAACATGTCAAAATATTTATGTAACTAAAAATTTCTTGTTAAGTATAAAATGACGAATTATTTTCAAATTTAAATCATTATCGTTCTTCTTAGAACAAGCTTAAGAAAAAACTACCGCCATATAAATTAGAAAGGACCGGAGGGAGTATTATTTATTTCGTATAAGCAGTTTCCTATCATTTTTATTTGAAAGCTCATACCACAAAATGCAATTTGTAAATGAAGTGGTCTCATATGTTAGATAATAAAGACACCTACAAAGTTAACTGTATTTAAAGTTATTGAAATGTTAAGGAGGGAAAACGTTGAAGTTCAACATTAGAATGGTAATATTTTAGTTTTTGTTGGAGTAGTTTTAATTGTAACCTTACTATTAAGTTCACAATTGTTTGGAAAAGTAAAAAAATTTAAATCACTTCTGCTGTCCAAAGTGTCGATTTGTGAGACAATGCATTAAAAAGTCCCTTTTTTTTTGTTTTTTTTTTTGTTTGGTTAGATTTGGATTCCAAGAAGAAAATCACAAGCCGGCTTTTTTATTCAATAAAAAAGAAAGTAAAAGAATTTTAAATCCAAAAATAAACTGACATGCCACTTGTTATTAGATTGGGACTCAAGCAGTTTAAAAGTTCTTGAACTTCGTTATATTTATAAACAAAAAAAAGTAAAGGGATAAATTAAATACAATAAGATCTTTTTGCCACACTATTTTGACTATAATGAATCAAATGGAATAAATTTATATGACTATTTAGGTCAAATTTAATAATTTATGTTTACTGTCATTTATATCTTTTCTTCTCAAAGTTTATCATAATGTAAAATTGTACAATAAAGGTTATGATGGATGTGACTAAATTTGAATTAAATTGGTGTGACAATTTAGCAGCTCTAAATAGGATAAACTAAAGTTTGAGCAAAGAAGAAGGATATTTAGTAAGATGCCATTGTACCGCTTTTATATGTTTAGAGATTATAGGAACCCTTTTATAGTAAGATACCAACGTCAGGTAAATGCCAAAAGTGTCAATAAGGTCGGCAAGGAGGACAAGGGGAATCAGTTGGAACTGCTTCTTATATAATAGTAAGTAAATAGTACCTTTTTCGTTTTAATTTATGCGATATAATTTGACTGAATATTAAATCTAAAAAATAAATTAAGATTTTTAAATCTCGTAATTTATATATATAAGGTAAAGATATTTGTGTGATTATAGATCTTGTGGTTAAAGGTAAAAGTTAAAATTTAAAATTAAATTATTATCAAATAAAAAATATTTTAAAAAAAATGTATCAAATGATGGGCGCATGGGAAGTAGTATTAAACTCATTCCCATGGTGTGAACACACAAAATTTCGTTATCAACATCGTTAAGCATCCCAATCCAAACACAAAAACTTCACATTCCCAAGATATCAGAAGAATTAAACTATCGCACTTCAATATAAAAAAAAAAAAAAAAAAATCAGCACTTTTTCTTTTTTTGTTTCTCTTAAAAAAAAAAAAAAAAACTGAAGTGTTTGAGATTATTAGTTAGCAATGGAGAAATTTGGTAAAAGATTTAAAGGAAAAGTAGCAATTGTAACAGCTTCAACACAAGGTATTGGATTTAGCATAGCTGAAAGACTAGGTTTAGAAGGTGCTTCTGTTGTTATTTCCTCTAGAAAACAGGTAAAAAAGGGGGAAAATTTGATATTTTTGTGAAAATTATTTGTTGATATTTCATAATATCTTGTCAAGTTTTTGTGAATTCTTTATATGGGTGTCTATAATTTTGGCAAAGTTTGATTCTTTTTCTGTGTTTGATGTTTTTTTGAAAAATAAAATAAAATAAATTGTTGATTTATTTTATCTTTGTGATAATTCTTTGTTCAAGTTTTGGTGAATTCTTCATATGGGTGTCTATAATTTTGGCCAAAGTTTGATGCTTTTTCTGTGTTTGATGTTTTTTAAAACATTTTAAATTGTTGATTTATTTTATCTTCTTGTGATAATTCTTTGTTGATATTTCATAAATTCTTTTCAAGTTTTTGTGTATTCTTCATTTGTGTCTCACTACTTTTGGCCAAAGTTTGATGCTTTTACTGTGTTTGATGTTATTATTATTATTATTATTATTATTATTATTATTATTATTATAAATTGTTGATTTTTTTTTATCTTTTTGTGATCATTCTTTGTTGGTATTTCATAATTTCTTGTCAATTTTTTGTGAATTCTTCATATGGGTCTTTCTAGTTTGGCCAAAGTTTGATGCTTTTCTGTGTTTGATTGCATATTCTAACATTGGTGTTTCATCATTTCAATATTTACTGTAAATGTTCTATGAATTTTTTTCATATGGGTGTTTCTAATTTGATCAAAGTTTGATCCTTTCTGTGTGTTATTGCATAATGTGAAATAGATATTTTGTCAGTTCAGATCTTTGTTGATATCTCATCATCTCTTGTCGTGTGTTGATCCTTTTCTGTGCTTGATTGCCTATTCTAAAATGGATGTATTGGAAAATTTGAATCTTTGTAGAATTTGAGATGTGCATATTAGTGCAACATACTAATATGACATAATACATAAATAGGCCCTTAAACTTGGCTTCAGCTGGCAAGTATGCCCTTCAACTTTGACAAGTAGGCACCTCAACTTGTATAAAGTTGAACAAATAAACACAAATGCTAATGTGGCATTGACGTGGCCCTCCAATATTTATGTGCCACATCAGCATTTATGTTTACTTGTTCAAATTTATACAAGTTGAGGTGCCTGCTTGTGCACACTCAAAGTTGGAGGGCATACTTGCCAGCTGAGGCCAAGTTTAAAGGCCTATTTATGTATTAGGTCTGCTGAAAAGTGGATTTTATTTGCTTCTTGTATGTTTTGAACATATATAGATTTTTTTATTTTTTTTGAAATTGTGTATTATATTGGTTGCTTGTTTGTGCATCTGGTGTTTTGACTTGAGGTGTTCTTTTAATCTGTTTACAGAAAAATGTGGATGAAGCAGTACAGAAACTCAGCGATAGAGGAATCGAAGTTTTTGGAGTAGTATGTCATGTGGCCGTTGCACAACAAAGGAAGAATTTGGTCGACAAGACCATTCAGGTATCCCACTAGTGTACTTAATACATGTTCAATTAATCAAATTCAGAAGTTTGAGTTCATATGTATGGTATATATCTACAAGATACTAATGAACTCTCTCTATGGTCGATTTGGTATAAGCCTGGAAGTTATTAAAACCGAGATATGTATAGATATTACTCTGATTAGTGCTTGAATCCTTCATTGGCTAAATTTGCTGGTGAAAGAAACTAGACCGAGGTATACACGGAAATTAATTCGATTGGTGCTTGAATTCTTGACTGGCTAAATTTGCTGGTGAAAGAAACTAGTTAGCTTGTATTTTTTTTTCCTAGTGTGAGCATAACTATTTTATAAAGGTAGTGTTGGGCCAACTTATGCACCACCGAGTACTCGCTACCTTCCGCACCAACACAGGCACTAGGTAACTCTGCACATCAAAGCTTGGGCAAACAACAATAACAACATACCCAATGTAATTCCACAAGTGAGGTCTAGGGTAGGTAGAGTGTACGCAGACCTTACCCCTACCTCGTGGAGGTAGAGGCTGTTTCCGAAAGACTCTTGGCTCAAGTGTATCAATCAAAGTAGTTATGAAAAAGGAAATACGAAAATGAAGAAAACATGACAACTAATAGGAAAGCAGTACAAAGCATCTGGAAAAAGAACAACAATAGTGAAATATTGGGATATCCGAAACACAATGAACAACAGATGGTAATAGTTATCAAAATTAAGAAATACATGAATAAGGCTAATAATATGACAAACACGGTGCTCCAGACTACCATCAAGCCTGATCCCGCCGAAAAGCAACTAGTTACAAACCTTCTACCCTAATCTGCGACCTCCACACCTTCCTATCTAAGGTCATGTCCTCGGTAAGCTGAAGCTGTGACATGTCCTGTCTAATCACCTCTCCCAGATACTTCTTCGGCCTACCTCTTCCTCTCCTCGCATCCACTATATCCAGCCTCACACCTCCTCACTCTTGCTCACTGGGCATCTCCTCTTCACATGCCCAAACCATCTCAGCCCTGCTTTCCTTATCTTGTCCACCACAGAGGCGACTCCCACCTTGACCACACCCTTGGATGTTAATGTGAGCATAATATTCTTCAGGAATTATGATTAGGTTGTGACTTGTGAGGTTATTAATAGTTGAATGTAGATTATTTTCTACTGAGCAATTGCCTCTCATCATAGATAAGCGAACCAATTAGTTAGACTAGCAGACTCTTTTTGTGTAAAGTGAGTACCTGGAGATTCTTTCTCCTTAATTGCTCTTCGCTCATGAGTTTGATGGGTGTCTAACCGTTTCTTCATATTGGAGTGGTTGTTGGTTACTCTTTTCAAAATGGCTGCTCTCCTTGTTTGCTAGAGATGGAGCCATTTTGAGGAATCATATTGATAAAAAGTTTATGGAATATCTTGGACATCTCTTTTAGACTTGTGAAGATGTTAAATTTGAGTCCAGTGCCAGTGACTTATTAGTTATTTTCAGACCCTATAAATTCTAAAATAAATTCTTTATTTCCCACAAATTTTCTTATTCATGAGTGAGGATACTTTAATCTCTTGGAGCTCAAAATTGTTTCTTTGGAGAGTTCTTTTTTTCTTTAACCATTTCATCCTTTGTGGTTATAACTTCGTCTACTTACAAAGTGTGAAAGATGACTAGGGAATTCTGTGCTTAATCCAATTTCACTAAATTGGAACTTGTCATTATCCAGAAATACGGGAAATTAGATGTCATTGTATCAAATGCTGCTGTAAATCCTACGGTGGATGCAATATTGGAAATTAAAGAACCAGCCCTTGACAAGTTGTGGGACATCAACGTGAAAGCCGCTATATTATTACTTCAAGTAAGTCATTTGGTACGAGTAAATTCAAGAGAAAGATGTTTGATATTCGTGTATACCTCTAGAAAAGACATTATAGGATGCTAATATTTTCTTTTTATCACCTCAATTTTAATTGTTCTTGGCATTGTGCATAATATTTTACTCTTTTAACCACTTATAGGATGCAGCTCCATACCTTCAGAAGGGTTCCTCAGTTGTTATAATTTCCTCTATTGCTGGTTATCAACCACCAGCCGCCATGGGAATGTATGGCGTAACAAAAACAGCCCTTCTTGGGCTGACCAAGGTACTTATCATGGCATTATTGGCATATCAAGTCACAACATCCTATGGGGCTTTTACACAAATGGCTTTTATCGCGACACTTTTTATATTCTGTCTCCGTTAGCCTATAAAGAAAAATTCATCCAACTACTTTTAAAGGCAAAATTTAGTCTGCTGGGCTAACCATAGGCGGATGTAGCCCTTCCGTACCAAATACTAGGTTCATCTGAACCCAATACTTTTGGCACGGTGCATAAATTTATGTGGAAAAAATTACAAAAATTGCAACAAATAGTAGATATGCATAATTTAAAGATATAATGGGTTCAACAGTAAAAACCTTAAATGTTGAACTGATAAAACTTAAATCCTGGATCTGGGGCTAACGGGGACAAAATTTAAAGAGTGAAAAAGCCATACGCTGAAGATTCCCGAATTCTTATTAGTTTCCTTCTAACCTTGTGGGCTTTCAGGCTTTAGCGGCTGAAATGGCTCCAAATACTCGTGTGAACTGTGTAGCACCAGGTTTTGTACCCACACATTTTGCTGAGTTCATCACGGGGAATGCTGATTTGGTAAGTTCACGTTACTTTTAGATCTCTTATCTCTCTTTGGTTAAAAAAAAGGGTCAAATTCACAGTTTATTAACTGGACACTTATTGTCTTTAGAGGAGAGAACTTGAGGCTAAGACATTGCTGAATAGGCTCGGAACAACACAAGACATGGCCGCAGCTACTGCCTATCTCGCTTCAGACGATGCTGCTTATGTCACCGGAGAAACTCTTGTAGTTGCTGGTGGAATGCATTCAAGACTGTAGCATTTATGTTTTAGTTCCTTTCCCTGGCTTTTATAGTCTCTTATCTGTTCTCCATAAGAGGACATACTATGATGTTAAGAATCTTTTTTTAATGGTAGTGTTTAAAATTACACCTAAAATACAAGGGGTACTATGTTCTCCCCTTTTGATGTTTCTTTTCCTTGCATTTAAGAAGTATTACTCCTATATTGGAGCGATTAATGATGCATTTTCATTGATGCTGGCTTCTTTCCACAGATATGTTTCTATCAGAGTTGCTTGAACACTTCAATAATGTCTACAGGTACATATTGGAAGGGATGGCAAAATCAACCCATAAAAACACGATCCCCACAACCTGTTCAAGAATGACCTGCCCATTTACGAGCTCAGCCCATCTAAAATTGGGTTGATATGTAGCCAAAATTGATCTATGAGAAATGTTGTCAAAATGTTTTCAGAAAGATATTTTTGTAATTTGATATGTTATATAGTTATAATAAAGAAAAGAAAAAATTATTAAATACTTCAAAAATTATAAAAGAACAAACAAAGAAATTAAAATTTAGTAAGAATTAGACAGGTTGAATTATGACCTGCTTTTTAAACCCATTTCAGCCAAGTAACTTTTGGGCGGGTTACTTATTAACTCAGCCCATTTTGACCCGCTCAAATACAGCCCAACTCGTGCATTTGACACATCCTGTATCTGATCCTCTGAAAGTGGCGCATTTTTGGAAAATTCGACATGGGTGTGGAGCAGCATCTTTGGAGAGATTTAGCATCATAGTGTCAGAATTTAGAATGAGATTTACTTGAACATACTGAATTACCTGTGTGTATTAAAGTGACTTTCTATAGGAAACAAGTAGCAGGAAGAATACTAAACATCCATCAAAACAAGAATAGCAACAAGTATGATGTACAGTAACTTCCTGTGCAACAGCACCACCAGAGAATGACCTACAGCAACAGCAATCATCACTGGGAACCGGCACTTATCGTCGGATGGATCCTCGTCAGTCACCACTGCCAGTTCATCAAAATCACAGTCCCAACTGTTCTGATTCTTGAGTTGATAGTACATGTTAAAAGCATATGAGGCATTCCCGTCCGTGCTAAGATGGTTGCATGAAGAGCCATATCCCAAAGCCGTGCAATCCGAGAGACTGCACGCGTAATCAACGTTTTTGGGTAAGTCTTCTGCATTATCTACGACGTTCAGTGGTTTTAATACACACCACTTTTTTTGCATATAGTTTACACCTTCTACTGCAACCAACCCTTTATCTTTCTGCATCATCCCGGATAAATCCAGCTCGTATTTTGGCTTTCCGTCGAATTCAAACATTCCCCAATGCCTCTCAAAGTTACCTGGAGCAATACTTTTAGCATTCTCATCAATGAGGCTGAATAAATAAACCTCTATTTTCTTGCCTTTTCTAGCAGGGGTTCCTTGTCCACTCAAACAATGTTTGATTAACCCTTGGTTAAATCTCATAGCGTTTTCGATGTTTGCATTTTTATCTCCATCTGTTGGCCAGCCTACTTCTCCAACTACGATTTTCATGTCAGGGAAACCAGCTTTCTTCAACGACCATACAAGAGTATCAAAATTTGCATCAAACACATTCGTGTAAACATTACCTCCGTCCCTGACAGGCTTGACTTTTGAGCCGTCAAAAAAGGCAAAGTCTAATGGAAAGTAGATGTTTCCGTAGAGACTGAGGAAAGGATAGATGTTAACGACGAAAGGGGCATTATTGGAATACAGATATTGGACAATTTGGAGGGTTAAATCGCGTGCTTCTGGCCTGAAATCACCAGCAGAGGGAACTTGATTCGACTCGGGGGAGTAGTAAATGTCTGCATTGAAAGGGATAGTTGCTTTCACCTCTGCACCTAATCCAGCTTTGTTGATGGATTCTTGAACATTTTTTAGTGCTGGTAATATGTACTGTAGGTAAGTTCCGTTGTACGTTTCTAGAAATGGCTCGTTTCCCACTGCCACATACCTACATTCATTTGAGAGTTTGAAATTGAGAACTACTATTTAGAAATTTAAAGAGAAACTCTCAAGAAATCCTCCTAATATTTATTTTCCTGTAGTGGACAACACTGCAGAACATGCTACTTTCAAACTAAAATAAACTAACAAATTTCTGCAGTTCATTAAATCATTATCAGAAGTTGAAATTCTTGGGAGTAAATTGCACAAAGCCACAAACCTTGTATTTAACCAGTGCATATATTTTGATAAAGCAAATGAAATTACTTCAACAATCAAGAAAGCAGTGAAAGTTCCAACCACAGGAGATGTGGATTCAATTCTTATTGTCTTGATCTCGTTACGTACAATGGTTACGTCTCGGTCCTAAATAAGTTGGGGTCTCTAAATAATTGTTTTTCTATTTAGGCGGTGTTTTGGTCATTTTTAAAAAATATTCTCTTGGAAAACAAGTTCGATGGAAGTTAAAAGGCTTTTCGCACTGAGTGTCTCCTCCGCACCTTTGAACACACCCCACCCCCACAGCTCTCATCTCCACCATCCACCACCCCTACCCCCACCCATATCCTCATAGTGTTTGCCTAGATTATATACAAATGCGAACAATATTTGCTGCTATACTTACCAAACACAAGAAAACACATAAGAAAATCACTTATTTTCATCGAACAAATACAGAAAGAATCACATTTAAAGACGCTCCTAATCCAACCCCTTCCTGCATAGAGCCCATGTATTGTAATTGATCTGAACCCGTCCCAGAATGAACCTCCTGAGGCGTTTTTTTTTTGGGTAGAAGATAGTTCCCTTCATACCAAACACACCCTTAGCTCAACTAAACAAAAAATATTAAAGAAACTAGGAGGACTATCAAGAAATGATGAAAACTGAACCTGATTTTGACTCCATTTGTATAAGCATAAGCAGTGACATTAGCATCAACCCAAGAAGCAGCAATTAAAGGATCAGAACTCAAATCTTTCAACATATAATTAGGAATTGCAAGCATAACTTCAATATCACTACCAACTAAAGCATTCAAAATCACTTCATCTGCTTCAAATAATTTCACTTTATCAAAACCATTTTCTTTTAACATCTTCACAACACTATTTGGTGGTAATTGGTGAGTTGCCATTGTTCCCCAGTTCACTCCAACACTACCTAAACAACTTGATAACATACCCAAAAATGCTAATCCAAAAATACACAGAATCAAGAAATCATTGTTTTTTTGATTACCCATTATAGTTTTTCCACTTATCTACAACCCCTTTGATGAATCTTGAAAAATTTGTATGAAATAAAGTTGAAAATGGGAGTTTTTTTTTTTTGGTTTTGTGTGAAGAAATGTGAAGGAGACAGGGAAAAGTTCACAAGGGAAGTGAAGGGAATCTTGATTCAGTTATTCAGTTAAGCAGCCAGGGCCCACTTTAACACAGCTTCTAATAAAGTGTTTCTTATTCTGATTAATTTATTCATTATATCAGTCTAAGGGTGTGTCTGATACGAAAAAAAAATGATTTTTATGGAAAATGTTTTCTTGAAAAATATTACAGATTGTTTGGATGATTGTACATATTATTTTATAATATATCGTATTGTACTGTATTGTTTTGATGAATATAATGTTTGAATGATTGAGTCATTTTTTGTGGTCTCAATGTCATAATGTTATGTACCAACAATGTGAAGGATAAGCATACAATATTACCAAAAAATGAGGTAGGGTATCGCATAGAGTTATTATAAAGAAAAAAGGTAGTGCAAAGGGTAAAATAAGATGATTAAATACTAATTATGGGCAAGATGGGGAAAAATAAGATAATGACTCGATCACACTAAATCGATTGTTACACGAAATGACATTTTTCATCATTACATAACAAATTTGACAACACAGAACGATAAATTTAAGTAACAATTAAAACAAATATTATATTTAAATAACAATAAGTACATGTAAGTAACGGCCATCCAAGCGAGAAATGGTATTCTTACATATTTTCTTATATGGTGGTACACAGAAAATATTATTTTAACAATATTTGGATATAATTAGGCAAATACTGTAAAGGATAGGGTAGATGTAGGGGTGTGAGGGGTGGTGGGGATGGTACCATCGGGTGAGGTGTTAAAGGATGGGAGAAGACAATCAGTGTGAAATGATATTTATGAAAAAAAAATTCCTACTTTCACTAGAGAAATCATTTTCTTTATTTTTAAGAATTTTTTTTCTAAAAAAAATCATTAAAAATTTTAATTCACCAAACATAAAAAATATTCTTTTATACCTTAAGTGTAGCACAGACAGTGTTTTCAGAAGCGTTTTCAGGGCGGAGTGTACCAAAAAAGCTTCGGGCGCAAATGAAAGGCGTAGATCCATAGGGCGTACGACCTAGAATTTGGGGCGTAAGTCCTGGGCCCAAAAGCGTAAGCCCCGGGCGTTAATTTAATTTTTTTGTTTTTTGGTTTTAAAAGTCCTTTTGCTATAGGTTATGATTTTTATTATTATTGTAATAATATTTATACTTTATATTATTATATTATCATGTTTTCATGTTGTAGTGATTTTTCTTAAAATATATAAATAAATAAATAAAGCAACTCTCATAGACAACTCTCGTAGAAAATTACACTGCCATAAATAGTTTTTTTAGATGATTATGTATGAAATTAATATGATAGAGATTTCATAGCACTATGTTCCTGAAGAAACTTCATCCATTTTTTTGTCATTGCTCTTACCCTTCTTCTTCTTTGAATATATAAATAAAAGTCAGTGCAAATATTTGTTGAGGGTGAGAAGAACTAATAGATTTGGATATTGATGATGAAATGAATGAAGATTTCATTTTAATGATTATCTAGGCTATTATCATTTTTTTGTGTTGTGATCTTTGTCAAATAATAATTATAATAATTCTTTTTATATTATTGGTGATTTATTTGAATTTATTTGCAGAATTTTAATGAAAATTTTACATTCGCTTATTTTTTAATAATAAAATTATAAAATTGAAGATACATGAGACATACGCCATGTAGATTCATGGGATTTACGCCCGTGTCTCGGGGCTTATGCCTAGCCTCGTGCCCCCGCCTTTTAAAACACTAAGCACAGAGTTGAGGAAAATAAAAGAAAAAAGTTTGATATTATCATTTGCCGAAATTTAAAGGAATTTAACAAATTTCATAGCAAATTGGAGACGTAGACTACTTAAGGGCTAAGGCTATCCAAATTAAAGTAAATATTAAACTCTTTTTTCCACATTAAATTAATTGAAATGTACCTACTATAAGATTAAAGTCAACAAACTTCAACTAAAGTTATCGGTGATGGAGTTTTTCATCATTATAGTGGGTAAACTTTTGGGATTACTAAAATCATGTTAAAGGAAATTTTATCGTTAATAGTGGATGATGTTAAGTAAATATTGGTTAAAACTGAACAAGATACAATTACTTTAACGCGACAATTTTGTAACATCACTTTTATATCTGGTAAAATTTAACGAATTTATTATTATAGCGAATAAAGTTCAATTATTTTGATGTGACAAAACATAATTTAATTGGTTTACTTTTATAATGGATATAGTTTAAAATTTAGTGTTAAAAACTAGCCAGCTTGTCAACTTTTCTTCTTTTTCTCCTTTTAATCAAATAAATTGTTAGTTGTATATATATTTTTATACCTTAAATTGTATTTTCTGTTTCAAATCTCATTCCTTCTGGTAGCACGGAAAAGATGTTTCACCCTTAATCAAAGGTTTAGGTCCCAAGCCGGGGGATAAAAATCTAATAGAACGTACTTCCTCCTCTAACAAAAAATCTAATAGAAAGAACTTCCTCCTTTAACAAGCCTTATGCGACTCGGATTTTAGATTAGTCGGACTTCCTCCGCAAGGTTCGTCCATGAAGAGCTAGTCAAGGCCTAAGATCAAGCCGAAAGGCATAGTCGATATGCAACATGTGAGTATTCTCGTACTACCCCTTGTTGGCCCCGAGGGACGGAGGAAGCTAGGTTAGCCTAAAGATGCTTATCTGTTCATGAACGTAAACCAGATAAAAAAAGCGAAATGAAACGATAAAGCAAGCTATGAACATATATATAAACATAACAGTTAATATACATAATGCAGCTAAAAACAAACTAGATATGCAATCTTACACCATACTACAAGCTTAGCTGCTCAAGGGAGGAAGGCCCTTTTTTCTTCTCTTCCCTTTAGGAACTGTACTATAATAACATCGAAATACATAGGACAACCAATTTCAGAGACATCAAGAAAACAGTTTTGCCTGTTTCTATTCTGCTATGCAATCTTACATACACTTGAATATTTGCATAGGAACCAAACAAGGCGCAACTTCGCTAGCCTCGTCATTGCCATCGGTTGCACTTTTTTGCCATATCTCGTGGAAGTAGTCACAATTGGTAGTATACCTATACAGGAATTACATCGGCATTCTGAGTATCGTCACAGGTCAAGATGAGACCTTCTACGTACGTTGGAAGAAGACAACAGGTCCATTGACAGCCTGTTGAAATAGGCTCAGCTGGTGGAACAATCATTAGCAAGTTGTCTTGGCGCCTTACAACGCCCATGACACTTACGGTGCTCCCTTCTTTGATATAACTGTAATTTTCATGCGATCAGCAAGAACCTTATAGCTTGTTTGACCAAATTGTTAAAATCAACTTATTTTGAAAAATGCTTTTCTACAAGTCCTTTTCAAAAATGTACTTTGCGTGAAGAAGCAGTTCGTCAATTAGTGTTTGGCCAAGTTTTTAATAAGTGATTCTATGTGTATTTTCTCAAAAGTACTTTTCAAAACCGTACTTTTGGGGAGAAACCATTTATTTCAAGCAGCTTTTGCTTCTACTCAAACACTTTTTCTTCTCCTAAAAGTTTAGCCAAACACCTCAACTTTGAAAAAGAAAACACACTTTTGGCCTCGAAGAAGCTTGGCCAAACAGTCTATTAGTCTCGGGAAGCTTTCACAAGTTGGATAACAGAAGCACATAATCCGTAAGAAATAAATACAAGTTTTTCACGGAATAAATTCAACTTACCCTTCTTTCAGCCGCATTACACGTTCATCACTGGAGAGGCTCCGATCAGCAAGCCACCTTAGGAAGTTGGGAGACAACTCCCTGTTACTCCCTGTTATATCAACAACTGTTGTCGGTTTTACAAATGGGGCCACCTTTGCTCCATAGCCTGCCTTAACCAGCGCTCTTAATCCAGACTGGAAGTCTGATATATAGAAATCACCAACATATTTCTGTTACCAAGAGACATACAGAAATCAGCAACATATATAAGTTACTCATTAGACATAATTTTTGGAGTCATGACCAGTATATAATCCTGGGATGAGGGGGCGGGACAAGTATCAATTGTCACCACTCGTTATGACCTATAGGAGTTAATAGTACAAATTTTTGTGTATCAGAAAGTTAAGTATCAGAAATAGTAATAGGATTAGCTTTAGCAAAATCTGACCAGTAGAAGTCTAGGAATTTCTGACAACTTAAGCCTAGAAGTTGGCATATGATGTTGGTTACAAGACCTTTTGACTCTATGAACTCGCACCTTGAACATAGATAGTCCATGGCCTTATCTGCCCGGAAATCCAAAATTTCAGCTTGAAGCTTAATGTAACTTAATTCAAGTTCCCACGTAATTTTTTTTTTTAATGACACCACAGCTTATGGCACCTCGACTATTTCAGGTACCTGCTACCTCCCAACAGCACAAGTACCCGATAACCTCTTGGAAGCATTTGTATAAACTTCTGACGAGGATGAAATAATACAAGTATCAACATTAACTATATTGATACTGAGTACTGGGACCAAATCCAGAATTACTCAAATAGTTGATATGCAAACCAACCTCCGAATGCCTGCGTCCCCAAGAAAAGCAACGGTGTCTAGGATGTGCAGATTTTCCAACCCAACCTTTATATTTGTGCAATTCTGTAGAAGCATATACACATCTTGGTATTCGCTGAAAAGAAGTTTCAAGAGGGATACTGCCGCAGGTGACAACCTACAAAAAAATAAATTATATTACTCCCTAAATAACATCCTTGGAAGTTTGCCATATCCGGAATACAAGATTTTAATGGAAGCACACTATGACAATTCAGAACAAAAGTTAAATACATTATGGTTTGTTTCCACGGGCTCCTCAGCATGGATGAACTTTTCTTTTCTCAATAAATACTTTCCACGAATAGGACTACAAGGAATTCATTAGTAGTATAATGGTAAAATTTTGATACGGTAGCATAATGGTAAACTTTCTGTGTGCATTCCTTTTTACGCCTGGGAGAAGCTAAAGTAATTATATATATTAGAATAGCACCAAAGGATGTGCTATTACGGTGTATAATAGAGCAAAAGAAACGAAAGTGTTCCCCGTCTAATCTTGTACGGAATCTAATGTTATAGAACTGTTTCATTCAGTTACGTGTTCCATCTACACCATAAGCAAAACAAAATATACAGTTACTATGTGCATTCAGGCAAAAACTAAATTGACACCCTAAAAGGAACATTACAAGCAAAATAAACTACATTGCGATCTTCTCCGCCTTTAGAAGTTACTAGGGTCTGATATGGTCTAAAAGTTCTCACCACTAAAAGTTCACAAGAATTAATAAATTTCCATCTAAATTCCAAAGAAAGAATAGAATTCAAGCAGGTGTCATCGACTTTATCATACTCCAAATATTAAAACACGGTTAATTTATACTTAATGATTTAAAAAATTAACATGATTTCAACAGAAGATTAGCTTACACTTTGAAAACTACACCTGGTAGTTGCTACCTCTCCCACCAGCTTAGGATAAAGGTGTTACAAGACTTAAATAAAGCTTATAATGAAGTTTCCCTTTCCAACATTATTTGCAATTCAGGAGGTATGGTTTCCATAGCGACTCAAAGATGAAGTCCAAGAAAACTGATTCTCTTAATGCAACAATAATTTAATACCGTAATGGGAAAAGTTTGAGGATACATATTTATGTAGATTTTACTCAAAACACTATAAGATACACAAATGTTGTACAATAATTGGATTACCACATTAAAAGCTAACTTGACACCCTTTTTACTTCGTTCGTATAAAGAAAAAATAGTTCTCGACTCTTTTGGTATGGCTGTTTTGGATAATTCTTTTTTTTTTCTTTTCCTTTTTGTGGAAAGGCTGGATCGTATTTGACAAATGTGCATTTCGGAAAACCACTACATGAGGGGATTATAGAAATGCAATAATAAGACCTATTTATTCATTCTATCAGGTTATTGTGAAATGAGAACTTAAATTATACATCATAATTTTACACAAGTAAATGGTTTCCCTTTCAAACTTGCCTTCATACCAAAGGAATCTAGATTCGGGAGTAAAAGAATTAATCTTTCAAGCTTTCCTATAGTAACAAACTCGAATACTCGCTTCCAAGTTCACTTTTCATGTGGATTCAAATGTACTTAAATTTGAATTTTATTTAATTTAATCTTGAGATCGGAAAGTGGATAAAAGAGGAATACATGTATTGCAATTGGACACTCTGACAATTAAACATCAATTGTCGCTAAGTTACAAATTTGATAAATTAACATGAGAAAGACTTTAAAATGTATGGCCCTAACAACATCAGGGCATTAGTTATCTATTGGCATAAGAATCAATCAAAATAGAACACTTCCCTTCTAATTCAATATGTTACGTCTTCCCTTTCTAACGAAATTAATGGAAGAACTCCACAAATGTTCAGATTCAACTAACAGCTGAAAATGGGAAGAAAATATATTGGCCAATCAAAATTATTAACATTTTGATAACAAGGGAGGAAATTCATTAAAAGGGGAAAGGCTTTCTTAAAATCTGACTAATGACAGGCAGAATGGATTTATTAGACTGTATGCATTCTATAGGATGCACTTCTAATAGTTATATAAGTTCCTTATAGCAAAGTGCTAAAGGATGTGTAAAAAAGTATTGTATAGTCTAACTAATGAGAGGCAGGATGTACTTTTATTAGACAACTCCATAGGTTCCTTATAGCAAAGTGATATAGGATGTGCAAAGATGTATTCTATACTAGACAATACACAACCGCCTTAAGCTATTACTTGAAAACATAAAACTACAATTGTGGTTGTCATTTAGACCTCAGTTGGTCATAATTGAAACAAAAAGGCTCCAGAATAAGTATCAACACAAAAACTCAGATTTTGCTTAAATATTAGTTGGTTCTTATTGCCGGTTACTTTTTTAAGATTGGCTCCTACCTTCGGTAAATCTCGAGATTTGCATGATGAAGATTTTTAGAAATAATTATGAGAATCTTTCTATAAATGATATTATAAAAGTAAGGATCAAGGATTATTTTTAGTAATGTTCCTTTCGCGTGCGATACACATAAGTTGAAAAGATATCTGAAGTACTCGTGGCATTATCTAAAACTATGATTCGTAAAAGTTAATATTTAGATCAGTACCTGAATGCTACATACAATTAAAGGAAGCCCACGAAAAGCAGTACTTATTTTCTAGTGTCAAAAGAAAACACAAACAGAAAGGAAGGGCGGCACAAATAAACTTATAAGAAGATAACAGGTATTTCTCTTGTTGAATAAGTAAGGAAAGAAAATCAGATATCAAAAAGCTAGTTCTAAGTTCTAACCCTCTTATTCCTGTTCATCATATGTCTTCTTTATATATAACTAACAGTCTATTAAAACTGTATCGAGAGTATCTATATATATAAATATATACACACATCAGCATCCAGTATATATCCACTTATCATATTATATTTTCCTTCCCTTTTTTTCTTTCCTTTCCTCCCTTCCCCCCCCCCCCCCCCCCCCCCCCCTCTCTCACCTTCTAACCCACGGATAAGTACACTTTCCATTTACTCTCCTTTTTAAAACAACTATTCAACACTAAGAATCGAGTAACTTCGAATCAGTACTCTGCAGCCAACAATTTGCAAGACTAAGACACCGGATAAAGCTATGTGCTTTAACCCTTCCTTAAGCATAACTTAGGTGACTTCATGCAAAATAAATATGTTAAATTCTTTTTCCAACTCAAATCAAAGCTTAACAAAAAAACCCCAAGGACAATATGGTAAATGACAATCTTAAAACTATCATCAAAACATCCATCCTACTAAACAACCATAACTACCACCTAATGACAAAATCATGAACAACATCTAATAAGAAATTGCACATTTCAACATCACCAAACCAAATTTAACAAAAACAAATACTCTCTCTGTTTCAATTTGTTTTTCTTACTTTCCTTTTTGTCTGTTTCAAAAAAATATCACTTTCTCTAGTATCTTTTTACACCCAACATCCTACATGATATATTTAAGACCACAAGATTCAAGAGTTTTCTTTATTTTCTTAAACTCCATCCTAGTCAAAACTAAGACAAAAAAAATTAAAACAAATGGAGTACAAATTTCACAAAATAAAATAATATTATTGAAGTTTGTATGTTCCAATCTAATATGTATTTGTTTCAATTTTGTTCGTCTTACTTTCCTTTTTAGTCTGTTTCAAAAAAAATGTCTCTCTTTTTTTGGCAACTCTTTAATCCCAGCTTTGCCACATGCCACATGGCATGTTTAAGACTATAAGAGTAAAGAGGATTTTGGTACATTCTACGTATCATTAGTTTAAGATCACATAATTCCAAAAAAAAAAAAAAAAAAAAAAAATGTGTCAAGTCAAAAATAAACAAACAAACCGAAACATAGGGATAATATTATTGAAGTTTGTATGTTTTAAAGTAATACAGAAATTGACATATGAGTGTGAAATTACCCCAGTAACCTTCACATACTGTCCATCAACAGCACCTCTAAGCTCAGCATCAGGATATCTTCTTAGAAACCCCACCAAGCCTCGTTCCTTATAATTATAATTCCACAGTAAAATCACCATAACTGGAACTAAAACTCCACCAACACCCGCCAAAATTACCCATTTTTTAACCGCTACCATTAGAAAAGCACCTGCCATTAAAGCCATTAACAGCACCCCAAGTAAAACCCACATTACCACTCTAGAAACCTTGAAACCCATCTTTATATCATCACTCAAACCGGTCACAGCCGAACCGTAGACAACTTTTTTAAACGAACCAGCCGGTTCGAGCTGACCGGACCGTCGACCGGTGGTGGAACTCAACGGACCGGAGGTAATTAGACCGGTTGGTTGAATTGGAGTCATCGGACCGGAATTAGAGGAAGATGATTTCTTGGGAATTGGGCCGATTTGACCCGAATTCGGCCCGGATCTGACTGATCCACTGTTACTGTGCTGTCTAGAAGATGATGGGTGGTGATGATGTTCCCCACTACTTGAGAAATCGATACCGTACATTTTTCCAAGCTCGCCGGACTTCTTGACGTCACCGCCAGTATAAGGAACGGCACGAGATGCAACTGTGGGTTGTCGTTCCTTGTGCTGCTCAGGTCTGCCCGAGACTATTAAGCCGTTGCTCAGCTGGTGTGACCCGGTTCGAGAACCCATATGCAAAGTGAAGCTTGCAGAAAGAGACTGTTAGCTTTTGGAGTGAAGAAAAAGAAGGTGGTAGAAATGGAGAGTGGAGAGTGGGGGCAGAAAGACAGAAAAAAAATAAAAAAAAAATAAAAAAAAAAAAATATATATATATATATATATATTTAGGAGATAAAAGGCTTCAAAATACGCCTCAATTATCAGTTTTTTTTTAACTTCATATCTAAATTATCAGAAAATTGAGAAAATAATCTAAATTATCACTATTTTATTTGTAAAATAAATTTCAAATTATTCTTGACTGGTATGTGATCTATACTCTTCATTTTATATAAAAACTAGTAAATAAATTCGTGTGGCGCGCGGATATATAAAAAAAACTCATCTTAATTAGATTATGTTAACAAATATGTATTTTATTTGATTTTTTTTTAAATGAAACTTTTACTTGGAAGAATATAAAATTGATGTTGCAATCAACCTAAATTAATTCTTATTTGAAAAGAATAGAGCCTTTAAAAATGAAGATAGTATCTACAAATTTTATCGGAATTTTAATGTTAACATTTTCTCTTTTTTTATTCTTTACAAAATGATTTTGGTGGGGAGAGAGTTTGTAAAAAAAAAAAAAAAAAAAAAAAAAAAAATCTTGCATCAACATTAAAACTGTGTATGTTCTTAGAAGGTGCAAGAATAAAAGTATAAGAAAGTGAAAATTTCCGTCGATTTCTAAAGCCTCCCGTATACAAAAGACGGATTTTTTAATTTTAAGTTTATTCATTATTTCTTTAATTCATCTGATAGTTATTTATTCTCTTACTAACATTTTTACTAAGTGTTTATACAGGTATCCGGAGATACATCCCGAAGACGACACTCGGAAGGAACCCGAAGACTTCATCGTATCACTGTTTGTATTTACTTTCCGCATTTTTTAATAACTGTACAAAACATAAACTCATAGTATAGTGGAAACTTTATTTTTTGGAATGACAGGTTGATATATTTATTTACTTATCGTCTTGTTTGTTAAACTTAAAATTGTCATTCGTTTTAGGCAAGACTTAGGCCGTCAATACTTTCATAACTAGATTAAATTGACTTGGTATAAATACTTTATTAAATAAATTCACACTTTTGACGATTAGGCAAACATACTAGTCCATCCTTTATTTTATATTCTTTAATACACATTTTTTACAACATACATTTTACATTTTTTCGTACACACTAATATACCTTTTATTCAAGTTAAATCCACATTATTGACGCTAGGTATTTATTCGGTTGTCCATTTACAATCTTTTATTCTTTAAAGACATTAAATCTTTTCACTCATTTTTATACATAATTTCTTATAATTATTTTTTATCAATACTTTTTTACAATTCATTTGTTCCCTATTCTTTTGGCAGGATATTCATTAAACAGACACTCTTTTACGAAACGGTAGAAAGAAGTCAAATCGACTTCACTTTTTCTGAATTCCTTTATTATATAAGCTCTTTACACCAATGAATACTCGGGGATTCCTTTTACATTCTTTATTCACCGATATACCTAGTTATACAATTCTTCATATATTTTATGTTTGATATACACCTTTATAATTGAAATACATTTTTTATATGTTTAATATACATACATTTTTTATATATAGACACACAGTCTTTATTATATTTGATATACCTATTTTACATACTCTTATATCTTTTATACATTCTTTATGTAGTTGTATACATTCTTTATACTAACGGATATACATTCTTTGTACCAACAAATACACTTTTATAATTACGAGATACATTCTCTTTATACTCTTTTATATATTCTTTTTAATATGCATTCTTTATAAATACTTGATACTTGATATAAATACATTTTTATACACTGTATATACTTAGTATATTATCACTTAGTGTAGCTTTTCATGAAGTCATAACATTTGAAAACAGATAATAATAATGATAAACATATAGATAATCCCCCTCTAGTGTTCAGTTAAACTAAGTCTAAGGACTGTCTTCGGGCAGGCTCTAAGGGATGCTTAATACCTTCCCCTCGGGGTAAATAAAACCCTTATCTAGAATCTTATAGGTTTCGTGGACTAAAATGGACTAGACACACAAGTACATATAGGTTTCCTGATTTTTTCTAAAAAATAAGGTGGCGACTCTAACCCTTTTAAAACCAGTTAGAAGAACCGTGAAGTTACAAACTATATTGAACCCGTTCAAAATAAGGCGTAACAGACATAAATCCTTTAAAAAACGATTTGACATAAAGTTTATTAAACTTGACAAAAGGGAAATAAAATTTGTTTTGACCCTAGAATTGGTGTAGTATACACGGTGTTAGAATGTATATGTATATGATATATGTAAAAAATATAAGAATAAAAAAAATGAAAATATATGTAAATGTAAAAATAATGTATAGACAATGTAGAGAAAATATAAAGAACAAAATGTGTAAAAAATAATAAAATAAAAATGAGCATGTAATGTGATGATATTGTCAAAAAGGTAAAAGAAAATGCTTGAAAGTGTATGAAAAATATTTATAGGGCAGTGAAAAAAATGTATGCAAATTTAAAGAAAAAGTAGAGAAAATGTATGAAAAAAATGTAGAGACAATGTATGAATAAATATAAACAAAATGCATGAACAAATATAAAGACAAATGCATGAATAAATGCATTAATAAATATAAAGACAATGCATGAATAAATGTAAAGATAAATGCATGAATAAATATAAAGACAATGTATGTAATGTATATAAATATATAAAGGCTATGCATATAATGAATGTAAAGACAAGGTATATAAAAGCGTAAAGACAATGTATGAAAAAAGAAGAGAAAAAAATAAAATAAAAGAGAGAAGGAAGATGCTAGTCTTCCTATGAAAAGAAAATATGGAGAGTGTAGAGAGAAGAAAAATATATGTGAGGTAGTGTGAAGTGGTGGGTGGAGCCCGGCGGTGGATCGTCGGGGGTAGTTGGCAGCTCTTTTGGTGAATAAGAAGAAGGAAGAAGATGTTTAGGGGGTTTTCTTGGGAGGAAGAGGGTAAAAATCTGAAATTAGAGTGTGTTGTGTGTGTAGAAGATGATGAAAATAAAATTGAACCCTTCAACTTATTTTATAAAACAAAATGACCCATCTTATGGTCCAAAGAATAATGGTCTTCCCCCTCTTGTCACCTTTACCCCTTTTAACTCATGTGTAAAAAATTATTAACCAATGGATGAAGAACCCAACCCATCACTTCAAATGTTATCTTTTAAAAAGTGACAAGACCTTGACTTGATCGAATTGTTACTCTGCGTTGAAGAATTAATTGTTCCGATTTTCTCTACATCGACGGACTGTACTAAAATATAGTTAACTAATACATGTATAAATATTAATGTAAGTATAAAATATAAATATTAATGTATAAGATACAAAAATGTACTGTTATAAAATAAAGAAACAATTATTAACTGCACAAAATGATTGTATTACGCTATACATGTGCAAATAATGATTCTTGAAAAATGTCAATAAATTGATAAAACTCCTAAAATGAGGACAATTATCAATAAATCATCAAAAAATGTAAAAATGTGTAAAAAGATATTTCGTGCTCTTTAACGAATCAGGACCACCTGAAATGTTAATTTCAAACACGCGAGCCAAAATGAGGTGTCAACACTCCCTTGTTTCATTATTTCTGCCTAATGAACCGCGTCCCCGAAAATGATTTTTCTTGTTTTTTTCGATAGTTCTCGAATCAGTCCAGTATAACGTATACCTAACAAAGGAGGATATGAAAATAAATGAACTAATTAAAGGATAAACTGATAGGAATTTGAAAACAACCAACCCATCGATATAAACAACTACGCATTACAATAGTATCAACATATACTAAACAATTATAGGAGAAAGGGAAAAAGAAAGAAATGATAATTCATAGAATAATGTAAAGAACATGAAGAGGTATAAAAAGATATTGACATACATTTCCGGGACCTAATCAAGCTAGCAAAAAAAATACTTACAAACGTTTGTAATCGGATCCAAATCACAATCAATGACGATAAACAAAAACAGAAAAGCAAAATCACATTTAGCTGATATAAAATTAACCTTTCATGGTTAGTAAAGCAAGTTAATTCAATGTATAATATGCTAGAACTCATTTGAGAATCAACTCCAAAATCGATATCATATATATTATTTTATTAAAAAATATACATATGAGCATTATGACGTAGAAAACGAACCTGAAAATGATTATTGATGTGAATTGTGGTTGTTGCATCCTTTCACCCATTTATGCGAAGATAGAAATGAGAGAGGTCAATTGTACGAATAAAATTAAAAAGAAACTAATGAACCGCGTCCCCGAAAATGATTTCTCTTGTCTTTTTCGACAGTTCTCGAATCAGTCCAGTATAATGTATACCTAACAAAGGAGGATATAAAAATAAATGAACTAATTAAAGGATAAACTGATAGGAATTTGAAAAGAACCAACCCATCGATATAAACAACTACACATTACTGTAGTATCAACATATACTAAACAATTATAGGAGAATGGGAAAAAGAAAGAAACGATAATCCTTAGAATAATGTAAAGAACATGAAGAGGTATAAAAAGATATTGAAATACATTTCCGGGACCTAATCAAGCTGGCAAAACAATACTTACAAACGAAAACTATAGTCGGATTCAAATCACAATCAATGACGATAAACAAAAACAGAAAAGAAAAACCACATTTTAGTTGATATCAAATTAACCTCTCATGGTTAGTAAATCAAGTTAATTCAATGTATAATATGCTAGAACTCATTTGAGAATCAACTCCAAAATCGATATCATATATAGTATTTTATTGAAAATTATACATATCAGCATTATGACGTAGAAAACGAATATGAACATGATTACTGATGTGAATTGTGGTTGTTGCATCCTTTCACCCATTTATGCGAAGATAGAAATGAGAGAGCCCGATTTTACGAAGCTAATTTTTTTAAAAAATTAGCCAAAGTATAAGCAATAATTAATTTTGTTATTCTCCCGACCACTTGAACATATTACATGAATAAATTATTTAACCACCATTATTAGACATCAAAAGAAAAACAAAAACCTCCTAGAAAATATACAAAATCTCAAGATTGTGCACGTTAAAATTCAAACAACAATGAACTGAAAATTACCTCTGCAGAAAGAAAAGGGAGGGACATTCTTAGTGTTGTTGATTGTGCCCATATTCTTAGATCATATTTCAACGTTTTATGTAGTTTTATTTTAGTGCATAATTGATCACTAATTGCAAAATTAATTGTAGCAGTGACTATCGATCACTAATTGCAAAAGTAATAGCAGTGACTTTTGGGCTTTGTAAAAAAAAAAAAGATGAGTAATTAATAGAATGTAATTAATTAAGAAATGAATTTCCTATTTTTAATATATCACATAAATAGGAAAAAAGTCAAAAAAATGAGAAAAAAGATAACTATGAATGGTGGCTATAGAGAGGTGCCACAATGGCACCTACATGAAAATTTAAAAAAAAAAATATTTGTTTTAAAAAACAAACTGAAAAATAATAATTTTGTAAAAAAATATCAAAAATTATAGAAAATAAAAAAAAATGGTTTAAAAAATGGAAAGGTTATTTTAAAAAAAAAATCACATTTTAAAAAAAAATCAACTATTCCATTTTTTAAATCATTTTTTTCTGATTTTCTAAATTTTTTGATATTTTTTTACAAAAATTATTATTATTTTCATATTTTTTTAAAAAAATCCAGATTTTTTTTTAAAAATATACAGTTTTTTTATAACAAAAAATTATTTTTTAATTTCTATGTAGGTGCCACCATAGCATTACTTATGCCATGTGGACAATTTTTTTGAGAAAATTTTAGCTTCACTTGCTTTTTGGAGAGTGAGTTTACACATTTAGTTCAGGTGTGTTTTGCAAACTAGATAGTGATAGTTTAGGTAGTTTTCTCAACCTTATGATAGTTTAGGTAAACTCAAATAAAAAAGTGATAGTTAAGATGTGTTTTTGACCCTTATCTCTATTTTTATAATTATAAAACATTAATAGTGGCTCAACGAATAAAAGTTACTCCAGATATAACATTTACTTATTTCCAAGAGCTTCTATTGACAGAAAGGTTTGCAACCTAAAAATCTGAGATTCGCCCTCGAACTTTAGTATATTTAAAGATTTGGTTTGTTCGCGCGTAAAAACAATACGTGAATTGGGTTTAGAACGTCATGAAACCGTTCCATCTATATTTAGTTTGGGCGTTAGAGCATGAAAGCATCTTTTCTTATTATGAGATTATAAAAAGGAGCAACTTCAATATCTCAGTTATCGTGTCTATAATTAAATACAGAGTGATTATGATGGATTGAAATGATTAAAATCCTCTTTCTTAAATTTAAATTTTCGACATGGAGAACCTTTGAGCAACGTATGTATAGGAATGTAAATATCTCTAGTTCTTTGATCAAAAAGTTTGAAATTCAAAATTTGGATATAGAACCATATTGAAGTTCGAATATTGGGCATTGTCGAAACTCATCTCAATAAATGCAATTTCTTAACATTGTGATAAAATAAATCATAGTATATGATTAGAGAAGTGCATTTAACCTAAATATGGTATATTCACCTCATGCATGCTTTACATTGTAGGAGTAGTATATTAAGTAGTTGCTATAAAATAGGGTTTGAAAATACAAAGAAGGACCTGTGATTAAGATATTGACATGTGTGTCCCTGTCTATAAATTGCAGTACAACATGTGCTGTCTTTTTCCAATCTAGGAGGTTGCTAAACAACTTATTTTATTTCATATAATATATTATTTCATTTCTTTTGTAAGTGTGTTTAGGTGGAAGATTGTCAGTATGGCTCATACAATATATATATATATTTATATATATTAATTGATTAACTGTTTATGCAGTAAAGTATTCAATTTTTTTGTCCTTACAATTGTTTCTCTATTTAATTTTTGTGTCGGTAGCAAATTAGCCATTGTCACTGTAGGTCCTAGTTTGTTAAGTAAATAGACTCTTTGGAAAAAGTCACAAATTATACTAATAATAGTACGAGAAAAATTATTAATTTTGTCTTAACAGGTTATTAAATCATCGGGAAAGTGTCAAGTATACCCATGTACTATCAGAAAACGGTTAAATATACCCTTCGTTATACTTTGGGTCCAAATATACCCTTCCCGTCATACTTTGGGTTCAAATATACCCCTCTATTATACTTTGAGTCAAAATATATTCCTCTTACATGAGATATGACGTGACACTGACATTTCGGTGAGGTGGACATTACATGACATGCCACCTCACCCCCCAACCCATTTACCCCTCTCTTCCCCTTCTTCTTCCACCACTACCATCTCCTCCCCTCCATAGCCTTTGCCACCGTTAGCACCACCACACCACCATCTCCTCCCCTCCACGACCTTTGCCACATGGCATGCCAACACTGTTGACGGTTTCCAGGTAATCCTTTGATTTTTCTGACAGATTTCCTGCATCATTTGGCACTTGGTTTGTGCTAAATGAGATTCCTGTTTTTGGTTCTATGAGGGTCATCATACTTGATGGCTTGATGCACCTTCTCCTCTGTATTTGGTTAGAGAGAAATAATCTCACTTTGTTACAGGGACATGAAAAGGATGTTGCAATATTTTCATGTGTTCGAGCAAGCAAAGATAAATGGGTTGTGGAGGGGAGGAGATGATGGTGGTGGAAGAAGAAGGGAAAGAGAGGGTAAATAGGGTGGAAGAAGAAGGGAAAGAGAGGGGTAAATAGGTTGGGGTGGTGAGGTGGCATGCCATGTGATGCCCACCTCACTGAGTTGTCAGTGTCACGTCATATCTCATGTCCATTATAGACAATTTTAACGGAGGAGGGATATATTTGAACTCAAAGTATAACATAGGGTATATTTGAACTCATAGTATAACGAGAACGGTATATTTGGACTCAAAGTATAACGAGGGATATATTTAACTCTTTTCTAATAATACATAGGTATATTTGACCCTTTTCCGTTAAATCAAACGTGATCATTTACAGATTAGATTAAACCAAGCAGTTGGACTAGTGATTTCTGAATTTTAAATTAAGTCTTTGAACGTGTCAAACTTTTGAATTGATTAATGGAGTAATGTAGTAATTTTTTTTTTTAATGATATAAGGTTGACTTATCATACGATAAATTATCCAACCAACGACTTAAACAAAAAGACATGTTAAAAGATGAAGAGGAAATTATTAAATAAGGGAGTACATTTGGATCATTTTCTCGAAATATTTCATTCAGCTCGAACGAAGTGAGAGGGCGATTGAAAAAGAGACTCGAGCTAACGCGCTATCAAGTTGCGCCACATCTCTTCAATTTCTGATGAGGCAACCAGCTTTCTTTTTTGATCCCTGAGTAGCATTTCCTTTCGGCAAGGATTTTGACACCTAAAATCTAACTAATTTTTGTTGAAGCTATGTTATAGTCATGAACAAATACGAGACTTGATGAATAGCATCAAAATATACAGAATATGAAATTAAAATATTTTGGGGACGTATATGTAATTTTTGCCAAAAATATGTACTCCACTTATTGATTACGGATTCAATTGGAACCTAAAGAAGCATAACATACTACTCTATCCGAAAACTTTCAATTTGTTAAGTTATTTCAATCACTTACAAATTTTATGACTAACAAGTGGATGATAATATTTTGTTTTCTTTAAGGTAACTGAAATTACTATAAGCACATCTTGATTCCCAAGTGTAATAAGTTTAGGCAACGAGTTTAGCCGAACCCAAAATTTTACGCGAATCATAATATATATAAAAAATCGTTAAAATTTCAACAAATATGAGATTCAATCCCATGATTTTAAAATACAGTGTGTTAGTGCTAAGAATCCTAAAGATCGAACCATTAAGTTAAAATTTAGAATCCATCTCTATTTACCGTGTCATTTAGTTAGATATACTAGCAATATATGCCCGTGCGATGCACGGGCCGAACATGTTTATTCACTTTAATTAGCCAGTCTTTAAGGTTTGTATTTTGAAAATAACTTTTAAAAACATTCTAATTGTTATTATATATACAAAATGTATTTTATGTACCATCACTTTAGTTGTAATTAAAAGTCTTTGAGATGGAAAGAGTCGGACTTTTTTTATCATTATCACGACAATGAAAGTTGTTCATTAATGTAAAAGAAAATTAGTAAGAATATGAGGGGAAATTAATATTTTGATTCTAAATTTTTTCTTTAAAATTCTTTAATATTTTATATGTATACCGACATGTTGATATCCATTTCAATTAAGTAATTGTTCAGATCCAAACATAAGAACCATTTTGGTGTATATATTGGATTAAAATATTTTTATTAAATTAATTATAAAATATATTATAATTTTTTATATTAATTGTTACAAAGAAATCAAAATTAGAAAGATATACGTTACATCATTAATCAGCAAATTTTAATTTTGAAATGAGAATATAAAGTAATACATTTTATAAATGTAAAGAAACAATAATCAAAGACTGCAAAGGAGAGTAAATAAGTAAAGTATTGACAATGAAGGAAAATGGGGATAAATGTCACTCCCTCCCTTTACTTTTACTTGTCGACGTTAACATATCAAGGGACAAAAAAATCTTCTTCTTATTTTACCCTTCACATTAATTATTCATTTTCAAATCATTTTCTGGGGCTATTGAGACTATATACCAATAAATATGGATATTATGATAAAATATATACTTTATTTATTAATTTTCAAAGAACGTGCAAAGTCAAAAGTGAACAAGTTATGTGTAGGAGCATTAAAATAACTTTTGGTACAAATTTGCATTGCTATTGTTCGTCCTCTCTTCACGTTTAAAGTATTGACAAAGAAGGAAAATGGGGATAATAGAAATAGAAAAGAAGATAAATATAGAATAGAAAAATAGACTAATATTTTTAGTAATGTGGCCAAGTAATATGGACGAAGGGAGTACTTCATTTTTATTAATTCTTAAAGAACGTGAAAAGTCAAGTATAGTAATGTGGTCAAGTGATATGAGACGGAAGGAGTACTTCATTTATTAATTCTTAAATAACGTGAAAAATCAAAAGTGAAAAAGTAAAAGTGAATGAAGGAAATAAATATGTGTCGGAGAATTAAAATAGAAGTGCACACGTGTATACATGAGAAGAGAATAAATATTCAGTATTATGGCATATATCCACATGGGATTTATTAATTCTCAAAGAATCTGAAAAGTTAAAAATGAACAAATTAAAGTGTACGGAGGAAATAAATTTGTGTAGGAGAATTAAAATTGAACTGCATATGTCTATACATGATAAGAGAATAAATATTCAGCTAAAACACGAAAAATCAAAAGTGAACAAGTAAAAGTGCACGGAGGAAATAAATGTGTTGGAGAATTAAATTTGAAGTGAATACGTCTATACATGAGAAGGGAATTAAATATCAAGTACTATGAACCATGTCTACGTCATTTTTATTAATTCTTAAAGAACGTGAAAAGTCAAGTATAGTAATGTGGTCAAGTAATATGAGACGGGAGAAGTACTTCATTATTAATTCTTAAATAACGTGAAAAGTCAAAATGAACAAGTAAAAGTGCACGGAGGAAATAAATATGTGTCGGAGAATTAAAATAGAAGTGCACACGTGTATACATTAGAAGAAAATAAATATTCAGTACTATGGTATATATCCACGTGAGATTTATTAATTCTCAAAGAATGTGAAAAGTCAAAAGTGAACAAATTAAAGTGCATGGAGGAAATAAATTTGTGTAGGAGAATTAAAGTTGAACTACATATGTCTACACATGAGAAGAGAATAAATATACAACTAGAACACGAAAAGTCAAAAGTGAACAAGAAAAAATGCACGGAGGAAATAAATGTGTCGGAGAATTAAATTTAAAGTGCATACGTCTATACATGAGAAGGGAATAAATATTAAGTATTATGACACATGTCTACATGGGATATAAAAATAGTTGAATAAAGTGTACAAATTATATAGCTCATGATACAAGAATTTAATGCTGGTACAATTCGTGAAGCAGTGGGTACAAGAAGGGACTGCTTTGTTCATCCCTCAATGACACTTATTTCTACTATATTAGAAGCACCGGATGGTGCACTTTTTCGTCGTCCGTTTGTGGGCCCACATATTAAACACAAACCATCCAATATTAAAAAAAAAACGTGGTCCCCATATTAAACACAAACCAAAAAAAAAAAAAAGTGGAACCCACCATCTCCAAAGTCGTCCGTTTGTGGGCCCAAAAAATTGTGGGCCCACATATTAAACACAAACCATCCAATATTAAAAAAAAAAAGTGTGGTCCCCATATTAAACACAAACAAAAAAAAAAAAAAAGTGGAACCCACCATCTCCAAATTCATGGAGAAAAAAAGAGTAGATCCCATATTAACAAAATCAAGCAATATAAAAAAAAAGTGAATCCCATATTAAAAAAATAAACAATGTCAAAAGTGGAACCCACCATCTCCAATTTCACGGAGAAAAAAAAAAGTGGACCCCATGTTAACAAAATCAAGCAATATAAAAAAAATGAATCCCATATTAAAATAACAAACAATGTCAAAAAAAAAAAAAACGTGCAGACTTTGTATTCATAGCAAACACTAATATAATAAAGTTTTAGATACGGAGCACAAACTATAATGTTATATTAATCGTGTTTTGAACATTAAAAAAAAAAGTAAAAAAAGGTGGAACCCGCCATCTCCAAACTCACGGGGAAAAAAAAAGTGGGCCCCATATTAACAAAATCAAGCAATATAAAAAAAAAGTGAATCCCATATTAAAAAAACAAATAATGTCAAAAAAAAAAACGTGCAGACTTTGTATTTGTAGCAAACACTAATATAATAAAGTTTTAGATACGGAGCACAAACTACAATGCTATATTAATCGTGTTTTGAACATAATATATAGTGTATATATATATAATCACTATTCAAAGACAACTACATACACATAGATGCACTATAATCTAAATTGCGCACGGGCCTCGGCCATCTAGTTTTATATAGAAATATATTAGTACTAGACGGCCTATGCCCGTGCTGCGCACGGGCCCAACACTTTAGATTATAGTGCATCTATGTGTATGTAGTTATCTTTGAATAGTGATTATATATATATATATATATATATATATATATATATATATATATATATATATATATATATATATATATATAGTATATATTATGTTTAAAACATGATTAATATAACATTGTAGTTTGTGCTCCGTATCTAAAATTTTATTATATTAATGTTTGCTACGAATACAAAATCGGCAAATTTATTAATATTTTTTAAAAGAGAAGACTTGTATAAAAGCAAACTATTTTCCTCTCTTTGAGATAAAACAATAGCAATATTTAAGCATACTTTCAATTTTAATTCGATTAATTTAAAGGTATAAAATACTTATTATTTTTTATCAAATTTTGATTTGGATAATTCTAATTCAAATTATTAAATTAATTTTACATGTTTAAAATGAAACAAAGTAGAAGTTGATTGCTAATTAAACGAAAAAATAATATTTTTTAATTTTTGATAAATATTCTCAGTTTAACTCATTTTACTTGTCATGTTGTCTTTTGCATTAAATTCTATCTTATTTTAAAATATAAATATTTTAAGTATATTTATTTTAGTGAACATAACAACTTGATTTTGTCAATATGGAATACTATGTTCAAAACACGATTAATATAACATTGTAGTTTGTGCTCCGTATTTAAAACTTTATTATATTAGTGTTTGCTACGAATACGCATGGTGTTTAATATGGGGCCCACATTTTTTTTAACATTGTTTGTTTTTTAAATATGGGATTCACTTTTTTTTTTCAATATTGCTTGATTTTGTTAATATGGGGTCCACTTTTTTTTTCGTGAGTTTGGATGTGGTGGGTTCCACTTTTTTTTTTCAATACTGGATGGTGTTTAATATGGGGCCCACAATTTGGGATTCAATTTTTTTTTTTTATATATATTGCTTGATTTTGTCAATATGAGATACTATGTTTAAAACACGATTAATATAACATTGTAGTTTGTGCTCTGTATTTAAAACTTTATTATATTAGTGTTTGCTACGAATACTCACGGTGTTTAATATGGGGCCCACAATTTGTTTTTTAATATTGCTTGATTTTGTTAATATGGGGTTCATTTTTTTTCCCATGAGTTTGGATGTGGTGGGTTCCACTTTTTTTCATAAATACTGGATGGTGTTTAATATGGGGCCCACATTTTTTTTAATGTTAGTTGTTGTTTAATATATATGGGCCCACAATTTTTTTTAAATGGGCCTGTTTAATATGGGGCCCATTTTTTTTTATTTTTTATATATACTATGTTCAAAACACGATTGATATAACATTTTAATTTGTGCTCCGTATCTAAAACTTTATTATATTAGTGTTTGCTAAGAATACAAAGTCTGTACTTTTTTTTTTGACGTTGTTTATTTTTTTAATATGGGATTCATTTTTTTTATATATATTGCTTGATTTTGTCAATATGGGATACTATGTTCAAAACACGATTAATATAACATTATAATTCGTGCTCCGTATTTAAAACTTTATTATATTAGTGTTTCCTACGAATACACATGGTGTTTAATATGGGGCCCACATTTTTTTTTAACATTGTTTGTTTTTAAATATGGGATTCACTTTTTTTTTTCAATGTTGTTTGATTTTGTTAATATGGGGTCCACTTTTTTTTTCCCGTGAGTTTGGATGTGGTGGGTTTCACTTTTTTTTTAATACTGGATGGTGTTTAATATGGGGCCCACAATTTGGGATTCTTTTTTTTTAATTATTATTTTTATATATATTGCTTGATTTTGTTAATATGGGATAATATGTTCAAAACGCGATTAATATAACATTGTAGTTTATGCTCCGTATTTAAAACTTTATTATATTAGTGTTTGACACGAATACGCACGGTGTTTACTATGGGGCCCACAGTTTTTTTTAACATTGTTTGTTTTTTTAATATGAGATTCACTTTTTTTTTTTTTTTTTAATATTACTTGATTTTGTTAATATGGGATTCACTTTTTTTCCCGTGAGTTTGGATGTGGTGGGTTTCACTTTTTTTTTTAATACTGGATGGGGTTTAATATGGGGCTCACAATTTTTTTTTTACAATTTTTTTTTATGGGCATGTTTAATATGGGGCCCAATTTTTTTTTTTTTTTTATATATACTATGTTCAAAACACGATTGATATAACATTGTAATTTGTGCTCCGTATCTAAAACTTTATTATATTAGTGTTTGCTAAGAATACAAAGTCTGCACTTTTTTTTTTTTTTTATATATATTGCTTGATTTTGTCAATATGGGATACTATGTTCAAAACACGATTAATATAACATTGTAGTTTGTGCTCCGTATTTAAAACTTTATTATATTAGTGTTTGCTACGAATATGCACGGTGTTTAATATGGGGCTCACATTTTTTTTAACATTGTTTGTTTTTTAAATATGAGATTCACTTTTTTTTTCAATATTGCTTGATTTTGTTAAGGGGTCCACTTTTTTTCCCGTGAGTTTGGATGTGGTGGGTTTCATTTTGTTTTCTTTTTTTTAATACTGGATGGTGTTTAATATGGGGCCCACATTTTTTTAATATTAGTTGTTGTTTAATATATACGGGGCCCACAATTTTTTTTATGGGCCTGTTTAATATGGGGCCCAATTTTTTATTATTTTTTTATATATACTATGTTCAAAACACGATTGATATAACATTCTAATTTGTGCTTCGTATCTAAAACTTTATTATATTAGTGTTTGCTAAGAATACAAAGTCTGCCATTTTTTTTTATTTATATTGCTTGATTTTGTCAATATGAGATACTATGTTTAAAACACGATTAATGTAACATTGTAGTTTGTGCTCCGTATTTAAAACTTTATTATATTAGTGTTTGCTACGAATACGCATGATGTTTAATATGGAGCCCACTTTTTTTTTAACATTGTTTGTTTTTTAAATATGGGATTTACTTTTTTTTTTCAATATTGCTTGATTTTGTTAATATGAGGTCCATTTTTTTTCCGTGAGTTCGGATGTGGTGGGTCCACTTTTTTTTTTAATACTGGATGGTGTTTAATATGGGGCCCATAATTTTTTTAATATTAGTTGTTATTTAATATATATGGGGCCACAATTTTTTTTTTACATTTTTTTTTTAATGGACCTGTTTAATATAGGGTGCAAAACTTTTTTTTTTTTTTTATGGGGGAACGGACGACGAAAAAGAAGCACCGGTGCTTCTTAATAGTAGTAAAGTAAAGTAAAGTAATGTTTATCCGTAAGAACAAGAAGTTGCTTTTAATAATTATTGGGTTTTCCACCTGTTTATGCTGACAGGTAGATCTTGTTGCAACTAAGATTAATTACTTTTTTGTCATTATTTTAAATGATTGTTACTATAACTTAAATTCTCTTGATATTTTACTAATGTATTCAATGGACAACGTGGAACACAAATAAATTGTTCCATATGAGACATTAATACTTACATCTCTTTTATTTTATTGGTTTCTCACCCCATATCTGGTACGTTTTGAGGCTTGATTAATTTGGATTTAGGCCAAAACTCACATTTAAAAGGTAAATTGCTCTTTATAGAAGACTGACTTTTATTCCCATAATTTACATACTAGTTCCATGTGAACTCATGATACAAACATAGTAAATTTAATTTAAAAATACTCAATTTATGTCATATTTTTCGATTGCATAATTAATTTAATCTAGTAACACGTTAATCATGTTTTGTTGGTAAGTCTTCGTAATTATAAAAAAAAAATTAGTCACATAATTGAATAATTTTTAAAGAATAAATTATTCATGATGAAGGAAGTTTGGAAGGATAATTAGCAAATACAAAGGGACACAAGATTCGAATTCGATATTAATCTATTGTTTTTTAGTTTTACAACCCCCTTAAGAAATTATAATTAAAAGGGGTATTTGACTACTTTAGCCTTAGTTATGTCTAAGTTATAACCTCTCTCCATTGGACGTTTATCTATTAATGTGTTATCTTTATTAATGACAAAATTCTATTAAGGGTAAAATGAGGAAAAATAGTTAATTGTGCCTTGAACTTCTAAAATGATAAATAATTTGAGATAACTATTTTTAGTAACCACGACAGATAAGTTGAGACCGAACGAATAATACTTATGCAGTTACTTAATGATAAGAGTAGTATAGGAAGAAATTAATAAATCTTTCGTGATTTGCTAAAATAGACAAATAAAAATTTATGTTTTGTATAAGGAACAAGTAAAAAGAAACGGAAGGAGTAATCTAATAAGGGACAAAAAGATATCCACAAAAAAGTTACTATATATGGTGTCAATCTAGTCCAATTACAAAGTCCCAAGTGAAAATGATTACAAGAAAATGAATGAGAAAAAAAAAATGTACTAAGCAAAAAGCAACAACCACATGTAGCAACCTCATTGCTCAAAATGATGTGAGGACTACAAAAACTTGGAATCCTCCTTTATATGTAGTAGTAATTTAATTAAGGAACGTTTCAACAATTTTCCGTAATAGCAAGGTTGATATAAATAAATAATATCGAATTCACTGGTCAAATAAACTTGTGAATTACAGTTCCATTTTTTAAAACTTAAACGTTATTATCACTAAACTAATTATACGAAATAACATTGAGCTAATCATATGCTTCAAATAATGAAGTCAAGGACATGACCAACCTGTGGGGAAGCCAGAATTAAAATTAGGCATAAGAAATCTATTATTTGTACCTTATGTTTGGTATTCGATAAAAACAATAATTCATGTAAATGATTAGTAGGACTAGAATTGTTAGTGTTTATTTTTTGAATTTTATTGTGCTTTTATCAAAAAATATTTCGGCATAAATGGAAAATCATATTGATTCAAGTACATAAAAACACCGTAGAGAATTAAAATATTGAATGTGTCATGATCATAAACTATAATATTTCTTCCTCTTAGTAGCTTATTTTGTGCAGTAAAAAAAAAAAAATACAAGCAAAGAGTAATAGCATCAACCTCGTGATTCATACAATCACACACAATTATATAAGTTCTGTCACAAGTCCTAGAAGTTCAATAACATATGTCTGAAGTTTTATGCATAAATACCTTAAGTTTGGTAATATATATATCAAACAATTACAACTTCATATATAAATGTTTGAGGTTTAATTGGGCCAAACTTCAATCATCTAAGTCAGAAGTTGGTAACTTCAAACGCAGATTTTATCAACTTTAATTATGTATGTCTGAAGTTAGATTTGATGTTGTTAAACTTGCAAAAGTTTATAAACTTCGGCTATGCCGTAAATAAAGGTCCCAAAATCGACTATTTGTACGCTTCGTCCTACTTTAACTAACTGAACCGGCCCATTGATATACTTGGGCCTCCTTCTAGCCCATGTTATATTAAGAGCCTTTATTATATGGGCCTAGATTCACTTTCAAACCCAATCAAATTCTTCATGGACTATCTATACATGAAAGAGAAACTTACATAAATGACTACATTTTGAGGGTTATTTTTTAGGCATAGCTACACTTTAGCTAATTACATTTCGTAGCTACGGTAGACGCGCGCTACAGTAGATGGTATTCGCGCGCTACAGTAGATTGTATTCAAAATTTGGCTGTGTCAGATTTTGATATATTCAAGTTAAATTTCACTGTATTCAAGTCAAATTCCGATGTATTCAAGTTAGATGTATTCAACTAAGTTTAATCCAAGTCAAATGTTTTCAACTCAACTGTATTCATTTATAGCTACTTTTACACTGTATTCGCTTTATTATATTTAAAATTAGTTGTATACAAAAAAATATCCTTCAAAATACAAGAAACAAAAATACACCCCAAACACATTTTTACACTAAAAATTAACGAATACACTCAAATACGGAATACAAGAAATAAAATACACCCCAAACACTGGATCGTATGCTAAAAAATTAATTAATACACTGGATTGTATGCTAAAAAATTAATGAATACACTCATAAAAGAAACACTATTTTCCAAATCCGGCACCGAAAAACGACCGGATCTGATATTACCGGCGGCGAGAAAATACCGACCATGCTTGCTGAAAACAACAAAACAACTAGAAAATTAAAAAAATCACCACCACTTTCACTCCCATCACCGCGGGGTAGATTTGAGCCACAACACCACCATTACACTCCGATCTGAGAACTAATCAGAGATATGAACTTAATTTGTATGAAGAATACGAGCAACAAGACGAAGAAAAAGTAGGGAACGAAGAGTCCTGTTCATATGGAGAGAGCTTTGAGAGAGAGGGAAAGGAGAGAAAAGGGAGGGAGGAGAGAGAAAAATGTGGATACAAGGGTTGCTTGTTTATTTTAACCTGTTTGTATGTTTTAGTTATGTAGTGTAATTGATATACACCTTTTAGCTACGAGGCGTAAATAAATTAAAGTATATCTACTAGATAAAAATAATGTCCAATGTTAGCTACACCATGTAGATTTCCCTACACGAAAAGGAGGGCAATTCGCAGGATGCCCTTCTTTTGGGGTGGTCTTTAAATTTTGCCCCTCAAATTGCTGGTCTTTAATTTTTGCCCTTCGGCGCTGCAACCCTGAGCTTTGGGCAGAAATCATGAGGTTCTGGGTTCGAACCCCCACTCAGGCATAAATTAAAAAAAAAAAATCCCAAGGCAAGGCTTGGGTCTCGTGTATGCCGGACCTAAACGTGGCAACCGGTTTGGCCTTATCGGTTTTAACCGGTAACCGGACCGGTTAAACCGGAAACGGAACCGGAACCGGTAGAACCGGTTCCGGTTAACCGTGTAATGGTTTACCGGTCCGGTTCCAATATTTTGGAAACCGGAACCGGACCGGTTAAACCGGTTTAACTGGTAAAAATTAAAATAAAAATAAAAAATGAAAGAGTCGTTGGGCTTAATGGACCGTTGGCAACGGTCCATCTGCAAAAATGGTCGTTGCCAAACAGTCAGTTTTTTAATTTTTGGCCCCCAATTTTTTTTTTTTTAACACTTTAACCCATCCCCACCCCTATATAAACCCTTTTTCATTTTCATTTTCATGCACATCAATTCAGTCTTCTTCATCTTTCTCTCAAATCTCAATCTCTCAATTATAGTTACTTTGCAATAATTAGCCACAAAGTCTTATTATAGTTTCAACTTTCAATTATTAATTTTGCAATTATAATATTGTTGGTGAAGTTGGTGATTTTGCAATAATCCGAAGTAGTTTTGGTGGATTTGCAATTCTAGCTGCCTTCACTTTGTTGGAAATTAATCCGGCAATTTGGTACCTTCGTTCCAACTCTATCTTTATTTTTCGCAATTTAATTTACGCAATTTATTTTTCGCAATTTAATTTACGCAATTTAATTCTAGCAATTTAATTTGTTGTAATTTATTTTCTTGTGATTTATTTGATTGTGATTTAAATTAATTCTATTTAATAATGTCAAAGAGATTAAGATGTGGTGCCGGTAGTAGTAGTCGTACTGTTAGGGGTGCGCTTAATGAGGAAACATTTGTGGAAGAAACACCTAATTTAGGTATTGATGTTGGTGGAAATAATCCACTTTTAGGTCATGAGGCAATGCAACAACATTTTACCGACACTTTTAATGAAGACTTAGATGATGATGATGATGAAACACAACCCCCCGAAAATCCCATAGGAGATACATGTCCTGCACAATCACATACACAAGACAAACCGCCTAGAACTCGTAAGCCAACAGCTAAAGTTTGGAAATTCATGACTAAGAATAGGGAAAACCAAACAGCTACGTGTACCCTATGTGGACAAGTATTTAGTTTTAAGCAAGGAACTGGTAAGGATGGTGGAACGGGTACACTAAATGGTCATATGAGAACCAAACATATGGATATTTGGGGAGAACAAACGGGTTCAAATGTGGGGGGGATTCAAATGACGATAGACCCACGAACCGGTAGAAATTTTAAGTATGACAAGAAAAAAGAACGCGTAGAAATGGCTAAAATGATAGCTTATGATTGTTTACCATTTTCCTTTCCCTCGGGTTTAGGATTTGTTACTTACATTCAACGTTGTTATAACCCGTTATTTGAGGGTATTCCTAGAAGTACTTGTAGAGCCGATGTTATAGATTTGTTTAAAAAATATAGATTTTATTTGCGCCATGTATTTAATTCTTTAAATTGTAATGTTTGTCTTACCGCTGATTTGGGTCTTAGTATTAACCATTTAGATTTTATTGCTATTACATGTCATTGGGTTGATGACAACTGGGTTATGCAAAAAAGAATTATAGCTTTTTTATATGACGAAGGAAAAGGTCGTCACGATGGAAAATTTTTAGCCGATTCAATGTCTACTATAATGAGATTTTTTAACATCTATAGAAAAACAATTTATATTGCTTTAGATAATGCTTCTAATAATACAAAGGCAATTGGTCTTTTAAAAAGAGAAATAAACCCTCCTCTAAGAAATATTTTTCATGTAAGATGTAGTTGTCACATTTTAAATTTAATTGTTAAAGATGGTCTTGTGCATTTTGATGATTCTGTTCAAAAAGTTAGAAATGTTGTTGCGTTTCTTTTTTGTAATGCTAATAGGGGAAGAATTAGAGATTTTAAGAATGCTTGTGTGGAAAATAACCTTAGACCTAGGAAAATTCAAGTAGAAATTGAGACTAGATGGAACTACACTTACATTATGCTACAACAAGCATACGAGTACAGGATTCCCATACAACAAGTTCACAACAAATATAATACTGATAGTGAGGATTGGTTAACTTTTAGGCATTGGGAAGATGTTAAAGAATGTATTGAACTCTTAGAAAATTTTTATAATGCAACTCTTGCTTTTTCTAGACAATTTTATCCCACGGTAACCGGAATTTTAGCCTACTTAGCGGAAATAGCTAGAGTTTTACAAGAGTATAAATATAAACCCGATTATCAAGTGGCTATTTTTGAAATGATAATCAAATTTAAGAAGTATTTTTTTCCCATCCCAACTTTATTTATATTGGGTTCCCTTTTAAATCCTTGTTTAAAAGTGTCTTATACTAAAAATTTGGTTAGTCAAATTTATACATTTTTAGAAATTGAAGAGGGAGTTCAACCATCTTTAGCTGAAGCCGATCTCGCTATTGATGATGAGTTTAGAAGAGTTTTTACTCATTATTCTAGTTTGGAAGAACGAGCTACACCCGTTGCTCCACGCCCTACTACTTCTGAGAGTAGCAAAAAGGGCTTGTCGGGTTTAAAAGTTTTACATTCACAGCCAACTTCTTCTTCTTCTACTGCAAACTTTGATGAATTTAACTTTTATGTGATGCAGCCAAATGTGGATATCAGCCAACTGGATGAGGTGGACGTCTTAGCATGGTGGAAGAAGTACAAGACAAGCTATCTGGTACTTTCAAGAATGGCTCGAGATATCCTTACGGTTCAAGTATCAACCGTGGCTTCGGAGAGCGCATTTAGCCAAGGAAGACAGCAAATTGGAGACCATAGACATTCATTATCCGACTTTAGCTTGCAAGTACTAGTGTGCATTCGAGATTGGATTAGATCGGAGCGACGCAACCAAAACTCAGAAGCGGAGTAAGGCGAGGAGGAAGAAATTGAAGATTTGATAGCTAGTGGACCAGACCAAATGGAAGACTTTGAAGATATTTCCATGAACGAATATGATGTGGGGGAAATTAACGAAATGGTTCAAAATTGGTGATTTTATTATTGTACTATTTTTGTATAACTCATGTATTATTTGCAAGTTAAAAAAAAATACAACTTGCAAATAAATGTTATCCAAGAATGAATAAAATATATGGCTCATTGAGCTTTCTTCTATTTACTTGTGTTCATATTTTTACTTTTATTAAGTTATGAATATACCTAAAATATACTAAGAATATACTTATAAGTATATTAAGTTATATAGTATACTTAAACATATATAAGTATATATAGTATATAAAGAAAAAATAGTATATATAGTATATAAGTATATATAGTATATATAGTATATATATATTAAGTTATACAAATATATAAGTATATATAGTATATAAGTATGTAGATATGTATATATAGTATATATATTAAGTTATACCTATATATATATATATATATAGTATATATATTAAGTTATACATATATTTAGTATATATATTAAGTTATACACATATAGTATATATATATTAAGTTATACATATATATAAGTATATGTAAGTTATACATATATATGTATACGAAAAGCACTATTCTGTATTGCCGACTTGCTGTTAGGCTGTTAGTCAGTAAATATTTAAACTTTAATTATAAAGTTGTATAACATATGAAAATATAGCTACAATATACAAATAAATACTATAATATATATATATATATATATATATATATATATATATATATATATATATATATATATATATATAATACAAAAAACAAAAAAATATATATTTTAAGCAATCCAAACCGGACCGGTTCCGGTTTGGACTTTAAAACCGGTAAACCGGAACCGGTTAAACCGGATCCGGCCGGTTTCCTAACCGGTTCCCGGTCCGGTTCCGGTTGGAACCGGTTAACAGGCATAGCCGGACCCGACATACACTTGTTAAGGAATAACTAAAGTTATGTCGGATCCGGCATACTTATGCCTTATGGGCAGAACGTTTCCTCAAGACATAGTTTAGTTATGCCTTATGGGGCAGACTTTTAGTTAAGATATAACTAAAAGTATGTCCCATAAGGCATAACTTTTCCTTAAGGCATAGACTTTGCCTTATAAGACAAACTTTTAGTTATGCCTTAAGGAAAAGTTCCGCCTTATGAGGCATGCTTTTAGTTATGCCTTATGGGGCAGACTTTTAGTTAAGGCATAACTAAAAGTATGCCCCTAAGGCGGAATTTTTCCTTAAGGCATAAACTTTGTCTTATAAGGCGGAACTTATAGTTATGCTGGGTTCGGCATAACTTTAGTTATTCCTTAAGAAGTGTATGCCGAGTCCGGCATACATGCGACTCAAGCCTTGCTTTGCGATTTTTTTAAAATTTATTTATGCCTGAGCGGAGGTTTGAACCCAGAACCTCAGGTATTCACCCACCTTTTCAAGCGAAGGGCAAAACTTAAAGACCACAAATATGAGAGGCAAAATTTAAAGACTACAAATATGAGGGGCAAAATTTAAAGACTACAAGTATGAGGGACAAAATTTAAAGACCACCCCAAAAGAAGGGAAATCCGCGCAAAAAAAAAGTGAAAAGGACCTCACATAACCAACTCTATTGCATAGCATGGGCTAGACAGTCCAATTTGCATAGCAACTGGCCACACTTGGCCATACAAAGCAACTCTATTGAAGAAGACATAATTCAAGATATTTCACAATAAAAGAATTGCAATAACGTACCTTTTGCAAATCTATTTATCCTATCTACTAATGTGATTAACATGGTGATAGATTATGTTATTCAAAGTCTAAAATATGCAACAAAATACTCCGGATGGGAAATTAAAAAGAGAACGGATTCCGAGTGATGATTGTGATAGGATGGATAGGATCCACCCTTAATCAGAGGTCTCGAGTTTGAAGCTCAGGTACTTAAAAAATTGGAAGGAGCGCTTCCCCTTTAATGAGCCTTATGCAACATGAATCTAAATTAGTCGGGACTTCAATACGAGTACCAGCCACGTATACAAACCTAAAGAAAATAAAATATGAAACTCTATATGAGACAAAATGAAATGAAACTATCCAATTTGGTCCTAACAGTTTCATTTCATGGCAGTGCCCATAAAGAAATCAATTTTCTAATGAGTTAAGGTACCTTATCCTCCACATTGAATAGGAATTATCATACTGACAAGAATTCCAAACTTAGAGGAGCTGCACAAATCTACCTTTGAAGGAAGTTTAGATTCACTTGCATGGAGAGGAATGATGAGATGTTTTTTAGTAAATAATAATGGTGTCCGTATCACTTTACATATATTTTGACTATTAAATATTTAGTAACTTTATCTGCCAAAACTTCCATAAATAAAATATATCACTTAAGATTTTTACCTTTGTTAGAAAACAAAAACATATTTTAATATGACAAAATGTAAGAGGTCTATCGTGGGTGCAAGCTAAATGCATATTCAAGATTACAAGGAATAGAGAAATTCTCTTATAGAAATTATTCTCTTCCGAGGCTTACACGATTTAACATGAGTTCAAATTAGTCGGTTCAATAAATTTGAGATACTTTTGCTTTGGTGAGCCTTACACAACCTGACATGAGTCAAATTAGTCGGTGCAAACGATTTTGAGATGCTTATGCTTTAGTGAGTCTTACACGACTTGACATGAGCTTAAATTAATCGGTGCAATGATTTTGAGATGTTTCTGCCTTGATGAGCCTTACACGACCTGACCTGAGTTCAAAATTAGTCTATGAATTCGATATGCTTCTACTTGCCCTACACGACATGACCCAAATTCAAATTAGTCGCTCCAATGAATTTGAGATATTTTTGTTTTAGTGAGCCTTACAGGACCTTACTTGAATTCAAATTAGTTGATCAAATAAATTTGAGTTCCTTCTGCTTTAGTTGAGCCTTACACGACCACCTGACATGAAATCAAATTAGTCGTTCTAGTAAATTTTAGATACTACTGAATAGTACATGAAGTAAATAATACTTATTCCTGATTAGAAGTTGTAGTGATGCTTTATAAATTAATTTCTCTAAAACTTTGTGGCTCTCAACAATGTGTCCACTTACTAAATAAAGCAATTTTAGCATTGATTGATTAAAAGGAAACAGGAAGAAGAAGAGTTGCATTCCTTCTAAAAGAGTTTTTTTTTTTTTTCCTTTTTCTTTCTCTCTGTCAAAGTCTTAACCAACTTTAATTTGATCTTTGAACCAAGAATTCACGAGATTTCCCTGACATTATTGCTTTGACATTGCAAAAAAACCAAACTCACTCACTTTTTTTTTTTTTTTTTGCCTGTCAAAAATGACTACTGCAAAAAAGTCTTGCCACTCTCACAGACTACTTCTTGAAAAAAGACTCCATTTTTATGGCTATTTTTCTTTCAAATTTTGTCACCTTGAAACCCCTTTTGCCTTGTCTTCATCATCCTTTCCTTTTCCATAGCTGATTCTTGTAATTTCTAGTTAAAAAAAGAATCCATTTTAGGGCTAGTGAAACCCCTTTTGCCTTATGTTCATCATCCATTTCTTTTCCATAGCTTTTAGTTTAAAAAACACTCCATTTATATGGCTATTTTTCTTTCAGTTTTTGTCACATTGAAAACCTTTTTGACTTATTTCCATAATTCATTCCTTTTTCATAGCTGTTTCTTGTAATTTATTTGGTTCCCATGGGCTTGGTTTTTCAATTTCCTTAATCATGCAAAGGTTTCTCTAAATGGAAAGTTCATTCCTTTCTTGTTTTCTTGGTGTATGGCTTAATGGATTATCTTTGTTTTTGGTTCTTGTTTGATATATTCATGAATTTAAGCACCCATGTTTTTGAATCAGTTCATGCATTTCTTGAAATCAAATCACACATTCAGAAGAAAATTACCCTCTGAAAGTGTGTTTTGACATTTATTTTTAAAATAAAATAAGAAGGGGCAGTGTTTAAAAAAAAAAAGGGAATTTTCTTTAGGAAAACACCTTCTGAAAGTGTGTTATGACACTTCTTGTTTTGTTTTTTTTTTTTTAAAAGAAGGGGTTGTGTTTTCACAAAAAATAATAATATTTGTTTTGAAAACACCTTCTGAAAGTGTGTTTTGACACTTTTTGTTATATAAAAAAGGGTTGTATTTTGACCAAAAAAAAAAATCTTTTTTTCCATGGCTACTTGTTTTAATCCATTTAGGCTGAGAAGGTCTAAGAGTAAACCATTAGAAATGCCTTCATCTTCTTCAAGAACTAGGTGGAATTTATCTGATATGGAAACAATGGACAAGAAAAGATTTGATAGTTTAGAGTCATGGTCAATGATATTAGAATCTGATAATGTTGAAACTTGGGAAGTTTCTAAAGAAGATCAAGAGGAATGGACAGCTGATTTGTCTCAGCTTTTTATAGGTAACAAATTTGCTTCTGGTGCACATAGCAGAATTTATAGAGGAATTTATAAGCAAAGAGCAGTTGCTGTAAAAATGGTTAGAATTCCAACTCATAAGGAGGAAACTAGAGCTAAGCTTGAACAACAGTTCAAGTCTGAAGTTCGTCTGCTTTCGAGTTTATATCATCCCAACATTGTGCAGGTTGATGTCTTTTATGATCATTTTATGTTACTTATCATGTTTACTTGTAATAATAGTTATGGTCTTTTTGTTTTTTATTATGTTTATTTGTACTTGTTGGGAAATCGTATGGTTCTCGAGATTCAAACTATGTTAACTTTGACAGACACATTTATACTTTTCGTATAATTTTTGAATATCTATATTTTAAGTTAAAATATTGTGTTGATCTAATCCAATTTAGCTTCAAGATTAGTCAATTTGACTCTCAATAAGCGAAAAGTGTCACATAAATTGGGACGGGGGAGTAAAGCGCAAATAGAGCAATTTTTTGTTTTCTGGGTATGTAAACAAACTTTTGAATACTCTTATTAAAATTCTTGGCTCCGCCGTTGTCTACCAGGAACTTGTTTTCTCTCGGTAGCATATAGATGCCTGTGTAAGGCTTCTACACAAGACTTAGGCAGATGGAAAAAAATCACATAGCAGTTTTTGATTCACGTTTACTTGTATTCCTGTAGTTGGAATAGTAGCAATTTTCTCAGAGAAGTAGAAATTATGCTCCTGCATTTAGTACGGTTCCAAAATTTACTAACCTTATTTAACATTTCCAGTTCCTGATCCCCTGTGGAAGCTAAGTGTTCAGTTTATTACTGTATTTCAAGAAGAATCAACTACCCAAATATGCTACACAGATGACTAGAGAATTGTGACATCAACTGTTAGTAACACACAGTTCTTCTTAGCAAAGAAACATAGATGTCTAGTATTTGTTATAATTTTTCTGATGTTTTACACATAAATTTATGCTCTGTATCGAGAATATTGGGTTCAGATGAACCCCGTACCACTATGTTGCATCCGCCCCTGCCATCAGCAATGCTGAAAAGACGAAAAAGAAACAGGTGGGCAAGTAGGCACGACTATTACTTATCCAAAATAAGAAGAGAAAAAGAATGAGCTTGATTACTTAAGCTACCTAAATGGGCAGTATAAACAAAAATATTGTTCATTGAGTGGTTTTGTTGTGTGGGATCTTACAAGTCTTTAGCTTTTTTCTTTTTCCTAATTTTTATTTCTGTAGATGAGACTATCACTTTGGATTCCGTAAACACTAAAAAAACTCGAATTAGCTATGAATTTCATTGCTGAATTGCTCGTAGCTAACAATTGTTTTTTTGATAATTTGTCGCTAATTCTTTGCGAAATAGGACTATCAACATTCTTTTCTATTTAGCTACAAAATCTGTCCGTGGCTAATTCCTGTTTTTATAGTAGTGAAATTTGTGCAGCTTCTATTGATGCGTAATCTACTGTTCAGATGATATATTTTTCTTACGATATATCTTCTTTATCTACAGTTCATTGCCGCTTGTAAAAAGCCTCCTGTATACTGTATCATTATGGAGTACATGTCACAAGGAACATTGAGGATGTATCTCAACAAGAAAGAGCCTTATTCACTTTCCATAGAAACTATTCTGAGGTTAGCTCTCGATATATCACGAGGGATGGAGTATCTTCATTCACAAGGGGTGATTCATAGAGACCTCAAATCAAGTAATTTACTTCTGAATGACGAAATGCGTGTCAAGGTTGCAGATTTTGGGACGTCGTGTCTTGAGACACAGTGCCGTGAAGCCAAAGGAAATATGGGAACTTACCGTTGGATGGCACCAGAGATGATTAAGGAAAAATCTTATACTCGCAAAGTTGATGTGTACAGTTTCGGAATTGTGCTCTGGGAGCTCACAACAGCTCTGTTACCATTTCAAGGAATGACCCCCGTGCAAGCCGCTTTTGCTGTTGCTGAGAAGGTTAGCTGATTTCCAGTAACTGAAATTTCTGGTTGACTTTGCTCTTAGACTTCTGCACATATTTTTTGTTTGGGATATTTACATTTTTGGACCGCCCAAAAGAAAAACCAGGAAATGTATACATCTTGACAATATACAAGACTTTTATTAAGTATAAATATACATATACATACTGTATACACAAAATATACATATATATATATACATATAATATACATAAGAAGTCTATGGTTGTCTTGTATATTAAGTATAAATATACATATACATATTGAATGAACAAAATATGCATATATATCCATATAATATACATAATCAGTCTATAGGTTTTGTATATTTTGGCTAGCGCCCCGGATCAATTCCTTTTTGTTTTTGCTTTCCCATTCATTGTAAAATTTGATGAACTTATTAGCAAGAACAATACTTCCTCATCCTGAGCTCGATTAACTAGCCAAGAACTAAATGGACCTCCATTTTAACATTACTTTGGTTACCTGATGATGAGGTTGCTAGATCGTGCCGTTGTAAGTTACACGTAGAGGATGCATACAAAGCACCTATAATTGGTGTTTCTTTTATTAGTTTCTTCGGGTACATGACTTGCTAGAGCTTTCTGCATTCGGCAGAATTGTGTTGTTTAAGTGATCGAAATATATTTCCTTAAAAGAATCCCACTATTGTGCATCATTGCTTAGAAAAAGAATTTAGCGTCCTTGTCGAACGGATGGCATTATTTACTAGTTTTAGCAAAAAAAAAAATCGTCACATATTTGTGTGCACCCCTTCTTATGCTGATCCTAGTTCATACTGTTGCAGCCAAGAAAAATCACTTTTTGACCTTAGACTTTAAATCAACACATGGGGTCACTGTCGAGGCTTTGAAACAACTTTCCTTCAATGAGTAACCAGCAAAACTCATTGTCTTCTCAGCCTTGAGCTGAACTCTAGTTCACTGTACAATAGGCTCTTGAGAGATGATGAAGTTGTTTCAACCATAACTTCTTCAGACAATAGAGTGTTTCATATGCTGAAGGTTTCTCAAGAAAAATAGTGGCTATTAAGAGCCTGTTTGGATGGGCTTATGCCTATAAGCTGTTTGCAGCTTATAAGCTAAAAAAAATAAGTTGGGGTAGTCTAACTTATTTTTTTTGGCTTATAAGTTGTTTTCAGCTTATAAGCTGCTTTAGATAAACTAAGAGCCCGTTTGGATTGGCTTATAAGTTGGCTTATAAGCTGTTTTCAGCTTTTTTGAGTGTTTGGCTGGCCAGCTTAAAGTCATTTTATGCTTAAAATAAGCTCAAAAAAATAATTGGACCCATTTGACTTAGTTTATCTAAAGCAGCTTATAAGCTGAAAACAGCTTATAAGCCAAAAAAAATAAGTTGGACTACCCCAACTTATTTTTTTCAGCTTATAAGCTGCAAACAGCTTTAAGCTGTAAGCCAATCCAAACGGGCTCTAAGTCAAATGGGCCCAATTATTTTTTTGAGCTTATTTTAAGCACAAAATGATTTTAAGCTGGCCAGCCAAACACTCAAAAAAACTGAAAACAGCTTATAAGCAACTTATAAGCCAATCCAAACGGGCTCTAATATATGTGAAAAGTTTGAAATTAAGTTGCTCGAACTCTTAAAAAATGTCACTGGTTGCTGTCGGATCCTCCAAAAGTAGTGCATTTTTGAAGGATCAGACAGGAGTGCGGCAATATTTTTGGAGTGTCCGCGCAACATAGGTTTGAAATGCTCTTTTTCTCATTATTCCTCCTTATTCTTGATGTATATGATGTGGGAAAAAGCATGCTTGAACACAACACTATTACAAATTTACAATCATGCATCGCTTAATTATCAAATGTTATCTGCTCCGTGACATAAGAGGTCACTCATTTGGAATAAAACTTCAGAACCCCGGAACCTAGCAATAGTCACCTTTTACTATTTGATGTTTGGTGTCCCTAGAAGCGCATAAGCACCGATAAATGGTTCATGGAGGTTTTAGTGTTTCCCAATATAGGATGGTGCACGAAACACAAGGATACTAAATTCAGAACAGGATTATTTCCAAATTTTCGATGGTAAAAGGAAGTCATAGTTCTGATTTCTTGTACCTTTACCTAATACCTTATTCTCATTAGACGTGAAAGCAAATAACTGTGCTAGGCGCCCCCACTCATCAAATAGCTCCGTTGCAATGGATGACAAATGGTCTGTAGTACAAGAAACAATGGAACTATCCAGTATCCGGGAAGGGGCCTAGAAGTGCCTACTGCCATAGGCGGATCCAAAACTTTGAATTTATGAGTTCTGGGTTCTAGAAAAGGCAATTTATCGGGTTCCTGTAAAAGCTATTTATATATTTTTAAGTGAATTTTCGGAAACAGCCTCTCTATCTTCCTAGATGGGGTAAGGTCTGCGTACATTTTACCCTCCCCAGACCCCATATTGTGGGATTTCACTGGGTATGTTGTTGTTGAATTTCTTAACACAAATATAGGATTTTGGCTGAAGCTAATGGGTTATGCCAAACCCCTAACAAACACTCTAGCCCTGCTCCTGACAACTGCAATACACTACACTTGGCTCTACACATTTATAGAGCTAACTCCTGTCCAGTGCCCGGCAAAGTTAAGAGATCTGTTGAACATTCATCCGTTTTATATCTTTCTTTCACTATCTTTTTACTATTTTGCAGAATGAACGACCACCCTTGCCGGCCAGTTGTCAACCAGCACTTGCACACCTCATAAAACGCTGCTGGGCGGCGAACCCCTCGAAGAGGCCAGACTTCAGAGACATCGTTTCTGCTCTAGAGAAGTACGACGAATGTGTCAAGGAAGGCCTTCCGCTGACTCTCCATTCAGGACTAGTCAGCCGAAACGCCATTATTGAACGCTTGAAAGGCTGTATATCCATGAGTTCATCTATAATTGTACATGTCTGACTCTTTTTTACCAAACAATAATTGCCATTTGTATTTGATCAAAAGCCTTTTGGTTCTCCAATAGGTTTAGTAAATTACAACTTGTATATATTTATTAATGTGTACTTATCACATCTGATGTAATCCATGTTATAGGATATTTAACATTAATATGAATGGTCTGCTGGTGGAATTTCATGTACAGTATGTACCTAACTATCTTTCCCTTTTTGGACTAATCTGTGATAATGGTCGTTGTTGAGTAGTTGATTAACAGAGGCAATAACGACTTTAAGTTAATACTATAATAATAATTGGGTTCTCAGTCAACAGTTATAGATATTTAGTATATTTCTTAATACGTAGACATGATCTGAACAAAAGTTAATGGGTTCACGTGAACTCGTAATTGGTTCTCTAGATCCGCCCTCGGTTGATTAAACTCTTTTCAGGGATGCTACTAGCAGAACATTATTGGTATCTGGTGCTACTAAAATATCATAAAATTATTTCAATGTATATTTTAGATTGGCTTGTATTATTTTAGGTGTGCAAACTACATCACTGAATAAGTGCTACAACAACAACTGCGCTTGTTAAGTCCTCTTCATTCTGCATTTTGGACCTCCAAAGGACCATTTGGATTATGGTCTCGACGCGATGGCGTTGAGGATGGAATTGCTTATATTAGTTTATACAAAGTTTGATCTCTCCAAAATTACTTATTTAATATTTGGATCTCTCCAAAATTACTTATTTAATATTTGGATCTCTCCAAAATTACTTATTTAATATTTGCTTATATATGATCAAGATGCTTTTTTCCCAAAATTACTTATTTAACATTTGCTTATGTGTGATCAAGATGCTTTTTTCCATCTTTTTTTTTCTTCGGAAATCATGTAAGGACCTCTTGTTTCGATAAGTTTACCTATTGCTTGCAAAATTGCGGTTCCAAAATGTACTTACTAATTTTGTCAGATTATTTCATGCTTAGTCCTGTGCCTATAGTTTTGCCACTCTGAAAAATCAGTATTAAAAAGAATATATTGATATTCAAAGTAGCTAAAGATCCTGAGTTCCTGACTCGTGAGATGAGATAACATAAACAACTTTGGCAATATTAAGTCGTCTTTGATAGGGAGCAATTTACTTCTTAAAGTGGGGCTTACATAAGCAAATTCAAATTAATCGAGTCCCAAAATGAATATTGAACACCAGATGAGAAACCTATAAAATAAAATAAAAAAGACAAACACATTATATTTCCTACAATGACTATTTTTAGCTCACTAATGCCCAAACACTACAAAAAAAAACATGAATTAGAGACATATAACTTTTATCGCTAAATAATAAAAAATTGACACCCAACGAAATATTTAATCATAGATTAATGATGAAGTAACAATGTTTTCGTAGGAGTTGGTAGACTCTTTCAGTTCAGCTATAAGAGTTGTTGAGTAGTTGAATAGACTCTTTTCAGACCATTCATGGTATCTTGTACTACTAAAATATCATAAAATCATTTTATTGTATAATTGAATATTGGCTTATTTTAATTTGTGTGTGCCAACAACATCAATAATTGTACATTATTTTAATCAATTAAACTGAGTTTCAATAATTAATGCTTCATATTCTACTCGAGACGAGATTCATGCCATTTTTAAGTGTAATTTTCATTTTGTTGTCGAGTTTAAGTGTTTACTAATATACATCGATAGTAAAAATAACTTTTCATCATAAAAAGGTAATTATATGTAACGCTTTGCAGTAGACATGGATTTGTAACCTGCAACACATGGTAAATGAACTCTTACAAAAGGTAAATTAGAACTACACTACATTGATAAACATTAATATCTTAATTTTTGTGATAAAATTATGTATTTAGATATTAATAAAGGGAACTATAAATGACAATTTTTAACGAGTTTAATTGCATTGACAATATAAAGTTCTTTACACTATGAAAGTATATGTAGGTTATTTTAAAAAAAAAAAAAAATCAAGAAGCTATGGAAGTACACATTTTGAAACATTGGTGTTGAGTGTTGACTTAATTTCAATAGTATGAATTGTTGAACAACAAGCTGACTCTACTTTCTGGTAAATTCTCGTACTCAGACCAGTCTTTAGGTTTTATTTTGGTCTGTTTTATTTTGGACTTGGTCATGTTTTTTTTTATTGACCGAGTATATCCGTAGACTTTTAATATCTTATACTATTATTCTATTTTGTACGTAATTGTTGAACACGTTGATGGTTCTTTGGACTGGACACAGACGATTTTGCACAGGTGTCAAAGTTATATATATACCAAATTAATTTGTAGGGACCAAATTTATAATCAAGAACTGAAAGCTCCTCCAAGGTATTATCGAATTGGATAAAGAATTTAAATTTTATGAATTTGATTTTTAAAGTTTTAACATTGAATTTCTTATATTTTAAAACAGTTGAAATTCGTAATTCCCAAAAAAGAAACAGTCAAATACTTTAGGCATATTTTGAGCAAAAGCTAACAATCGTAATCATCACAAATTCAAAGGTGGCCAACAAAATCCCAAAATATTAGTTTGATCAACTGGACCCTTGTCTCTATTTGAAGACCTTGATTTACACTTTTCATCTCGACCAATGTGATTCACTCCTACTAAAATGCCTTTGGCCAAGTCAAATTTCAACCTTTCCTTTTATTTACTATTTTTTTAGCAAATGTTATTTCTCTTACTAGATATATGTTCGGTACTCACTTTGAAACTCGATCGATTAATTCGAATTTACTTTGAAAAATTTCACTTTAGAGCTAAAGTATTCTCTATCAAAGACGATTTCATACTCGAATACGAGAATGAAAGCAGTGTCGATTGACACCCCTTCGTTGAAAAATCACACACAATATATGTTAAATTCATTTGGCTTTTCATATACTTGCTTTTTTATATATGAAAATTCTAACTCCAACTGGAATGAAGAGAGGGGATAAATAAGAAGGACGGTATATAGTTATTCTAAGAAAAAGTAGCCTCAATTGAGAAGTTTTAGCCACGTTAGAGGAATTGGCTTTCTGAGTTTGGAAGATCGATCAGGGAAATGAGAAAAAGATCAGATTAGTAATTTCTTCTTGATTCTATATACTTCTTTTTTAGATGCAAAAACTAGCATATTTCTCTTGTCTAATTGATTCTCTTGTTTTCTTTACTTTTAATGAGTTTTGCTAATGAAGCTATTGACTTATTGGATAATGAATAAAACAAACTATACGTAGACTTTGTGATCATCATTGGATTGTTTAAAATTTCCTTCTAGATATGATTATTTTCTCGATTTAATCCTGTGATATTTGAAGTTTACTAGCCCCACTAGTTTAGATTAGCGTTGGTAGATCCACAAAAAGTGCAAACCGCTCCCACAAAGGGGATTATTTGAATTCTCCTTGCCAAAAATTTCTATTGTATAAAAATTATCTTTTATACAAGACATATAAACTATTGAATTCCCATATAACACAAGGAAGGTTTCTACTATTGTATGCGTGCATTCTTTTAAATCTCCTTGTTATAATTTCTAGTTTTATCACTGAGAAATGAAAATCATAATCATCCCATCACACACATAAATCCTTTTTAAATATCTAAAGTGCTTGAAAAATGAGATTGTTTTGGTAATTTTTGTGTCCCATAATGTTATAATGGAATCATGGCCCTTCCTTCCATGCAGTATAATGCTGGATATTGTGACATTTATTTATCTATTTTTTTCTTGGCTTAACGCAATAAGATAAGATCCTGTCAAGTGATTATGGTGACAAAGTTTCAAAACCCTAAATTGAGTTCTGACTTGGAAATTGTAACATATAAAGTGAAGTATTCTTTTTTGAGACCCCATTATGTCATTTTTCTCATAATGATAAAGTGTTATACATATACTAAAATAACAGGCATTTTGCTAGTTTCTACCAATAATAATTTCTTTCTCTCCTTTTTTTCATTTTTCTTCGTGATGCTAGAAACGTATTCAGAATTTGAATTTTATCGATTTTAGTTCAAAATTCTACAATTCATTTGATTGACTGGGCTCACAATCTGTATTTCAATTTATTTAATAATTTTTTTTAACATATACATAGAGTCAGAGTCAACGTTAGGTTCAGATTAGCCTATAACTTATGCACTAAATTGATGCGCCCGTGATGATGGACGTAATATTTATTCTTACCAGTAGACGAATATAAGAGTTTGTTAGAAGTTTCACATAAATTTGTTGGAATTTGATGAGATATTAATATTCAGATCTTATATGATAGGATAAATGATATATAATGTCTAAAATTAAACTAACGGAATTAGTAACGGGGTTATAATTGGAACTTACGGTCCAATCTTATAACCCCGTTACTAATTCCGTTAGTTTAATTGTGTAAATATTGATTGTATCATTACCAAGTACAAATAAATTTTATCTCTTTTAAAGGACTTACGAGAAAAAAATAATTAGCGTGCGAACAAAATCTCATATTGATAGTTGAAAAAGGAAGCAACATATAAAGTATAGAATACTCTTATTGATATGAGATTTTTTGGGGAAATCGTGCGTGTTTGGCCCAATGCGAATGTTACATAATAATAAGACTATTTTTTTAGGAAAATTTACTTGTCATAACTACCTCTAAGACTTATTTATGAATAATAACTACCTTATTTTTTTATTTAATTTTTATAGCTTTATTTTTTCAAAATTACATTTCATAACTGGTCCAATAACTTTTGAAATACATGTAGCTCTCTATTCTCCCTCACTACACATTTAAGATTTATCATCTTCTCCAAACGCTAAAAAAGAATCTCTCTCCTCTCTCCCCTTCCCCTCACTGCCGCCTCTCTCCCTCCCTTTCTCTATCTCCGGCCTTTCTTCTCCTTCAGCCAAACTTCGTGAGGCAACTGAGCGTTAAAGCTCGTAGAAACAGTAGCAACATCGTTGTTGCACAAGTTGTTGTTGCTTCCTAGTCGAATAACAACCATGACTTTACTCCGGCTAAAGCCGTCGATGCCGCTGTCATTGCTCCTGTTGTTGATGATGATGAGGTGGCACCTACGGTGGTGGACCGACGCCAAATCCGAGAATACACTCAGATCTGAAAAAGAGGGAGCAGTGGGTTTCACCGGAGCCGCCACCACCACCACCACTATTACTACCATCTTCATCTCCAAACTCGAAAAAAACCTTAAGGTTCTAGTTCTTCAGATCTGAACTCCATATGCTTCATGTATTAATGGTTTTTGGTGGTGGTTCGGTATGGTTTTTGGAGTGGAGGAGGACAGTGGTGGATCAAAGAAAGGCGGTGGAGGAAGGAGGAGGGTTTTTCCAGTTGTTGTGGTGGTTCGGTAGGGTTTTTGGTTGTGGTGTTTCAGTATATTTCTGTATATTTCAGTATATTTCGCTATATTTCAATGTACTGTTTTAGTATATTTCAGTATACTGTTTCAGTATATTTCGCTATATTTCAATATATTTCTAATTTACGATACAGTTTCTGATACATTTCATTGTATTCCATTGTATATACGCATGCTACAATTTTATATTTCTTAAACAATCAACCATATTTCATTGTATTCCAGTGTATATTTTTCTGTATTAGGAAGTATTTCTAAACGTTTAGAAAGAAGTAATTTGGAGAGAGAAACGTGGGTTGTTATGGAACTTCAGCCGTTATGCGTGATACATGGTTGATTTAATTTGACTTACCATTTAAAATGAAAGAAGAGAATATGTTCCATAAATACAGCCTATTTTTACTCTGCCAAATTTTGTATTTTCGTGTATTTCAAAAACGCGAAATACAACCGAATACAACAAAAACCAGCAAAATACTATTGAATGGGGTGATTTTGATAGAGAGACGTTAGCTGTAATGGAACCTCGTGAGGTTTGCGTGAATCATGGAACCATTAATACAAATTACCATATAATTTGAAAAAGATTTTTGTTGCCATAAATATAGCCTTTTTTTTATTCAACAGTCACGCTGTATTTCGCTGTATTTCACTGTATTTAAAAAACGCGAGATACAACTGAAATACAACCAAAAGCAGCTACGAATTGTAAATCTTCAACTTATAGTTATAACTTGTTAGAAGCTAATTTTTTTAGCTGTCGTAGCCCAACACATTTTATTAGAGCCAATAATTTAGTGAGTCGCGTATGAAGATGACAAAGTGATGTTATACGGTCCAACTTAGTGCCTCTGCTCATCAGTGGGCCGATTTTACTACTTTTACTCGTACCTTGAAGAATGAAGATACATCATAATTCATACATACAATAAAGAGAAGCATGTGAGCTTTGAAGGCTATGCTTATAAATACATGATATAGGTGACGCACAATTAATCTCCCGATTAAGCTGATAAATTTTGGTGATGGGTCATATGGAACTTAGTTTGGTATGGGGAAGGAATTATTGGGTGTGCGAATAAAATTTCATATTGGTAGTTTGAAAAAAAAAGTATAGAATACTCTAATTGTGTAAGGCCTTTTGAAAAAAAATGTATGAACTTGGCTCAAAATGAACAACATTACAAATGATAAGTGTATAATTTTTGGGTTGGCTTAACCCGATAGAAATTGAAGTTGAGTATATGGGTTTTAATATAAAAGCAGGCATGATCAATTCAGAAATGATGCTTAATAATCATAATAAGTCCCAGTCTAAGTAAACATTCTTTAAACAATATTAATTCTTGTTTGGTTCATTGTTTGACTTCATATCAAATTTTCAGAGTTTTAAACTCTCAATATAGTAACCACAAAACTAAAAGAATTATATCATTGCTTATGTAATACGATGATTAATTCAAAATAGGTCGTGAGAAAACAGACTTATATAATATTTGTTTTAAGTGTTCAACAACCAATAACTCTGACGTGATTATACGTTAGTAATATAAAAGACGTCCTTATACAAAAATCTCAAATTCTAGTGAGAGAAATTAAAGTTAAACATTAGGAAAATTCCATCAAATCCCACGCAACACAATAAATTGCACTAACACCAAAAATAGATTAAAAAAATGTCAGAAGTTGCAACCATAAAAGCTGCAACAAACTCTAGAAAATAGACAAAAAAAAAAAAATTGCAAAATACACTTCCAAATGTGAATCCCTTTGAATCCTTTTTTTCCTCGCAATTCATCAAATCTAAGAGCATAGCTTGTTAAATATTTGACGGAGGCTTAAAATGCCCACGTACATTTAACAAATTTAAAGGACCAAAACTGCTCAACAATATATTTAACATACTACTTTAAATCTATGCCAAACATAAGGGACCATTTTATTATTTTACCACATGAGTGTAGTTTCCCAACAAAATTATTTTCCAAGATTTTCTTATGAAAATCAGTAAGTGCACGGTTCAAAATTGGTGAATAATGAGTCCATCCCTCTATCATTTTTAATTTAAATGCTGGATTTTCACTAACCGACATGGTTTAAACGCGTTACTTGCACATACTTTAGTTTTAACGTGTTGCGCTCTTACTACTAAAACAAAGCATTTGCTAGTTTTTCTTTGGAAGATTCCTATTTCCTTATTTTTTAAACATATTTGCCAAAAAAAGGCAGAAACCCAATAAAAAGAATGTTTGTTTTGGTGTTTAAATAGTTGTGTAAAATGGAAGCAGAGTGTTTAATAATGAAAAGAACAAATTCCCTCACGCTAAGACTCAAAAAGAAGAAGAATAAAAAGGCAATTTTGGACTTAAGTCTCTTAGTGCCTCTTATTTTACCTTTAAATCATGCTAACCTCGTTAATGCTTTGTTGACATCACTTTTTCACAAAAGAAAAAAAAAACAAAAAGCAATTTATGGAAGAAAAAAAAAAGATTTTATATCGAGCAAATAAAAATGTAAATAATCATTGTAAATTAATTTAGAGGTAGGAACTTTTTTAAGAGACGTTTTTCTTAAAAAACAACAACAACAAGTCCAACATAATCCCACCATGCGGGCTCAGTAAATAGATCTTTTCGTTGCAATTTTTTTAGGTTTCTTACTTAGTGAAATACCCATGTTACACCACAACTGATTCAAATTTGTGCGTGTAAGACCTATTAAAGGACAATTTATTAAAGTCGCATGAATTCATAACACATATACTACACCCGCCCCTACATAAAGACAAACTTAAGCTAGAATTTAAAGAGTAGTGGCATTCTTTTATCCAGGCGTCCCTAACAAAATTAGAAATATGATAATGCCAAATTGTATGTATGTGATCATCTTATAATATTAAATAGCTGGTGTTTAGATTGAAATAGCAGTAGATCACAGTAGTAGATAATTATATCACATCATGAAATTGAAAGTTCCGACTACTGGGATTTATTAAACCCTTTTCTTCTACATTCATCACATTAAATGTACTATAGACAATAAGAAAAAGATTCAATAAAGTTGGTAGTGTTAGTATTACCAAACCCACATTAACTTTTGGTATTAGTATTACCAAACCCACATTAACATTTGTACTATTATGTACACCCTTATTTATAACCATAGAATTCGTGTCGACTTATATATCTCAACTAATTTCATGATTACCTATTACTTTTACCGGCACAAATATTAAATAATTATATCTACTAAGAGACTTAAACAAGGCTCGGACATATAGAAATAACCATAGAGTCCAGACATGTTCACACACCCCAATTAATTCTACGAGTACCTGCATATTTCTCCCCAACATAAATATCGAATAATTCTATCTAATATTAAGACTTGATGAACCTGACTGAAACATATAGAAAGAAATCGTCTCATATTTCTGCCTAATATCCTTTTATAACCAAGGTACAATCAAATGTCTTTTTTTAAAAAAACAAAAGTACATTCAATGATTCAAATGAACTAATTAATTTTAAAAAAAAAAATTTAAAAGAACACGGCACAAACAAAAAGACCAGGAACATGAGTGTCTGAGTCATCCCTAACAATATGACAATTTTGAAAAGTGTCGTACTTTGTTTCCTCGAGCCAAATGAAACATAAAAGGGCAATTGTTTTGAATATTCAGAGTAATTGCAGAAAAATTATTTTAAAAATCACTGTTATTTTCTCTGGCCAACAAAAAGTTTCCACCTTTCTCTATATCCAAGAAAGAAATTTCAAGAATGGCTAGCTTTTTTTACCCCTTTCCATTAGTCACTATTCAAAGTTTGAAATTTCAAGCCGTCCATGGGTGACCTAAACCTAAACTTCTCAAAATTCACATCTTATTGTAAACTAATTATTTACAAAAATGTTCCTATTTTTTTAACAAAACAACAAATGCTAATTACAATGAGTAAAAATCCAATAAACCATTAACCATGTGAAAGAAAAATTAAAATAAACCAATGAAGATGATTGTCCAAACTACCAATATTTTACATTGTGAAGTAAAGGGTATTTTACATTGACAAAAAATAAACTTAAATGTTTCTTGGAATTACTTCCAAAAGATTTATTCTTATTAACCTAAACTACACCACAAGAAACATTTAACATCAAAGAAAATGTTTATACAAAATGTGTAAACAAGAGAAAACCAATGAAGGTGATGATCATTCAAAGCTACTACCCATATTTTACATTATGAAGTAAAGGGGCTATTTTACAGACCAGAAAGATAATATTAAAGTAGAAACCGAGATGGAAAAAAATAAAATAAACCAACCTAAATATTATTTTTTTTGGAAAATTACCTCCAAAAAAAAAAAATTAAAAATTTTAGGTCCAAACACCCCAAATCTTTTCTCCAAGATAACTCATAAACTTTCTAACAGAACCTTTCTCACCTCCTTCTTCACCACCCGTTTCTTCTTCATCATTACCAGCAGTCTCCTCCACCGGGTCAGCCTGACCCGACCCTGACCCTGACCCGGGACCCGACCCGTTTAAAGATAACTCAGATGATGATTTCTTCAGCTCACTAGAAGAAGAAGAAGAAGAAGAAACAACACTACCAACACCATTAGATGACTTCTTTTTGTTGTTGTTGTTGTTCCTTCTTTCTTTTTTACTCTTTTCCTTTTTGCTTTGTTGCAAACCATCTTCATAAGCATCAAGTATCTCATGTATAAGTTGTCTATTTGGTGAAGAATCCCATTTAACCCAATAACTCATGTAACAACTAAAACAGTAACAGTTAAAACTAGCTACATGGTGGGTATTTCTTCTTTTGCCGGAAAAGTTACCGGAAAGTAAATTTTCACCGGAAAATTCACCAGAAGAACAAGAAATGAGATAAGCTAAGACTTGTTTATCTTCTTGAGATAAAGATGAAGCAAGTGTTAAAATAGCAACTGGTAAAAATGAAAGATGGTCAGAAATTAAAGGAGGAGATGGATGAACTGTGCCTTTTCTATAAAGTTTCTTCATAGTTTTTTTTTTTTATGAAAAAAATTTGGAGATTTTCCTTTTTTGGTAGGGTGGGTGGGTGTAGGGAAGAAGAAGAGAGAATGAGGGTTTTTGTGGCTAGTGGGGACTATGAAGAGTTTATTTTGGTAAGAGAAAAAGGGCATAGAAATTGATGACATATATTTTTGGGTGGCTTAGTGAAAATATAATATCCACATAAACATAAATTAATACTCCTGTCAATTGTATTCAATTAAAGTTCTAACATGAACTCTCTCCATTTTACTTTTACTTGTTCAAACTTTGCTCCTCCTTTTAGAATTACTTCCCCGGATAAAAAAAGTGATCATTTAGCCCTTTTTTTGTTGGGTAAAAAATTGTAGGTCAAAAAGAGCGTTCACTTATCAAATTAAAAAAAAATTAATTTTATTTTTTTAAATTTATCCCTATTAAGTGTTATGTGATCAAATCTCAATACTTATTTAATTAAGGACAGTTTAGTCAAATTACCTATTTTATCTAAGAGTTAGTATTTTCTTAAGGGGTATGCAAATGACTAAGTGGACACTATTTTTGATAGGAAGAGAGTAGTAAATAAAGTATATAAAATAATTTAAAAATGAGTAATTAATATTATAGGTAAAATAGAAAAAAGGCTTTTCTTTTTCTTAATACGCTAAAGTTGATAAGTAAAAGTGAAAATTAAATTTTAGTATAATGGATAAGTAAAAGTGAACGGAGAAAGTATTATTCATAATTTTATTTTAAAAAGTATTTTTAATTCCAAAAATAATGTTAATGACAATCGAGGTGCAGTAAATGAAGGAACGACAAATTTAAGTCATTTTCAATGTGTTAGATGGATGTTTAACGCTTTTTTGTTTTAGATTTGTCAGCAAACTTCTAATTTAATACTCTCTGTGTTTCAATTTGCTTTTTAGGTTGTTTTAAAAATGTCTCTTTCCGACAATTTTTTAATTTCAATTCACATGACGTGTTTAAAAACATAAGATTAAAAGTCATTTTGATACATTATATATAATACTCATTATATATATCTTTAGTTTAAGATCACAAAATTCAAAAGTTTTTTTTTACTTCTTTAAAATGAATGAAGTATTAAATTATTAGTTAGAGATTACTTACTAGAAATTTTTATTTTAGTTTATTTGTATAATAATTATATAAGTTGAATTTAGATAAAGACGTAATAATTGAGGTAGCCGATGAGTTATTTTTTGGTACAAAAAAGGAAAGGGTATTGGGTTAAGGTTCACCTGTGGGACAACGTATTTTATCAGAGTTTAGGACATAAATTTCAAAGAATTTTGATTGGTTAATATGGGTAAGCAAAAAAGGGTGAGTCAATAGTAGGTGCTATGTGATGGACCCTACTTGTTACAGAATCTAATGATCAATCTTCTTTTAGCAGATATTTCCCCCTCTTTTCTCTCACTTTCCAATGAAAAGATGCATTAATTATAAAAATCTAAGAGCTAAATTTAAAAAAAAATCTTACTATCGGTTACATCAAATCTTAAGAAATGTCATTTATCTGAAAACAAGAAAAGAAAAACCAAAACTTCACTGCACCCAAAATTATACCACTTTATCAATGTATGGGAGTAATTGTTCAGTCCATTATATGTAGTGAGCGGAAGAAAAAAAGACTTTGGTTATTTTTAATAAACAACACATTGTCCTCTGGCAAATTTAAGCTAGCGTTTCTGAAGCAAATTTTGAAAATTTATCTTTAAAAATTTGTTTAGACATAGATTTTGGATCAGATTTTAAAAATCTGTCTTAATTTTTTTTTTTTAGTTTCAAATTTAACTTCAAAATCAATGGCCAAACGGGAGCTAATGCTTTTGGATGTATCATGAATAATTTCAATTCAAAATTGATGCTCTGCTTATGCAAAGCAAACTTCGGGAGAGGCTAGTTGATAGGATTCACTCACAGCAAGAATTCAAGTGAAATTGTTTTTTAGTTCAAAGAAAACGTCTCCAACTACTTAGTGGAACCCATTCTTCTTCACTAGAGGTCTCGTGGGATGATTGAATCTCTTTATCTTAAATCACAGGTGTCGGGTTCAATCCCTTAACTTCATTTCTTAATAATAATAATAAAAACAACTACTTTCCACGTTTAGGGAGCTTATTTGGCATTTTTTTTCATTGGAAGCTTACAAAAATGTACTCTTCGGCCACCTAGTTTACCAAATATGACCTAAGTATACACTATCTATACATTCGGTTGTATCAGAAGTGTACGGGTATGTATATTATATGTATACTGTACGTATATTTAGCATAAACTATACACTGTTTATGCACTCTGTACATATTTTATAAATTTGATGGTCGAATAGTATTTGGCTGTTATTTTCGCTTTTTCATTAACATGCTCGAGATCATTGATTAAAAAGGGAGTCCTGTTGCAATTTTAAGAAGAGAAAGTTTGGGCTGATAAAGTAATGGGCTTAGGTCGCTCCTTTAGTCAATTGGCCTAAGTGGATCACTCTTTGTTTAATATGAACGTGAAGTAATGATTTTCTGTTTTTCATGTTCGGTGCCAAATCCACTATCTCATCACTTACAATCATATGTCATAATTAGTAATTATGGTAACTAAAGACTTAGTAGGCGTTTCGTCATGAAAACCAAGTATTTTTTACTTTATTTGAAATTTTAGAGTTGGAGTTGAAATTGGAGTTGAAGATGGAGTTGAAGATGGAGTTGTCCTTAGTTGTTTGAATGTATTGAAAGTGAAAAAAGTGAAAATAAGGTTTTAGGTATTTTTCAAATAAGTTGTATTTGAAATTATCATGGCCAAACATTAATTTCCAAATAAAGTGAAATAATTTTCCCGAAAAAAGGAAAAAATTCTCATGGCCATACGGGTAGTTAGTATTGTACTATCATTTCTCAAAATATAGTTTGACACACATTTACCTTCTCTATCTTTTTATTTCTTTAAAAAAAATTGTTGCATAAAGAAAAAGGCTTCTCAAGTTTCTCTTAAGATAATGTACACAATGTTGTAATAACATAATTTTTGGTGTGACATGTTTGATTGCACAAGTATAATTAATAAATAATGAGAAAAATGCATTGATAATATATATATAAAAAAAAAAAAAAAAAAAAACTACAATATCATTGAGTTTTAACATGTAGCAAACCCGCGTTATTTTCGAGGTCCTAACATGTTACATTGTTAAAACAATGTATATAAATTAAATTCATAAATTATTTATGCTTTGTAATCAACTCTAAACTAATTTAGTTGATATTCATCATTTATGCCAAATAAGTTCCTTTTACTTTTTTTGTGAGACAAACTCTGATTCGACACTATTGCCCTTCATTGAGGGTGGTCTTTAATTTCTGTTTTGTCCCTCAAATTGTTAGTCTTTAATTTTTGCCCTTCGCTAAAATATCTCGAGATTCTGGGTTCGAACTCCGATTTAGTCATAAAAATAAAAATAAAATAAAATTGTAAGGCAAGGCTTTGCAAAAACTCTGCCTCATGTAGCAAACTTTGCCTTAAGGCATAAGTAAAAGTCTATCGGAGACGGCAGATTTTGCTTTATAAGGCAAACTTTTAATTATGCCATAAGAATAAGTTTGCCTTATGGGGCAGACTTTATCTAAGCCATAACTAAAAGTCTGGAGACGACAAACTTTGCCTTATAAGATAGACTTTTAGTTATACCTTAAGGCAAAGTCTGCCGTCTCTAACAAATTTTTAATTATGTTTTAAAGCAAAGTCTGCAGTCTCCGATAGACTTTTAGTTATGCCTTAAGGCAAAATCCGCCGCATAAGGCAGACTTTTTGCAAAGCCTTGCCTTGCATTTTTTTTTTTTACTGAACGGGAGTTCGAATCCAGAACCTCAAGGTATTTTCGACCACCTTTTTAAGCGAATGTCAAAAATTAAAGACCAACAATTTGAGGACAAAAATTAAAACCACCCCAAAAGAAAGGCAATCCACGCAAAAAATGTTTATTTAATAAATTTTCAAATCAAGAAAGGAGAATTTAAATATTTGTATTTACCAACTCAATATAATCCTTATTCTCTTAAAATGCAAGAATTTTCTATAATAATTCCAAAATCCCAAACATAAATCCAAAAATATCTTTTTAAAACTTCACAGCGTTTCAACTATTTGGCCAATGTTTCACTACTACAGTTGTTAAATGAGTCGAGCAATACAGTAGAATATAAAGCAATTAACTCTAAACCAGTACAAGCAAGTAACCACAAATTTCGTAATATCAGGCAAAGCTCATCCCACAAACAAAACAACAAATGATCAGTTTTTTTTTTTCCGAACTCGGGATTTTGATCGTATGAACTGCAAGTCAAATATCACTTGGACCTTTAAGAATTGCTTTGAAGACGAGTCTTGATCCACGATTCCAAGTTCTTCAACTCCTCATCGTTTATCGAATGAGCAAGACCAGGGTAAGCCTACGGATATGGTAAACAATGGCTTACTAGTGATAAATGAAAGATGAACGATCTGAGAGAAACGAGTGAATATTACCTTGAATTCGCAAGTCATACCAGCTCGCTCCAGGAAAGGCGGCCCTGCTTGTCCGGCTTCAAACAATACCGTCCTATCAGCCATACCATGAGACCACAAAATAGGGGTCTGCTCGAAAGAGTTTTGATGTTAGATACCATAAGACATGAAAACTAATCAAGAAACACAAATCAAGCGGTAAGAGAGGCATGCTACATATATATATATAGAGGTGCAGGCAACTTATCCACCGAGTTTGGAATCATGCTCCAGATAGCCCTCGGGGATTTCTTGGTTTGTAAAAAGTAGCTTTGGCAAATAACATATCTTCTAATACCACCATCATCATTATTCAAATTGCAAATGTTCTTACTTAAGGGGCAATCTCCATACAGGGAGGCACCTCGACTAGTTCCATGGGTTACCTGCTATCCACACCCCCCAACAAAAAAAACCCAAATGGTACCGGGTAACTCTATCCATCAAGCTTAAACAAATGGGAAGAAATCACCTAGTGTTTTGCCTCTCGTGAGATTTGGTGTCACAATAATTTATTTTCACACAAAACAGAAATGAGGAACAAGTGGAAGTTCTTTCAGTTGTGCTGTATCATAGTGTTCATGTATACATCCTAAGTAGCAAGCACCTTGAGGAGAAGAACAACATCTGCTACTTCAGGAAATAAAGTTTAGAAAATTATAGAAGTTAGTATCAGGCAATTACCTTTTTAGCTTCAGGAGTTTGTTGCTCTAATATAGAAGAATTAAAGGGGACCCATCCGCTAAACACGGCACCTCCTCCTAGAGTTTTTGGGTACAGAAGAACACTTGCTAACGTCAAGGCCCCTACAAAATTAAGATTTAAGTATAATCTGAGAGTTCCCTGGATTTAGTAGCAATAAACAAACTTGCCACAGAGAGAGAGAGAGAGAGAGAGACCTCCTTGACTAAATCCACATACGAAAACATTATTAGGACTAGTGCCAGCATCGATCTCTTTATCGATCATTGCATGAACATTCTTAACCGCTTTGAGCAAACCACTCTCATCTTTTGGAGAGCTCTGGTACAAGGTATTAAACATTATGTTATATGGAGACAATATCAATAAGGTATTAAACATTAAGTTATAATGCAGCTGGGCATGATTACAAGGAGAATTTTAGAAAAGAAAAAGTGAAAAGAGATATGACGAATGACAGAGAAAAACTTACAGCTGTAACTGGTATTTCATGAATGTCAAGCCATGACGGCATGACCGCTCCATCTGCAGTAAAGTAAGACAGGAAAGAGTTTAGATTTTAGCTATTATCACCACTATTAAAGTGAAAAAGTCGGCAATGTTACCAATGGTGGAGCAACAAGCAATGAAAGGGGATTCAGTCTCTTTCACCGGAAAATTCCGTGTAAATAGGATAAAAATAATTTTTTTTTTTTTTACATATATAAGTTTTTTGAGAAACACATGTTCAAATCTCGAGTGTGGCAGTTTCTGGATTTTTTTAAATCCCCTTGTCAGAATTTCTGGTTCAGCCAGTGAATGCTACCATTATTTTTATGAATTACCGAAACCAATTCCTTAGGGTATCCATTTTGATAATGTAATTTATTTATTTTTGGTTAAATAGAGTGATGATAATTAATGGAAAAGATAAAAAGGTTACATGTCTAGAGAGAGCAAATTCCAAGGAGGAACCAACAATCATACTGATAGGAGAACAGTTGGAACATTGGGTAGCTATAACATCTTATAGACACGTTACCATACCAAACATTATTGTCCCGGTGGAGAATCCACATATTCTCACATGGAAATGAAAGATCCGGTGAAAAAGCAAGCGAAACCGGAATTATAGTATTTTAGTAACCAAGATGGCGTTAAAAATCTTGTGTTCTTCTTAAGAACTTCCTTTCCACCATTCTTAGATACATCATAAACTTAATGGACAATGTTCTTTTTCAAAAATATTATTGACATTGTTGTCAATTGCACCTAAATCACCGCCAAGCTAATCTTGTCCTTAAGAAGCTGTAATTAACATCTTCATATGTTATTGTGCACTAATCATGCTGAACATCCTAAGTTTGCTTCCGATGTCTGCAACATGTCCAGAAGATGCAAGATTCTCTACACTAGTAGCTAAAGATATCCTTCACGGAAAGAATTGCTCTGATTTATCAATTTGCCTTTGTTGTTGAATAACTTTCATTATAAAGTAGACTATTCCCAACAGAATTTTGAAAGTCTTGAGCATTCTCTTACTCATTTAAGTGCTAAAGCTTCTCATCTTTGCGCATTGACAGTCAAAGGAAAGTCAAGACAACCAAACAAATGGGACTTGATAAAGCTTCTTCTTCTCCTTTTTTTTTTTTTTTTTTTTTTTTGAGAATGGTAATGTTGATAAAGCTTCTTTTTATGACGGTTCCACTAATTACTGTCCAAAGGCTAAATCCCTATCCACAGGGATAACTGTCCCCTTGCACCATCAACATCTTCCCCCTTCCCCAGAATTAACACATTGTTAAGAGGAAAAACAAAACTACATCATTTGCTAAGTTTCACTTTACAATAATTGAATTTATTGTTTTTTTTAAACTATTTTTCCAGGATCATCACTACCGACATAGTACTGAAATAGAAGCTGCACATAATTTGAAAAAATTTTAGTCTACCCAACTTCTCATCTCCTCGAACTGCAAATTCTCATCTCCTAGTCTACTTTGTAAGATATCTCAACCACAACACAAAAACCAAAAACAATAGAATCAACAACTACGCCTCAATCCCTACAAACCCCATTAAGGGGTAGGCCGAAATGAAATCTTTATGCAATTCCATTATACCATTTGACGCTAAAACAACAGTTCCACTAGAACCTATAGAAACAATTACAATACACAACATGCATCACTAAACCAAATTAAGATACTCGTGTAATAGATATTACTATTAATCAACTCTGACTGTAGATGTTACATTCCACTTACCAACCCAAGTCAAAAATGAAATCTTTATGCAATTCCAGTATATAACATTTGGCCCAAAGATGCCATCTTCATGGTGATCAACACAGAACCGATAGGAACAAACATAATACACAACTAGTAACATAGAAACCCCCCACCAAGCGGTGGGCCAAAAAAGGAATCTTTATGCAATTCCATTATACCATTTAACCCTACAACAGCAATTCCACCAGAACCAATAGAAACAATTACAATATACAACCTGCAAAACTTAACCAAATCCAAGACTCTCGTGTCATAGATATTACTATTAATCAATTGTGACCGTAGATATTACACGCCACTTACCAATCCAATCAAAAGGGTAGTCAAAAATGAAATTTCTATGCAATTCCAATATATCATTTGGCCCAAAATTCCATTTTCATGGTGATCAACACAGAACCAATAGAAACAAATACAATACACAACCAGTAACATAGAAACCCCACCAAGCGATAGGCCAAAAATGGGAATCTTTATGCAATTCCAATATACCATTTGGCCCAAAACACCCATTTTCATGATGATCACACAGAACCTTTAGAAACATTACAATAGCGGTAGGCCAAAATGAAATCTTTGTGCAATTCCAATATACCATTTTGCCCAAAAAAGCCATTTCCGTGGTGATCATCACACAACTAATAGAAACAAAGACAATACACAACCAGTAACATACAAACACCGCCAGTGGCAGGCCAAAAATTGAATCTTTATGCAATTAGAAAATACCATTTGACCCAAAATTGCCAATTCCACACTGATCACACCAGAGCCAAAAGAACGCCATTCAACACAGAACCGATAAAAAAAAAAAAAAAAAAAAAAAAAACAGTAAGACCATAAATGGAATCTTTATGCAATTAAAATCTACCATTTGACCCAAAAATCCCAATTCCACAATGACCACACCAGAACAAAAAGAAACAAAAACAACCCACAACCTGCAATAAAACTACAATGTACATGAATGATTGTGACTTACAGTTTCAGGTAATTACCAACCCAATCAAAGGGTCTTCAAAAATGAAATGTTTATGCAATTCCAATATACCATTTTGGCCCAGAAATGCCATTTCCATGGTGATCACACAGAAACAATTGAAACAGATACAACGCACAAACAATAATGCAGTAACAACATACAAACCCCATCAAGGGGTAAGCCAAACATGGAATCTTTATGCAATTCAAAAACACCATTTGACCCAAAAATCCCAATTCCACAGTGATTACACCAGAACCAACGAAACAGTAATAACACTACAAGTACAAGAATGATACAGCGACTTATGGAATCTTTATGCAATTAAACAAATACCACTTGACCCAAAAAAGCCAATTACCAACCCAAAAGGTAGTAAAAATGAAATCTTTATGCAATTTCAGTATACCATTTTGCCCAAATATGCCACTTTCATGGTGATCACACAGAACCACTACAAACAAATACAACCATATAAACCCCACCAAAAGGGGGTAGGCCAAAAATGGAATCTTTATGCAATCAAACACTACCATATGACCCAAAACGCCAATTCCACACTGATCCCACAACCTGTAATAACACTACAACTACAAGTACACAAATTAGTACACTGACTTACAGCTGCAGGTAACAGGGGTACATACTAATACAATGCACAACCAGTAACATAGAAACCCCACCAAGGGGTAGGCCAAAAATGCCATTTCCATGGCCACACATAACCAATAGAAACAAATAGAATACACAACCAGTGACATACAAACTCCACCAAGGGGTAGGCCAAAAATGGAATCTTTATGCAATCAAACACTACCAAATGACCCAAAAATGCCAATTCCACACTGATCACACCAGAACCAAAGAAACAACACTACAAGTACAAGAATGATTTAGTGACTTACAGTTGCAGGTAACTGGGGTGGAAGGAGCAGAAGGGAAAGACCATTTTGTGTTCTTGAATTGAGGGGAAGTGAATAATGTCTTAATTGGTTCATTTGCAGGGCCAGAATCACCCAAACCATGTAGCCAAAGAACAAAACTTCTAGCCATGGGGTCAGATTTTTTTGGATTTGTTGGCTCAAAGTGTAGCACAAAGACAATGGTGAAACCAAAAGTGATTACAACAACTAAAAAGGGTTTTAGTACTGGAACCAATTTCATCTTTGGTCTTCAATATTATTTGTTAGAAATGTGTATTTTAGTCCTCGAGTTTGGTGGAAAGGTATATTTCTTTTATTCTAATTTTGGTTTTTCACCCGGTTGTCCGGTATCCGCATTGGGATCCGATTAATCAGAATTAATGCCGGTTAGTCCCGGCATTGAGGAGCAAAGCATTCACTAACAATGGTGACTCCATATTCAAGAAGGCTCGAACTCAAAAACTTGATTATGGATGGAATAGTATCAGTACTATATCACAACCATTAATTCTTTTATTTTATTTTATTTCCTCTAATAGCACTAAAGAGTGTTTGTCCAGGAAATTTTTTGTGATCTTTTCTTTTACAAATTATTATTTAGTCTATATATTGGATTGATTTTTTAAAGAACATATTGAAGACCAGTTTTTAAAATTTTAAAAGTTATCAAAACCTCATTTTAATTTTTTTTTCATGTTGAGGCATAATTTTAATTTCAAATACACTTTATCTACTTCACTTCAAAAACTTTTTTTTTTTTAATATTGCATTTTTAGAGTCCAAACGCCTGCTATATTACATTTCACATGTCTTTAAAAGAGGATTAGCGTTGAACCATAATCAGTTAATACTTATTGTCATTTTAATTTGTATTTCATCATGATAAATTAGTAGCATTTGATATAAATAATTTGCACTAGTAAGTTTATTATCGAATTTTTTTATGAAGTGTATACCTCGCTTCCCTCCTTTACTCTTTTACTAGTGAAATCTACCGCGCTTTGCGCGGATTAGACTTTCGAATATTAAATTTTCTATTTTTTTTAAATATTTCAAGTTTAAACCAATTGTATTGTTAACACTTAGTTTATATAGTTTACTATGGTTTTTCGTTACTTAAAGGAATTTTTAGTCTTCTGAAAAAACTTGTAGTATAATCTATGCAAGGGAAACAATATTTTTTTCCCTCTTAGAAAAAATAATCTTAAAACAACATGGTTATGTCTTGTACATTTAATATATGCATATAATAGGAAAAAATATATGCTTTTTATTAACTAATTTTGTATATTTTGTCTTGTTTTTTCTTCTCTTTTCCCCTTCTACCATCTTTATGTTTTATCCTTTTTATTCTTTTTCTTAATTTCTTACTTCCCGATATCAATTGCACATTTTCTTTCTAAAAAACATATCAAATCTTATTTTTCTTTCTTCCTTAACTTCCTACTATAAAAATAAGTAACCAAAAGATAACATTCTCAAGTGACAACATAAATAAATATATATAAAAGAAGATCATAAAGAAATAGCGCATAAGAACATATTATAGAATACAAAGAAGTATATATATTATTATCAATTAATTATTTTATTTACTTTGAGAATATGTAAAGAATCAATATAGTTCAGAACATGATAAAAAAAAAAGTGAACAAATTATTAGGAATACGAAAATTAAAGAACAAAAAAAAAATTATAAATCAATTTAATATTTTTTCTTTTTTGGATCATGAAATATTTAAATTTAACCAATTTTTTAAAATTCCTAACATTAATCCGTAGCCTATTCTTTTCGTACCGGTAGTCACTTACCTTTTTTTAAAGTTTTTGTTTTACTATAAGCTTTTGGTCCCTATAATTACGCATATTGAATGTTGTGTTTGGTAGATGATTTTAGGGTGTGTAATAGTGAAGATAAATCTTTTAAAACGATTGGTCACAATTTAATATTTTGTGAAAGACCATCGGATTAAGTTTTTCATGAACACAATATTTTTTGATTGGTCACCAAAATAATTATCAAGTGAAGCGATTCAAAAGATTAAAAAAAAATAAGAAGATGAAAAACAACATAATTAACTTAATATTAGCTAGATCTCAGTTTCGAAAATCTTAGAGGTCTAATTGTTAGCTAACTGAACTTTCACCTTATTGGTAAAGATTCAATTCTCTTATGTCTGTCATTTCCCTTTCCCCACCTTTCTTACATATAATTATGTACATAAAAACAATCTTTGTCAACAAAAAGAAAAGGATAAGAAACAAATAAAAAGAAACTTTTCTTTGCAGACAAAACATTTTCTTTACTATCTTAATTGTTGTAGAAATATCAACGAAACAATCTGTAGAAATATCAACAAAACAATCTTTTTGGCCTCCGATGTAAACTAAAACATAAAATCAAGAAATAATTATATATAGTTTTTGTTTGCTAAAGAAAATTATAGTATTAAAGAACCAAAATAAGTAGAGCAATTGGGTAGAAATAATGCAAAAAAGAACTCATTTTAGTTTTTCAAGTTGAAATGAGCTTTAGGACAAAACATACTTCAAGATTCCTCCAAACTAACATGTTTATCTTTAAGATTCCTTCAAATCAATATTTTTCTCCTAATCAACCTTTTTTCTTTACACCATAAGATCATCCTCCTACTTAAAAAACATAATTTCAAGTTCCTTTTTCATCAAAAGTTCATCCTTTTATCAATAAAAAAAATGGAATAGTAAATATATATAGTTAAAAATTAAGTTATTTACATCAACCAAAGAAATGTCCTGTTCTATAGCTTATGTCCGATTTCACAACAAATGCAAAGCAAATCATCATTTCTAGATTTTGCCTCTATTTTTTTGATCGTTAATTTCAAATAGTTTCCAACGTTCCGTGTCAATTTCTAAAATAAATCTAATCAAAAAAATTATGCATTGCAAAAGAAATTAAATTAAAATTAATAGGAGTGGACGAAAGTTTATGAATTTTAGAGGGGGTATATAATTACCTTAAAAGAAATGCATCCAACGTTGAAGTATCACCGAGCGTGCGAGGCTCTTTTTGATGCTGATGACATAACATAAAACACTAAAATTTAGTAAATACTGAGTAAGAAATAAATATGAAACGTAAAAGTGTAAAGTTTTCAACCAAAACATTGGTAAATAACGTTGTCAAATCTTTTGCTATTAAAAAATGAGTCTATTTGAATTTGCAGGCAAGATAGCACATATAAATAAATTCAATCGAGATAAATTATTCACTAACACATAAATTTCACAAGATAAATTGTTACTATACAAAGTAAAAAGAAATATACCTGGATCTCATACTGGAGAATTTTCTAAGGCAGCATTTGTGGAGCTAAAATGAATGAACCATATATGAATAGGTTAAATTAGTTCATTGTCTTTTTATCTCCTATCTTAATTAGCACATTACAACACATTAATAAGAATCAATGAAAGGGAAAGGAGAAGAACTAACGTTTTTTATCTTCTGCCTTTAGGACATTATAACCATAATGTTTAGAGAATTTAATAGAGACCTCTAGGCACAATAATTTCACTTGTCAAATAAATACCACATTCAACAAATATTAAATTCACAAAAAATAGAGTGGAAAATTAAAAAAGAGTAATTAAAAGGCATAAAAAAGGAGAAGGCACTATTGAAGTACTTGAAAGCTGATGGTCGCTTTTCAAGTCTCCACTAATAATTATAATAATTAATATAATAACTTATACACAATGAATTAATATGGTTATTAAAGAATTTAATGAAACTTAATAAATATGGTAGAATATAGTTAATTCTTGAATAAAAAAATAAGAGAAAAATAGAGAAAAATGTCAAAAAAAGGAGAAAAAAGATAAACGTCAATGGAGGCCATAGAGAGGTGCCTTGTCTATGTCTAGCTTTATATTATATATTGATTCATACAATTTTTCTCAACAACTCTGGAATCATATACACCCTCTGTTTCAATTTATGTGAACTTTTTCGGAGTACGAGAGTCAAACTTTATAACTTTGACCGTGAATTTTAACATAGATTTTTTAATTTTATAAAAATAAAATTTATATATTTAAAAACTACATAAAAAGTACTATAAGCGATTGATATAGCAATATATTTCCAAAAGTTTTAACCACTCTTATTATAATATGGATGCCCTGTAGGTGGTATATCCACCAAACAACGGGGTGGACCATTTCAAACGATTAATATCAATAGTATTCTTAATGTTACTGCCAAACTTATATTCCAGAAAATTGATTAAAATTAGCAAGTTGAAACTTTTTTTTTTTTATAACCAAAAGTCAAAAAACTACTCCCTACAATAATAAAAGAGAGAAATAACATAATGATCCCGTATGTTTTAGTATATTTAAAGTAGTACTTAGCTTATTATATATTCTTGATCATTTAATTTTCTAAATTTTGCCGAGTATGAGCGTTTTTAATCTTCGACACAAATTTAATAAACTACTGTGATTAAATTGAACAACAAATGTGAAAAAAAAATTAACGCAAATTCACATTCAGAGATTCATTTTTTTTTTTTTTTTGCAGTTTTTCTAACATTTGATTTTATTTTTCAGGTGGGTACAATTTTTAGGAGGTGTATAATTATTATTTTAAATGAAAATCTTTGCCAAAAGCAAGGGATTTCAGGAGGCAGAATGAGAGCAGAGGCACCGCGATATATGAAAGAAAAACAGGCAGGGAGGTAAGAACGAGTAAGACTAGGTTATAACAAGACAACAAAGGTTAGATAACTCTTATTGGAGGAAGAGGGTTTAGGTCAACCGTCCCCTTAACCTAGACACGAACTAATCCTTCTCTCTCTTGATCTCGAGAATGTATGTCCGGTTTTCGTGGAATTCTTTTGATTCTATTTTTGATGGGGTGAAAAATGCACATTCTGACAAACTTAAAGGACAACAATCGATTAAGAGTATAATTAAGGGACTATTATAAACCTATTCTAAACATAAGGGACTATTTTTGTCATTTTCTCACAGTAATAATACAACAGAAGTTTTATTTTTCCTATCATATTATATACGAGAGATATAACACAAAGAATCTTCAAAAACAGAGTTTTCATTTTAATGGCCACTTCAAAACTCCAGGCTCTATGGAATCATCCTGCTGGCCCAAAAACAAGTCAGTATTTTTTTTTTCGGTTATTTTTTGTAATTTCTTTTTTGCCAACTTTATACAATTTTGTTAGATTTAGATCTACTTTTTTTAAAACCTTTTGAAACACATAATTAAAGATTCTTTTGGATAATCCAATATTTGTTTCTGGGTGTGTCTTATTATTTTTTTTATTTTAATTTTTTTGTAATTTTTGGATGTCTGCTTGTTTATTAATTTGAAGAGATGAACAAAAAATGAAAAAAAAAAAGATTAGATTTTTAGGTGCTATTTTATTGTATATTCTTGTTAAATTATCATTTATGAATGATATAACACATCAAATTTAATAAAAGTAGTGCTGTTTATTTAATTTGAAGAGGTGAACAAAAAAAATGAAAAGAAAAGAAAAAAAAAAAGATTAGATTTTTAGGTGCTATTTTACTGTATATTCTTGTTAAATTATCATTTATGAATGATATAGCACATCAAAGTTGGTAAAAGTAGTGCTGTTTATTTAATTTGAAGTAAGGTGAACAAAAAATGAAAAAAAGAAGAAGAAAAGATTAGATTTTAAGGTGTTATTTTATTTGGTATTGTTGTTAGATTATCATTTATTGAATGATATAGCAGAAAAGTTGATAAAATCGTCCCGATTACGGGTTTGTATTTTACAGTTCTGCAAATTGAGATTCTAAAAATAGGGAAAAAAAAAAGAAAGGAAAAAAAAAGTAGACAGATGAAAAAGAAAATCATGGAAAATGAAGAATTTTTGTTTTACTGGTAATAGTTTCTTGAAAGTTTGTTTGAATCTGAATAGTCGATTCACATGTTCAAGTGACTTTTTGATGCCATTTTAATTAACACAATAAAATATAGTAATGTATCTTTTAAGGCTTACATTAGGTTTAGTGTTTGTTTGGAGTCCTTGCTATTTGTTAGGATTTGTATGTCATTGCAGGGATACGTGTGAAAATGTCAAGTTTTAGAGAACTCTTAATGATAATTTTTTAGTATCGGAATGAAATGAGCTTGAATAGAGCTAAATTGTTTATAGAACATTCATATGATTGATGTCAACTAGTTTGGGCATTTGTATGAGCGAAATAGAACTGATTCTTGTGGCATTTGTATGATCAGAGAAAGCTGATTCTACGGATTCACAGTTTGACAAATTTTTCTTCAACTGTGTGACTCTGTTGTAATTTATAGATGTTTTTCTTTGAGCTTGGGAATCATAATGGTTGGCTCAAGTTGTTATTTTTCTTTGAGCTTTCCTATAGCCACTTGCACCGTGTGTACAAACATACTTTTTTTTCTTGTTATTTTGCAGCTTCAGGTTGGTATATTTCTCTTATCATTTTCTTTGTTCACCGTTTCTTTCACTCGTTGTGTTCTTCTAGTTCATTTCTGGGCACCGACCTTCAAGTGGGGCATCAGTATTGCAAATATTGCAGACTTCGCTAAACCTCCTGAAAAGATTTCATTACCTCAACAAATAGGTATTTTTCACGAGTCATGCCTTGCATTATTTGCTCTACTCTTTCTATCTTGATCTATCATGAATCCAGAAAAATATGTCAATATGCATGATTGGTCATTTTCTGTTTCTGTTTGGTTTTAGTTATAAGATAAGTTGTTTCGGTTATTGCAGCGGTTACAGCAACTGGACTTATATGGTCTCGCTATAGTTTGGTAATTACTCCGGTAAGTTCAATATTACGCTGAATCTCAGTGCAAGTTTATCTTTCATGGTGTTAAAGTATGATTAACAAGCAAATAAATCCTTTCTACTTTGTGTTCAGCCGGATCTTTATATTGGTTTTAGTATTTGATTAGTAGACTAAAGTATTATCATTTTCACATCAGTCTAATTTTTATATCTTCCTCTTCTGACAGTTATTGATGTTGTGTCTTTGTAACTGATGGAAATTTCTTGACTACAATCTAAAAAGTGAATATCTACAGTCAGATCAAAAGGATAAAAGAGAATCAACCCCCCAACCTCGTGTTACTGGTTGCAGTGTTATCAAAAGCCCAAAAAAACTCTTAAGGTTCGTTGGGGCTTGAAGCACAAATCGCAAATGAAGTATGGGCTATAATGAAAAATGGCGCAAATGGAGAAAAAATACAAATATATATGTTTAGTCCAAGACTAATAATTATAAGCATGAATGACAAATATATGGACAAAGAAATTGTTTTTTTTTTTTTTAAACGATAAACTGAAATATCAATTGTTTAGTGTCGCCTCTTGAGGAGACACTCATTGGCAAGGAAAAGTATGTCTAAGAGCCTTGATGAAGACACTGAAGCACACATTAAGCGAGGCGAAGCGCTTAACACGTTTTGAGCCTCGCTTCAAGGCTTGATAGCCAGATAATAGCATCCCATGTTAGTATTAATTGGATTTAGGGCGTATACTCTGTTCAGAGGGTATTAAGCTACTTAGTTCGCTGACATTTTGAATTATTCAGAGGTCCCACACCATGAGAAAACTGTTCCGTAGTTTGTAGAGAACATACATATGATAAGCACTCTTGAATCAAATTTATATAAAGAAATCTTCCCTGCATAACCTGCTTCAGATGGAGAAAATGTTGCAGGGAGCATGAAAATTTGTAGGTATTTAGTAACCCTAATGAAGAACAAGATTGTTTTCCAGACTTTGAAGGTAAACTCATTTAAATATGCTGATGCTGTTGAGATTGTCCTCCACACATTGAAGGGTTGCATTCAAACTGTCCTTTATGGGTTTTTAGTTGACTCTAAGGCGTAATAATATCTAGAAAGGCTTAACTATAACTTATTATGATACACAAGTGGCCCGGGCTTTGCTCTAGTGGTAAGAGTGCGATGCGTGATGTGTGGATTAGGCGCACATCACGGGTTCAAATTATGCCACAGTAAAAATGCCTAATATTTAAGGTTATTGTTTGGTATTAAGGAAAATGTTTTCTTGGAAAATAAGTTGGTTTTCTTAGTTAAAATATGCTGATGCCATTGAGATTGTTCTCCACACATTGAAGATTTGCTTATTCAAACTGCCCTTTATGGGTTTTTAGTTGACTCTAAGGCGTAATCTATAAAGGCTTAAATATAACTTATTATGATACACGAGTAGCCCCTCGGGCTTTGCTCTAGTGGTAAGATTGCAATGCTGGATGTGTGGATTAGGACATCACTGGTTCAATTATGCCACAGTTAAAATGCCTAGCATTTAAGGTTGTTGTTTGGTACGATGGAAAATATGTTGATTTTTTACTTATTTTTTAGTATTTGGTAAGTAAGCAAAAAAATATTACCCCAAGATCATTTATATGTAATCTAGCAAAACATTATGGGGGTGGAATGAGTTGGGGTGTGGGGGTTCCGGGGTGGCGGGGTTGGGATGGTCAAGGGGTTGGGGTTGAGGGCATTGGGTGGGTGGGAAGAATGACAATGTACTTGGAATGTCACTTATGAAATTTCATTTTCCTACTTTCATTAGGTAAGTTATTTTTCAGGAACTTGTTTTCCTAGAGAAAATGTTTTCCACAACATTGTGATCAACCAAATGTTAGAAAATTGGAAATCAAACACACCCTAAATGGAGAAGGGTAGAGAGGCAGACCCATTATCCCCGAGTTTCGAACCTGTGCGTCACTGGCATTCGGGAATTTCTCAATTATCAATAAAAGAAAAGAAAAAGAAAAAAAAAAGATGCTTTTGCCCCCAGTTTGCATTATGACTTTGAAGCCACTTTGATTTACAAGCTTCTTGGTTTGTGGCGTCGTTTTCTCTTTATCTTGTAATCCATAAAATTTGGAATTGCAGAAAAACTGGAATCTCTTTAGCGTAAATGTTGCAATGGCTGGGACAGGCATGTACCAGCTTTCACGAAAAATCCGGTGAGTCAGTTCTGTCTCACTACTCATGGAAGGCATTAAAAAGGACTTTGCAATGTTGATGAAAGGGAATCCTGTCATAATACTATATCGCATATTCTTATAGCTTTTGTTTTTCGTTCTAACACTACCATTTTTTCTTGATTCAGGCATGAATATTTTAACGAGGAGCAACAACCTGCGCTAGCTAAAGAATGATGATGAAAGTTGTGATTGATTAGTCAGGATTATCGAATTCCTGACTTTGAATTTGCTCTTCTATGCAATTTGATGTTTTAGTTCTACTACTTTATACTTCTTCTGATACTTACCACTGGTGATTTGATAAGTGATTGGGTGAATAATCACAGTTGGTAATTCGTTTGTCTCAAATTACTCTAAGCTTTAACTATATGAATAGTTTACGCTCATTCTAGACGGAGAAATGTCGCATGGAGGTAGGCTTAACAACTAGCAAATATACTTCATGTTCATTCTGCAGTGAATAAGAAGATTTGATACTCTTTTAGAAAGTCTTTTGAGAAAATTGAATTATCGGTACCATTTGTGTCTTAAAATTAAAATTGGTGACGATTTTGATCAGCCAAGGTCAAAACTCCTTAAAAACAACTCCTTAAAAACCTGATTAAGGCCTCATTTATTTGCACTTTCAGATTTATACCCCAAGCCATTAGGTGCATTTATTTGCATTAAGATCTAAGAACTTGTTGGATCTGAATAGGTTTTAATCATTAAGATCCTGAATCAAGTTTTAATATCATTAAGAGGTGTTTTTGTATGAAATTTTTTTATTACCAGTTCCAACGCCAACCCCAGCCCTAAACCCTCTGCCTCAACCCTATCCTCACCTACTCTCCACTCCAACCCCACCCATCCACGTCAACCCCACCCTCCACTTCAACCCCCCACCAACTTCCCACCACCCCCACCCTACACCACCCACCCCCACTCCCCACCACCAACCCCTACCCCTACCCCTATCCCATACCACCTACCCCTAACTCCCACCACCAACCTTACCCCCACTCCCCACCAACCCCTACCCCACACCACCCACCCTCACTCCCTACTACCCCCACTCCCCACCACCAACCCCTACCCCTACCCCATACCACCTACCCCTAACTCCCACCACCAACCTTACCCCCACTCCCCACCAACCCCTACCCCACACCACCCACCCTCACTCCCTACTACCCCCACTCCCCACCAACCCCACCCCACTAACTCCCACCCTCACCCCAACCACTCGCTCACCCCTCCACCCCCACTCACCACCCACCACGATTACAAAACATCTCCACCATTACTAAGTGAGCATAAATGTTTCATATTTTCAATTAAATAATATTTTATTTTATTAAATTTGTATTTATTTTTTACTATTTAGTTACTTTTTAATTTAAATTGTATATTTCTTATGTTTAAATAAATACATTATGCTCATTTAGATATTGAAAAACAAACAGTCTTAATCATTCAATATTCAAACCTAGAGACAACATCTTAATCATTCAGATGTGCATTCGGATTCAGACGTCTTAATCTTAATGAAAATAAATGAGGCCTAAGTTAAATGGGGTCCAAATTATAATCCTTTTCGGAGAGCATTTTATGTATTTACCCTTTTAATTTGATGTAATAGTGATATTTTCGTTCCTTAAGCCAATAGTATATGTATGGGATCAGAATAATGAACTTACCAAATATATTCAAACAATTTGAATATTAAAAATGCAATGAAAGTTTGTATTACTATGTTACTTGGTGACTATTTAAAGAATTAACTTGGAATTTAAACACCTCTACTCCTTCCGTCCCATTATAAGTGTCACTTTAATAAAAAACACGCATATTAAGAAACCGTTAATGCAATATGAAGTTTGTCAAATTACACATATATAATAAAGATAATTTTTTTTTCTCTTGATTAGAGAGCATGCACAAGTAATAAACCTTTTGGCATGGGGATCCAACAATATCAAGTTATAATGTGACTTTTTCAATTATCATTTAGATGTTACTTTAACTTGTCAGTTTTTGTCTAAGGGTAGAATTGGAAAAAGTTAATCAATTTATGTCTTGGTTTCCTACGATGACGCTTATCATGATACATTTTTTTTTTTTGATTGAGATGACGCTTATTATGGAACGGAGAGAGTATTATTTTAGGATTGAACTATCAACTCATTGATTGATTAAAAGTTGATTCGTGGGTGGTCGGTATTCATACAATTTGTGCCTTTTTAGTCAATAAAAAAAAATCAGACAGTCACAGTCCTCGTGTTCTCGCCGCTCTCCCGCTTCTACTTATCTACTCTTCTTTTGCTCCTCCTTCCTCACTTCACACTTCATTAGGGTTCTTGCATTCAATGGATAAACCGAACAATGCATATGTCGTCTTTTCTTTGATCCCCATATCTCACACTTTGACATTTTTTGTGTTCCCGCACTTTGCTTAATTTTGAAATTAATGAATTTATTTTTCTTCTCCTTATAAAAACCCACTTCTTTAAATTGTTCTCCCTTTCTGAATGCTGTATAAATGAATCAAAATACCGTGGTATGAATTTTAACAATTTTTTTGTGTTCACTCCCTTTGCTTAATTTTGAAATTAATGAGTTTCTTTTTTCGTATTTCAAACTTATAGCCATTTCAGCCTTATAAAATCCAATTCTTTAAATTGTTGAACACAAACTCTTGGAACAAATAGTTTCCGAAAGCTCTACAAAAATGGACGAACATACAGTGGTATGATTTTAACAAAAATATTTCTTTTCTTTCTTTATCTTCTTTTTTCAAACCCCATTAGAGACAATGTTGAATTTCTTTCTTTCTTTTTAATCAGTGTCAAGAACATTCTTTGTGTTTCAAGCTATTTTCCAGTTTGCTTTTTATTTATTTGTATTGTTCTTGAAAATGTTTACACTGTTTTCTTGCAGAGAAAGACATCAATGGAGTTCTGATTATACAAACTGCAGATTATCCAAGCTTCAAGCTTGTAATTGTGGGTGATTTGGTAATATGTGATTAGGATTGGATTGTCAGTCTTTTTTTGACTGATTTTGCGTGTTGGTGTTTTTGAATATATTGTTACAGGATCCACTAAACCAACAGACTGCAGATTATCCAAGCTTCAAGCTTGTTATCGTGGGTGATGAGTGATGAACTTGTATGTTTCTATGTTTAGCTGATTTATTTTTGCTTGTTGTTTCTAGTACTTTTGCCTTGAAGAGAACACTCATAATACATGATATATAAATTGAAATTGACGAATCGTTTAAGTACTAAATGTTTGGCCAAGATTTGTCTGTGCAAAGGTTTTCTAGCATTTTAGAGACTTTTATAATACTATCATTGTTATTTTTCTTTATTTATGAAATTTAACTTGGGATAACATAGTTGTTATCATTCATATAATCTTGATCAGTTTTAATTTTCTAAATTTTGCTGAGTATGAGTGTTTCTAATCTCTGTTAAATGTTTAACAAACTTTGATGATTAAATCTAACAGCAAATGCGGGGGGAAAAAGACTTAACGAAAATTCACATTCATAGACTCACTCTTTTTTTTTTTTTTTGATCCTTTTGGTATTTGTACAACTTATAATGAGGTGTAATTTCAATTCCTTTACTATTCCCTCTATCTCAATTTATGTGGCACAATTTGAATTTCGAGAGTCAAACAATTTAATTTTGACTGTGAATTCGAACATGAAATTTTTAGTTTTTTTTTTAAATAAAATAAAATGTTCATATTTGGAAAATATGTAAAAGTACTATGACTCTTAATAATTGATAATTTAAAATATATGAAAATATTACAGTCAAAGAGAGACATTTTAAATCTCGAATTTGAAAGGTGCCACCTAATTAAATTGGGATGGAGGTATTTATTTTCTCTGTCTGTTGTAGCTTTTGGGATTTGATATAACTTTTATCGTATGATATTTCTAAATCCTTTTTATATAGTTCATGATTAAATCTAACAACCAATGGTTAAATATTTGATGGGATGAACAATACTCATTTTGAAGAGATTGAATAGAATATTGGTTGTCTGCTTGTTTATTTATTTGAAGTGATTTAATACAAATGAAAAGAAAAGAAAAAAGATTTGATTTTTAGGTGCTATTTTATTTCGTATTGTTGTTAGATTATCATTTATTGAACGATATAGCACATCAGAGTTGATATAAATCGTCCGATTGAAAAAAGTGGTGGAAAAGAGAGGGGAAAAAAAAAGAAACTATAAAATAAAAATAAAATGTTACCTTAACAATATATATATAGAGAGAGATGAAAAGAAAATCATGGAAATTAATAAATTTTTGTTTTACTAGTAATAGTTTCTGGAAAATTTGTCTGAAGCTGAGTCCTCACGGGTTAGCTCAATTGGCAAAGGTAGACGGACTTGTGTCTTAAGGAGTTAAGATCACAAGTTCGTCCTATATTTAAGAGGAGAAAGGTATACAACGCCATAGACAAAAAAGCACTGAAAATAAGAGTTCTTTTCTTCGGTCTACACGAGTAACTATGTATACGAAGAATAGTGAATACTTACCGCAATCTCCATAGCCTTATCAGCTACATAACTCCTATCTTTCGTCTTATGAGTCTCGGTCCACATTTGGCTTCAATATGACATCTTTTCTCTTTGCCTTCTGAAATTTTCAACTTGTAAAACATTGTAAGTAATTAAGAATGTACTTAACTAAGCACATCGTATTGAACTATTATATCATATTGTGTTGTATTGTATTGTTTTGATGAATACAACGTTTGGATAGATTGTATTGTTTTCCGTCGTTACATAATGTTAACACTTAACATCAACAATTTGAAGGATAAACCTACAAGAAAAGTAGGGTATAGTATAGAGCTATCATAAAAAAAGTATGCTAAAGGATAAAATATGATTATTAGATGATAAGTAAAGACAAAATGAGAAAAAATAAATAAGGAACGACGCAATAACACCAAATTGGTCGTTACATAAAATGAGACTTTTCGTCGTTAAGTAACGATCAATTTAACGATACGATAGAATAAGATTGAAGTAACAATCAAAACAAACATTGTATTTAAACTAACAACACAACACTATACAATAGGTAACGACAAAATTAAAAATTGTAAAAAAAAAAAAGAGTAGAAAATCTATATAAAAAGGAAATAAAGAAAACTTATTTACTTCTTTAACAAAAAAAATTAGAATTTTGAGCTAAACTACTCAAATCTTCATATTAATAAATAAAAGTTTTGCAATAACATCCAAGGTAATGTATTGAAAATACATGGCAAACATCTTGTTAACTTAAATTAATTTTATCACACTATATATCACATATTACAAGCTATACCGACCGACCTGATTTATTTGACGATGATATAGCACACCTGATTGGCCAGCATCTGATTATCTTAGATAATGCAAATGAGAATGAAGTAAATTTAAATAGTATTTATTTATTTATTTTTAATTCTCTTTTGTTGAATGTGCTAATATACTTTAATAATTCTTTTAGGGATTTGGTGAAGAAAACATTAACGATGACCATCACGATTTTGATCACCTCGAGGAAATCATCCCTCTGGTGAGGGTTTTACCTTTTTTATTTATTTATTTATTTGTTTTATAATTAGAGTCTAATCAAATTTCCTATTATTTTTTTAGGATAATGAAGATATTGTCATGTTTGATTGTGATGGAGACCTTGTAATGGTTCTTGATGAATTTATGAACCTTCTTGATGCCGATGGTGACGTGGTAATAATTCTTGATGAATTTGTGGACGTTCTTGATGTTGATGGAGACCTCAATATGATTCTAGAGGGAGTCCGGAACTTAAATGAGCCAAAAAAAAGACATAATGAACCAAAATACCTCAAGAAAAAAATGTAGTCATCGTAGACAAGGAAAATGCTGCAATTCAGAAGAAGATGGAAAGAATGAATTATAGGAAAAACAAGAAAGGGCAGTTAAAAGAGTGATACTATCATAAAATTAGGGTTTTAATTTGGGTATTACCATACTATCATACTATATGCGCTTAGCTTTATGTATAGTGATGGAGTACCGAGTAGGATTGTTTAAAATATTTGCTAAAAATCACTCTACATTAAAATAAAAAATATAACCCCCCCCCCCCCCCCTATCACTTTAGTATTAGAGCAAGAAGATTTTTGGACCTAAACCTATATTTTAGACAACAGTTTATGAGAAGACTATTTTCTGCTAGACTAAGAAAACAAATTGCTATACCTGTTTATAGACAATATTATATGAGACAACATAGTTTTACTAAATATATAAGTCATCATTATCGTATGATATATTTAACTCGGAAAAGACTTACAATTCTTAGAAAAACAAGAAAGTTTTTAACTGAATATAGTAGATACATAGACATAATTCATCGCCAAGATTTACATGATTAGATAGTAATGCGTGTTTCTTTTGTAAATGGTATCCTAGTAGAGACAAACGAGCTAAATGTAAAAATTGTTATATAGAAGGATGTACAATGTGTATAGAAAAAGAATTTAAAATAAAAATAAATAAAGAGGAAACTCATAAGAAAATTGAAGACCCTACTATTAATCTAAGAATGATAACATTAGAAACAAGAATAAATGAATTAGAAACTAGATTATGTAAACTAGAAAAAGGAAAACAAAAAGAAGTAGATAGTGAAGATGAAGAAATAAGATTATCAAATATACAACCAATAATGAGACCATTAAGAACAATACCAGAAGATTCTCAAGCAGAACTAATGAGTATAGAAGACCATGAAGCATTAGTAAGTAATGAAGATAAAAAATTAGGAACAATAAAAATACTTTCAAGAATTAAAATAGATGATTATAAGATAGAGACATTAGCATTAGTAGATTCAGGGTGCACAAAGTGCATAATAATAAGAGAATAGTTCCACCTAATTTAATAAAATTCTAGAAAAACCAGTTGCAGCCATGCAAATGGATGGAACACATAACATATATAGACATTATGTTCATAAGGCCTACATTAGCTTTATAAATACATGTGGACAAGATATAGGTAAGAGACCTTAATATAAATGTAGATTTTGTCATAGGATTAGACTTTATGTTACATAATAATGACAGTTGTATGATTACAAGAGATGGAGTAATTTTCTTAAAAAATATTACTAATACACCAGTACAAGTTGAGTAAATACTCAAAATACCCCCCAACGTTTGACCAAATTCCAACTACACACCTAACCTTTGCGTTGGTCCTATTACCCCCTGGACAATTTTTTTCAGTATTAAAATGCCCCTTTTTTACTGATGTGGACAAGAGCGTGACTACACCGCTCGGTGGCGCGCTATAGCCTTTAAAAAAAGCATTTGACGTGTTTTAAAATGCCAACTGGACTGCAATATAGATGCCACATAGATAAATTTAAATTCCCTCCATTTTTAGGCTACTTCATCTTCTTCTTCACCCTATTTAATACCAATCTCCATTTTTTTTGTCAAAATAATACCCATTATAAATTCATAAAACATAAAAAATAATACCCCCCACGAAAAAGTACTATATAGCAAATTAATACCACTAAAAGAAAAGATCATCTAAGATCTCATAAAATAAACAATTTCAAGACCCAAATTTCTCACAAATCTTAGCAGATCTTTGAAGTCTCTTGCTTTAGGCTTTGTCTTCACATAGATAAATTTAGAGCTAGGATAGTGATTATTCTTATAATCACTGTTTTCCCAAATCAAATTAAAAAAAAAAAAATCTGAAGAAAAAAAAATGAAAAATTTGGAAAAAAAAAACAAGGTTGAAAAATCTAATCTTGTTAAAGAAAATCTGATTGGAAGTTGCTTGTTTGGAGTTGCTACTTGTTGCTTGGTTGGAGTTGCTACTTGTTGCTTGGTTGGAGTTGCTTAAGCACTAATTCTTTGAGTTGATTTGGGGAGAAAATTAAACTCCATTGCTAGGAATTTGGAGAAAGTTATGAAGAACACCAAGTGAGTCTTTAAATTCTTGATTGTTTGATCAAATTAATGGATGAACTTTGTTCTACTTGGTGTTAGGAAGCTTCCTTTCACATTTGGGTTTATTTGGATCAGATTTGAGGAAGTTGGTGTGATTTTTTTTTCAACTCCTAATGAAGATGATGATGATGATGATGTTGATGAAGATGAAGGAGAATTGGGTATGGGTTTTCGGATCCTCATACTGAAAATGGAGTATGGAAAATTGAGAGATTTTTTTTTTGAAGAAGAAAATAGTAGATGGATGGAGGAAGGGGGGAAATTAATAAAAAATGGGGGGAAATTAAAGATGTGGCACGTGGGCCAGGCGCGTGTGGACAAGCGCCTGTTAATAATTGGAGGTTGTCATATTGGACTACCACATCAGCAAAAAAAGGGGCATTTTAATACTAAAAAAATTGTCCAGGGGGTAATAGGACCAACACAAAGGTTAGATGTGTAGTTGGGATTTTGGTCAAACGTTGAGGGGTATTTTGAGTATTTACTTGTACAAGTTCATAAGACTGAAACTAGGATCCGTCATAAGAAGATCTCTACCACAAATCGAATAAACCTGCAAAAGAAAGAAGATAGTTGTTGTAAAGATTGTCAAGAGAATAATACATGTTGTAAAGATAAGACAGAAATAAAAAATTTAACTCTAGAAGAAGAAGAAATTCTAGGAGACGAGGATTCGTTAGAAAAAAAATTATACTTTAATAGATATAGAGACAAAGTTATATAATTTTAAAACAGGAATAGAAAGAATAGGAGTAATAAAAAATCAAAAAGACTTAGATAATATAATAAAAATACTAGATGAAATAGAGATTATAGGAGAAAAACCTTTAAAACATTGGAAAAATAATAAGATTGTATGCAAATTAGATATAATAAATCCAGATTATGTAATTAAAACAGCTTCAATCGAAGCAACAAATCAGGATGTAGAAGATTTTAAAGTACAAATAAAAGAACTATTAGATTTAGTAGTACTACGGAGATCTACTTCTAAACATAGATCTGCAACATTTATGGTAAGAAATCATAGCGAAATAGTAAGAGGAAAAGCGAGAATGGTAATAAACTAAAAAAGACTTAACGATAATACTAGGACAGATGGATATAAGTTACCAGATAAAACAGAATTAATAAATAGAATAAAAGGGAAGAAAATATTTAGTAAATTTGATTGTAAAACAGGATATTGGCAGGTACGAATGCATGAAGAAAGTATAGAATGGACTGCATTCACCTGTCCTGAAGGACATTTCGAATGGTTAGTAATGTCATTTGGATTAAAGACAGCTCCGCCAATTTTTCAAAGAAAAATGGATAGTACATTTGGAGAATACAAAAGGTTTGTATTAGTATATGTAGATGATATGCTAGTATTTAATAGAGATATTAAAGAACACTTAGGACACCTACAAACGGTATTTAGACTATTTGTAGAAAATGAAATAATAATTAGTAAGAAAAAGATGGAATTATGTAAAAATTATATAAAGTTTTTAGGAGTAGTACTAGGAGAGGGTAAAAAAAGTTACAACCTCATTTAGCCAAAAAAGCTTTGGACATGCCAGATAAGTTAGACAATGTTAAAGAAATACAATTTTTTCTAGGAATAGTCAATTATGCTAGAAATTTTATAAAAGATTTAAGAAAAATAGCAGGACTATTGTATTCAAAGACTGGATCTAATGGTCAAAAACACTTTAATACTGAAGACAAAAAATTAGTACAAGAAATCAAAGAATAAATAAAAAATATTCCTGATTTAAACATGCCTCTAGAAACAGACTATTTAGTTATAGAAACAGACAGTAGTTTTGAAGGATGGGAGCAGTGCTAAAAGCAAAACCAAATAAATATAGTAATAAAAATGAAGAAAAAATATGTGCTTATCAAAGTGGTAAGTATAAAGAAAAAGGAAATATGAGTAGTATAGATGTAGAGATTTTAGCTGTAATATACAGATTAAATAGTTTTAGACTATATATCCTAAATAAACCAGAAATACTAGTTAGAACAGACTGCGAAACTATAGTTAAATTTTATCAAAAGATAAATGATAAAAATAGTAGTAGACGAATATGGCTAAATTTCTTAGATACCATTTCAATTTGTAGTTTAAAATTTGAACATATAAAAGGAAAAGATAATAATTTAGCAGACCAATTTAGTAGACTAAAGATTACTGCTAACTGATTTTCTATTTGAACAACATGAGACCTTCCAGTTCTCAGACAGCAGACAGGGGGAAAAGCATAGCCTCAACCCAAGACACATACAGACAAATAGTATTAGGTAACCTTCATTTTAGACCTACATTTTTATTAGAGAGAAATACTCTGGAAAGAATACAATTCGGCGCCAATAAACTAGTAGCTTTTCAGCCATCAAATTGGACTTTTAAAGTATTACCAGAATATGTAATAGACAGACAACAAAAATGCTTAGTAGATAATTTATGGATTTCGCATAATAGAAAAGACTAAACATTTTGTAGCTACTATAAATTCTCTTTGTCAATATTTTACAGATCGAAATTTAGACAAAAAATTTAAATTTTATGTTGTAGTTCATGGTAAAACTAATGGTGTTTTTCAAACTTGGCTAGAAGTTTTAGACTCTATTAAAGACATAAGAAAACCTCTTTTTAAAGGATTTAACGATTTTACTGAGGCATTAGACTATGCTAGAGAAATATTGGGTCCAAATTACTATATTTCTCCAGTTCTTAGACAAAACCCAGACAAAATCCCTCAGTACAACATATAAAAAAACACAGACAAGGTGATGTTTTGTGATCACTATTCTACGATGACTGAAGTAGTCAAGAGATTAAACTAGCAGAAAGAGACATTGGTTCAAGAAAAAATGAAACTCTTGGATCAAGTGAAGATATTAGAACAAAGAATACAAGCGGTTAAGTTCGAATTGGTGTAATCTCAGAGTTCTTCATCTCAGACAAAAATGGATGAGACGGGTGTGCATTCCCCAATGAATGCAGTTAGACCCACTGTATCAGGTAAAGATACAGCTAGTCCGGTTCAAACGGTAGCCGGTAAAGACTCATCAAATCCGTTGATGGCTGTCACTTTGCCAAAAAGTGAAGATGAGGGATGTTCATCTCTTCAAATAAGACGGGGACTACTAAAGACACTTACACAAGGAGCAACTTCTACAAAGAAAAGCATACCTGCAAAAAAGAAAAAGAACGAAAAAATAGAAAATATAGTAAAAGAGACCCTAGAAAAGTTTTTTCAGACATAGGAACAAGACAAACATATAGTTAAAAATTCTAGTCCAGAATTATCTCCAAGTCAAGGGATGTCACCAGTCCATAGTTCAGATTTCGAAGGAGATGATATTAATATCCAGGACAGTGCATTTCAAGACTCTCAAGATCCTAATGATGTAGACTCGGGCATGAGTTTTGATTCGATTGCTCTATACAATTTGGACACTTAGATCAATTAATGGAGAAAAATAATGATAGAACAAAGTCAAGAGAGACGGTTGAAGACATTAGTTGAAACAATAATAATAGCAAGAAGACAAAATTAAAAAGGAAGATGATACACAGAACAAAGACTTTGGTGGAATCACATTTCAGAAAGGAAAAAGACTTTAGTGGAACAAGACAATGACATTTGAAGAAAAGAAAGACTTTAGTGAAATAATGACATTTGAAGAAAAGAAAAAGAAGGACATTTCAGAAAAAGAAGACCAGACTTTATTAAAGTAGCTCTAATAAAGTAAGGGGACAACTCAACAAACGGACACAAATATAAAGTATCTTTTGAAAAGCTTCACGTGACGATGGGGCCCCAAGAGCACCTGGCTGAACTCAAAAGATTCTTCACAAATTTGAAATCCGGAGTTGAAGTCCGCCAGACACCTATAAATAGTAGCATTTATGGAGAAGCAAGATCATCGAGAAAGAAGCATCTGACACTTCTCTCAACAAACTTCTCCATATTCCCCTTCTCTTTCACAATGCCCCAACTCCTTTCTCCGTCCAAACCTTTTGTACTATAAACCCCCTTGTAAAAATAATATTAAGCTTTCAGTAATTTTCTGTTAGTGTGAAGTAGTTTTTGGGTTTCCCGAAAGGGAAACCTCTCTCCATCTTCAAGTCATGTAAGTTTTTATCTATGTTTTCTGTACTAATCTCCCTACTATGTAAATTATTCCATGTTTAATTAAAGTATTATGTTGATAATGTTTGAGTAATTACTTACTTGTTATTATGAATCTATTACTCTTAATATATGGTTATTCTCTTAATTTCTTAATATACTCGATGGATTAACCTGTAAATTCCTAAGTGTTTGAAAGGCCGTTTTAATGTCCAAATGATAAATGACGATGTTGGCCGTGGTAACCGAGGTGTGGTTAAAGAGGAGGGATATTAAGAACTAAGATTAAGAGAAAGAGATGAACAGTGTAATAAGATTCATAACTGGACAGAGTTTATATTTTAAAAAAAAAACGTAAAAATTGGGAGATAGGCAGAAAATAAGAAATATACCTACATGATAAGAGGAATCAAGGAGTGAGGGAGTACCGAGTAGGATTATTTAAAATATTTGCGTTTAAAATATTTGCTAAAAATCACTCTATATTGAAACAAAAAATAAAACTCCCCTATCACTTTGGTATCAGAGTAAGAAGATTTTTGGACCTAAACCTATATTTTAGACAACAGTTTATGAGAAGACCATTTTCTGCTAGACTAAGAAGACAAACCGCTATACCTGTTTATAGACAATATTATATGAGACAACATAGTTTTACTAAATATATAAGTCATCATTATCGTATGATATATTTAACTCGGAAAAGACTTACAATTCTTAGAAAAACAAGAAAGTTTTCAACTGAATATGGTAGATACATAGACATAGTTCATCGCCAAGATTTACATAATAATATAACAATATTAAGCCTAAGAAATAATCTTAACTGGGAAATATATTTTACTAACGACGAGATATTTAGAGCTGAAGATCGTATTAGACATCTAGAACAGGAAGTAAAATTTATCCCATTAGGGTAATGCAAGATAATTATTTAGAGTTAAAACAAGAACTAGAAAGACTATACCAAGAATATATCAGACTAAGCAGTACTAAAGAGAATCAGTTAAAATTACAAGAATTAATAGATATAATATCAGGATTAGAATATAAATTATTAAGACATATAAGATCTAGGAAATACTCTCAAAAGCAGATCCAGAAACGATTTAAGCCATACTAGTTACATTTATATGAAAACAGAACCCTTTGTTAGACAAATAACTATAAACTATTGGTATTTATATATAGAGATATAGAAAAAATAAGAGAATATAGAAAAGTTGAAAAGACCCTAAGTTCATATTTAGAAGTAATAAATACAGAAACTTTGTCATCGCTAATAGAAAATAGACTGTTACAAAGCCAAATTATCGAAGATACAATTTCAGCTATAACTTGGGAATTACAAGGCATAAGAGAAGATATAAAAGGACTTACAGATAATATAGAGTATCAAAAGAAAATTTGTAAAATAAGAATTCCTTTATGATAATAAACAAATTTTGATAAAATAGATACATTAAAGAATCTACAATATTTAGACTTAAGAATATATCCAGATAGTATTATAAAGTGTAATTTTAGTAACGGAGAACATATATTACACAGCGAAGACAAACAATTTAATACACTAGTAGATTTAGTCATGAATTTTAGTGAAAAAACTCAAGAAAATAATAAAGATATTACTAGAATATTATAAGTCATAGAATTTTCTCAAACTAATCAAAAGAAGAAGTTAGAAAAATTAGAGCAGAATTTTGATTACTTAAAAACGCAAGAATTAGAATTAGAATGAAAAATTCAGATTTTAATTAACAAATCGAATTTAGAAAAATCGCCTATAAAGACTGAAATAGAGAAGTTAATTAAGGCTATTCTAGAAAAGCCTAAAAAAATAGAAATAAAGACAAACCAGATAATAACACAAACAACACAACAAATAGAAAAATTAAATAATGACATTAAAGATTTAAAAAGGACACTAGAAGAGCTTAAAGAAATTACTCTTTCATGAACAAACTCACTATAGTTCAACAAGAAGCCTCAAAGTTAATAGAAAAATCTATATCTTTACCACAAGACTATATAGACTATATACCTAATGCTCAATCTGATCAAATAGTACTAAAACAGAATGTTACTATAATTTCTTTATTATTGGAAATAACTAAGAATGTAGAGCAGGCAATAATTCCAAGGCTAGAAATAATAAGCGAGCGCTTAAGAATAATAAGTGAGACACAAAAAGAGAAAACTAATATAGAAACCCCAAAGAATAAAGAAGTTGAAGAATTAATAGAACAATTAAAGAAGGTTGAAATAACACCTCAAAAGGAGAGAGTTAAAATAATTAGAAAACCACATAAATGGACTTTCTTCCAATTAGATCAACAAACGAAGGAGGACCAGAAAGGCAAGGACAAGAAAGACCAAGAGTAAGTTTTTCAGACAATAGAATATGTAATAATCTTTTATCAAGAATTCTAAATAGGAGAAAACTAGAAGAAAACAATCAATAGCTAAGTGAGGTAATAGACGTAGATAGAGATATACAAATTTTTCAATAAAATCAATTAAAACTATTAAATCCAAAGACTTTATACAATATAGGATAGTTCTCAAGTACAACACAATTATATAGACATTATAGAGAAGAACAATTATCAGCTATAGGAACTAAAGTTACTACAATAAATCTAATAAATTCAGAGGCTGTAAGACAAATAAAAAACACTGGAAGAAGTTTAATGCATATGGGATTGATAGTAGTTGGATTAAAAGGATTAACTAGAAAGAACTTAGGAACTAAAGTTTTAATAGTAATTTATGACGATAGATGGTCAGACATGAAAAAATCAATAATAGGACTAACGGAAGTAGACATGACAAACAATGGAGGAATCTTTTATATTAGCCCAGACTTTATAATGAATTTAGTGGAATTTGGAAAACACATAAAAATAGGAATACCGACCAAGGATATGAAGAAATGTGTAACGGTAATAATTTATTAATGTGTGTAGGATTTTTAGGGAAAATGACTAATAATAGTAATACAAAATTTAAAATTAAGGTAGAAGACATAGTAGAAGTACTAGGAAATAGAAGAATAAGACTAATAAAACCCATAAAAATAAATCCTGAAGAATATGCAGGGATGGAATGGAACCTAGAAGATTTTAATTTAAAAAAAAAAGATTCTGCAGCCAGAATCTCACCTAATGTACACTAATTCTAGGGGAGAGACATGTATACGTTTCATCAATTATAATTATACTCCACAAAAAGACATAGAAGAAGAAAGTACTTTAGTACAGAATCAAATTTTATGAATATAGAACTAATACAAGACGAGTTTGCGGTAGACATAGCTATAGAAGAAGCAAAAAGAATCCATAAAGATAACAAAAATATACTTTTTAGATGTAAAGGATGTAAGTTAGGAGAACTAACAATAGAAGAAACCATAAGTCACTTTAAATTATGTGAAGCTAGAACTGATAATTGGGATATAGAGTAGAATATATATACCAAAAGAAATCAGACGAATTCAATAAAATATTATAAGATATGCAATATAGTGATGACGAAATAGGGATAGACTCAATAATAAGTCAAAAAGAATTAATGGAATCTAGTGCGTCTAGTTCTAGTCCATTTCAAAGAACAACTATTGGAGAGCAGTATACTATAGATACAAGTATAGGAAATGTACCGAGGAGAAGAGTTTTTAGAACAGCAGGAGAACCCATAGACAATGTAAAATCATCAGGAAAAAGAATGTCTATAGAAGAACCTATCATTCTTCAAGAAGGAGGCAATAAGGGTAAAATACTAAATATAGCAGCACACGATCCACAAAGATGGAATTCAGTAATAGATCTATGGAAAGAAATAGTAGTAGCAGACTATATAAAAACATATAATGATACAGACGCAGAAACAATGTATAAATATTTAGAAACATTTTTAGGAGAATCAGCCAAAGCTTTATGGGAAGCTTATAAAGAAAATTTTCCAATGGAATTTCAACACTTAGTATCCATGGGAGCAAATCCATATAATTTTACTAATAAAATACATACTTTAATTACAGGGGAAGATCTAAATAGTGGATTATTAGTATTACAACGAAATGCAGTAATAAAATTAGAACAGCCAAGTAGTTGATTCCATATTAAGAAATTTTTAAACAATTATTTTTATTACTGTACTATTAGCGGAAATGCTTTTGATCAAGAATTAGGTAAAAAATTATTTAATAAACTACCAGGAGTCTTAGGAAGAGAAATAGAAGGCAAATGGAGTAAGAGAGACGGAGTAGTACAGAACCCTAATTTAAAATGGTAAATAGGGCATAGAATACAACATATAATGGATATACTACAAGAAAAATGTACTCATATACAGATACAACAACAACTAAAACAAAATGAAATGAATTTTTGTAAAAGTGTGGTTTACACTACTCAAAGCTATGATAAAGACAATTATAAAAAGAAAAGGCATAAAAAATATAGAACACATTATAATAGAAATTATCCTCAATATAATAGAAAGAAATATTATCTTAGAAAATCAGTAGCTAGAAAACCTTATTTAGATAGAAATAGGCATGTAAGAAAATACCGAACAGAAAGGAATTATAAAAATAAATTAGAATGCTTTACTTGTGGAAGTGTAGAGCACTTAGCAAATACATGTCCAAAAAAAAAAAATAACAAGACAAGAAATTAGAATAAATAATAAGACAAGAAATTATATATATATATATATATATATATATATATATATATATATATATATACCCCCCGCCCACGCAAGCCCGGAAATTTTAGTCCCCACCTTTATTACAGTTTATAGTACTGTAGTACTTATATACCATTGAAAATGCCAAATACTTTTCTCCAAAGTCAAATTAAAATATTAAAAAGAAATAAAGCAGCAGAAACCCTTCTTGACAGATACTCCCTCCGTCCCATAATAAGTGTCACTTTAACTAAAAATACGCATTTTAAGAAACCAATAATGAAATGTGAACTTTACCAAATTACCCCTATATAATAAAAATAAATTACTTTTGCGTCTTGATTAGAGCATGCACAAAAAGTAAATCATTTGACATTGGGAATCCAACAATACCAATTACTATGTGGCTTTTTCTATCATCATTTAGATGTGACTTTATTGTCCAAGGGTAAAATTGAAAAAAACTAGCCAATTTTTATCTTGATTTCCTAAGGTGACACTTATTATGAGATAAAAAAATTTGGCTAAGATAACACTTGTTATGGGATGGAGAGAGTATATATATATATCAAGGAAAAGTAGTAGGAGTACTTCACTTCCTCCGACCCTTTTTACTATAACCCTTTTAAATGTCAAAGTTGTGATGTCATTAATAATCATTAAAAAGTAGTGGGTAAACGTGTTCTATATAGTACTCCCTCCATCCCATTGTAAGTGTCTTAGTTTAAATGAGCATGAAGTTTAAGAAATAAAGATAGACTTTTGAATTTTGCGGTCTTAAATTAAAGATATGTGGGTTCTTTAAATCTTGTGGTTTAAAACTTGCCAAAATTTACTAAATATAGAAAGAGACACTCTTTTTAGATAAATAAAAAATGAAAGTAAGATACTTAAATTGGGACGGAGAGAGCAATAGACACATAAGAGTACTTTTTTTTGACAAAGGAATCTCTTTTTGTAGATTCTAAGCAGGTTCCTTTTTTTTTTTTTTTTTTTTTCTTTTCTTTTCTAAGCTGTGTCACTTTATAATGGGGAATGTTAATGGAAGAGAAGAAATTGGTGGGAATAGTGAATCTGGTGTTGATGGTGGTGGTGGGGTCCACCAAGAAACCATGGATGTTAGAGATGTTGAGTTTATGGGTCAATCTCCCAAGAGAGTAGTCTTTGAGTTAAACTCCTAAGGACAAGAATTTTAGTTTGGTTATTAACTCGTGTACATGCACCTCTTCATGCATGCACTATATTTCGTGTCAATATCGAATTTTAAGTTTTACTTTACAAATATAATATATACGGTAACAATGTAAAGATATTTTATACTTTCAGTAAATTTGAATGTGTGATAACATGTTAGTTACTTATCATATTTGTCAGGTTACCTATGAATACGTATAATATAGGGATTTACTTATAGTCCTATAGTTATTGTACAAATGATTTGATTGTATAAATGTTTTTTACATTGTTAAAGTATGAAAATAAACTCTCTACAATTTGTGCACGTCCAAGGAAACCAAAAGTTAATTATCTACGTTCTTTTTCAGTTTATCAAGTCATACAAACATTTATTTACATTATTTGACTTTTAAATGATGCGATTGTATAAATACTTCCAATACCGTGAATAAACAAAAGCTTAAGGGTGTGTTTGACACAAAGGAAATTATTGTTAGAAAATATTTTTCAATTTTCTCATAATTGGTTGATTGAAATGTTTTGAATTTTTTTTTTTTTTAAATAAACGTTCCTTAAAAATCAGGAAATTACTTTCTCAGTGAGAGTAAGGAAAACAAGTTACGTAAGTGGCATACCATGCTTATTATTTCCTCCCCGTCCTCCAACATCCCACCCCCACTCCCTACCACCCTACCCTCACCCCACCCCATAGTGTTTGCTCACAATATATCAAACGTTTTTGGAACATTATTTTCTGCTCACTTACCAAACATCCGAAAATAAATAAGAAATCACTTATTTTTAGAAAACATTTTTCATGAAATCATTTTCCTACATACCAAACACACGTAACTGGTTGAATACGCTAAAGATGGCTCCATCTAAATGATCTAAAATCAAACCTACTGACGGTCAAATATGCCCCTGTACTATCGGAAAAGAGCCAAATATACCCCTCGTTATACTTTGGATCTAAATATACCCCTACCGTTATACTTTGGGTCCAAAAATACCCTGACATTATACTTTAGCAAAAATATACCGATTTTAACGGAGAGACACGCGTCATCATTCTACTGGTCTATTTTAAACTATTCCTTAATTAATTTTAATTCAATCTATAATCCGGTATCCACTTAAACTACCCATGCCCATACATTTTTTATTTTGATGTACCTTTAAAACCTGTAAACTTGTCAAAATGTTTACATACAATAGATCTAATTTTTGTGGTTTTCCTTTTCTTTGAATTAGTTCCATTAGTAGTATGAGGTGTACTTTCACCTGCATGCAATTCTGCCATCCATGAAAACAAACAATAAATCTATATCAGTTACACATTAGATGATCACTTAGATAACCAGCCACAGAACCAGAATGAATCAGATAAATTTCACGTCAGTCCATACAAGAAATCCTCTAAATACTGTCGAAAATGTATTTGATAAAATTCAACAGAATCTAAGAAATGATCAAATTCAAAAATCATTTCTATTTTGATTCTATAAAAATTCTAAGTTTCATTTTTCAGAAGTGTCTGGATATGTAAGGCACAGAAATTAAAACAGCTTATATTGAACCATTGCTGGTCATCGGCGTTGGACTCGATTGCCAGTGTACCAGAGACGGCACATGTTCAACAAATCAAAGTATTCTTGAAGAACTGCACTACTCAGTCACAGAGAAAGTTAGGGAAGACGGGTTTCATTAAGAAGAAGGGAGCAAAAAGCGTTGATTTTAATTGAACCGGGTATGGGTCGTTTAAGTGAATACTGGATTATGGATTGAATTAAAATTAATTAAGGAATAGTTTAAAATAGACCAATAGAACGATAACACGTGTCTCTCCGTTAAAATGAGGGGTATATTTGTGCCAAAGTATAATGTCAGGGGTATTTTTGGACCCAAAATATAACGGCAGGGGTATATTTGGACCCAAAGTATAACGAGAGGTATATTTGGCCCTTTTCCGATAGTACAGGGGTATATTTGGCCCTTCTCCGTTTTATTTAATTTGTTCAACAATAAGTGGTCTCATATCTTAAGGATGTTTATGATGCAAAGACACATAAAGTTTTTAATGGAATTTTCTTTTGTACAGTTTGTGTTCAAAATATGTAGACAAAAGAATATGGTTGAGGTAGGCTTGACTCAAAATTCTTTAGTAAGTAAAATAAGATGTGCTTTGCTTGCCCGCAAAGAGCTCAAGGGATATATAATTGACGATATTAACACCTGATGGGGCTTTATAGCTTTCTCCACCTTAATTTTTTTATTTTTGTGAACAACAAAGAAATATATATAAGTGACAGAATTAGGCTACCAACTTGATATTTAACCTTCTAATATTTCGTCAAACTTCAAACTTAGCTTCTTCCTCTTGTCAAAATTTGATTTCCTATTTTACCCCTACCTTGTGATGTCAACTGCTACCATTTCTTCAAATGGACTAAAATGACCTTGTCGCTTTTCTCTCTAATATTAGTCCAAAATATTATAATTTTTCTTTCGGAATTAATTTTATATCTCCCCAGTTGTGCCCATAGACAATCGGCAAAACAAAAATAGTTTGGATCATGGAATTAAGCGGTAAAAAATAGAAAATAAATTTTATCAATGAGTTTTATGCACTGATAGTGAATAGAGGTTTTTCACCTTCAAGTTAATAAAATAACTTGCAACAACACGTAACTCTTTATAACAAGCCCGATACGGTTAATCTAAAAATTAGTAATAGTATGCTATGAAAAGCTAAATTATATTGATTTATACTTGTTTTATGTAACTTAAATCATAATATAAGAATTAAAGTGTCGTACCACACTTTAACTTGAGGTTTATTAACACAAACAATAAAAAACATTTAATGGTCATGAGTTTTATTTTAATAGAGCAATGCATTTAACCATCTTAATTGATTGTAAAGCCTATATTAAAGTTTCGGTTTCTTGTTTAATTAAGAAAGCCCAGGTTATAAATGTAATATAGCATAAAAAAGTACTAATTGAAAAGGGCATGTGAACTAGAGGTGTCAAAATGGGATGGCCCAATCCAACCCAGCCCAGCCCTAAAGGACCAAAGAATTAAATGGGCTAGGACGGACTGACCCTTTTAATTGAAGTGTCTGCAAAATGGCAGCCCAACCCAGCCCTAAGCGGGCCGCGGGCTAGGACGGGTCAACCTTTAAGTTTTTTTTCTTCCAAAATAACATTTTCTAAGTGATTTTTGGTACAATGTGAATATGAAACTTTTGAAATATGAAATAGAATCTTCTACCACCCATTCTTGCGCAAATCCATATCATAGACGAAAAGATTCAAGAGAATAAATATAAATTATTATTTTTAATCACAAATTCAGATCACGTTCAAAAGAAATTAAACATAATATAAATTCTAAGACTAAAAAGTATTACTCCAGTTTCTAATTACTACTCTTTTCTCATTACTTTTTATCTTTTTGTTTAATTTACTTTTATTTTTGTAAAATTAATTAATTTATGATATCATAAAAATGGCTGGTTATGGTGAAGAAAAGCTCTCTACTGTTTTTATTCATGGCAAAGTTGTTTGTCATGATCATGATGATAATGGTTGTAACAATGTCAAGGAAGAAAATTTGGAACTGGGTCCAACACCTATCCCCGGTTTGTGTTTGTCTCTCTTCATTTAACAATTTATGTTATTATTCTTCTCTCGGTTCCCTTCGGTGTCTGTTATTATTCTTCTTCGGTTTTCATTCAGTGTCTGTTATTATTTTTTTTCAGATTCCATTCGGTGCCTGGTATCTGTAATAGGGTCTCAATTAATTTGGATTCGCTCCGAGTAAGGCATATTAAATGAGGAAAGCACTCCTTACCAGGATTTGTCCATACCCCCGACTCGAATTGCTTTTGGTTAAGGGTGAAAAATCTTATTCATTTCATCATAACACTCGGTGATAATTTTATGTTATTCTTATTTAGAGGTGAATTAGGATTTGAACATGATGAGTTTATAAGTTTAGAGTTCTGAGTATTGAACTACTTATACTAAATTATAGTTCAAAATTCGATATCTATCGAAATTTTAGTGATTTTTCCTATTCATATTGAAAATACTTAGTTTGAGTTATCCGCCTCGGTTTGTATTCTAGTACTAATTATTTCTTTTTTTTACTCTAAAAAATTAATGCTTGTCAAAAGTGTTGGGGAAATGTTTGATAAGCAAGAATCCAAAGCATTGAACTTCTCTAAGCTCAGAGCAAATACTTGTTAATCACAAAGTCTTTTCATTTTTTAAAACATTCTATATGTTAATGTTTGAAGCCAAACTGATTTTTATCAAATCTGTTTTTCTTTGTATCTATAGTACCAGCTAGTGTTATATTTAGTTTTGACAATTTAATTTGTGATACTAAATTTAAATCCTAAATAGATATTTGTGTCATCAATAAACTCACTTTAATGTCAAAGTTGATCTTTGAATGGAACAGTAGGATTCATTTAATTTAGAACGTTTCCTTACCTGACATTTTAATAAACTTCTTAACATTGAGTTCAGGGCCCAAATCAATAATAAAGACTCGCCCATTTGGTTTCATATAGATAAAGAAATGAAAAGATGGGGGGTCGTGGTCTATGCTAAATTCTTTTTCTTAGAAAAGGGGTGCTTGTGTTGTGGTTTTCGTAATTGCAAGATTTTTTTTTTCGAGAAAAGGTCCCCTCCTTCAATACAGTCAGATAGATATTGCATTTATTGAACCTATGCATCTAAGATTAAACCGGGGGGGGGGGGGGGGGGGGGGCGGTTATAAGTTGTAAAAAAATTAAACTTTCGGTTGATTTTAATTTTCTTAAAACTTGCAGGAGCTGTTAATAATTTTTGTTGCTTCCATTGAACACCACACCAGTTTCTGTCCTTGTAGAGGGTAGATCTACCTAAATTTGAAATAGACATGCATAAATATTGAAATATAATGTGAATATTATAAAAAACAAAGGTGAAAATTTGAAGACGGCAAAAATCACATAGTGGATTAGACTTAATATTATTGTGTGTAATTTTCATCCAGATAGTGGAATTTGTGCTTTGCAAGTATCCTTTATTCTAGTTTATGCGTACTATTATTATTAGGAAGGTAAAAAAAAGTGTTTTCTTTGACCACAATCTTTAAAAGTATTTTGAACTTTTCTTTTTGGTTTCACATTCGATGTCCGGTACTAGCTTTGGGGCCGGGCAAATAATTTAGATTCGCACTAGGAAGTCCACTTGAGGGAGGTAAAACACCCTCTACTATTCTGAGGGTTCGAATTTGAGACATTTAATTATGGCTCAAAGGGTACATACCGCCAACAAAATTTTGCTGGTAAGGTATTCTGAATTACCAACTGTTTGTAACTTATGATACACAAAGTTAAAAGTTGTTTGCTTTTGAGCCGCAAAACCAATTGATGATGCTTGCATCAAGATTAGTTGTCTGCATTACACTCCCTTAAAGTGCAGCCCTTCCTTGAACCATGCATGTACATGAGATGCTTTGTGGAGAGCGATGCCCTCAAATAAAGTAAAAACATGGTTTTAGGTGCTTTTTTCCAAATACCAATAAAGTGAAAAAAATTCCCAAAAAAAATGAAAAATTCTCATGGTCAGTACTTCTGTTTTGTTTTCCTTTCACTAATATTTTGGGTCTTTCGTAATTAACCAACCCTTTTGGTATCCTAATTTGAGTTGGTCTTGGATTTTGTATCCTAATTTGAGTTGGTCTTGGATTTGTACCCTAATTTGAGTTGCTTCTCATCTCAGCTATATATATAAGATTACAGGAGTACTTGAGACCACATCATCATACGTTTAATTTAATCCCATGGAGGCTGCTGCTAATTTCCAAGAGCACGGTCACGGTTACTGAACGAAACTAAGCCCCGTAATTCAAGAACTACCACCGCAATTAAGAAATAATAATACTAGGAGGAGTAATTACCCCACTTTATTCCTTCAATTTCACCTTACTACTCAAACAGACGTTTGGTATTTAACACCTCATCACCCTAGACAACTCCTATATATGGATCAATCTCATGAAACTAGCACTAAATCATTTCATCTCGAACTATGCCCTTCTGTATACGCGTCATACGACGTTTTCTACTGCCTCCTTGAAGGAAATCTCAACAACAGGGGTGGTGAGACTTTTAATAATCGTGTTGACATCGATGGTATGATACGTAAGATACATTACTTGGTTAAGACCAAGCGTGGTGCTACTCCTAATTGCCAAAACTTGGATATGTCTGTTGCTTTACCTTTGAAAATCGAATGTCTTTTGGATGGGAGGCTACTAGAATTGTCGTCGTTCTTGAATGGAGGGATGGTCCCTGCTAGTAAGACATCAATAATGCAGTTGCCGGAGAGAATGGAGATTGATGAAGATCAATGTTTGAATGATGACTGTGTCATCTGTTATGAACAACTTGGGAACGAGGGGAAAAAGATCGTGTGCATGCCTTGCTCGCATATGTTTCATGGAGATTGCATTAGAACCTGGTTAGATAAGAGCCATTATTGCCCTGTCTGCCGTTATGACATGCCAACAACAACAACAAGGGATGCACACGAAAAACGTTTGCAGAAGCTGCTATGAGATGCCAACTGCTGAATTAGACTCCAAGCTTCTTTGTTTATTTATTTATTTTTATAATAGCTGATGTAATTGAGGAAGGTGAATTGAATACAGCAATTTTGGACAAGTTTAGAATTCCAAGCTCACTCATTGATGTTTAGTTCAAGTCATTTGATGAGTTTTTGTAAATACAATGCTGCCAAAAAAGAAGATAATAGTCCTCGACAACATTATGTTAATTTTTACTAGTTCAAGCTGTCACTTGTTTCACTGTATAAGAACTTATTCAAACAAATGACAGATGGCGATTGATGATAAGTATAGTAGTAATTATATTTTACTAATCTAGAACATAATGGAAACCCATTCCTTTTTATCTTCTCCACTTAGATATCAAACTTTTGGTCCACACCATTATTCAAACTCGTCAAATTCACCTACCCAAAGCGCTGCGAACAAAAGCAATTTCACCTCTTTAGGACAACTCGAGGAAAATCTCCACTTAGATATCAAACTTTTGGTCCACACCATTATTCAAACTCGTCAAATTCACCTACCCAAAGCGCTGCGAACAAAAGCAATTTCACCTCTTTAGGACAACTCGAGGAAAAACATTTTCGACGGGTGCAGGTAGTGGTGGAGTTAAAATGTTCATCTAGGATTCATCATCTACTATATATATATTGACCCAGTATATATATGATAATTTTCCGGCGCCTCTATAGGGGGAGTTTGCATTGTCCATCCAACAGCTTAAGTTCTTTCTTATATAACAATAAAGGCAACAATTTTGCTTCAAAAGACATGAATATGCATATGTTTGCAAATGAGATATAAGACATCAAACAAGTTCTTCAATGTGATGCACGTTAAATTTCATTCAACCAAGTCCAATATCATAGTGTTTTACTACAATCCCGGTGAAAAAAATATGAAACTCAGTCAATAGGGAAAAACTTTTTTGTGAGTCTACATTCTAATACAATGGTTTTACATTACAGTTACTTTAAGATCACTGTCGATTAAGGACTAATGCAGTTAAAGCGCCTAACTGATACAGGCAGCATTAACAGAAGAACCATCATTACCCAGTGCTACTGGAGTTCACTCTGTCCAATTTACCGTCTTTCGTCTGATTTGTTTTCGAGTCAGCGTCGTTTTCCTCATGAGCCGTGAAACCCAATGATAAGTCCAAAGTGCTTTCATTTAAATCTTGTCTTTCTGGAGGTTTATCCTCTGGATCCTGATGTGTAAAAAGGCAATTAGAAGAAACTCATGCACATTATAGTCGAAAAGTTAAAGAACACAACACCAGAAACAAACAAAGCAGAGCAAAATAAAGAAGGATAATAAGAAAAGAAGAAACTGCTGTGTTCTCATTTTCCAAGAAAAAAGAGGCGAAGGGGGAAAACTTGTTGGCTTAAAACATATGAGAACTTCTCAAGAAACTTTTTCGTATTAGGGAGATCTAAAAGTACCGATTATATTTCATAAATGGGGTTTCTTCATCATATCCAGCAACCAAAAAATTAATTATTGTTACTTGAAACAGAATCCTCCATCCCAGATCCTCCTCCAGTCCACTGAAATCTCTCCTTTAGGCTCATTTACCTGTGTCTCTATTTCCCTCCAACATGTGGCATTTGTCTCTCTACCCAATAGTCCAATAATGGATGACCAAAACTTCCCTTGTCAACATCAAAGTGTTCATCTGGCACATATTTGGAAGGAAACATAAGCCTTCAGCTTCACTGCTATGTAACACACAGCGAAGAAAAAGAACCAGGAGCTTCCAGTGAAGGGTAAGAGAAGCACCATATTAGTGTTCTCTGAAGCGACTTCTGGTACCAGCCAGCATCACGAATTTTTGAAAGGGACAACAGAAAACCCCAAGTACTGTTCCAACCCCCATCTCTTATTTGCCCAAAAAATCATCATTAGACAAAAAACTTGACAGATAAAGAGCCCGTTTGGATTGGCTTATAAGTTGCTTATAAGCTGTTTTCAACTTTTTTGAGTGTTTGGCTGGCCAGCTTAAAGTCATTTTGTGCATAAAATAAGCCTAAAAAAATAATTGGGCCCGTTTGGCTTAGCTTATCTAAAGCAGCTTATAAGTTGAAAACAACTTTATAAGCAAAAAAAAAAAAAAAAAAAATTAGCCTACCCCAACTTATTTTTTTTTTGGCTTATAAGCTGTTTCTAGCTTATAAGCTGCTTATTTTAAGCCCATCCAAACAGGCTCAAATCCACTTTTTACTGGCATATTAGGAGGCTTCAATTATTCTCTTGGCCTGTTTGTTCCTTTTGTGATTAAATAAACCAATTAACACATCCATTTCTATCCACAGCAGGATATAGTTCTTTTAAATAGCTTTCTAAAATAGTCTAGATCAAACAAAAACTTGAGAACACAAAAAGACTACAACATGCTCAAAGAAGGAGATAGGAAATATGTTTTCACGAATTGAATAAACCCGAGTTACACAAACACACAAAATATTAAGCAGCATAAAGTCCATTGCTTGATTCAATAGTCAATTATAGTCAACCCTCAGGGGTTGGCCTGGTGGTAATTGGCTTGAGCCTTGGGGTGCTCCCTTTCAAGGTCTCAAGTTCGAAACCCACTGGGTGCAAACAATTTCTGAGGGCCATCGGACTGGGGTAAAACCCTGAATTACCCGTGGTGCACTTGCGGAAAACTCCTTGCCGAGGGCCTGTGCACCGCCGGGATTAGTCGGGGCTCAAAGAGACCCGGACACCCGGTGCTTAATCAAAAAAAATAAATAAATTATGTGCCTGTTCTTTTTTCCTTTAGCATTTTCCCTATCAAAGTTCTTCACCAATTGGGAGAGTGGAAGGTTTTAAAGTACCTGATTTTCTTCCATTGGCACATCATTGATGTCAGGTTTTTCATCACAATCATCAGCTTGAGATGTTGGCTTCCCGGTATTTGCGTCAGCCTCCACTGGTTCAGCTTCATCCTCATCCTGGTCTGACTCATCCTTTAGATCTTCAAGCAGAGCCATCTATCTCAACCAATTTAAAAATGAAAATTATTCTCACTTCTTTTTTTGATAGGGACTAATGAAATATGCAAATTATTATCTATTGGCAAAAATCAGAACTACTTACTTACTGACGTACCAGAAGCAACCCCTGACTGAGGGAAAATATACAAAAAATAATTCTGGCAATCCGCACATTACTCAAGTACAACAAGAAGCCCAATCTGCTAAAGGAGGTGTAATAAGTGATAAGAGTAGTATCTATCAGTGACAAGTGATGATTACTAACACAGGGAAGGACAAATATTTGAATTCCAAACGAAAAGACAGATCAGTTAAGCTTTTTGATCAGAAAATTGCCAAGACCTATGGTCTTAATTAGTAGTTGTGACTTAATTTGGCATTGGCTCCTTACATCCACTAGGCATAAAAGAAGGTTTATGATTATTGAAGGAGACCAGTTGAAACTAAATAAGTGTTCTCCTCTCAATTGCACAAAATCTCAGCATGTCTTTGGAGGTACTAAATAAGGGACCAGTGGAAGCAACTACAATGGCGCATAATATCATGGCTTCACCTAGCTGGTAAAGGAAATTCTATTAGTTAAATCATCTCTTCAGGTTTCAAACAACCAACATAAAGCACATAGGTGCCCATACAACATAAAACAGGAACAATAATTAAAGGCATTAATCTTCTCACACAGTCTCGGTCTCTCTCTCCACTTACACTCACTCTGACTGGTACATATTTGTGAAAGCTTATGTTGTTAACTTTCTTCTCCACTCTCATGTATAGCTAGTCTCCACATTGACATGAAAAACCAACAAGAACCATAAAAAGAACAAATTATGGAGGTCTAGGAGTACTTTTACTGCTAGCTCCATGTTTGATGGACAAGAGGTATATGGGCAACTGAGAGACGAACACGAGAAAGATTGAGTCTTATATACTTGATATATAATAAGATGAGACAGGAGAGAAGATGCCTCTAGTGGAAATGAAAAGATAGCTTAAAGGTTCTGTCAACAAAAACTTACTTCTTTATCTGGTAGGTGGCAGAACTACTGTTCAAATATGATATAATGATCAATGAGAGATTTATCCAACCCCAGAACCAACTTTCAGATAAAAAAACATGCAGCCTAAGAAGTATAACGGTTCTATAGTTCTTAAGCCTCAATAGAGTTGGAAACTTCTACATTTTTTTTATCAGTGAAAGATCCACATCTTGCCAACCTAAACAACTTTAAAAATTTCCTAAAATCTCACAATTTAAAACCAGAAATCATCTTTTGTGTTTAATCAAAGGCAATATATAACTGCCCCATAGCTACACCATTTGATGTCAGATCTACACGAAACGTAAGACAGATCCGTCAACCTTACACTCCAAACAATTAATCCGATTTCTCCACCTCTTTCCAACTAGTAATATTTATACATTCTTTTCAATCCCTATTTCAATAAGGTTCTAAAATATATAAACTAACAATGTTATTAGAGTTTAATTGGTTATAGCAGACCACTTACCTTAAAGGCTTAAACTCGTTTTAATAAACGTTGACCCCAAATAGTTGTCCTCCACCTAATTAATTTCCCAATAATCTGATTGCCCTAAATAGCATGGCATTATATTTTAAAAAATAAGAAAAAGTAAACCAGATACAGTTGCTTGTTGAAATAGCTCAACATTGAAATACACAGATGATTTCTAATTGATTTCTAAGAAGCAGTAAAATTCATTAACTAAAAAACTAATAAAACCTTGAAAGATAATTAATTTTGGGATAAGAGCGCTTTTGGTCCATAAGTTAATGGCAAATTCTGTTTTTGGTCCTTGTGATATATGATTCAGTATATTTAAGCCTTTCAAAAATTAAAGTGTGAATATTTAGACCTTTCGTGTAGAGAAAAAGTTATATTTGAGTATTTATAGAACCATATTGCAGTCAAATATGAAGTAATAGTACAAATTAAACATAACACAATGGTAATTAAAGTGGTGGAACGACTAATAATTACAGTAAATTTGTGAATATTTTCACAAGCAAGGGGATCAAAGTGCAACTCAATTAATTCAAGGTTGAATATGCTTAGTCACATATCATACGGACTAAAATCAGAAGTTATCAATAATAAAGGGACCAAAAATGCTATTAAACCTTATATTAATGGAATATGCTTGAATTCACAAATATGAAGTAACAGTACAAATTTAACATAACAGAGTAGTAATTAAAGTGGTGGAACAACTAATAATTAAAGTAAATTTGTGAATATTCACAACGAGGGGGGGTCAAAAGTGGTGAATATACTTAGTCAGATATCATAGGGGACTAAAATCACAATTTATCATTAATTAAAGAACCAAAAGTACTACTATTAACCCTTATATTACCGGAGGAATATACTTGAATTTACAATTAATTTGTGAAAATTCACAAGCAAGGGGATCAAAAGTGCACAATTCACTTAATTGAAGGTTGAATATGCTTAGTCAGATATCATAGGGACTAGAATCATAACTTATCAATAATTAAGGGACCAAAAGTACTACTATTAACCCTTCTATTACCAGAATATACTTGAATTTAATCAATTGAAGGTTGCATATGCTTAGACATATATCACATGGACTAATCATAATGTATCAACAATTAAGGGACTATTAACCCTTGTATTACCGGAATATGGTTGAATATGCTTAGACATATATGATTGGGACTAAAATCAGAATTCAATAATTAAAGGACCAAAAAGTGGTATTAACCCTTATATTACCGGAATATACTTGAATTGAAATAATTGAAGGTTGAATATGCTTAGTCGGATGTTATAGGGGACTAAAATCATAATCTATCAATAATTAAAGGACTAAAAATTCTATTAACCCTTAATATATTACCGGAATATACTTGAATTTAATTAAGTGGTGGAACGACTAATAATCAACTATTCACAAGCAAGGGGATCAAAAGAATTGAATATGCTTAGTCAGATATCATAGGGGACTAAAATCACAATTTATCAATAAGTAAAGGACCAAAAATGCTATTAACCCTTATATTACCGGAATATACTCGAATTTAATTAAGGAGTGGAACGACTAATAATTACATATTGGGGATCAAAAGTGTTGAATATGCTTAGACAGATACCATAGGAGACTAAAATCATAATTTATCCATAATTAAAGGACCAAAAATGCTATTAACCCTTATATTACCGGAATATACTTGAATTTAATTAAGTGGTGGAATGACTAATAATTCCAAGTAAGCACGGGGATCAAAAATGTTAAATATCCTTAATCAGACACCATAAGGACTAAAATCATAATTTATCTATAAATAATGGACCAAAAGTGCTATTAACCCTTAATATAGTACCGGAATCTACTTGAATTGAAATAATTGAAGGTTGAATATACTTAGTTAGATATCATAGGGAACTAAAATCACAATTTATCAACAATTAAGGGACCAAAAGCGCTTTTAACCCTTAATATAATACCAGAATATACTTGAATTGAAATAATTAAAGGTTGAATATGCTTAGTCAGATACCACAGGGGACTAAAATCATAATTTATCAATAATTTAGGGACCAAAAGTGCTTTTAACCCTTAATATAATACCGGAATATACTTAAATTGAAATAATTAAGGTTGAATATGCTTAGCCAGATACCATAACGACTAAAATCACAATTTATCAATAAATAATGAACCAAAAGTTGCATTAACCCTTAATATAGTACCGGAATATACTTGAATTTACGCTTGCGTGGTTCATCAATCGAAACGACACCGTCTTCACCAATATCCTTTTCAGTACTACTAGTGTTGTTGTTATTAGTAATTGGAGTCCACTTGAGAAACATGAGATGAGAACCGTTATTATTTCCGTTAACTCCACCGTTAGTTACCGTGGTCTTTTTAACCGAGCTGACGTGGATCCACTTTTTCTTCCATCTACGAACCGGGCCGGTAAATACAGTGGTTGGACCGTAACGAGTTGATTGCCGGCCGAATCTGGCACCTACTCCTTCCATTGATCAGTATTTTTTTTTTTTTTCCGATCTCGGAATTTTTTGTTTTATGTTTTATTTATTTATGTTGAGATCTGAGGGTATTTATAGTTTTGGTTTTTGAGAGGCGACGTTTCGTCTGGAGGGAGTGATCAAGTGTGTGAAGGTCTATGATAATGATATACCCCTCTTTGTAATTTTATTTTAGTATTTTACTCCCTACTAGGGGTGGGCGTGAAACCGTATGGTACGAAATTTAAAATTTTGGTATGGTAATTTTAATTTTCGATTTCTAAAAATACTTTATCATTATTTTATCAAATTAATTCGATATGGTTTGGTATTTTAAAGTTCGGTTTCGGTATTTTATGATACGGTAAAGCGGTACTATAGTTTGTCCGACTTCGACTTACATATGCTTATATCGTGGAGAATTATGAATTCTGCTACTTAAGAAACATCTCAATTATTCTGTACTAAACACCTTACATATGTAAAAATATTCAAAAGAAAGTACAAGCAATCCCCTTCGTAAATCAATTACACAAAAAAGATATTTAAATCAAGATAGAGTAATCAAAGTTCCAACGTTTAAATAATTAGTTTTCTAATAATACTAGTTTATATATTTGTTAGTATCATAATATTAAGATATATGAATTGTATATGTAATTATATACTTCGGTATGGTATTCGGTATTTTCTTTATGAATACCGAATACCGTACCAAATACCAAACTTTTTAAAATGCATACCAAATACCGTACCAAATACCATAATATCGAAACCGTGGTATAAAAAATTTCGATTTCGATATGATAATCGGCATCTACCATACCATGCCCACTCCTTTTTAATTGCTCTAGTTTGACTACGGTATTGCGCACAAAGTTGAAGAAGTAAAAAGAGATTTTTGAGTCTTCTTGTCATAAATTTGAGATGTGTATAATGTACTTTGAATCTTGTAGTTATAAATTCGTCATATAGGATATTTAAATTAGCAACTTACTAAATATAAAAAAAAATGTTATCAACTTATTAAATATAAAAAAAGACGCTCGTTCAGGACAAATTAAAAAAAAAAAAATAAGATACTTATATTGAGATCAAGGATTATCTCTTTTAAGCTGAGAGTCTATCGGAAACAATATCTCTAGTCCACAAAGATAGAGGTAAAATTTGTGTATATCCTACCATACTCACACTCATATTACACTAGTATGATGTTGTTGTGGTTACCTCTTTTGCTTTTAAACAGTTGAATACATGGATATCTATTTAAAATGAAGGTATAATAGTTTTGGGAGACCCTCTACTTGTTCTGTCATTTCTGTCCTTTTATTTTACGGGATTTGATCCGTCCATTGTTTTTTTTCAATATTTTTAGAATCAATTCACGCTCCTTGAGTGTTTTGTCCAAAACAGGTACATCAATGTCACAAAGATCAATAGTTAGAGAGGTTTAAAATATGGTCAAACGCATCGACAGACATCTGTGGTGTCCACTTTTTCACTTGAGCACCTAAAGTGATCCTTGTTCCATTTAGACACTTCAGGTGGATCATTCCTATTCCATTTAGACACTTTTTGCACCGTTATCGGAGCAAAACCAACACCAAAAGGGGCGCCACCTCATTGCACATCCAACAAGCCCAAAAGCCCCAATTTTTAATGGTTAAAACTCCACGAATGTACAAATTAGTAAATTTACAATTAAAATGAGTTGACACAATTTAAATGAGCTGGCACAATTTAATTGGCCACTTAATCCGTGTAGGAGATGACTGGTGTTGGTTTTGCTCCGATAACGATGCAAAAAGTGTTTAAGTGGAATAGGAATGATCCCCTGAAGTGTCTAAATGGAACAAGGGCCACTTTAGGTGCTCAAGTGAAAGAAGTGGACGACCACAGGTGTTTGTCGATGGATTTGGCCTTAAAATATTGAGTGGATGTGTCTGGACGAGACTTCGTGAAGTGCAAATACTGAAATGACAAATCCAAACAAGTACGGGATCTTCCGGGCCATTTCGCCTCAAACAAATTTACCTTTTAGTCATTAAGAGCTCGACCCACTAATTAAATAGATATATGGAGGTGGGTTAGGACGAGTAAAATAGGGATGTTGGTTATATTTTGTGAAATCGAGTTATTTGAGTTAACTTGAGATTTCAGTTAAATAAAGTATATATTTATTAATTTTGTTAACAGCAGGGGCATAATTGATTAAAAATGTAACGGACGATAACTTTAGCCATTAAAATAAAGTAGAGGAATATTTTCGACCCTTACCCAATAAATTAACTAGGGCTTAATATTTTTAGTAGGCGTTTGGCCATAGAAATAAAAAAAAATCATTTTTTTTGAAAATTTGAAATTGAAGTTGTGTTTGACTAAAATTTTTGAAATTATATTTTTTATTGAAATGTAGTTGTATTGATTGTGAAAAAAGTGATTTTAAAAAAAAATAAGTTTTTTTTGTTTTTGAAATTTCAAAATACAACTTTAAGTTATCTTTAAAATTTTCATGACCAAATGTTTATTTCAGAAAAAAAGTAAAAAAAAAAATCGAAATAAAGTGAATAATTATTATGGCCGGATGGGCTTCTCTCCAACCCCGCGCACCCCCTCTTCTTTTTACTTTTCTTTTCAAGAGTATATATTTTGCAAATAAATACAGAATATTTCCCTCTCCTTTACTACCTTGGCCGCACCACCACTTCCCGCCGCCGTACACCGCCGTCTGCCGCCAACTAAAATAGTGCAAATTTCAATGGAAGCTCAAATTTTATCTTTTAAACTTTCCTTCAGCATACCCACTACTTCAACAATTCAAATCCCAAAAAACCCATTCTTTCATGTTTTACACAAACCATTAAATAATAATCTTACCCTTAAAGGCTCTTTCTTGAAACCCCATTTTTCTTTTTCTCCTAAAATTTTACAGTGTACTAATTGTTTGCAAAGAATGGAAAAAGAAGTTATTACAGTGAATAAAGAACTTAAAAAGAAGAAATTGGCAGTTTTTGTATCTGGTGGTGGTTCAAATTTCAGGTCAATTTATGATGCTACACTTGAAGGGATTGTTCATGGAGAGGTAGCTGTTTTAGTTACTAATAAACATGGTAAGTTTTTTTTTTTTTTCTTTTTTGTTGGAAAGTTAATATTTTTTCAGTTTATTTCAAGATTTATTTTTTAGTTGTCTTTTGGGTTCCTGTTTATTTGACATTTTGGTAAAGCTCTGAGCTTTAAGAGATTATTAGGTGATACAAATTAGTTTTAGATATTAGCACTTTAGGGCTCGTTTGGTACGAGGGATTAATAATCCCGGGATTGTAGTGTTATTTTTATCCGACGTTGAGGGTGGGATAACAATCCCGAGATAATTAATCCCCAACCATACTACTATAAGAATAATACTGAATAGGGAGCATTAGACATGCTAGCATCATTTTTTAGACGATTTGATTTGTTGTATTAAAGAACATGGATTGCATAATTTCTAAATATTACTGTTTAGGGTGTATTAGAATAGGAACAGTACTTGTGTTATTAATGCCATGGTTTACTTTGTATAAGAATAGTACTTAATAGGGTGTATAAGTAATACTGGTATTAGTTGGACCAGACTTAAATTTGCAACCAAATATTGTACTAAATTTTAGTACCGGCATTATTCTACCTAATACGCCCTACCAAACGACCCCTTAGTGTAGGTCATATGCTTTTTCTTGGGGTGGTTTGGCCTTTGAGAGATTATACGTTTAGAAAATATAGAGAACTTCTAATACTTCTTACTTAAATTTGCATAATGTTGGCATGAAATGAGTTTAAATGGAGTAACGTGATCAATGAGGATTCATATAGCCGACCCCAACTTGTTTGGGACTCTGGCATAATTGTTGTTATTGTTATTATTGAATTTCAAGATTATTTATTGTTAGCTTTTAGGTCCCCGCCTATTTGAGATTTTGGCAAAGCTTTGAGCTTTAGAGAAAACATGTATATGTAGTCTATTTGTATTGCAATCTTCTTGATTAATTTTCCAAGGAATGAAATTTCTATTCGTAGTTTTTACTTCAGGCTTCATCTGCATTCTTTCTTCCTGAAATTTATTATTCTTAGGTTCACTAATAGTTTGCATGTTGAAGCTAGTGTGACTTCATGAATATGTATGCTGCGTTGAAACTGAAATCACGTTGGCGACGAACTTTGTCTTTCCTCACTGATGATAAGAAGTTTTGATGATACAATATCAGCTTAATAGGTTCTTGGTGGAAGCGTTTTGAAATTTCAGAGATTTCTGTTTCGATAAAAGTTTCCTTATGCTATTATGATTTTTCTTTGTAATTCAAATAGCTTTATGAGAGCTTATATGTGGATTGCTCCAATGTTATTTGGTGGAACCATACCTCTTACTCATGGTTTTCAAGTGCTTATTTATCCTATTGCATTTGGTACAGTTGATATTTTGAGGAATTACGCAGGAATGACACTAAAGCTTTTGAACTGTCTAAATCTGACATTTAGCCCAGTTTATACCAGAAGATATGCGTATTCAATTGTCTTCTCCTAGTTGCCATTCATCTTTTCATTTAGATTCTTTTTTTTTTGGTATGAAATGCAGATTGTGGAGGTGCTAAGTATGCAAGGGAGCAAGGCATCCCTGTTATTCTGTTTCCTAAAGCAAAGAATTCATCCGAGGGTTTATCAGAGGAGGATCTCGTGGGTTCTCTAAGGTTTTGTCGTTTCTATCCACGTCTCTTCTATTGACCTGACTAGAGTGGTTAAGTAGTTTTTCCAAAAAGAATACTCTTCCCTAAAATTATGCCTTGATGCAATCGGTTCCCCTTCTCCGTGTCTTGATGCAATCGGTTCCCCTTCTCCGTGTCTTTACTCCTCCTTCTGGGATAACTAGCGGAAGAAAAATGGTACTCCCTACGTCCCAATTTATGTGACGCTATTTCCTTTTTAGTCAGTCCCAAAAAGAATGACACCTTTCTATATTTAGTAACAAATTAATTTAAAACTTCCCATTTTACCTCATGATTTCTAGCCACACAAATATATCTATAGCTAGCTCGTTTTAGACCACAAGTCTGTGTCCAGTCAACTACCTTCACATAAATTGGTGGGACGGAGGGAGTATCTGAATAGGAGCAAATTTACTTGTACTGCTGCCTATTGCTGAGGGTTGACTTTTGATATATTATGAGTACAAAAGATATGTTGTTTAAGTTCTTTGTCCTCAATCTGGTAATGCTTTTGATGTTCTGAAGCTGCACATCTGTCAAAAATTCCTGTCTTCCGCAGTTGCATTACCATATTTAGTTTTGTCGCCTTTTTTAGCTGTTGTACTTCTGCTCACCAGCAAACTGTTGTAAAAAATTCACCTAATTTCGACACTAATTCTGCCTATTTGAAACTTGAGAGTTATTCTGTTAAGCACTTCTCTTTTTGCTCACCTTTCTTTAATTTGGTCTTACTTTTCATTTTGCCCTTGGTTTCTTCTACTTGGAGAAAAAAGACTATTACTGAAGAACTGGGAAATTAAATGTGAACAAAAGCATGTAAATCGTGATAAACGTCTATAATTTCTTGCTTATCTTCTCTTTTATCTGTGTATGGATACTTTCCATACTTATTAGTCATCCAAATGAGGATGGATAAATCATCTCAAGTGGGAAATGAATAATCTTATATCTTCATATTCTTTACCAGTTATCAGTTTCAAAAAAAATATTCTTTACCAGTTGTTCTTTTTTTTTTTTTTTTTTTTTTTTTTTTTTTTTTGATTGGTAAGTTACCAGTTATCTTATACTAACATTTTTTTACAGAGCCTACAACGTCGACTTCATTCTTTTAGCCGGGTACTTAAAGCTTATTCCTACTGAGTTGGTCCAAGCATTTCCAAGATCAATATTTAATATTCACCCGTCACTTCTTCCAGCTTTTGGAGGCAAAGGCTACTACGGCATAAAGGTGCATAAAGCAGTCATAGCTTCTGGAGCTAGGTATGTGTTGTGTTTGCTATCAAAATGGAATTATTCTTGTTAATCAAGTATCTTGTTCTTCCTTTCTCTTTAAGTTTTCATTTGTTATTAACTTCAAACCTAAAGATACTTTTCCATAATAAGTAGAAAGTAAAGAAACACTGTCATGTGGACCGAAAGAGTCCATGTCAGGCACTATTTGCTGTCCTTTGTCTTTAAAGTATCACGTCTTTGAGTTTCTTCACTAGGCCTGGTTGACCTAATAGACCAGAGTTTTTTAAAGCAAAAAGTGAAAAAAAAAAAAAAAAAAAAAAACACGATGTCATGGGGCTTGTAGTGAAAAACAAGCTGAGAAAGAGGTTGGGTTTGAGGGAAATTTCCAATTTCATGAGCTTAAGCGTGTAGTGATGATTTCTTTATTCTCTTGCCAAATTGGGGTTACATTATAATTTATAAGTCAATATGGTCATTTTCTTTGTCATTGCTTCCAAGAATTCTGCATTTGTTATGGTTCCCTGAAGGAATGCTTAAAGTAGTACTTTGTTCTTTTCTGTTGCATTTTTTGGGGTATTGGCCAACTGTAAGCTTATTTAACTCTGGCTGGAGACTGACGACCAATAAGAAGCTTCCCTGCGTATATGCACCATAAAAAGTTTTATTAAGTCATTCCCTGTTAATTACTGGACAGTTATTATCATATGAAGTTCCTTTAAATTGAGACTTTGTTATGATGTGTGGATACTAATCCATGTATATGTTATAAGTTAGTGGGCTGCAATTGCTATTTTTCTGATCTGAGTAATGCATCAATTTTACCATATTTTAAAACGCATCTGTATATAGTGGGACTTATTATGTCCATTGATGATATCAAGTTATTAGCAGACACAGGTTTAGAATTAGGATTGAGTTGGCAGGTAGGACACACCCAGATCCATTTTAAATTCAGATACACATTTTTATATAGACTATAGTGCAAGCAGAAAGCAGCCAGACCAATGCTCATACTGTGGATCCCCTTGGTTTCTAGCTCCAACTTCAGAGTACCATGCTATGCAAGTCAATCATTGAAGACACTCAAAAAAATATATGTCAGAAGCCGGTTAGCTTGTGAATTGTAAATTGAGGGCTTGGTTGAAGAGTTAAAATACTCAATACGATTTTTCCACCTATAAGTTAGATATCGACAATCACTTAGCCTAATGCTTTTGGGATTTGAAGTATTTATTTCCATTTCTGTTAAATGTCAGCGAAATGCGGTTTGGGAACATCTTGGTAATCCCCCCCCAAAAAAAAAAGGTGATGTGGGAACATTTTTAAGATCTTATCAGATAATGTAGCATCTTTTTCCTGAAATGTTGAGGATTCACATTCTCCAAGCAAACCATTTCTTTTGCTAATATTGACTATGCAGATTTAGACTCATATTTTGAGTTGAGAGTCCTTGCTCCATTATCTTGGAATTCCCAGTGAATTGTCATAAACTGTTAAAGACAATTCTTATCATCATTTGAGCAAGAATTGGTGATTAACTGTGACCTAGTTGCTGCATATTTTCAGTTTATCCTTTCCACCCTTCTAAAACATTAAGCACCGAACCTTGATTTTAGTAGCTGCTTTTGGGACAGATTTAGTTTTTCCCGTCTTTGATGCTTTGGATCCTCATTTTAGCTCCAAACATAAGTTATTCACTTTTTCTGTCTTATTTGCTAATCTGTAGGTATTCTGGTCCAACTATCCATCATGTTGATGAGCATTATGACACCGGACGTATTCTTGCTCAAGGGGTTGTGCCTGTGCTGGCTAATGACACAGCAGAAACACTTGCTGCAAGGGTTCTTCAGGAGGTCATAAATTTCTTTTACACATTTCTTGTTATGAGTGTTTATTACAGTTTTGACATTTCATGGTGCACTTATAAAGTAAACCTCCTGTGTTGTTGGGGGAGTTGGGGTGGGGGGGGGGGGGGGTTGTTCTTTTTGGAAGAACGACAATAATTTTCGTTGCATATGTGTTTTTTGCTGTTTTAATGCAAGTATAGCCGTTTTTTAATCTATGTGTCTATTCAGAAAATGAGTAGCATTATTGTTTATCAACATGTATGGTCTTAGGTTTATAACTCGTGTTACCCATCTCTCTAGCCTTTTGCCCTGTCCGTTTAGTTTCCTGAAGGCATGTAATATCAGCGCTCCTCCTTTTTAGGGTATCCACTAATTCCATTAACATCCCCGTCAAAGTGCCTATGTTCTCCCAAATCCAACTCTCTTGTTGCTTGTCCATTGTCTTTTTTATTCCCTGCAATCTTTGTACTAAAACTCTTCCTTTAACAGGAGCATAAATTGTACGTGGAAGTAGCAGCAGCGTTATGTCAAGAGAGAATCGTGTGGCGGGAAGATGGTGTTCCTCTCATCCGGAGGAAAGAAGATCCCAATCACTACAAATAGCAAAATGCTTAATAAACGTAGCGATAGGTTAGGAACTCTGCTGGTGGAGGCATCATGGAGGTATCGTTACTGAGCTCTGTGCTGATACTAACATAGTTTTGGAATATATGCCTCGTGGAAAGCGTACCAACGTCCTTAGTGTTTCAACTGACCGATATACTATAGAAATTCTGCGTTATTCATGATGTAGACGAGTAGTGTAAGTCTATAAATTTTGTACCAATATGGTTGGCAACTTTTTATGTATTCATCTATGGAAGAAATAGAATTTTGTACCAATATGGTTGGTAACTTTTAACTTTTTATATAGAATTTTGTACCAATATGGTTGGTTAACTTTTTATGTATTCATCTATGGAAGAAATAGTTCGTTGTTGCTTGACGTTGCTGGATATTAAATCAGGGTTGTAAGCCTGGACTTCATGAAGATATCATGTAGTGAAGCGTGTCGATGGAATTCTATATTTCTCATATTATTGATCAAAATCAAACTAATGGATGCAAAATCGGTGTCTTTCAGACACACATTTATTATTTAACCGACTATATATATATATATATGTTCACTTTGATTTTCAATTGTTAAAGGTTAAATTGTTCGGTGTAGTGCAGCAATTGCTCCCGACATTGCAATATAGCTTTAATTTGTTCGCAAATTATCTGAAAAGGAAAACATTCAAGTATGAAAAGGGGGAGGTGATCGTTCCTGGAGGTTTTCTGTGTAGTATTTGGGGATGGCAATGACAAGGGAAAGACAAGTAGTCAAAAGCAAGAAGTATAGAAAATAATACAAAGAGTAAGAGTAGTCCGCAGAACAACTGGTTGGGGCATGACAAGGGGAGAATATTTTAAATAAATGTTGAATGAGAATTGCGATAGAAATTGTTACCAGCAGATCTTTGGCTAGAACTGAAACTGACCTTTAGCTAACCGACTATGTGCCACAAGTCTATGCTGGCATTTTAATAGGTCAGGTGAGTTCATCGGCAAGCCCGTAGGCTATTGGCTTCTTCCTATATCTTTGTTCGGGAAAGCTGTTGATTTCATTATCGAATCAAATAAATTTATTCTCTTAATTCTACCAATCAACCTTTTCACAATGTTTAAAGAATAGCATCTATTGAGAGTGAATTTCAGATGTTTATATATTTAAAGCATAAGCAGTAGTTGAACCAGTATAGTAAAAAAAAAACATACTCATTATTGTTGATATGACATAAATAAACACATTTTATTCCGTATTTTTCACTATCAGATCAAATGTGGTACCATTTTACGCAAAGGTCACTACTCCACCATGTCAGGCCCTCAAATGACAACAATACCTGTAACGTTTGAACTTTGAAGGATTAATATGAAAGGGCCAACTTACTATGTTTGGTCAAGCTTCCGAAACGCGAAAAATGATTTTTTTTTTTTCAAAAATGCTACTCCCTCTGTTTTATATTACTTGTCCACTTTTCTTTTTTAAAAGTCAAACTATATAAACTTTGACTAATATTTTTTCATCATATTAATGTGAAAAAAGTAGCAACTTGTATTAATTTTCGTGTAATTTTTAAATATCTAATCATAATTGTAGAATATTAAATTGATCTAATTCAATTTAGCTCTGAATATTAGTCAACTTGATTCTCGAAAAGCGAAACAGTACAATTAATATGAGACAGATGGAGTAATTGTAGAAAGTTAAGGTGTTTAGCTAAATGCATCTGAGTAGTAGTAGTAATTGTTTTTCAGACAATAAAAAAAATAGTTTTTTTCCCAAAACACTTTTAGAACATCAGCCAAGCACAATACTACTCCCCCCGTCCGAAAAAGATTGTTTTAGTTACTATTTGGACAGTCAAACGATATTTTCATTGACCATAATTGTTTCAAATACTTTCAAAATCTTTTGAATTGTTAACTATTGTGACTTATAGTACTTTATATGTAGTTTATAAGTACGTATTTTTTATTTCACAAAAAATTAAAGATCGTATGTCTGAATTCACACCGAACATTAATTAAGTTCGAACCTCATAATCCGAATGCAGATAATATTTTTGGGACGGAGGGAGTACTTTAATATTGATAAAATAGTTTTTTAAATTAATTAGGCAAACACAACTACTAATCCCTAAAAATACTTAAATACTTTTCCAAATAAGTAGATTGAAGGGAAATCTACATGACGTGGCAAACTACTACTACTAATTATGTTTAGTAGCTATAGTTCGAATTAATTACTTCCTATAGCTAATAGTTGTATGTTAATGACACTTATTAGCTATTAAGGTAAAATAAGCTGAACACATATGTGTATCCCAACTCTTTAAGTAAGATACTCTCTCCTCTCTCTCTCTTTCTCTCTCTCTCTCTCTCTCACGTCTACTTTCTCTCTCTAACGTTTGGTTCTCTCTTCCTCTCCATCTTCTCCGGCGAGTCTAATAGTTGCCGTCGTCGAATCTAACCTTAGCTATAAAGAAATATCTAATGGGAAAAAAACTCTCATATAAGATTGATGGAGGAAGATTGAGGGGCAGATCTGAGCCACCGCCATCTCTCTAATCTCCAGCGACCGGAAAATATACTGTATTTTTCAGATTTGACCAAAAAATACAGTGTATTTAATTTAGTTTTTGGGGTGTATTTTATTTCCTGTATTCAGTATTCGAGTATATTCGAAGTAGATATTTTTGTATACAAATGAATCAGTGAATTTGAACTGTATTTTATTTCTTGTATCTCAAATTTGAGTGTATTATTTCATTTTGGGGTGTATTTTATTTCTTGTATTCAGTATTTGAGTGTATTAGTTAATTTTTAGTGCAAAATTCAGTGTTTGGGGATATATTTTGAAGGATTTTTTTTTGTATACAACAGATTATTAAATATAATAAAGTAAATATAGTGTAAAAGTAGCTACAAATGAATACAGTTGAGTTAAATACATCTGACTTGAATACAACTTTGTTGAATACATCTATCTTGAGTACACCGAAATCTGACTTGAATACAGTGAAATCTGACTCAGCCGAATTTTGAATACAATTCAAATTTTAAATACAATCTACTGTAGCTACGAAATGTAATTAGCTAAAGCATATATATGTCAAATTTTTAACCGTCAAAATGTATTCATTTATGTAAGTTGCCCTAGATTGAAGCTGGGCCAATAGGTCCAATTAATCAATCTGGTCCAGCCCACATATAAGACATTGGGCTCTCAGTCTTCCATATAGGCCCACATGCCCCAACCCTCAATTCTCTCCATATATAAGTCAACTATTAGGTTTAGGGTTTCATTTTTCATCAGCAAAAATCACACACACACACTTTCACTCCCTTCAGCATCACAGCAATGGCCGCCAAGAAATCTCTCCGTAACCCAGACCTTATTCGTGGTGTCGGGAAATTCTCCCGTTCAAAAATGTACCACAAAAAAGGTCTTTGGGCAATCAAGAAGAAAAACGGCGGAAAATTCCCTCAACACGACAAAAAACCCGTCGTTACTTCAACCGTCGTTAAACCTCCCAAGTTCTACCCAGCTGATGACGTGGCAAAACCCCTTGTTAACAAACACAAACCAAAACCAACGAAATTGAGAGCAAGTATTACACCTGGTACTGTTTTGATTATTCTTGCTGGTAGGTTTAAGGGTAAAAGAGTTGTCTTCTTGAAACAGTTGAGTTCTGGTTTGTTACTTGTTACTGGTCCTTTTAAGCTTAATGGGGTTCCATTAAGGAGGGTTAATCAAGCTTATGTTATTGGTACTTCAACTAAGGTTGATATAAGTGGCGTTAGTTGTGACAAGATTGATGATAAGTATTTTGCTAAGCAAGCTGAGAAGAAACAAAAGAAGGGTGAAGGAGAGTTTTTTGAAGACAAAAAAGAGGTTTGTTTGGATCCTTTTTGCTCATTTTATTGTTAATTATTCAATCTGTTTGATATTTTGTGCTTAGAGAATGGATCTTTTTGCTTATGGATTGGATCTTTGGTTTATTGTACGCTTAAAGATTAGATTTTTCTTTTTGTTTATTGTATGATTAGGGTCACTAGCCAAAATATACAAAACGTTTACCCTTGTTTACTATGTGTATATTAAGTATATTGTGGGTATATTTGTCTTAAATAGGAAACATATACATTACTGGCTATTACTGGATTGAAGTTTGTAACTTTTTTGCTCATTTGCTAATTAGTAATTGAATGTGTTCTTGATTTTGTGCTTAAGGGTGTCGGCATTTGCTTTTTGTTCATTGTGTGCTTATGGATTGGATCTTTTGTTCATTCTATGCTTAAAGAACATATCTTTTTGTTTATTTTATGATTAGGCAGTGGATTATTGTTTTTAGTTTTTGGTTTTGGTGAATGTTTTGATATTTTCTGTTGGCCATAGATGCATAAAAATGGAGAAACATGTTTAGTGAGATTCATATTTCTTTTGTTCATTATATGATTAAAGATAGAGAGTTTTTTGGTGGTTGTAGGATCAGAAGTGGATTATTGGTTTTGGTGAATGTTTTGATCTCTTATGTTTGGGCCTTAGATGAATTTTAATGGAGAAACATGGTTAGTGAGGATTCATAGGTAAAAAGTTATGTCTCATTCATATGATGAGAAAGTTGAGATTTTCAATTAGCAAAATTTCACGTCTACTGCAGATTCCCGAACATTTACAATAATGTATTATTGAAACTTGCTTGAACATTAATAATTCCCTTTGGTAATGGAGAAACATGGTTAGTGAACATTATGTCTCATTCATGTACTTAGAAATCTGAGAATGAAAATTAGCAAGTTTCACTTCTTCGGCAGATCCTCTGCCTGTGCATATGTGACACTTACAATGGTATTATTGGAACTTGCTTGAACATTAATAACTCTCTTTGGTATTCTAAGTGCATCCCCTTTTTGCTTGTTGTTTTGATCTTTCTGTTTGATGTATTGTAGGAGAAGAATGTGCTTCCTCAGGAAAAGAAGGATGACCAGAAGGCTGTTGATGCAGCGTTGATCAAGGTCATTGAGTCTGTTCCTGAATTGAAGGCTTATTTGTCTGCTAGATTCTCCCTCAAGTCTGGCATGAAGCCCCATGAGCTTGTCTTTTAATTAAACTACTCTTGATGAAATTGATTTTGTTAGATCTATTTTGTTTTATGTTCTGTTTTGGACCTACTTTTAGTCGATGTATTGAAGATTTTGTTGGTTATAAACATCTGAAGTTGGGATATGCAATGTGAGACTTTGCACTTCTTTTATTACAGTATTGTGTTATAAAGGTTAATGCTTGAGCTCAATGGAGGTGTAGCAATACAGATAGATTTTTATCGGAGAAGTTAACTGGCCGGTTGTTGTTCTTTGGCAGCATTTCTGCTTACCGAACTTACATATTGCACGACTTCTGTGATCCAAGTTGCTAGTTCTTACTCAGCATATCTGTGAATCAATATCTTCTACGGCTATTGTTTTCAGAGTGCTCAATATATCTACCTACCTAGCCTCTTACAGTTTTCATGATAGTTGTGAACATGTTGTATTCTGTGTGCATATTAGTCTGTTGAAGAGAAGATGGAAATGGCATAGGATTTAGCCTTTCTAATAGACCCTTGTCTAAAATCAATTCATCTATGCATTTGCCAGGCTCACTGCTCTGTGCTCCCAACAGTTTGCGTCTATAGGTGCTCACAATGCAAATATTTGAGTTATGCGCCATCACGTAGACATTAGATTCTTTTCTTGTCCTATATACCTCTGTAAACACGCTGTTATTAGATATTATGGAATTCAATAGGTTTATTTGCAAGAAACTCTGAAAGGAAGTCATGGATCGTGCATTCGTATTCTTAAACCTCTAATGTGGTCTCTAGAAAAGGTTTTTTCTTGAAACTGTTATCCTGGTTAGCTATAGTGGATGAAATACTTGAGGGCATACTATATCATCTATCAATCAATGCCCATAGTATCAGGAATTTACTTGTGAACCTGCAGTTCTAGGTTCCTGATACATCCAGTATTAGGCTCCGTTGCTGTATATCACATATTTATGTGTCAATCATAACTGGCATCAAAATCTTAATGCCTTTTGATCTTTATCACCTAGTCTATCACTATTATTGATTCTCCGAATGGAAGAGTTGTGTTTGTAGGTTAATGGAATTTGACAGTTTGATATAGTAGATATTCAGAGACAATCTACTGAAAAAAAAAAGAAGATATTCAGAGACAATATAGAAGAAAAGTAATTAAAATAGAAAAGGGTGTAGCCTTCGTAGTATTTTGTTTTGGAACTGATAGTTAAAGCACCGTAACAGTGAGTCACTAACCTATAAGTCGTCTTATTAATAAGTTTTTTTTTTTTTTTAAGCTTTGGTTCTTTTCACTTGGTTAAGTCACAGGTTCATGTTAATCAGTTATGTTAATTTTAATTAGCTTTTGATTACCATGTGTGGAAGTAAAGTTCAAACCAATGCTGCTCAATAAGTAACCGTGATCACTGAAAGATCAATAATTCCATAATATGAATAAACAAAACTAATCCTCTTCCCGAAAAGCAAATTGTATGGCATATATCATCCGTATACAACATTGATGTGCCATATGTACATATATGGGGTAATAAGTTATATTCTACAACCATTATGTACCTTATACCGGGTGGGATGTAGCCTTTAACCTATGGGTTTACGTGAAACAAGTAATTTTCGCTCAAACTTTGTATTTTGACTATAAATTTAATAATTATTACATACTGACTTGCGATTCAAAGAGAAACTCATCCATAAAACTAATCCTCTCCTGAAAAGCAAATTGTATGACATATATATATATATATATATTTTCAAATCTATTATCTTTAAATGTAAAATGAATCGAGTATATACCCTCTTTGATGTAGAGGTATTTCTAGTTCCCCCGTATTGTTTTTATTTTCCTATTTCTCAATAAATTGAAATGGTTGATTTTTCTTTTTTTTGGTGTCAAGGTAAGCTGTTTATATCTCACCCTCTTTTTGTTACAGCGTTTTCCCTGATACAGGTCAAACGCATAATGTTTAGTGCACTGAGACTTTTTTTCTTTTGCGTCAGCCAGAACTATTTGGTTGTATGCTGTTTAGTAGTACAAGTTCTTTCTCTAGCTGTACGAGAATAAAATTCGTTGTATAAGTACATGAATATGCAACTCAAGGAATCAAGATTACTGAGACGATAGAATTGTAGAAAAAGAATATTTTCATCTTTTTAGTGTAAAAACAGACCAAGTCTTATTTGTTTCTTGAGACTTTAACTAGGGTGGCCATGTCCTACAGTTTACAAACAAAGGATTCAAATGGTCTAACCAAATACTTCGATTGTATTTCCAATTATAAATTTCGCACCACGAAATGAATCAAGGAACTAAGGTCGACGTTTTCAATATCGATAATATTTACTTCTCGTTTAGTCCTGTCCGGAAATCCTTTAATTTTGTGATTTCCAAGAAGTCACAAGAAAACAACAATCTAAGTGTAAGATAGACATGGGTCTAGTAGTCTTTTGAGGAAACCTTGTGATCTTAGCTCAAAACAGATAATATCACAAAATGACTAATGACATAATGTGATATTGTCCGCTTTGAATTAGATTTTGCACGATTTTGCCTCACAATACATTTAGAATACGCTTACATTTATATAGTTTTCTAATCTTTTCAATTATTAATGCGAACTTTGTTCGCACCATCCAAGATTTGGAGATAAATCGGAATTACGACTACAAAAATATACTTTTTCACCAACAAATTAAACAACAAAATCACCACAATGTGTGTGTGTATTATTTCACCAGAATATTCAGAGAATGTATCTAGACTTATTTTATATCTGAGCACGACTTCAGAATTTAACCAAATTCCAAGGAAAAGAAACAATTTCATGATTTCATCCTATGACATATAGTTTACATTTATACCGTGATTACTTTCATGTAAGAAAATGATATATTTGTACTGTATTATGCAATGCTTTGTAGCTTATAATAGTAGTAAATGATATGCTCAAATTAAAAGATTAAATTTGTTGCGGAAGATTAGCTAAATATGAGAGGCACAAACAACAGTATATGCACATATTTTCTGAATATTCTCCATTACTTGATAAGTACATAACTATATACAAATTGCATTAATTTGCAACATGCTAATGACTTACTCTATAGGGATTAAAGAATTAATGAGATCTAGAATTAAAACCCTCAACCGCAACTACTTGGAGAAATATTTTTTTTTTTCTCCACTAAACAGTAATATTACTCTCCAAAGCCACCAAAAATAAAGCTAATTGCGTACACAAGAATGGCTTTCTAATTCTAACAAATGAAACAAACTTATATTCGTCATTTTTTTTTCGCTCTCCCACCAGGTGTTCGATAGGCTCGAACCCGAGACTTTTGATTAACTCAAGTACCATAATCTTTGTTGATTCATCATGATATTATCCATTCAAAGCTGCAGCTAAATTTCCCATTTTAATGCCACTATTAGAAGCAATAATATTCTCTCTGCAATAGAAAGAAATTGTTGGCATTGGCACAAATCCAACAGCTCTCTTCTTTGAAGAAGAATCAAAAGTACTCTTTTCATAATTTTCATTTGTTTTAAACTCATTTGTTGTTCTCTTATAAGATCCAAACCATTTAGCTTGCATATAAGCAAGTCTTCTCCATGGTGGCACATAAATATCCATTTTTTTCATAGATTTCTTCATGGCTCTACTCATAATTTTCACCACTTGCTTCAACTCTTCTATTTTGCCAACAAAAACTTGAGGGAAAATTTTGAGCAATGAGGTGTAACAAGGCGTTGCTCGAGCGATTTCAAATTCCCCAGCTAATGAAACCTCAATAATGTAGCGATTACCGGCCACATTAATGTCGATATACTCATAACTTCCTGACGTACGATTACTAGCTTTCTCCCACTGTGATTTGCACAAACCTGTATGGTGGAATTACACAAAATCAGTTAGATAAGATTTAACTTATATGCACCAATAGTGTGTCTTAACATATTGTAGCAGTTAATATGCTTTATTTTTCTTGCAAGTGATTCCATTATTATATACGCACAATTATCTTATATAAAGTAAATTGTGCGTTGCATTCACTCTATACTACCACTGAAAACGAATTTACCGGTCATGTTTACCAGCCGGGAAATGCATGCTCGAAATGAAGAGATTGGTCGTACCATGTGGGAAGATTATATTAAAGAGTAGTCACATTACTATTCATGTTAAATTTTCCTTTTTATTGAACTAAAGTTTGATCAAATGATATTGTATTTTTTAGAAAGACCTTCTAATAGCGTATTAATTTTATTATGAACTATGATTTACTCATTTGGTAAGATTGTATAAGAATTGGAAATTTTTTTATGGTTTTCACAACTTGTGGGGTTTTTATGTTTATAAAAAAAAAACTACAACTTGAGAAATTCAAATTACATGTCCAAACATGATTTCATCTCATGAGATGAAATCATGTCCAAACGGCTGCTTAATAATTCTGACATATCAACATAAAGTCCATTAGGTTTTCTTGTCATAAATTCTGACTAGAGCCAAAAATTGGTTACTAGATCTTGACGATTCCAACAAATCGCTATAAACTTATTGGGTAGAAATTTCAACAACATGTATTTCACGTTAAAATTGAACCAAACTAGTCCAAATCAATTCTAAATGATTCTATATTTTCTCTCACATTCTATTAACAATCCCAATAATTTTTAATGATTAGATTCATTAGATTCAAATCTTCACAATCAATAAACTCACTTTGTCGGCTTCAACACTCAAGCTCAATAAAATCTAACAATATATTTTTCAAGTTTCTTCAATCAAACTAATAAAAAGTAACAAGAATAAGTCAAACGGCCTAGAATCAATTCACTAGATAAGTATTTAACTATTTTATTTGTGATTGTCTCTATATAATTTATTTGTCACAATAATTGTCACGACTTATATATTCCAAAAGTTAAGGACCCGTTTGCCCATGAGAATTTTTCACCTTTTTTGGAAAATCATTTCACTTTATTTGAAAATCAGCGTTTAGCCATTGAAAAACAACTACAACCTTGTTTTTTTACTTTTTTTTCACTTTCAGTACATTCAAACAACAAAAAATGCTTTACAAAAATTATAACCAAACACAACTCCAACGTCAAAATTCCAAATAAAGTGAATAATATCTTATTTTCATGGCCAAACGCCGATATAGGGAGTGATACAGTCTAGAGAATTTTCTTGTTTCTTGCTATCATCACATACTAATAAGTCATTATTTAGTACGCAAATAATGGTAAATACTTACTCGCATCCAGTGTTTATACGAAAATCAATTAATTTTATTTTAGCAATATTACACTGAGAATGCATATATATTACTTAATTACAGTTATCTTTCAATTGATTGTTGTAAATACCAAGTGGGGACAAATAGACATTGCAAACAATCATCCACTTTTTTTTTTAATTTGCTTTTATCACCAACCTGTAGTGTAATTAGGTTTTGAAGTGGACTAATATTCCTTGTTAAGAGTCTAATATCGTCATTTACTTGGGGATAAATTGAACAAATACGTTATTAGTCGTCACAGCTTTACTATTTTTTTTTTAAAAATGTCTAATCACTAACGTCGTTTAATTCAAAGAAAATTTGTTTCTATTAAATCCTCCAAGTTGTAAAGTGGCCATCAAGAGTCTTTTCACTAGCTAATACCTACCGTACATGTTGATTAATAGTGAAGAAGCGGCAGCAGCAGCAACATATTCAGCATAATCTTAAAAGTGGGGTCTGAGAATGGTGGTGTGGTGTGAATGAAGGTAGATAGCTTGTCTCCGATAGATCCTCGACTCAAATAAAGTATTTCAAAGCAGGTTTGGAAAGGAAATACAGTAGTCAAGAAGTCATGTTGAAAATAATGAAGAAAAGAACAGTAACAACAATAAATATTACACTACCCGAAGTAAAGGAAATAATAGGTAATAGTAAAAATCGAAGAATAAGACAACAGGAGAGTAATAATAATAATAATAATAATAAGGGAAACTAGACAATGCTCGCCTATTTACTAACTTTTCACCCTAATCCTAGACCTTCATATCCTCCTATCTAGGGTCATGTTCTCGGTAGCTACATATGTGCTATGTCTTATCTAATATAACATTGTCAGCTCAGCTCAAAAATATTACAATGTAATATAATGCAATATTGTCAGCTTTGGGCGAATCTGTAATTAATTGTGCAAGAAACTAAACGAACTTAATAACAGTGCACTAGCACAAGATCAACTGGTTATGAACCAGTTAACCAAAGAGAAGAGAATGAAATGATGAACATGAGTAGAGAGAACATTTCTAGTAGATTGTATTGATTGAATTGATTTACAATGTGATAGAAATACATCTTATATAATCTACTAACCTCTCTACGCTAACTAACTAACCATAACTGCTTTTGGAGGGAAAACTGCGCATGACTAACTTTTGGACAGTTAGTTATGCTCTTAACAATTTCAGTATACCAGCTGTATATTAGCTATATATTTTTGTATTATTCTACACTCCCCCTTAAACTAGGTGGTGGGAAGATATTTAATACACCTAGTTTGAACATAAGGTATTCATGTTGTACCCTGCTAAGTCCCTTAGTGAGGATATTTGCAGGCTGATCTTTGGTTGGCATATATTGAGTTGCAATCAGTCCTTGTTGCAATTTTTCTCTTATAAAATGACAATCTATTTCTATGTGTTTTGTCCTTTCATGATAGACAGGATTTGCAGCTATTTGAATAGTTGCTTTACTATCAGTATAGATGTTTATAGGCAAATCCACTTATGCATTTACTTCTTTAAGTAATCCAACAAGCCAAACTAGTTCAGATACTGTTGTTGCCATGCTTCTGTACTCAGATTCAGCTGAGCTTCTTGAGACAGTTGTCTGTTTGTTAGCTTTCCAAGATACAATAGAATCACCAATCTTCACAATGAAACCAGTTACTGATTTTCTAGTTAGGGGACAAGCTGCCCAATCAGCATCACAATAAGCTTAAATTGTGTCACTTGGTTTACTAGATAACAAGATGCCCTGTCCTGGTTGCTTTTTTACATATCTTACAATTCTAAGAGCTGCTTCAAGATTTGATGCTTTAGGTTGTTGTAAAAATTGGCTCAAAGTCTGTACTCGAAATGCAATATCTCGTCTAGTCATGGCTAAATAGAGTAGGTTCTGAGCTTGATTAGTTAAAGGATCATCTGGGACCTGGATTTCCTTTTTTTTTTTAAGTATATGATTATCATACTATTTTTATGTCAATTTTACATTAATATCAATTGGTGTCCCAGCTGGTTTAGCTGCTGATAATCCAACTTCTGAGATGAGTTCTAATGCATATATTCTCTGATGCATAGTGATGCCTTTGTCTGATCTAGCAAACTCTATTCCCAAGTAGTATTTCAATTCCCCCAAGTCTTTCATTTTGAAAGCTTTCTTTAGCTCAACTTTGGTTTCTTCAATTAGGCTAAGAGTAGTGCCTGTGATCAACATGTCATCAACAGGATTATTCCTTGAGCAGTTTTCCTGATAAACAAGGAATGATCATGTTGACTTTGGTAAAACTGTAACTTGACCAATGCTTCTGAGAGTTTAGCATTCCACTCTCTTGGAGCTTGTTTTAGACCATAGAGGGATTTGACTAGTCTACATACCTTCTCCCCCAGACTAGTAAATCCCTGTGGCATAGTCATGTAAATCTCATCATGCAAGTCACCTTGTAAAAATGCATTGTATAAACCATTTTCTAGATGCAGCTACTGTTAGGATGGTTCTAACAGTAACTATTCTAACTACGGTTTTTCCTAAAAGATCCCACAATACATTTAGAATATGCTTATATCCATATAGTTTTTCAATCTTTTCAATTACTAATGTGAAACTTTATTTGCACATTCCTAGTCAAGATTTGGAGATAGTCGGAATTACTTCAAGAATATGCTTTTTCACCCACAAACCACAAAATCACCAGAATGTGGGTGTGTATTATTTCAACACCAGACTATTCAGGGTACTAGACTTATTTTATATCTAAGCGCGACTTCAGAATTTAAGCATATTACAAGGAAAAGAAACAATTTAATGACTTCTTCCTCTGATATATAGTTTACATATATACAATGCTAATTACTTTCATGTAAGAAAATGATATATTTTTATCGTGCAATGCCTTGGTAAAGAATTAAAAGATTAAATATGTTCCAGAAGCTACCGAGGCGCACAAATAATAGTATATGCATATATTTTTCTGTATATTGTCCATTACTTGATAAGTACATAACTATATACAAATTGCATTAATTTGCAACATGCTAAATTGCTAATGACTTACTATATAGGGATTAAAGAATTAATGAGATCTAGAATTAAAACCCTCAACCGCAACTACTTGGAGAAATCAAATATTTTTTTTCTCCACTAAACAATAATATTACTCTCCAAAGCCACCAAAAATAAAGCTAATTGCGTACACAAGAATGGCTTTCTAATTCTAACAAATGAAACAAACTTATATTCGTCATTTTTTTTTTTGCTCTCCCACCAGGTGTTCGATAGGCTCGAACCCGAGACTTTTAATTAACTCAAGTACCATAATCTTTGTTGATTCATCATGATATTATCCATTCAAAGCTGCAGCTAAATTTCCCATTTTAATGCCACTATTAGAAGCAATAATATTCTCTCTACAATAGAAAGAAATTGTTGGCATTGGCACAAATCCAACAGCTCTCTTCTTTGAAGAAGAATCAAAAGTACTCTTTTCATAATTTTCATTTGTTTTAAACTCATTTGTTGTTCTCTTATAAGATCCAAACCATTTAGCTTGCATATAAGCAAGTCTTCTCCATGGTGGCACATAAATATCCATTTTTTTCATAGATTTCTTCATGGCTCTACTCATAATTTTCACCACTTGCTTCAACTCTTCTACTTTGCCAACAAAAACTTGAGGGAAAATTTTGAGCAATGAGGTGTAACAAGGCGTTGCTCGAGCGATTTCAAATTCCCCAGCTAATGAAACCTCAATAATGTAGCGATTACCGGCCACATTAATGTCGATATACTCATAACTTCCTGACGTACGATTACTAGCTTTCTCCCACTGTGATTTGCACAAACCTATAAGGTGGAATTACACAAAATCAGTTAGATAAAGATTTAACTTATATGCACCAATAGTGTGTCTTAACATATTGTAGCAGTTAATATGCTTTATTTTTCTTGCAAGTGATTCCATTATTATATACGCACAATTATCTTATATAAAGTAAATTGTGCGTTGCATTCACTTTATACTAGCTTTTCACTAGTTCCTTGATTTGCATTGCTAAAAGGTGCTTTACTTTAATATATCTTCAAACACCTCAACCTTCTAAGCGTTTTAGTTGTTTTGGACGAAATAAGCTAATGATTCTAACTTTTTTATGCTTGATTGCATAAATATTCCAAAACAACTAAAACGCTTAGAAGGTTGAGGTGTTTGAAGATATATTAAAGTAAAGCACCTTTTATCAATGCAAATCAAGGAGCTAGAAGCTAGAAGCTAGTATAAAGTGTATGCATGCATATTACAATTAGAAAAACTAGAATTAGCTACGATTTTACTGTTTAGCTATAAAATTTGCTGTCATTAATTCCTTGTATTTTTAGTAGTTTTACACAAATAGTACATATAATTTAAATAGAATAATATTTCAAAGCAAAAAACAACTGAAAATCAGTGGCGGATCCAGGATTTTCACTGAGGGGGTTCGAAAAATAAAAATGTAATGACTTGAATTTGAACTTGGAACCTCAAGGTGAATTTTGAACACCCTAAACCACTAAACCAACCGTTTCTCTTGTGTTTAGGGTATTCAAAATCTATATATGCACATAAAAAACAAATATCTTATATATTCGGTGTAAATTTTTAACGAGGATGTTCGGGTGAACGCCCTTGGCAGGCCCTAAATCCGCCCCTGCTGAAAACACTTAGAGCCTGTTTGGATGGGCTTATGCCTATAAGCTGTTTGCAGCTTATAAGCTAAAAAAAATAAGTTAGGGTAGTCTAACTTTTTTTTTTAGCTTATAAGTTATTTTCAGCTTATAAGCTGCTTTAGATAAGGTAAGTCAAATGGGCCCAATTATTCTTTTGAGCTTATTTTAAGCACAAAATGACTTTAAGCTGGCTAGCCAAACACTCAAAAAAATTGAAAACAACTTATAAGCAACTTATAAGCCAATCCAAACGGGCTCTTAGAAGGTTGAGGTGTTTGGAGATATATAAAAGTTAAGCACCTTTTAGCAATGCAAATCAAGGAACTATCACTAAATTGTTCGTAGCTCACATAATTTTTTATACAAATGGTATATACAATTTAGATTCATGAAGTATATATATATATTTCAGGCAAAAAAATATTTTAAACAGAAAAGCTGCTTACCAGCATCAAAGCCTCGATCACGTAATCGATTCATCAACCGTCGTTTAAACTCAGTCGAACTCCGTTCATTTTCTTCAAGCAATACATTCTCCACTACACCAATAATAACCCTCGTATTTTCATCACAATTTAACAAATTCCTCAAATTTTCCTTAATCTCCAACTCATCAAAACACTTATTATCAACATTTCCTTCATTAAACTCATCTAATAATTTCTCATTAATAATATTTATCTCTTCTTCTTCTTCTTCTTCTCCAGCTCTTTCTAAAAACGAATTTACGAGTCCCGATAAATCCGTCAAGCTTGAGGAATATTCACTACCACTGCTTTCACAAATCCTCGCTTTTGCCACGTCATCAAACGCGGCCATTACTCTCTTAAACTGCACTGGTACGAATCTCGCCATTTTTTCCGATATCAAAATTTTCTTCTTTTTTGAAATGATTCGAATTTAAAAAGAGGAATAGAATATAAATGATTCAGTTATGTCGAAATCATGGAGAAAATATGTTCACAGAGAAAAAACCACTAACCATTAATGGAGTTTTTTTGTAAAGTGTAAGATGAAGACATTATGTTGATGAAGTGTGTATATATATATATATAAAAGTGATTTCTTTTACTACAAGTATATTCGAATAGATTCGAATTTGGCATACTAATTTGTGTTAAAGTGAATGACTCAATGTATGTAGACATAATATAAGAATAAGGTCGTCTTTTAGCTTAATTTAAGGGATATCCGATAATATACCTTTTATATAAGTCTCGATTTAAACTGTTCTCCGCATAAAAATAAAATATTCCTCAAGCGTGTGGTTTTAGTTCCGTTTGTTAGGAATTGTTTTATTGTTCCGAATCGAATTTATACGAGTCTCGATGTGAGTATTGAACGCCGGATTAAAAAAGTTAAAAATAAATAAAATTGACACTTTAACAAAAGCTCAAACTTTAGGTGACTTTCATGAATGACCACTCAAATTTTGTTTTACTATAGCATAAAATCACCCAATATTTAGCTAAGTATTGCGAAAGTCACTAAACTAATTTTTTCTTATCACATAAAGTCATTATGAGAAAACATAATGTACTACATGATACTAAGATAAAGTTTAAGAACTTTTTTTGTTACCAAAAAAAAAATATTTAGTGACATTTTGTGATATTTAGGCAAAGATTAGTGATTCTCCATGATATTTAATTAGACAGTTGAATAATTTCGTGTTACAAAAAATACTTTTGTGACTTTTGTGTGCAATGAAATAAAATTCGAGTGATCATTCATGAAATTATATCCATATATATATTTATGATATTGATTTAGGATCCAAATACTTTTTAATTAGATCATTTGAGACATTTCTTATCTAAAAAAAATCAGAGTGCAATTTTTTCTATTTCTTAAATTAGTTTTGTGAATTGAACAGCTAACATTGCCTTTTAAATTAATTATGCATCTCATACTCTTATATCCCAATTCTAAAAGAGTTCTGATAATCACGTATGATTCATTATTAAAGTTTCTGCTATTTCTAATTAGTTTTTAAAGTTTGGCGTAGCTTTTTGAGATCTAATTTATGTTAATTTTTTAATATCTTTTTAGTGTCTAATGTAGTTTTTGGTGTTGCATATTGTAGTATTGATGGAATTTTCTTGATGTTTATAATTAAATCTTTTTTTTCGTAGTTTTTATCAAATCTAACAGATAGTTCAGATTTCAGTAATATTTTGCGAGAGACTAAAAGTGTTAGCTTTCGACAAACATAAAGGACCAAACCTGTTAAATGCATACTCAAAAGACTATTTTGAACCTATCCTTAAACGTAATGGATTAGTTTTGTTAATTTGTGACAAACTTAATTAAAGGACTACAACTGTACGTTAAGTGCATACTTAAAAGGATTATTTTGAACTTACCCTCAAAACATAAGCTAAGGGACCTTTTTTGTCGTTTTCTCATCAATAGTGCAAGTAGTAAATGGAACGTATTAAAATAAAGTCCATTTTACTCATAATCATCATGTGAATCAACTTCTAGCTTTTCGAACAAAGCATGTCATGTGACAGTAGTATATATTTTTGACTTGTTCAGGATTAAAGACATCGGTCAAAAAAATGACACCAGAGGTATAAAAAGATGTTTTCACTATTGATCACCTATTGTTTTAAGATTGAGATGGCTATGACTTAAAAGGCACCAAGTGGGAAATGTTAATCATTTGTGTTTTATTAATTACAACACTCTGTTGATATCATCAAAATAATTTGAAGGGAATTATTGAGCAGTATAGTAGTCATTTAGTAACTTAAAAATGACTCCATGGTCTCCATTCAAAGAAGAGAAGACAAAAAAGACCTATTTCACATTGTTCCAAGCACTAGGGGCGAATTTAGAATGTCGGCCATCACGTGAATTCCTAACTTTTCCACCCTAACAACTGGTGTCATTTGATCCGGACTATTAAATTAAATTTGTAGATTTATTTTAAACTTTTTTTTCACTCTTACTTCTTTGTTTTTATAATATCAATTTGACATTTTCTAAGAATTCTAAGATATTAAAGTACAAAAAGATATCTGAACGAAAATATTTTTATTAGTTTATATATTAGACTTCTTAAAAACAAAAAATCAAACAAAAGAAGGCTATTCTAATTTCTATTTTACTGAAATTTGTTCATGAGATTATAGTACCCGACAATCCAAATTGAGTTTTCATATATCAATTAATTTCATTTATTTCTCTGGATTGATTTTTTGAGATTATAGTATCCGATAATCCAAATTAACATATATTTTAACTCAATAATTAAGCATATATAAAATTCTTAAGGAAAAATATAATTTGAAACAAGTTTAATAGACTAATATTTTCACATAAAAGAAAGACTCAAATATGTATAAGTGAAAAGACTCAAATATGTATAAGTGTGCTTTGTGAGGCCCACTATCTTCATGACATTATCACTTTTAGTGGCATGAAAAAAGCTCATAAAATTATAAAATTTACCAAAATGTATAAGGATTTTCAAAGTCATTAAAACCTTAATTAAGTAAAAGAGAGAAAAAAATCATGGGAAGACTACAAAAAATGGGTATTCTCCATTATATATAATAGTAATATATATGTGTGTAATCAAATCCACAAAATATCTATAAATACTCAAAGAAGAGAAGCCATAAAACACTACTAGAAATAAGGTTTTTCCCACTGACATTCAGTAGGAAATTTGTGTTAAAACAAAATTTCCCTGTGTCATTCCTGCCGAACAGCTCACTGGGAAAACACAGGGTGGAAAACAGGTTCCCATTGAAACGTTGGGTAACTTCCTGATTTTTTCGTGTGAAAACACTATTATTTAGGTTTTTTCCACCTACATTCAGTAGGAATTGTCGCTAGACATTTTTCAGTGAGAAAATAGTGATTTCTTAGTAGTGAAAGACATATATATTCCATATTGTTCCGAGCAATAAGGGCAGATTTAGAGAGTATACGTAGGTTATGGATTCACGTGAACTTAGAAACTTTTTCTCAAACCTTATATGAGTATTAATTAAAAAATTCACTAAATATCTATAAGTATTTGACAGTGAACCCATTATTATAACATTAACTTGGAGGAATTATAAGAATACATAACTTCAAATTCCGAATCTGTCTTAATCAAACACCGATCAATAAGATAAGTTCATTAAGCACGAGCGCATTTGCCAAAATAATTTATACTCCTATGTATAGTCATAGATGCAGAAATTTGAATACGTAATGCTTGTACTAAAATGGCAATTTATTTATCTTTTTCTTGCTCCCAGATACAGGCAAGTTCAATGAACTTGAAATTCCGTCTAGATACATTGAATCTCAAGTGATGATAAAGCTAAGCTCCTTTCTCCACTTATTATTTGTAGTTTCTTATATAATGGAAAAAATAAATATACTCCTAAAAATTAATATTGTTGATTGCATGTGACCTGATTGAAGGATAAGTGAATTCCAATATATAATTGACCAAAAGTACTAAAATAGTCCACCAAAAACATTAAGTGGAAATTGTGCAAGTACACAATGGACGCAAAATATAAAGTGAGTAATGACATAATTTATTTATGTTGAAACATTTGACTAAATATAATCATATAAATCTCTCTATAAAGACGTTATTTGCATGGATATCTTTTGATTAATATAGTGAAAAGCTATTATAGAAAACATATAATATAACATAATATGAAATATCGGTTTAATATAAAACTTGATCGTTATAGTGAAATATTATTGTGGAGGATGAACATTATAAAGAATAGTACACAAAATTCTATTATTTACACGAAAAATCGGTACAGTTGAATTTGTAAGCGAGGTCAAGGACACGTGGATCAATGTAACCAAAATTATGAAATGACAAGTAATAATTAACAAGACAAATGAAAGTAAAGCATAGCTAGTTGTCACCACTAAAAAACTGACAAAAATTGATGACACGATAATTTTTTTAAATCTTTTTTTTTTTGAAAACCAACAAACTGCGTTGGTTATTTTTAAAATATAATTATTTTTTATATTGTTTTCTAAAATAAACCGACAGACTTCATCCGTTTTTTAATTTTTAATTTTTTTTATAAAAAAATCGCCGAGTCCGTCGGTTTTTAGAGTGAAAAAATAGTATAAATTATATCAATGTAAGTGAAGAAAGAACATAAGTGGTCTAGTGGTGGAGCCCTTTAATGCCAAGGAGCATACTCGGGTTCGATTCCAAGTTGCTACATTTTCATTATTTTACTTTTAAAAAAAAAAAAAAAAACCGACGGACTCCGTCGGTTTTTTCAATTTTTTTCTTTTTTTTACATAACCGACGCAGTCCGTCGGTTTTTCGAAAAGCGACGTAACGTAAACCGATGGGCGTGTTGCGTCGATTTTCCGTCGATGCAGTCCGTCGGCTTTGGCCGTCGATTTTTGCCTTTTTTTAGTAGTGTATGTAGACTGGGCCTTGGAGAGGCTTCGAGCTAGAGTCGTCGGGCGGTTGCACTGAATGGCATTGGACGATGAGTTGGCACGCTCCTCCGGACCCTTTGTAGTTTTTGCCTCCGGAAGTGGGGTTACCAAATTACTAATCCGGAGCTTCGTATGCTTTCCTGGAATCCCTCATTCGCAGACTCGGATATGACTTGTCGCCATCGCCACGTGTCACCTTTTGATACGACCATCTGGTATCTACAGATGTTGCCCTATACATCTATACGGTTAATTTACAGCTGGAAATAACAGTTCATACATAAAAGTGTTCTAAAACCTCAATAGGATAAATACAATATAGTGATTACTGTTTAACTTAATAATTTTTCTATAAAAGTAATTTATAATGTATGATTAATACATACGGGAGATAGTGTTTTTGTCACACGCTCTCTTCTTCTTCGTACACAATTTAGGATTTAGGTTGTGTCGTTGTGATATATATAAAAGGTTGCTTCGACATGACGTAACAAACGTTACAGATTAGTGATTCCAGCCGCGATTTATTCCACTTTTTTCGCTTTCGCTACATAAAGAAGCGCCAAGTTCTCATTTTATAATTTGTTTGCTATTTATTTCGTATAGATTTAAGTGTTCCTTGAGGTACATTATCTAGCTTTAAAATGGATACCATCCAGTAACAGTTGTAATTAACAGCGAGTTAGATCCCGCAAAATAATGCTATTTTAAAAAAAAATGGGAGTAGAAGAAGGGGAAAATGGGGGAGGGTATTATAAGATGGAGAATTAACGCGAGTCTAATTTTTCAGGAGCTATATTTGTATAACTTTTAAAAAATAGGACAAAATCTAAAAGCCTAAATATCCTTTTTTTATTTTTTTATTTTCGATGAAGTTCTAATTTTGCCAAAGCCCAAACAAGGGCATAATAGGCCCAATAATCATGGCCCAATGATTTTCCTCGCATGATCAGCCCAATTACTTATTTTTACCAATTTCATTTGACGTTTATTTCATTTTTCCCCCCCCAGTAATCGTGTTAATGCAATCCACAGGCTCCAACGGTACAACCTGGTCCTAATTATCTCATCTGCCAAGGTGATTTGCACATTTTATACCATTGAAATTTTGATCTCGTTTAAATTATTTTCATAAAGATAGATTTATGGGCAGAAATCGTTAGAAAAATCAACCACAAAGTTACTAAAGGATTTTCATGGATCACCGAACAAATTCTGACGATCGCCGAAAATCAGCCAAGTCCTGATAATCATAACGGATCACTATAAAGCTCATCAGGTTTCATAATCACAAATCCTGACCAACGCTCGAAATTGGTCACTAGGTAAACTTGCTCCATAGAAATTTCAACGAACACGTTTTTGCTTCAAAATTGATCCACTCTAAATGTTTTCATTTTTTATACCCAACCTTCTAATACCAATCCCAATAAATTTTAACTAGGTATATCAACCCATATTTAAAAAAATCAATAATCTACTTTGTCTTCTTCAACTATCAAGCTCAATAATATCAATAATAATTCTTCTCAAATTTCTTCACCAAACTAATCAAAGCAACCAAAAATAAGTCAAGTGCCATAGAATCAATTCACTAGATAAATATTTAACTATTGTATTTGTGATTGTCTCTATTTTTTTTTTGTCACAAGTGCCATAGTTCTCATTCTATTTTAATTTTTGTCACGACTTATATATTCCAAAATTTAGGGAGTGACATAGTCTAGATAATTTTCTTATTTCTAGCTATCATCACATACTACGTTCTGGATCAGAATCTTGATCAATTACCAAGGAGCATCCTCCAAAATTTAGGGAGTGATATAGTCTAGATAATTTTGTTGGTTCTAGCTGGGGCTGTATAAAGTAAACCGACAAATCGCACCAAACCGATAAACCGAGTCAAAACGAGAAAAAAATCCTACTAGTGGTTTGGTTTGACTTGGTTTGGTGTTGAAAAAAAAAACCCAACTATAATTGGTTTGGTTTGGTTTTAGCTAAAAAAAGTCAAACCGAACCAAACCAACCCGACATTACATGTATTCAATTTTTAAAATATTTTATACATAAAAATATTATTTGTAATGTAATTTATAAATATTTCTTAAATTTTTTTGTATTTTTTTTTATCTATTATCATATTATTCAAGCTTGAACTTCAAATTTTGAATGTCAATAAGTTTTATATCCTATGGATATTAGTAATTCACATAAAGTCCAAACCAAAACCAACCCAACACTAATACTAACAAAAGAAATTCAATTTACCACTAGGAATGACTATAATGTTGGATATCAATTCTTTAGTTTTGCATAATTGGTTTAGAGAGTGAAAATACGTAACTTAAGTTTTTTTTCTTGTCATGTAATTAATAGTTATTAGCCGTACTTATTTTAGTACGACTTAGTATTTTTAAATTATGGTCATTTTCTTTATGGCTTATTGATTAGCAATATTTATTTTAACCGATTTTACTATCTTTTGTTGAATATTTTAATATAATGTCATCATTCTTCTCACCCAGACCCCACATGGTGGGATTCTACTAGGCTTGTTGTTGTTGTTGTTGTCATCATTCTTCTCACATTTTTTGTTATTTTCTTATGAAACACCTTAATTATATAGTTGTATCTTACTAGGACTAAAGAAATATTTGAAGTAAAAGTTATATGTTTTGTATCAAGACTATTCCGAAAAAAACCCGAAAAACCTGAGAAAATTCGAGGTTGAAAAACCCAAATTTTATTGGTTTGGTTTGGTGTATAAATTTAAAAACCCGACGCAATTAATTTGGTTTGGTGTTTAAAAAATCCGAACCAACCCTGTCCATATAAACCCCTACTTCTACCTATCATCACATACAATGATTCTGGATCAGAATCTTGATCAATAACAAGGAGCATCCTCTTGATTCAATTTTTCACTTTTTTTCATTTCTAGTACTTTTCCTTATAGTTCTAATATCTGCAAACACTAATAGTACGTTTGGCCAAGCTTATTTTTTCCCAAAAATACTTATTTTTTCAATAAGTACTTATTTTAAAAAAAATGAGGTGTTTGGTCAAGCTTTTTGGAAAAATAAGTGTTTTTGGGGAGTAGCAAAAACAGTTTTTCAAAATCTAGGAAAAATAGCTTTTGCCTAAAAACACTTTTTTTAAAAGTACTTTTGAGAAAAATACACTTAGAAACACTTTTTAAAAGCTTGGTCAAACACTAATTGCTGCTCAAAAGTACTTTTTAAATTAATTGGCCAGACACAAACTACTTTTAACCACAAGTACTTTACTTTTGAAGAAAACACTTTTTAAAATAAGCTGATTTTAGAAGCTTGGCCAAACAGGCTGTAAGTCACTATTTGACATGTGGTGTTTATACAAAAATTAATTAATTTTAATCTTAGTAATTACATACTATTAAACTGAGAGTACATATTTTACTTAATCACAATTATCTTACTTTAACTGATGGTTGTAAATACCAAGTGTGGACAAATATACATGCAAACGATCATCCACTTTCTTTTTCTTTTTGCTTTGCTTTTATCACCAACCTTAGTATAATTAGGTTTGAAGTGGACTGATATTCCTTGTTAAGAGTCTAATGTCGTCATTTACTTCGGGCTGAATTGAACAAATACGTTAATTAGTCGTCATTGCTATGCTACTTATTAAATTGTTTTGTCTAATGTCGTTTACTTCAAGAGTCTTTTCACTAATATCGTTCCCGTTGATTGATCGGGGAGAAGGTATAAAAAATTGCAATTATATCTTTTATAAATGTTCATGCAAATAAATTAAGTCCTTAATGAAACAAAGATAAAAACATGGTTGGAAGGTTTTAGACTAGGTTTCCTTTATCATGTTATTTTAATTTTTATTACATGTTACTTTGTGATGGCTAATTTGTGAAAACTAGCTAGTAATAACTTAATCATAGAGCAAAATCAAAGGGTGTAATGAAATAGTTCGGATCCCTCTATTCTTAGGCCTCGTTTGTTTTCATTAAGATTAACACGTCTGAATCTAAATGCACATCTGAATTATTAAGATGTTTTCTCTAGGTCTGAATACTGAATGATTAAGACTGTTTGTTTTTCAATATCAGAATGTGCATAATGTGTTTATTTAAACATAATAAATATACAATTCAAATTAAAAAGTAAATAAATAGTAGAAAATAAATACAAATTTTAAAAAAAGATTATTTGATAAAAAAAAATGAAACATTTATGATCACTAGTAATGGTGGAGATGTTTTGTAGTCGTGGTGGGTGGTGAGTGGGTGGTCGGTGGTTGGGGTGAGGGGTGGGGTTGGTGGTGGGAGGCGGGGGTAGTGGGGAGTGAGGGTGGGTGGTGTGGGGTAGGGGTTGATGAAAGGGTTGGTGGGGAATGGGGGTGGGTGGTATGTGTTAGAATCTGTACATATTCAGTCTCATATATTTTGTAATCTTCTATTTTAGGATAGCAGATGTTAGAATCCATTAGTCAAATTAGTTCCTAATTTGTAGCCTACAATTATGATGTACATGATGTATATTAACCTATGGAATGAATGAAAACAGACAGGGAAAATATTCTCTTTCATGGTATCAGACTAGGTCTCTCCTAAAACCCTAGCAACCTAAACCCTAGCCGTCGATCACCTAAACCCTAGCTGCCGACAATTTTCTTGTCTTCCTCCTCTTCGGCTTTTCCTCCTCCCTTTCTCCATGGCTGACACCTCCAAGTTGCACCTGCGACTACAGTCACCAATATCAAATCATGCATTCCTATTGTTCTTGACTATGAAGGAAGCCAATACAACAACTGGGCTACCCTCTTCAAGCTTCATTGCCGAGCAAACTTGGTGATCGACCACATACTACCTCCTGCCTCCCCCACCGTGCCACCACCGGCAACAGCAACCGAGAAACTTGCTACGAAGGCTCTATGGGAACGGCTAGATGACATTGTTCGTGAATGGATATATGGTACCATATCGAATGATCTTCTCAACACGATCATTCATCAAGAGGACACCGCAGCCGAGGCATGGAATCGTCTTGTTCATCTCTTTCAGGACAACAAATCGGCTAGGGCTTTTGCTCTTGATGCAAAATTCACCAACACCAAATTGGTGGATTTTCCGAATGTGAAAGCATACTGCACCAGGCTAAAAGTTCTTGCAGACAATCTCGCAAACGTCGGCCACAAAGTTTTCGACGAACGACTTGTGCTTCGTCTTCTGCGTGGATTATCGGAGGAATATAAAACCTTTCGAACGACGGTACATCACCGTACTCCTCTCCCATCTTTTGACGTTGTTCGGTCGATGCTCGAACTTGAGGAAGACAGCTATGGCGAGGACGCCATCCACGACTCCGGGTCGAATGCTGCTCTCGTTTCCCACAATGTTAATCCTCATAATTTTTCTAGTAATGGGCAGTCCAACAATTCCGAGAATGGTTCAAATAATCGAGGAAATTCTCACAATCGCGGAAAGAAGAACAACCGCGGTCGTCGCGGCTGAAATCGCAACAGCCACCGTGGTGGCGTAGGAAACGGGGAGAGCAGCGGCGGGGGCAGCCGGCACACCGCCCAGGGCAATTTGCCCGCAGCATCGCCGAACCAAGGGGCTACTGCCCAGTCATGGTTTTACCCCCCTGGGCTGCTTGGGGGCCTCAACCGTGGGCCACCCCACCGTGCCCCTACCCCACCACTGGCTGGCAGCAGCCTCGCGGGTGGCAGCAGCAGTCACGGCCAGCCCAGTCCCAACAAGGTATTCTCGGTGCTCGTCCTCCTCAATCATTCTACTCGGCAGCCCCGTCTTCACATGGTGGGTATGCGCCCACAGATATTGATCAAGCTATGCATACAATGTCGTTAAATCCGCCCGAAGACAACAATTGGTACATGGACACCGGAGCCACATATCACATGACCAACTCCCAAGGTACTCTCTCATCTTACTATCAATTGAGCAAAAATAATAGCATTGTTATTGGTAATGGTAACATGATTCCGATTCGTGGTTATGGTCATACTTCCCTTCGAGTAAATCCTTCCTTAATTTATAGCCTACAATTATGATGTACATGATGTATATTAACCTATGGAATGAATGAAAACAGACATGGAAAATATTCTCTTACAGTATGGGGTGGGGGTTAGTGGTGGGGAGTGGGGGTAGGTGGTGTGGGGTGGGATTGGGGTTGGTGGTGGGATGGGGGGTGGGGGTGCGGAGCGGGGGGTTGGAGTGGAGGGAGGGAGGGAGGGTGGTTATGAGATGGGGTTGAGGTGGATGGGTGGGGTTGGAGTGGAGAGTGGGTGGGGGTGGGGTTGAGGTGGAGGGTTGGGGTTGGTGATAAAAAAGTTCTATACAAAAATGTCTCTTAATGATATTAAGACTTGGTTCAAGATCTTAATGATTAAGACCTATTCAGACCCAATAAGTGCTTAGATCTTAATGCAAATAAATGCACTTAATGACTTAAGGTCTGAACCATTCAGATTCAGACCTCCAATTAGTGCAAACAAATGAGGCCTTAATCAACTGTCTCGGATTTGAATATCTGACGAAGGAAAACTTTTTGATAGGGAGCACTTTACTCTTCCCTTCCCCTTATTAATCTTGTTTGATGCAAATCAAAATTAACCGGACCAGTTAATTATGGTCGACAACTTTGTTCTTATAATAGCACTAAATTAAATTATATATGACAATAACTTCTTGTCAATAACTAAGCCAACGTTGAACATAAAATTATACTTCTTCTCTTAGGTCCCTCCGCTTTTAAAACCCTTTAAAAACCTCTCTCCAAAATTAATTCAGTTCATTTCTCACCCTAAATATCCACCATGACTTTTTTCTAATTTTTTTCGTTTATCCTATCTTCATGTTAGAATAAAAACTTATATCCCAATTATGGGTGCAAATCTCTGCTGTCTCAGTCAAAAAGATTCAGAAATTCATCAACCAAAAAGTAAAAATAGTACTCTTCTTCATGGAAAATCTTTACACCAATGTTTTTTGGATTCACCAAATTACATAAATAACCCTAAAACTACTAAAGGAATTTGTGTAACTTCTCCACGTCGTGAAGTGAATAATTCCAATTTTTATACACCAAGAATTAGCTTTTCATCACCAGAAGCCATGGTGAATAAGGACTTGTTTGGTACTCCAAGAATTAGTTTTTCTGAAAGAGTTAGAAAAATTGATCAGGAGATTAATATTATTGGTGGAGAAGAAGGGTTGATGAATAGAACACAAAGTGGGATAGTGAAGAAGAAGGTTAGTTTTAGGTTGCCTCAAGAAGAAGATAGTATCATACTTTGCTCACCAAGAAAATCTTTTGAAGAATGATATGTATGTATCATATATTATGATTCTTCCTATATATCTTGTTGTTTGTAATTATTTGTACGAAAAACATTACAAAATTGACATGTTGATCTTTATATAGTCTGTGAACATGCATAACTAAGATTTTTCTATTAAGTTTATATATTGAGCTTGATCACTTCACTTTTTTGTTTTTTTGTTTTGGGCTTGACGTTGTTGTAAATCTCATTTATTTTCACCTTAATGGAGATATTTGTTCACACTTTAGTTTATTATATACGTATATTTACTTTTTCTTTACAATTATCTATTAGCCTTTAATAAGTTTTGAATCATTTAGACCTTGTAGAAAGTCTTAAAATTGTAAAGACCTTCACTTAAGGATTTTTGGAAACCTAAGAATTTTATTACAACTTTGTTTATTACCATCAGCAACTACCATCGCCAACTACTATAATCACCGTTTACCACTATCCTCTAATATTAATCACCATTGTCAGTCATCTCATAATTAACCATCAATGTATATCCATCACATCTGGTCGACCATCACTCCACAACGTAACTATAACTAGCAATCACTGTTCAACCATCAATACCAGCCTCCTCAATTAACCACGACAACACTGGCCACCACCTTACAACCTTCACTGCGGACCTCCACCACCTCAAGTTGCCTCCAACGCTAACATTTAGAGTGTAATTTATAAAAGAAATAATGAATATAACACAACAAAAATTTAATATTATTTTTTAATATTTGTGTGAATATATTATCTATTAAGAGTAGTAACTTGATATTTTTAATTTTTAATTAAAAACAAACTATATATATTCAGATGCTAAGAAAACAAACGCTCCTAATTATCTAGTGTTTAAATTCAGATACATACATACATAAAATATATTAATAAATGGCCCAAACTTATGAATTGCCAATTTTTGTTAGGTCATTTGCACGATTGTCCTTCAAAGGCACTAGTCTTTAGTTTTTTGTCCTCCAATTGGTGGTCTTTAATTTTTGGCTTTCGCTAAAAATCCCTTGGTTTTGAACTTCCACTTAGTAAAAAATTAAAATAAAAAAATCGCAAGGTAGAGTTTTGCATGACTCTACCTTCTGCCTTATGCCTCAGGCAATTTTTTTTTACTTAGTTGGAATTTTACAAACTTCTGCCTTAAGGACTAACTTTTGTCCGAATAGGCCTAATTTTGGGAACAAAGTTAGGCGTATTCAGGCAAAAGTTTGCCTTAAGTCTGCCTGAATAGGCTTAACTTTGCCCGAATAGGCCTAACTTTACTATAAACTTCTGCCTTGCATTTTTTTTTTTTTTAATATTTGACTGAGCGGAGGTTCGAACCTTGAACCCATAAATTTTAGGCGAAGGACAAAAATTAAAGATTTCAAATTTGAGGGACGAAAATTAAAGACCAATGCCTTTGAAGGACAGTCCGCACAAAAAAAAATGATTTGTGTTGGACTGGCTTGTCCATTAGATTGGACCAAACTAGTCCATGCCGATTTTTTATGTTTCCTTTCTTAAACAACTTCTATGTGCTTTTGCCAAAACTGCGTTTCAACCAAACTTTAATTATTTTCTGACTTTTGCAAAACCTTATAAACTACTTTTCTATGCCTTTGTTGTTTCTTTATTTTATTTTTTTGGAGATTAATTCGATCAACTTTTAGACAAAATAAATAATTACGGAAATTCTTTTATTTAAAGTAACATTTGAAAACTAATAACAAACTCTTATAAGCTGAAAATTTGTCAAGTTGAAATATGAGATACGAAATATGAAATAATTACTTTGGAATCAATCAAAGCTTAATTCAATTAACTAACTAGAAGCGTAAATAGTGAACTACACAATGCATAAGGTTGCTCCAGCCCGGTGTAAATATCAAGTGCGAGTATATTTTATTTAAATGACTATTTTCTGCTATGTCTTTGAAAAATATCCACTAGCATAGAATTTCACGATAATGTCGATAGATTGGAATTTCACTTTTGAAATTCAAAACTCCATTAAAACTGTAATTTTTCGGTTACAAAGACCTAGAACATAGCTATTTGTGAATTTTAACCATAAACTTTACCCTATTGTAGTAGGACTATGCTATCACTAGAAAATAGGCACAACAAACAAAATCAAAATGAACCACGCATTAGGCTGTGGGGACCTATTATTCGGCAGATCGCACCAAAAAAATTAAGAAGGGCTCTCCAAGTACTTCATAAATTAAGGGATCTTTATATGCCTAATTCACTGTTTATTTTTCTAACCGTATATATAAATTATATGTTGGTTATACATAGTTATTCACAACACATATTTTATATGAATTATTCATATATTATGTATTCGTCGGCTATTTTTAATTTAATCTATTGGCTAGGCGATTGTTTAGGTTAATTAATAACAAAATAATTAATAAATAATAGGGAAATATAAATATGGGTGAATGTGAATGGTGGAATATATATAAACAAAGTAAGCTTGTTTTATATTGGAGTATTACATCCACCTAACATTTAATTAGATGCTCAATTTATGTAAATATTATTCGTGAGATAGAGAATTATTTAATATATTATATAAAAGAAACATTTCATGAACCAATGCGTACTTATTGGTCCTAAATAGGCAACAGTACATGACCAACTTTTTCCCAATTTACGAGGACATGGACACCTTCCCAATTTGGGGAAACCTACAATTAATTTATGTTTCTTATTCTTTGCTTAAATCACAAGTATTATAACCTATGCACCGTTAAGATGCACATCACTCATTTTTCACCTAACAAAGAAATAATTTTCTTTGATGACTAATTGATCGCCTTATCTTGTTGTGACAGTTTGTTTGTCTAATGAAATTGCAACACCAAAAAGCTACCGCATACACTAGGAATATATCAAAAATAATTGAAAGTGTAAACACGTGATATCAAAATTAGATAAAAATATAATAGAAATTGTACAAATTGCACTTCTAAACGTGAGTTCCACTTAATTTTTTCTTTTCATAAGGTTAGTTAATTATAGCCGTCAGAATATTTTAAGGAAGCACTTTTGATAAATTTCAAGAATCAAATAAGATCAAGAGTAGTACGCCCTTTCATTCAAAATAAGTGTCCACTTAATCTTTTAATTTTGGTTCAAAATAAGTGTCCACTTATATAATCAAGAAGGAATTAACTTTATTTTTTTATATTTTCCCCTATTTACTCAAGATAATAAATAGGTAAGAGTTTTATTAATTAATGATAATTTAGTAAAAATATTTTTTTTCTTCAAAGAAATAGAGTTTTCTTTTATAAATTAATATTTTATTAAGGGGCGTGAAAAAAGTTAAGCGAACACTTATTTTTAACAGGAGGGAGTACTAGAATGCACGCCGTGGCAGGAGTGGAAAAGGTCGCAGTTATGATAATAGCTTAGTGCACTCTATATATTCTAACAGAAAATAATGACACAATTTACTTTATTGGAGAATAATAAATACACCAAAATTGCTGGATTTCGGAAAACTTTCCGGCAAGTGTGACCCTTGACAAAAAACTAAATATATAAATAATTTATTATTCACCAAATTTCTAACAATTATCCATCAAAAATCGCATACAAATAATTTTCTATAGCTGAGACAACTATAACAAGATTAGGTCAAAGTAGAATTACTAGTTAGAATTCCTGAAGAAAAGAATCAAAATTCTAAATGGTTAAAAATACCAAAGTATGTAACATCAAATTAAATTTGTCAAAGCAAGTAAAGGCTATCCTCATCATAACTATATATACGAGTAATCTTATCCCTCTTTTTTGCAAGCCCCAAGATTTTTATAGCTCCCCACCAATATTTTTCCAAATCATATAAGAATATTGTATTTGACTTGAGCTTGGACTTGGACCTGGCCATGCAGGGGCGGATCTACAGTGCCGGTGGAGGTTCTCGGGAACCCATTAACGTTTGCCCTGACCATATATTTATACTGTGAAATCCGTTGAATATATAAATATATTTCGCTGTGAACACATGTCAAAGATGCGTTGTGTCCGATGGTAAAGAAGGGGTCGGCTAAAGCTTTGCTGTCCATGATCAGGGTTCAAAACCTGCTGGGCTGTTTTAAAGTCCTGTTTCATTTTTTTAACCAAACACCAGTTTTATTTCTCTTTTCCTCATTAAAAATCACAAAAGTCTAACTAAAAGAGACCATTCAAATTTAAAACTTGTTGAAGCCCAAATCTAAGGCTAATTCATTCTTCTTCCTCATTTTTTTTTCCTCATTAAAAATCACAAAAGTCTAATTAAAAGAGACCATCCAAATTTAAAGCTTGTTGAAGCCCAAATCTCAGGCGCTAATTCATTCTTCTTCCTCATTTGTTTTGGTTGTTTTCCTCGTATATTGTAATACAATTTCTCACAATTTTTTCTAACCATTTCATGGCCCTTCGAAATGGTTTATATATATATATATATATATATATTTGAGATCGCTGGAAAACGGGAACCCATAAATTTCAAATTCTGGATCTGCCTCTGTGGCCATGTTCCTGTCAGCTAATATGATATTTTCACTATTAATACAACATTTATCTTCTTCTGAAACTAATTCTTGATGCACCCATTCTTCTGTTTCATCATGACGGTTTTGTAAAATCCAAATTCTAGCTTGCATTTCTCCTCTCCATCCCGATGAAGAATCAATGACGGCTAATTTACCTTCAACTTCTATCAACTGGTATTGAATATAGTAGTTCCACCAAATGTGACCATCCCACAATGATGATATAATTATAAATTCTTCAGTTCTAATATTAAACGTCACAATGCAAATTTTACAAGTCTTATAGTAATCCGCAAAGAAATAGACAACTCCATCAATGTAAACTCCTTCTAGCAATGATGATGTAATATAAGGTGTGCTTATTGTTGGGTTTTAGTTAAGTTGAATGGGAAATATTTCTGAAAAGATGCAACTAAACTGAAAAGGTGCAACTCAAAGGTTGCAACTTTTCACTAAACCAGAGCAATGGCTATATAAATTTGTTCAGTCCTTCAGAAATTCCTTACGAATTTTCTGAAATTTTACTCTTCTTAAAAGTTTCTTTTTCTGTGTGATATACTGCCATTGAGTGGTTCGCTGCTACTAGAATTTGGAGTACTACTATTCTGGTAAGATAATCGTTCTATCCTGGGAGGGGATATTCCATTAACCTCGAGTACTGTGAGGGGGATAATTTCCTTAAGGACACACATTGAACTAAGTGGGCTCGATTATATTCTGAAAATATTTTTCTAACACTGTTTCTGTTCATTTTCCAGTTTCTGTAATTTCCTGATTTTAAGGTTTTACAGATTGTGTAATCTGTTTTTTTTTAAGTGTTTTATAGATTCCAAAACTTTATTTAAACTTATACATATTATTTTGCCAACAATCTTAAGGAAATTATATTCTTTTTCTATTCTGTATTCAAGAATTAAAAATTTTGGAAATTATTTTACCGAATGGCTGTTAGGAGGAAGTGTTGTGATATGTTAAATATCTCAAGGACTCTGGATGCTAGTTACCCATTGTTGTCATATTAGTTGACGTCTTGTATATGACGTCATCTGGACTTGTATTTCGCAATCTGGCCTACCTTTCTTAATTAACAATGGTTTAGATTGAAAAGCTCTATTCCATGTGATGTCACCTATTAATTTATGCCGTTTAAGCCATTCAAGAAACAACGTTTTTATTTAAAGATAAAATTGAAAGTTTTGCATTCGGCCTGAGCACATTGACATGTTTCAAAGGATTGAAAGCCAAGTATTTAAGAACTTTGAACCAAGTGCACTTTGTGATGCTAAAGAATTTTGTTGAGACTATGTGTTTACAAAGCCGCTTCGTGACTGCTCATATTACGAGAAAGAGTCGTTGTGACTTATGAGCGTCAATTAAACCAACACACCTTTTCGATGTTATTTCTACTGTCATTTCAAGCAGTTTTTTTTTTTTGTAAAGGATTTTTTTTTGTTGGATTCAATAAATTCTTTAGTGGAGTCTCGATCCTAGATCAATCACTTTAGACTTGGCACCTGGGTTCATCTCTTTTCTGTTTTTGGAGATTATACTCTGTTCAGAAATAAATAAGTTACTTTTTTGGAGACTAAAACCTTTGTGGTTTTCTACTCTGCTTTTTGGAGATTAAAATCTGCGTGATTTTCTACTCCAAGTTACTACTCGGTTTAAGGAATATAAAAACTTTACCAATTTAGTAATGTTCGTTGGTTTGAAGATATAAAATCTTCGCTGGTTCTCACTGTTGTTATTCGGTTTGAAGATATAAAAACTTCACTGATTGATTTCAAATAATATTCGGTTTGAAGATATAAAAACTTCGCCGTTTATTAAATTTGGTTAGGGGAGGAAAGCAACGTTTCTTCTAATTTGGTTAAGGAATTTAATGACTCTTTTGGATGCCCAATAGACGAAAATTTCAGAATCATGTATCCGTGATCATTTGTTGGATAGTCCTGAGGAAAATCTACCTTATGTATTCGCTAGTTTTGATATCCTTACAGATTCTCGGTCTTGCATTTGAACAAAGACGTGGGTAGATTCAAATGTTGAGAAGGGAACTACTGGACTTGAAGAGTTCTCTGTAATGTGCATATTGGTCAAAGACTAGGACATGAAAGGAATATGGTTAGCATAATAAATAAATGTTATGCAAAGTAAAGAACAAGGTTGGCAGTTCCTTTTCCGAAACACGAAGACTGAAGAAAGGTCTCAATGTTTGTGTGGTTCCACCAGTGAGCAAACTAGTCATAGAGGGATAAAAAAGGTTCCCCTACACCTCGTAATTAGAAATATTAGTGCAACACTTTCTTTCCTAACCAAAGTAAGTGTTTGCGGTGGTGATATTTCTTTTGGAAATTCGATTCCCTGTTTCTCAATATTGCTATTCTTGAGAAAGATAGAGGATCGGTACTGAGAAGAGTGGTACGTGAAGGATTAGCGATATTGTTGTTGTGTCCTACTCATGCACTTCTTCGGTCGTTGTAACTGTTGCGATTGTTGAAAAGGTCTATTCCATTCAAGAATAAATTAAATTGTGAAAGTCGACAACAAAATCTCAACTAATGCTCACTGTTGATGCTTCGTGGAGTCATTACTTTTTGTAAAGTAACCATGAGATAAGAAATCTTATTCCTTGAAGAAATCTGTTGTCAGATTCATCCTAAGCAAACTTGAGTTGATCAACTTGGAAAGGAAAGGGAAAAATTGCACCAGGGAGTATTTAATTTGTAGATTGAAGTCCATTATCATGGTTTTCTACTAACTAATTGAGTTATTTCTAATGTTCTATTTACTTTGTGTTATCATCAAATGAATTATTCGTGAGAGATCCACGTTCCACTTCTAGATGTGAGAAGTGTTGCGACATTGGGAGTAAATAAATTTATATGAAAGATGGGTCAACAAGAAAGTGACATAATCGGGTTCTACTTTCTTAATTTTGCTTATTATTATTTATAAAATTTCTACCCTAGTGACTTTTATGAATTTTGTCTTCATAAATATTCGGGTAAATGATTCATTTGTGATAATTCAAAATCGTCTTTGGAATAGTGCATTTGGTAGGCTTAAGATGTGCTATTTGATATGGTCATTACTTGTTTCCAGTATGACTGAAGTATTAACTCAAACGTGGCAGTACTAATTTTCTCACATATTTTATTGAGAAGCTTCATGGTTCGCATAAAGTGGTGATCAATGTTGACATGGCAAATGATTCCAAGTCAGTTTTTCCTTTATATCTTGGCCATTGATTGAAGTAGGGAAATCTTTAAGATGAGAATCTAATTGCACCGTGTATGTAATGGTGGTGGTTATAGTTGTTTATATCACAAATCAGTTAATCAAAAAATCTTTGTTAAGAATTAAAGACTTATCATCGTGACATTTGGATAAAAATCACAGAGATTAGTTTTCTTTGGCCTTATTTCTTGTGGAGAGAGTTATATATCCAATTCCATATCAAATGTTTAAAATGTGGGGGTTTCGGCTTGATATAAAATTTATGATTAGTTCATATTAGACTTATTGTCTAATTTGATTTGGAAAAATAAAAGATGTGAAAATTGACACTTTTATATTATGCCAACCCCATAAAATCCTTAATGAATACTTGATATGCTGGTCGTTGGGATTAACTAGTATACCAAATTGATAATTGGTTATACACTTGTTCAGAAGAGTTATATTCCTTCATGAATGGATGTTGGAGAAAGGCTATCCGCTTTTTATTGGTTGATAAATATGACGATCAGTTAATCATTGATAATAATAAGTAATTGTTTCCCGTAGAACTTGTGGGAGGAAGCTATCCGTATGACTACCAGAATACTCAATCGAGTGCCTATAGAAAAACACAATTTATTCCATATGAAAAATGGAAAGGAAGAAAGCTCAACTTGAATTACTTCAAAGTGTGGGAGGTGTTTGGCTAAAGTGCAAGTTCCTAAACCTAATAGGGTAAAAATAGGATTGATAACTGTTGATTGTGTTTTCATAAGATATGCCACCAATAGTAAAGGGTATTGATTCTAGTTCACAAATCAGAAAATTTCGATAGAATCAGAAAATGTTGACTTATTGACATTATTCTATTATATCAACCGCACGATATATGTCATTGGTGGTATTGACATGGTATACCCTTGGTGGTATTGATATGGTAGTTAGTGAAATATTCACATAACTCGTTCCGTCTTGGTAAGAACTAGTTGATCAAACTATTAATTTGATAAGGTTGATCATATGTCTTTCATTACAGGTCATGTTCATTAATTTCGTGAACGGATGACACTTGAAAGGTTGTGACTTTTCATGATAAAATGTGTCTGTTGAAAAACAACTCTTTGGAAAGACAAGACGGTTCATTGAATGTATAAATTCATTGGTTTATAAATCGAAGAGCCAATTGATGATAATGATAAAAATTGACAATAGCTTGGATTTTCACATCGGTGAATGTGCTATCAGTTGGATAATTGAAGAAGTAGACTTACAAGAAGTGGAGTGGTTGAGAATATATATATTTTTAAAAGGTTGTGGCCATAACTGATGTTTCTCCATCCACGAGTGTCATGATGTCACTTTAAGTATAGTTAGCAGTCTGCACAATATCCTATTGTATAAGCTTTGTTTTGCATTATAATAAAAAATTATATCACTGGGTCGTTCGAAACAAAATCCATGAGTGGATGTGTTGTTACCATTGGTGGAGGAGCAGTGTCGTGAAAATCATCCAAACAGACTTGTATCGCTCGATCTACAATGGAGTCTCAGTTCATAGTTCTAGACAAAGCCGGTGAAGAAGCTGAATGGCTCCGGAATTTCTTAGAAGATGTTCCATTCTAGCCCAAACCATTGGCACCAATATGCATACATTGTGATAGCCAAACGACAATAGGAAGGGCAGAGAGCGTTATGTATAACGGGAAATCTCCTCACATACGACGGAGAAATAATATCGTTTGAAAACTACTCTCTAGTGGAGTTATCACTATTGACTACGTAAAGTCTAGAGATAACATCATGGATCCGCTTACAAAAGGCTTAACTAGAGAGGTAGTTGAAAGATCATCGAAAGGGAATGGGTTTAAGGCTTAGGACAAGTCATCATGGCGGTAACTCTACCTAGCAGACTGGAGATCCCAAGAGCTAAGTTCAAAGAGATCAAACAAAGTTATGAATGACGGTTCGACATTGTCAAATAACTCAATCCATTCTCGTGATGAAGACAATGTTCAGGAATAAGGATACAACATTAAGGCTTTTTAACGAGTTAATAAAGCTTAAGTTGTTTAATGGGTTTTAAGTTTGGCAGGTATGACCAAATAGTGTATCTACGTGATGACACGTTTTAGAAATCACCTATGTGAGTGTGAAGTGTAAGCCGCTTCAAAGAGAATGATAGAAAAAGCCCATTCTCTATACACTTATGAAACCAGGCGATGTTCATGGCTGAAACGAACACGACCGTGAGAACCATAGACGGTAAAGGGTTGATTGTGTGACATGTGGTTGTCTAGGTATACACCAAAGCTCGACGGTTCAAAGAGATCAAATCTACCGATTGACCGAGTATATCCGACATATGTTCACTACGGATAGTTCAAAGGGAAACCTACTTATCCAGATGCAATTAATCCTTGCTTGTAAATCACACACTCGTCCATGCATTCCTTTTCCTTATAGCCATTCCCCATTCATGTGGGGGATTGTTGGGTTTTAGTTAAGTTGAATGGGAAATATTTCTGAAAAGATGCAACTAAACTGAAAAGGTGCAACTCAAAGGTTGCAACTTTTCACTAAACCAGAGCAATGGCTATATAAATTTGTTCAGTCCTTCAGAAATTCCTTACGAATTTTCTGAAATTTTACTCTTCTTAAAAGTTTCTTTTTCTGTGTGATATACTGCCATTGAGTGGTTCGCTGCTACTAGAATTTGGAGTACTACTATTCTGGTAAGATAATCGTTCTATCCTGGGAGGGGATATTCCATTAACCTCGAGTACTGTGAGGGGGATAATTTCCTTAAGGACACACATTGAACTAAGTGGGCTCGATTATATTCTGAAAATATTTTTCTAACACTGTTTCTGTTCATTTTCCAGTTTCCGTAATTTCCTGATTTTAAGGTTTTACAGATTGTGTAATCTGGTTTTCCTAAGTGTTTTATAGATTCCAAAACTTTATTTAAATTTATACAGATTATTTTGCCAACACTTATTTTTATCTCTCTCCATGATTCACCATTTGTTCCTAGAGTGAAAACCCAGTTTCTCGTCAACTTATTTGTACTATTATAGAAAAAGGTCATCAAGATTTTATGCTTCCTTGTATCTGGGTTGAAACCCAATGAATAACGACAAGTATTACCATATTTTAAATTTTCTTTATCAACAATACTACTTAGGCAAGGAAGAAATCTTGTTTCTCTTGTACTAGGATTCAAAATAATAGCAGGGTCAATTAAACTTCGTGAATCCCATAAACATAATAAACCTTTAGCATAAGCGGAATTAGAATAGTTAACACGGTCCAATTTCTCAACACGAAAAGGGGATGCTTTGGTTTTATGTCCAAACTTTATGGTGTAAAGCTTTTCTCGACCTCCCTTTGAGAATGCAAGGAGTTTTGTTGTTTTACTATCATGTTGATATATAGAAAAGTGGCTTTGATGTAATTCTATAAAATATGAATCCGAGATGAGAGAGTTACAAAATCTGGAAACGAATCTAAAACGTGTTAAAATCTTGACAGGAAGCCAACAAAAAATCTCAAAAATAATCTCTTCAGATATTGAACTTTTTTTTCCTTTGGCCAGTATCCATCGGTGGCCACTGGCCAGTTGCAACTACGATTAACTAAAGACGAGTTATTATAGAGAGAGCCACACGTACGTTATAAAGATGTGCTTGGCAAATCCTTTTTCTACGAGAACTTAGTTACATTAGGTGCAATATAATTAGTTACCATCTAGGCTTTGTTTTTGTCCTTTTCCATCTAGGATCTCTCTTTTTTTGTTTTGTTTATGCTATGTCGATGAATGGTAAAGAACTGTAAATAAAAGCAAATTAGTGCACCTAACTAGTAGCAATGATCATATAAATTTACATATATATAAGACGTTTGTATGCAGTGATTATCAACAGTACAATCTTTATTTTAAATTTATTGCGGATGTTTTTAAAAGGAGAAAAACATCACTTTTTTCCGCGACTTTAAGATTCTTTTATCTTCTTAGCAAGAATTTCAAGTTTGTGAACCGACATGAAAAGGCAGCCTCAATAGCATTAGTCATCATCAAAAGCAGAGTATAATAAAAGCACTCTCTCTCGTTCAAAAGAGTGTCTTACTTTTATCTTTTTTTTTTTTCTTTCTTTTCAAATCGAATATCCATTTATCAAATTAAGAAAGAGTTTATTTTTATTTTTTCAGATTTGCTCTTATTAAGTGTTAAGTAAATCTCAATATCTATTTGATTAGGGATAGTCTAATCAAATTACTTACTTTTTTTTTTAGTATTTTTTAAAAAAGTGTGTAAATGATTGAGTAAACACTTTTTTGAGCGAGGGACGAGTATATTTTAGGAACTGTTACAAAGCTACCATCAAGGCGTCAGTTAAAACTTTGTTAATTTATGGTTTTGACTTTTGAGTTTTGACCGATGAACTTTTTTGTTAATTGACAGGAGGAGATATCATTTGAGTGGGTTCACTTAACCACCTGTATTATGCCATTTTAAGTCAAATTTTTTACGTGTTAAGTTAGTTTAAAACGTTTACAAACTCTTATTTGGTCAAGAGTAATATTTTCGTATTAAAACTTGTAAATACTGATTAGGAGACTTACAAAATCGTCAGAAATTCTCGAAAGACAGATGAATTTTTTTATTTCCACATCCTGAATATCTTCTCTAAGAAAATAAGGAGAATATTCTTTCTGTAAATCATATTAATGTAGAAGATCATCATCTTTCCAACATTTATAATAGTATACTATACATTATAGATAGAGTTAACTATAAGCTAACGGGCTAATTAACACCCTTTTTCCCAACAAGTATAATGTTAGTTTGGTTTCAAAACTAAATTCAAAACCAATGTTACATTTGGCTTCCGTAAACAAAGATATGTTAGCAAAACTCAATTTTGCAATTTTTAGCCCCACTTTAGAGTTATTAAATTTACATGGAATATCTAAGTCTAAATACGGCAAAAATGTACTATACAAAACCAAGCAAATTAACATAAAGAGCCACATTAAAGTAAAAACATACGTGTTAAAAGTTTAGATGCAAAGCACTTGTGCATTAATCGGTTTGGTATAGAAATATTCAGTGCAACCATTTTTTTACAATAAATGACAAAAACGAGGGTGGGATGTAAAACGTTAGGTAGAAAAAAATACTCTCTCTCTCTGGATACTTAGCCTTTTTCTTGGATAAAAAAAGAGTCTACTTAACAAATTAAGAAAGAATTAACCTTATTTTTTCGTATTTGCTCCTATTAAGTGTTATATGATCAAATACCAATGCCTATTTAATTAGGGGTAAATTACCTATTTTTATCTAAGAGTTAATATTTTCTTAAGGGGTGTGTAAATAGTTAAGTAGACTCTTTTTTTGATCCGAAGAGAGTACTAACAACTGAGCTGTAACAATTTTTTACCAATGGTGGGTAGGTAGAACAGCGGGTAATAAAAAGGGCACGTGGCAAAATAATAAAAATCAAAAGGATGAAGTAACTCTTTTACCAACCATTCACTTTAATCAGACCTCCTTTTTGTAATAGTATGTCCTATTTCTTAGGAAACTGCCACGAATCCCTCATTGTACCCCCAACCCCCGAGTTCACTACCTACTCACCCCCACCTTTGGAAGGGACTTCCTTGGGGACTGTTTGGTTTAAATTTAGTTGTACAAGCCTGTTAATCAATATATATTCATCCAAATATCAGTAGCTGGGTATGCTAAATGGTTATACAAGAAAATGAAATAGGGTTCAAAGCGTATAAGAATTATTTTTGTGGTGAAGATAACATTTCGTTTTTTAATATTGGACTCCGCATAACTTATGCGGAGTTTAATTTTGAGAATCGAACCCTAGTAACTATACAAAAGATTATCTTAGATATGAGAAATTTTACGACCGTCAAAAGTAACGACTTCTTTATAACGGCATTATTTGTTGTGATATTTCTTGACTGCTATATCGAAATGTTGTTATAGATAACATATAAGTAATATACATAACATCAAAATTTGGTTTCAATTTTTTTTAATCGTTATAGTGCAATGTTGTTACAGACGTCATCGTTAAAAAGATGTCTAATCGAACGATTTTACAAATCGTAGTTTTATTCTAAGATTATTTTTTTTTTCTTAGAACCAAACGACTCCACAAAGATAAGTGAAATGTCTGCGTACATCTCATCATTCTCAGACCTCACCGAATATGTTGATGGAACCAAACGACCCCTAAGGTTTATGGTTATATTCCCCCCCCCCCCCCCCCCCCCCCAAAAAAAGTCCCATACTTCCTCTAACAAAAACAATACTGTACTACTAGTACTGTATCTTTCTCTGTTTCTCTCTCTTTGTTGAGAGTGATAAAAGCTTATTACTATAAGCTTTTGCCTTTACTTTGCTTTCAAGCTTAGTACTATTTTCTTTAGCCAACATGGGTGCAATGAAGTTGCTGGTTGTGGCGGCGGTGACGATTGTTTGCACGGCGGCGACGGTGGCCGGAGCTCAGGTACATCATGTAGTCGGAGAAGATAGAGGGTGGGACCCATCTACTGATGTTGCTTCTTGGTCCTCAAACAGAGTTTTCAGAGTTGGTGACAAAATCTGTGAGCTTCTTCATTCTCCTTTTTATTTTATAAAAAATATTGTGTTTAATTTGTTGATAGAGTTTAACCTAATATGATTCTATTTGCATAATCAAATTATTTAAAGATAATATGGTAACAAATGCATAACTAAAAGTACAACTCCTATCTTTCATGACTTGTAGACTTATATTTTGAGTCCAAAAAAAGTTGCTAGTGTTACTTAACTAAGGATTAAAAAAAGGAAAGGAAAATATTAGTTTCTCATTTATAAAGAATAAAGGATTTAACTAATATTCCTCATGGTGTAAATTTCTCTTACACTTATAAATAATAAATACATAGTATTAGTTAAACTCAAGAATAAGATCCTTTGATAGTTCACTTTATGTTTATAAATGCCCAAAATTTTGTTATTTCGGCCTGTTTGGTTTCAGTTTATTTACTGGCAGCGCCGAGATTTAACTTTATCGATTTTGAATTTTAGACCGATTTAAATGCTAATAATTGGGTTAATTTTAATATTTATATATATTTAATAATTTTCTAAACACAAATATATTGTTTGAATAAAAATTACAATTTCGGCGGCGTTAAATTGATTCTACATGTAGGATTTATCTGCTATGGATGACGAAATCTGGTATTTTATTGGTTAAAAAAGGATTATTAGATATTTAAAAGCAAAGAGAATAGACGTATATGTAACAATCAACTTTTTTATGATTTTTTTTTAAATATGAAATTTTATATTATCTCAAAAGGTTTAAATGTTAATGTTCAAAATCACGTGAAATTAAAGTGTACTATTTGTTCGCGTACTTCGAAATTTGTGACTTGTGAGCTCGTAAAGTATTCTTCGGCTCAAATATCAATCTGTCAATATACTTTAATTAAAGAAAACAAACTTTTTCGATTGACCTCTAATAATTTCCCCACAGACAAGAGGGAGATTGCTCAAATGGGTAAGCGTCCTTCGTCTCCAAACTAAAGGTTGTGAGCACACCAAGGGGCAAAAAGTGGGAAGCTTTTGCGGGAGGGTTTAAAAAATAATAATAATAATAATTTCCCCACATTTTATAGTATATAGTTACCATTCAATGTGCCAAATAATTTTTTGGTGCTCTTTTTTAGGTCTAATTCAACCTCAGAACTAAATTCTTGAAATGGGGATTGTCTGAGACAATATAAGGAGATCAAACATCTCATCTACAGCCACCATTTGACTTTGATACCCTGAACGTTTAGGATTGAACATCTACATCTTGAATAATATAATATGTGGCGTTGGATTCCAATACTATGACAAAGTTTTGGATCTAGCTTAATCTAAAAGTTAGCTCATAAGGTGAATTGTTTAAAACCATTTAAATACCCCATCTATTGGCGATTTGTGCTGATACTTTTTCCCTTGGGCAAACAAGCGTAACTAAATTAGTCTGTTAGGGTTTAACTGTGTTAAATCATCATATTAGGATTTACTATCGTATAACTAGTTTATGGGTAGTAAAAAATGTTCAATAATGGTAGTAAGGAAATTATTGAAATTCAAGCTCATGATATAAGAATTTGAATTATGACAATTTTTTTTTTGACATTCAATGGTTCTCTTAAATGGAGAAAACATCCTCATTGAAAATTTGTATAGTCGACCATAAGTTTGTTTTAGATTGAAACGTAGTAATAGTTGTAACTATAACTGTTCACAAATTGAAAGATTCATATAAGATTAACGTATTATATGAACAGGGTTCACCTACTCCGCAGCTCATGAGAGTTTGGTGGAGCTTAGAAGCGAGGAAGATTTTACATCGTGTGATGTAACGAACCCGATCAAGATGTACACGGACGGCTTAAATACGATATCACTCGAAGGAGAAGGAATCAGGTACTTCGCTAGCGGGAACACGGAGAGCTGCAAAAATGGGCTTAAAATACCTGTTAAAATCCAGCCCAAAGAGCAAAACACGGCCCAAAGTGTTGGATCAATGGCTGTAGCTGATGGGCCGACATTACCTTCTGCATCAACAAATTTAAATGGGCTTTCATACCTTCTGGTTGTTGGATTATCAATCTTCTTATGCTTATTGGGCCTTTAGATGAAAAAAAAAAACAATTATGAGTTATGGACTCTATTAAGTAGGATTATTAGTAGGAAGATGTACCACTTTATTTGAACTAATATATTAATACGTTGGCTTTGTTTTGGCCTTATTTTTTTTTTGTCTTATTCAAAGAATGAATTTTGTAGTTTAGAATGTATGAGTTATCCCGAGGAAGCCTCGGAGTGACAGTAAAGTAGACTCATGGAATCAGCTTTTATTCTGGATTTTTCGTGATTGATCTATCATCGAAATTTTACTATGTGTTAAACTTCTAATCTAGTGTCACCCCCACTGTTAGGAATTTTTTTAATTTTTGCCTTGACCCTTCACAGAACTCCAACATAAGAAGGATAACTTCACACCACAATCCAAGAGTAAATACGAAAAAACAAACTCGAAGAATTTAGACATGTAAAGTCCATTTTCATTAATAAAGCTCTATTAATGAAAAGCATAACACCAAAGAATTTTCTAACCTTAAGGGTATGAATTCACCAAAAATTAAATGAAAGAAGCTAAGAATTTTGACTTACTACATCAATATCCGCACAATTCTTTCAAGAAAAGGTGTTTAATATGCTCTAGAACATTTTAGTTTGAAAAACTATTTACTAAATCAGATTATCCAATGTTTATTGATAAGCACAAGTATAATGTGGGAAGCATGACAGATACAATTTGGATAACAAGTAGATTCCAAAAGATTGATAGTAATATTTGTAAGGATGAGATATGACGTATCACTTGATCTATTTGCACTTTCAAGTAGTTTATTTCTGCAATTTTGGTTTAAGATATGATCTATGTGACAACCGTCATAAAATGGTGTAATTATGAACAATATTTTCCGATAGAACGGTTTACTTCATACAATAATCCCTGTCAAAAATGCATGACAATTACAATATAGACCTGTTGCAATAAAAATATGCAGGGATAGGGGCAAATACACAATAATTTGTAAAAATTAGAGGGTGTTGTAGCTTAATCTCTTGTGACCAAAATTATATTGGCTGAGTAATGGTCTAATGTCATTGTGATTGTTGTTCAAGAAATGATCTCCAACACTCAAGAAGCCATGTTTTCCCAGAACCACCTCAACTGGAGGTTGGTTCTCAATGCACCTGACCTTTATCTACAAGGTGAAAATGAGGGGTGTGTCGAGAATCAGCGGCTGAGCCAGGATTTTCATTAAGGGGTTCAAAAATATGAAGGACTAAACAAATGAAGAAGCCAAGGGGTTCAACATTTACTAAATATACATTAAAGAAAAAAATTAACCTTGTATATATAGGCTAGAGCAATATTTCGGCTAAGGGGATTCAGGTGAACCGCACCCCATAGCCACCACCGGGCTCCCCTGTCAAGGATCATATTGCTAGCTACGTAAAAGGCAGAGATTCTAGAAGACTTATGTGTTGAGTTGTGTGACGATCTCGTTTAAAAGTTTCACAATTTAATATAGTATCAGCGCAAACAAAATGTCATGAGTTCAAATCTCACCACCACTCAAAACAACAAAAATAAAAATAAAAAATTCCAACTATTTGACCCGTTAAAAAGATCTCTTGTAAATATATCATAAAACCAAAAAAAAAAAAAAATTGTAAAGGGCTACAAAACCATTTCTCCCATCGGACAAGTACACTGAATGATAACAAACACCAAAATGCTGAGATATTATTCCACGAAACATACTCCAGCAGAAAATAGGGACATTTGCACTAATAGTTGATCAGGCCTTTTTCAGTTTAAGCGGTTGGGTTTGCCATATTTAGATTAATTCTTCTGGAGTATACGATTTTGTATTATTTCTAAAGTTCGGTTTGGTTGGTCTTTTAATGAAATGAATACAGTATTAAAGAACCTTTCAATATTTTAAGATTTTGTATGACAAAAGATTCTCTCTTTTCCTTAGGCTATGCCTCAATAGGTTAGGTAAAGAAGTAGTATAGTCTTTAATGTTACCATTTGAATTAACTAAAGTTAATTAGTGAGTTACACATGATCACTAATTAAATATTTAATTGTGAACTCGATTATTATCATATACTCTTATTAATTTGAAGTCGTTATATAAACTCATAAATTTCAGATATTAGATACACATTTGATGCCCAAGATTTAAATTTGAGACAAAAAGCATGAGGTGATTTTTTTCACATGCTTAAGCTTTAATGGACAGAATAACCCGCACCTGTATGGGTGGGATGCGAAAAATACTTAGTAAAATAGTTGAAGTGCTTGCAAATTAACTTAAACACCACCGTTATTAAAAATAAAAAATAAAAAGATTGTCATCATATATTACTATTTACATGAAAAAGTTCGATAGTTCTGATAAATAAAAAGTCATTGGATTTGAACTAGTGACACTAAAATTTGAATTACTATAACTTACTGGAGGATATTATACTATTTTGCATATATTATAAGAGCACGGTTCACCTACTCCACGGCTCAAGAGAGTGTGGTGGAGCTGAGAAGTGAAGGAAGATTTTAAATCGTGTGATGTAACTGAGAAGTAACTTTATTGATACTCTCTCATTTCATAATAAGTGATGTTTTAGGTTTTTCATTTTGTTACAAAATAAATAGTATTTTAGAATTTAAAGAAGAAATTAATTTTATTTTTTGCAAACTTACCCTTATTTATAATCAAGAATCATTAAATTAAATAGCTTTTTTTTTCTAGACATTAATTAGGAGTAAGTTAGTAAAAACATTCATAATTTTCTAGGAGTAAAGCAATTTCTTAAGGAGTGTACATAAGCTAAAAACACCACTTATTATGCTTTCTTTGCTTGTGGATGCTACCTCCTAACTCTCTTCTGCTTTCTGGCTAAACAACCAACCAATTTCAGGGAATCAATCTTTTTAATCAAATTTCTATTAGCAACACAAAAGTTTAATCTTAATAGTACAGAGCAGATGGATGTTGATCAGGTGAGTCACTTCTTGATTGATTTCAGGGTGGTGGTGGTCTGTTACATACAGTTGAGTTTTTTTAATTGCTGGTTGCACTTGTATTCCACTGTCCACTTCCTAGCTTATGATTAACATTAATATAGATTACATATTTTCGATCAAGTTATTATTGCTAGCTAACAACCCCAATTCACTATATTCGGAATGGAGGGAAGTATCAATAAAGTTACATTTTGGGCTTTTGTCTTATAAAGAGCATGTTTGAATGGGTTTATGGCTTTTAGCTTTTGACGTATTTTTGCAATTTTAATTTAAAAATAAATTATTAAAAATATTTTTTTTAAAGTTAAAATACTACAAAAGTGCTCAAAAGATATTTTGGCTTAAAAGCACCTAGAATAAGTCAATTCAAACAGGCTCAAAATCAATCAAATGAATGTAACTTGCCTCCCCGAACACATGAAGCTGCAAAAATGGGCTGAAAATACCTGTGAAAATCCAGCCCAAACAGCAAAACTTGGCCCAACATGTTGAATCAACAAGTTTTCGCGCGGATTGTTCTTCATATGGACTGGTCTTTAATTTTTGTCGTTGGTCTTTAGTTTTTGTCTCCGCTTGTGGGCCAAAGTATCCTTATTCGTTGATCTATGAAATTAGAGATTCTGGGTTCTATTCCGAACAGAGTGATTAAAAAAAAAACGCAAGGCAAGATTTCATAGAAACTATGTCTATTTGGGGCAAAGTTACATAGAAATTATGCCTTGTCCGACATGGTTCTGTAGAAATCAAGTTATCTTACAGAATTATACCGGATAAGGCATAGTTTCTATGTAACTTTGCCTGAACAAACATAGTGTCACACCCCAGTCCTGATAGGGAATGATAGGCACCCGACCCTTTACTTAGAGCCAAGCGAACCCGCTGGTTCTCGTTATATTCATAATCTCACTGGACTCTTAAATCACAAAATGAAATGCATAATAAAAGCTTTTCAAAAACATTCATTTCGTCTTTCTCAAATCAAGTAAAATCTGTAATCATATGAAATTTGTAACATAATGCATAATGATACATCGGCTTGCAGAGCCGCTTGCAAGACTGACATGCTATATACGTGACTCTATCTGCAAAGTCTCTAACATAAATCCATATACCATAACATAGATACTCTGACTCGGCAACACTCCGGAAGGAAATGGAGCTCGCCAATCCAGTTGGAACATCTTCTAGCAATATCCTCTACTCATCTGTATACACCTGCGTGGTATGAAACGCAGCGTCCACAGAAAGGGACGTCAGTACGAGCAATGTACTGAGTATGTAAGGCATGGACAGTGACCTAATAAGAAATATCGAACATGGAAAATAATATAATGGACGTATGTGGATAAAGTAATATAAAAGAGATCAACCTGTGCCGCTGGATGCCCTTTTAAGGCGAAGGTCGTGCATGCTTAGCTTTTTAAGAACTTTTCCATACATATCCATATATAACATACGTACACATGCATTCACATACACTTACACTTACTATGCATACATTTGTCATATCCGTACCCGCCCCTTTCGGGGCTCGGTGTTATCCGTACCCGGCCCTTTCGGGACTCGGTGTTATCCGTACTCGGCCCTTGCGGGACTCGATGTTATCCGTACTCGGCCCTTGCGGGACTCAATGTTATCCGTACTCGACCCTTGCGGGACTCGATGTTATGCCCAACTGATCAGTGGGATGCAATGCATACATACATACATACATACATACATACATACATAAATGAAACCAACATCATCATTAGCATTATCGTTGTTACTATATCATTCCTTAAAAGATCAACCATCGCAAGATGAAATTGATGATGTCACGGGAGTCTCGAGAATCATGAACTTAGGTAGCACTGGAAATAGAATAGTTATCATCGCTATATCTCACCTCGAAGGAACGAGTAACATGAGGTGAGACCATCAACAACAAGTACGGTTGAGGGATTCATGGAATGGCTCAATAATCTCATAATGCGCTCAAATCATAGCTTCGGAGTTTCAAAAGAAGAGAATCATCATCATCGTCACAATCATCATAGAACATATTCCATTTAATGTCATAAGAGGTTTTAAGAGTCATGAACTTCGAGTTTTTGAAAACAAGGCTATTATGGAAACAGTTATGGAATCATAACATAGGAATCATGCCTTTGAAAGAAAGGGACGAGCCTTAACATACCTGTTCGACCTTCTATTAGCTACGCTTATTCGTCTGAGCTCGCAAGTCTACATTTAAGAGGAGTTATACTAACGTTAGACTCTTTATTGCACACTTGTTCCAGGTTTCAAATCAAACTACTCTATATTCTGCCGAAAATCGGGCAGCATCTCCCCTGTTTATATGCCTAGCCCAAAATTACAATTCAGCAACCAATCAACAACAACAACAATACCAACATCAACAACACTATTATCTATACCAATATATTCCATAAACATCCCACACGATGTTTTTCAACATACAACAACAACATACACTTTCTTCCATCCCAATAAAGGAGTATAATCTCATCAACACACCAACAATGTTAGATACCATTTCTATACGCATAAATCAGCCCATCCACACAGCCACAACATGTTCAAAACAGCCCATAAACACAACAACTACAACTACAACACAACACTTTATGACCTCTCCTCCATAACTATTTTCATTTTTAAGGCTTGCTAGACCTTCAAATAAACTCAACATAAGAGATGGGATGAATAACATACCTTATACTTGAAGAAACTCAGCCACATCAACTTTCTCCAACGCCAAACTTAAGTAGAAGCAAGAACAATCACCTTTCACCGACTAGTTTGGCATAATCTTGTTAAATTCTTGATTTATCGGACTACAATGTTTGGGGGAGGTGTGGAGAATTTTCTAGGACTCTTTGGAATGTTATGTTGCTGAAAAAAACGGGTTGATGGGGTATTTATACCCCTCCTAGGTCGGTTCCACCGACTTACTCATGTGGGGCCCGCGGAGCCATTTTGGCAGCTTAGGGTCTTGCTCTCAATTATCTACAACTTTCATTCTTGGTGTTTTTCCAAATTCCAAACTTATAATAGCGTTTTGGCCCCTCCAAGTCAGGTCACCGAAAACGTATCTTTAAATCATCCTTTTGGAGCCCATATTTGGCTTAAGGGTCCTTCTTAAGATTTGCTCAACTTTCCATATACTACTCATATCACTTTTCATATGTCCTTTACAAAATCTCGACATGTGGGCCCTACCTTACCTTATGGTTACGAGGGCTATCATCGAGTAATGTGTTAATTGATTTACTCCATACAATCTCCAAATGTCATATATATATATATTCTTGTACTCAGATAATATAATCTTCATCCCTAATCCTTGTATAAATTTGATCTCCCTTGAGCTCATACTAAGCCGTCTACAGTTTTGGTAACGCAAAATTTTCCAGGGTGTAACACATAGTTTCCATGAAACCTTGTCATGCGAACAATGGCGGATCTACATTCAGGCTTATGGGTGCTTCAGCACCCATTAGAGTATGGAGCCAACACTATTACTTATATAGGAAACCTAGTACTTAATAGAAATATGTTAATTGAGCATCCAATTTTAGGAGCAACTCCAGATTAGAAATAGTTAAGCACCCATAATTTAAAAATTCTGGATCCGCCACTGCATGCGAAATTAGATCATAGATCCGAATTTCTTTTTTTTTTTTTTTTTTCGATGTCAGGGTATTTTCAACCACTATTTTATTACTTAAAGTACCGAAGGACAAAAATTAAAGACCACCCCAAGATAGGTACATTCGTGGAAATTTCCCCGTAGCTTATGGGCCGACATTATCTTCTGCTTCAACAAATTTAAATGGGCTTTCTTACCTTTCAGTTGTTGGATTATCAATCTGCTTCTTGGGCCTTTAGATGAAAACAGCAATTATGGGTTCTAGGATCATTAGTAGGAAGATGTACCACTTTATTTGAACTAATATAATATATATCTTATTTTCAACAACATACAACATCATATCCAGTGGGATATATCTTATTTTCGAACTGTGATATTAATATGTAAGCTTTGTTTTGGCCTAATTTGTTGTTGTCTATTCAAAGAATGAATTTTGTAGTTCTGGTGTATTGAGTTATCCGAGAGAAAGCCTAGGAAGAACAATATTCATAGGTCACACGGGTTCAAATCGTGAATTCAGCTGCTACTCTTCTGCTTTGGCAGGTGCCTATATTATACACTTCGAGGTATAGCCCTTTCCTAAACCCTGCACGAACAAGGGTACTTCGGGCATTAGGTTGCCCTTTTTACATGTATGAGTATTTGTTAGTTTGATGTTGTTATGAATTGGCCTATAACTATTATCTGTTGCAGGTTTTCAAAATGCAAGAGATTAAGAAATGTCTGGATTTTGCATGATGATCTAAAATCCAGCTGCTCAGTAAAAGGGTCAAATATGTCAGTATACCATCTAAGATTGAGCAACCTTACTGTGTGTTTAAACTTTTGATCAGTGTGCCATCTAAAATCGAGCAACTTTCCTCTTTGTCACACCAGGATCAAAAGTTGAGGAATAAAATACGAACCTTTTTTTTTCTCAAAGAATTCAGGTATACAAAGTCCATCACTTCTTTACTTGAGTTCCGTTAATGAAATTACAAAAGGATTTTCTAACGTTAAGAGTATAAATTGACCAAAATTTAACGGGTGAATTTTCTTTAGCAATTTTAAATTGTACAGGTGCAAATTCAAACCTTTATTTATTACTTATTTTTGCAAGAAACGTTATGCACTTTACATGGTCTGTTTCTGCAAATTGGTTTAAGATACGATCTATGTGACAACCATTATAAAAATGGTGTAATTACAGACAATGTTTTCCGATAGAACAATTTACTTCATATGAAAAGCTTATAAATATTATAGTTAATAACGCCAACCAGAGGACACTTGATTAATCAAAATTGCTATTCACGTATATATCACTCCCAGGCAAAAATTCCCATATGACAATTACAATATAGACCGATTACAATAAAAATGTGCCGGCAAAGGTACAAATACACAATTTCTAAAAATTGGGGAGAACTATAACTTAAATCTCTCTTGTGAAAATAATTATATTGGCAGGGTATTGGTCTACTGTCACTGTGATTTGCAGTTCAAGAAATGATCTCCAACACTCAAGAAGACATGTTTTCCCAGTACCACCTCAACTGGAGGCTGGTTCTCAATGCACTTGACCCTTATCTGCAAGGTCACAATAAGGGGAATGTAAAGAATCATATTGTAGCTATGTAAAATGCGGGAACTCTAGAAGATTTATGTGTTGAAGTGTGCGACCATCTCATCTAAAAGTTTCACGGTTCAACATAGTATCAGCACAGACAAGATGTCATGAGTTGAAATCTCACCGCTACCCAGAACAACCAAAAAAAAAAAATGGAAAGAAAAAAAAATCCAACTATTTGGCCAATTAAAAAAGATTTAGGCGCATACATGAGGCTTATCGAGACATAATCTAATCAAGTTCTCCATCCTGTCCCAATCTACTTGACACCCTTTCCTTCTTGTCCAGTCCGCGAAAGAAAGAATGAGACCTTTTTATATTTAATAATAATTTGAGATTTGAGTTTAAACATCTCATTTTACCCTTAATGAAATGATTTATAGATGCACAAATATTTATGGCTTGTTTTAGACAACAAGTTTTAGACCCCACTTGTGGGAATATATTGGGTATGTTGTTTTAGACCACAAGTTTCAAAAGTCTTCTTTAATTTTTAAACTATATGCCCAGTCAAATACCATTACATAAAATGCAACAGAGGGAGTAATTAAGAGTCGATACCAAGTTAAATTTTTTTGATCATCTAAGCTCTTAGATGAGATGGTCACAGCTCACATAATTCAGCATTATGAAAGTTTTGTGGTACAAACCTTGCCCTTTCCTTGTTGAAACTCTGATTTCAATTTATGATGATCCCTCATCAGCAAGTAAGTTTGTAAGCCTTGAGAATACTGTGTGTTTCCTGCAAGATGAAGATGATTTAGAAACAGAAAACCACCTCGGAATGACCAAATTTTCTGAAACGAGAATCTCAAAGTCGACCTCCATATAGAGCAGCAATGGCATCTGAATTAAACGCTAGACTTGGTCTTGCTAACGTGATCACAAAGGACAAGCCAGAGATTCCATGAAAACTCTCTTCATCAATAGTTATCTGCAAGTTACAGAACTTGTTAACCGGTGTAACAAGAAACAACGGTAGTAATACTTTATAAGCGACAATTTTTCATTCTAATCGTAAGAAATGTATTCAAGTAAGAAACCAGCTCTGAATATCAATACACGCAACAAATGCTAGACTCCGACAGAACTCTTGAAGACCTAATAACACAAAGAGGAAGAGGGTTCAGAACTTACGGCATGTGATGGGATTTTTTCAGCAGGCAGCAAAGGAGATCCAATGGCGTCTTTAATATATGATTCCTGTAACGCCAAATTATTTATTAAAAAAGTTGAACGAAGAAAGGGGAACTAAGATAAAAAGTAAAGGTAGCATTAGGAATTTGTGGGCGAAAACAAATGGAAATATAGGATATGGCTGACTAAGCCCAATACTTAAGAGGGAAACCCGACGCTTCATAATCAGATAAAAAGTCAACAGAAACCGCCTCCGAAGAAAATTGAGGTACATGATTTTTTTTTTTGGCAGAAGTGACAATATCCCCTCTCGGTCTCCAAGATCGATGATTGTCATCCGCCTTGAACTTTGCTCTCCGGACAATAACCCTTTCAACCTTAAAAAAACAAAGTACTTCCCTTCCTTAAACAATGCTCATTTTAGGACTTGGAGGGGTACTTGCCACCCAAAGTATACATTCCGTAAACCCAAGACTTGGAGGATCCCTGGGGCAATTCTCTATTTCTCTGTCTCTACCTAGAAAGGCAAATTTCACAGAGCCAGGTGCCTAATAAAATAGAAAACTTCAAGTAATACTGTGGACTGCAAAAGATACCTGAGACTCCAAAATCTGCTCAGAGACTTTTTTATCATCATCCAAAGACTTGAAGAAGACCTCTACCATGTCCGTGGGTTCAAGAGCGGCTTTCTTTCTCAGTTTCTGGATCCTATTCACAACCTGCAAGCAGAGTTCAGCATCAAAGCCATTCATCAGGAATCTCCCAACACAACAGTAACCAATCAAAACACAAATAAAAAGTCGACGATATCTGCAATTAATCACATTGAGAATGAGTTCCAAGAATACCTCCCGAGCCAGTCCAGCCACAAAGAGTGAATCATCAGTACGCAAATCCAGTATCACTAAAACATCACCTGTATGTGCAAAGAATGAAATAAAACTATAAGAAATCAGATGAAGCTTAAATACTTAAACTTGTGAAGGGGGAGATGCTCACCGTCCCCTGCCGCGTCCATTTCATCCTCTTTCCTATTATCAGGACGCTTGAAACCCCGAACAATCTACACGTACATTAAAGATTGAGTAATGCAATAATAATAATAATAGTTCAATTCTGATCCAGTGCAAGAGGTGCATAATAAGCAATTAAACCCTTCACGAGAATTTTGAATATTAAGATGAGCAAAATAAAATCTTTTTTCAAAACCTAAACTCCTGCTTCAAATTAATATTTGTACTTGTCTGTTGTACATCCAAATTCCATTTCTCTGCCAAAGTATAATCCAAACTAATTCTGAAGACAAGAAACAAATTCCTACTTCAAGAGGTTTGACTTAGCTATAATAGCAAGAGGATTCTCTACGCATGCAATTCCTTTTCTCCCCCCAACTTTCCCCATTAATTTTCTTTTTCAGCAATTTATGTAGTCCTCTTCAAGCCAAAAAAAGACAGATATTCACAAACTGACAGCACTTTTGGGGCTCAACTTGCAATTACTAAATAGGGCCAGCATAAATTTGAGGAAACCTTTGCTTCTTCATCTACTTTTTCCTTCATTTCCAGTCCTGACAGGCAACTGGGCAACTGGCATATTCTACCCTTTGTCCCCAGAGTTCAATATAGCCAATGAAAGAGAACCCATGACAGAACTGTTTTACTCTTTCTCGGGTAGCGACCAACAAATATGAGGAATTTAAAGAAGCAAGTAAATATACTCACCTTGATATCAGTAAGCTTCAAAGTGTGTGAAGCAATAGTAATTTCTCCCGCTTTCTCAAAAGCAATAATATCTTCTGTTGACATGGCCTTAACCTCCTTGGCAACAACTCCCATCGACTTTCCCAGCCTTTTTCCTAACACACTGAGGCAAGGCGACCAGTTTACGAGTTAATTCAGAGAGCAATAAATGACGCCAAGCTTGGCACATGACATTTAGATCACCTGAAATCTGGCTCTGCACGCAAAGAAGCATACTTCAATGTGTCATTGCATGGGACCAAAGATTTAATGTTTAGCTCCTCGAGCACATACTGCAATCACAAGAGCAACCAACCACTAAAAATTAATAAGATGACATAATACAGAAAAGAAAAGGTAAAAGAGACAAAAATAAAAATGAACATCATTATACAACCACAAGAAAATAGCCTTACCCATTTCGTTAAGATTACCAATTATAATAGAATAGTATTTAATTAACAGTTTAAAGGCATCAGAATGGAATGCCTGAAAAAGCTAAAACTATCTCATACCTCTCTTAGTTTGCCCGTGATGTCATCAAGGAATTCTGAATCTGGATGTACAACCACCATTTCCCTGAAAGAAGACCAAACCAACATGAACTATTGCTATTTGATCTGTTGTTCGGGAAAGAGAAAAGTGCAGAGGCTCAACCTGAGCGGAGTTTTAAGAGGTTTGTTGTGACGCTCACGAATATTTCGTGCAAGGTCAATAAGTGTCATCATCCTACTAACACTCTGCTCAATGCGCTCCCACCTCTGAAATGATTTCAAACATGCATGAAATAAACATAAGGCAGAGAAGATTGCAAAATTCTGCACATCATATTTGAAGAGCGGCAAGAATAGGTAAGATAGGAAATCATATGTACCTTCCCTTCCACTTCAGGATAGCTGCAATAGTGAATGCTCTCCTCTGATCCATCGCAAGCTTTCCGCAAATTTTGGTACAGAACCTCAGTGAAAAAAGGAGTTAATGGTGCCATAGCTTTACATGCAGTCAGAAGCACCTATCAAATTGAGGACCTACTGTGTTAGAAAGTCACAAGCAGAAGAACTACAACTCACAGCGGGATGTAATTACTAAAGCAGGCACAACAAAAGAAATAAGCTACTTCGTGCACTTGGGGTGGGATTCAAGTGTATTCATATGAAAAGCAACAAGTACCATAACATATGAATCTCGTCCATCACATATTTCTTCCATAAGACTATGTTATGCTACTCCTATCGGCCGCAATAAGAAACTAAACAAGGAATAGCAAGAGTTGAATCTTTGGATTGCATCAAACACAGAGCCCAAAACCACACAATCATAGTATGCTAACACGTGACTTCAAAATCTATTATAACAGTAAGAGATGGCAGCTTACATGGTAAAGAGTTGAAAGAGCAATTCTGCAGTCTTCCTCACCAGTACGGCCTTTTAGCCTTTTCCGATTGAACCGCACATAGATATTAGTTAAATTATCAAGAAATTTTAGGAGATACGGAACCACCTGCCAAGACGAAGGATAGACAAACCATCAGCATGGATGCTAATTGCAAATTATAATTTTTTCCTATAACCACACTTCGACAAAGAGACCATGTGAACACCAATCTGCTTTTCCATCTTTAACCATAGACGTGAACTTGCGGATCACACATCTCTTATATCCAAAAACTTAGACAAAGGGACAATGTGTGCCTATTTGCCGCGTCTCCAGCTTTAACCATAGAAAAATCTGAGAGACGTCTAGGCAATGAAATAAAAGCATATGGATATTCTTGTTCAAACATCAAAACAAGGATTTAACACAAACATTTGTAGGAATCCAGTTTCAAGATAATTATAGATGTTCAGTAAACTGCCTGGAAATGGTTGAGCAAATGAGGTTAGATTTGGCATTCGACAAGATTGGAAAACTAACCGTGTACAATCTATAAGCATCCATTTCCTGCCGGACAAAATGCACTAAGCTCTGAGTTGCAGAATTTATCCATTGGTCCAGGACATTCGAAGAACTCTGCAAAGTTTTCTGGTCGGTAGGAATGAATGGTTCAAACCCATCAACCTCAAGCCTCTTTGCATTCTGAACAAGGAACCTATATGCATTGTACCATGGCAAGAAAACATCTTTCACCTGCATTCATGTAATCATCTTCCAAATTAGGAGAAAACTAAAAGCTTTTTCAAAATAGCTATTAAAAGAACTGATTGAAATCATAGAGATGGAGTGCCAGCATATATAAAGGATACACTTACCACAGCAAAAACTCCTTCTTTCTTGAATCGCAGAGGTTCAGCACGGACAACGGGAGAGTTTATCAGGTATAAACGCAATGCATCCTGCACAACAAACATTAGTTATAGTCATTTGCCAACAACCCATCAATCAGAAGCGCAGAGCACTTCATGCAACAATTGAGTAAACGAAGAAGCTCATGATTGGCAACTTACAGCTCCATAATCATTGATAACTTCTGATGGTTGAGGATAGTTCTTTAATCGTTTACTCATCTTCTTCCCATCCTCAGCCAGGACAAGACCATTACAAATGAGGTTTCTAAAAGCAGGTTTCCCAAAAAGGGCAGTAGAAAGGACCATAAGGGTGTAGAACCTGCAATACATAAGAACCTTATAGATTCCACTTTTTGAATTTTGGATCTTCTCTGACTTGGAATACATGAAAAGAACTAAGCTCACAGAGATCACAATCAGAATATCAGAATATAGAGAACATAATCAGAATATCACAACATACCATCCACGAGTTTGATCGAGACCTTCTGCCACAAAATGACCCGGGAAATTGTTCTCGAAGAGTTCAACATTCTCAAAAGGATAGTGGATATAAGCATAAGGCATTGAGCCACTCTCAAACCAGCAATCAAATACCTGGATTAGTGTAACAAATAGTTCTGTCAAAAAGCAGAAGACAAAATTGAAAGAAAGGATTGGAAGGTACAAGCTTATTATAAAAGTTCAAAAAGAGATGGGGTTAAATGTGGAGATTTTGTTGAACCATTAGTCCTGGAGTGCCTAAACAAGCACTTCAGCTATATAGGTAAAATAATTGAGAGCTAGTAAAATTGAATCTCAGCTTGCAAAACATTTTAATGTATTAGTTCCTAAGAATAGATTTTGGATTTACAAAAGTGGAACAATGCACATATCATCCCTCAACAGGCAGAAACCTATTTGTTTCAAGTATGTATTCATTACTGCTCTCCTCACTACCCAATGACAACTAAAATTTCTCAAAGATTGAACATATAACACCGTGAGAATGTAGACAATACCGGCAGCAAAAGGCTATCAACATTTATGATCTTATCCAATTCAATATCAAATATTCCAGAGGTTTAACACGAGAATCAACATTTCAGCAGACAAAATCACCATTAAAAGTCTTACAATAAATTTAAATGGACTGTTTTTTTTTTTTGATAAGGTAAATTTAAATGGACTCTTAAAATGTTTTCCTAACTAATTTTTTCTTCCTAACTCGATAGCCAAATATGTGAAGTCCTGTACTTAACCCATAAGAAAAATAAGGGAAAAAAAAAAAAAAGACATTAGTTAGCAAATTCATCCAGCCTCTTTAAAATAAAGCAAATAACATGAAAATATATCTGTCGGATATACTTTTGTTTGATAAATGTAATATCAATGCTGTGGCAGCCTACTGTTAAATGACATGTTAACTGGTCTTACATCCTCCACACGTCGAAGAACGCCAAATTCAGGCCCCCGACTCGATGGGATGGTAATGTGATCAATGTTGTGACGATGCAAGTCCGTCACCTGCAAATTGAGCAAGAGGAAAGCCGTTGAAGTTAATTGTCCCGATATAAATAGAACTTGAGACTTGTCTTCCAAAAAAACTTAAAGACAGCAAGTAACTCAGCAAGAGGATTACTGGAGAGAACAATGTTGCTCGGAAAACTAACCAGAAACACAAACATGTGCATAAAAACTGAAGTTTCTACATTGTAGGATACGATTTTCTACCAGCTCTTAAAGCCTTTCAAAGCTGTTTTATCGTATTTTAAGTTTGAACGTAAAATGAGTATTCTACAACACAGGTACTTTACGAGGTCTAGGTATATATAAACTAAACATTTTTAAAGGACGAGGTTTCTAGTTAGTTTTTGCATTAGATACTCTATTCTTTGGGAAGGATGGTTTCATCTCTTTGCAGATATTCTTTTTGATTTACTTCCCTGCTTCATTTGTGTTCCTTCCGATTATAGATACCTTGTTTCCATATGATATACATAGGCCTTTTTCTTAGCTGTCTGATGCACCATAATGTCTTATAAAACATGCAGAAAACCAACAACAACATACCCAGTGTATTCCCACAGGTGGGGTCGGGGGAGGGTAGAGTGTAGGCAGACCTTACCCCTACCTCGTGGAGATAGAGGCTGTTTCCGAAAGACCCTCAGCTCCAGTAACACATAACAAGGCAGTTTGAAAAAGACAATACAGAAGTAAACAAGGCATAGCAAAAAATAGAGAAAGCGTAAGAAACATGCAGAAAACCAGCAAACATAAAATTATTTTAAATAAAAAAACCTGGAAACACCAATGTAAAATTTATTCAGATGTACTACAAATGAAGAAAGCTGGAAACTCAAAAGAAAAATTCAACTTAAAACAAAACTCAGTCACATGCAAGAGCTTATGAAAAATATCAACATCAGAGAATGAATCCTCAGAGAAAGATGATAAAATATGAAATAAGCAGTAAATTTCTTGTTTATTCCCCTTAAAGGAAGTAAATTTCAATAAGAGGCTACTTCAAAAAAAAAGATAGAGAAGTATAAGACGGTCATCAACATAGAATGGTGAAAGTAAAACAGGTATTACAATGTCGGAACGAAGGAAAAACCTTAGCACCAGAGAGCTTTTCCAGTTTGTCAATGGAGTCCATAACAACTATCTCCTCACCATCCTCACTAACCCACACAGGAAGAGGAGTACCCCAGAACCTACTCCGGCTAACAGCCCAGTCTCTTGCATTTTCTAACCAATTGTGGAAGCGTTTTTCCTGTAATAAAGAACACAAAGTAAAATGAAGATTAGGATGAATTATTGGGTTCTGTAAAGACAATTTATAAAACTCCAACAATCATGATCTGTTGATGAAAACGATAGTCAGTTAGCATTCATATTCTGTAAAGCTTCAATAGAAGTACATGAAACCTAAGTCACAGAACTCAAACCGGAAAAGTAACTTAGCTTCAACAAAAGTGGACGATAGCAAATATCTCTACTAAGGTAGAATATTACTGACAAAATAACAGGCTCACCAGTGTAGTACTGCATCACGTTGGACTACCGAATTCGGCATTTAAAAATTTATACTCTGTATTTAAAATGTGGAGGTGCGGTAAGAAATGCTTTACCGACAGTGCCACAGAGCATAAACCCAGGAAAACTTGTGTGTTAAAATTTGAATTAAATTCAAGAAAAATCTACAGAACTAATTTAAATATCTAGGCAGAATGGCATATACACCAAAAGAACAATAAACAAGCCACCAAATCCAAGATGCTAAAACAAAAAAATTCTAGGATGTACTAGACAAAAATCCAAGTAAAGCATGCATTGGGTGTTCCTATTAGGGCACTAGCCCGATCTGCCTTCCTTTATCCCCAACTCCCCTTTTGTAAAATTGATTTTTCTGATATATCACTACTTACGAAACATGTGTATATCCCTAAAGGTCTAATTTCATATGAAGATTGATCTGTGGGGAGCTTTAATCAGTAAGTATTTTGTAGTAAACACCAGTAACACCTAAAACAAATCAAAAACAGGGAGACCGAAATTGTTCTGTGGGGAGCTTTAATCAGTAAGTATTTTGTAGTAAACACCAGTAACACCTAAAACAAATTAAAAACAGGGGAGACCAAAAAGGAGTAAACAATGAATAATGTCTGACAATACATGGAGTGGAACCAACACAAACCAGTGTAACAAAGCAAAAATCAGCAAAACAAATTTCAAGTGAACATAATACTTTATCAATTATGAGCCTACAAAAAAAGATAAACGCTGAAAGAAAATAGTAACCTTCACAAAATCAGGAACCCAGTAAGTTTGCTTATTGTTCTCTAGCAATTGATCCTTAATCTTTTCCACCATGACAAACCTGGACATACATAAACCAACAATACGACCCGAAAAAAATATTAATACAGAGGTCAATAGATGCATGACAGCGTAAGAGAAGATAAATATTATTGGTCATCAAAAAGAGAAATAAGCATTATAAAAAGCAAAAAGAACATTAAAAGAAAATACTTGTCAAAGTTCAATATGCAATGTCAGTTGCTAGTAAAATTAATGAACTTCAATTGCCATGAAACTAGAAAGGCAACCCAGCAAATCATGGAAAAGCAAGCCAGCAATTCAAGAAAGAGGAACGACATTAAAAAGAACTCAGAAATACACAAATCTGACAAGAGAGCTCAATATAATATATAGATGGGAGAGCATAAATTTGGTGCTTGAACCGTGATGGTCCTTCCAGTCAATTTTATCATATATATGGTAAACACTCCAGGGGCTGACCAGTGGCTCTTTTCCAACTTGCTCCCTTGGTGACTGAAACATCCAGCCTTAGCATTCGAGTTGGAAATCCATTTCCGCTAGGCTATCCGTCTTTTGTCTGATGATCCTTCCAATAATCTAAAAAAGTAACTTCCCCTGTTCTCTCACTTGCATTGCAAGCAGAACGATCGCAATATGAGAAACTATGTATTTTTTGTTACAACATCCTCTTTTCCATCTAAAAGGCGAAGTTTGAAAGTGATATTTCCCTCTTTTACTACCCTATGAAGCACCATAATTGACCCCTGGTTACCAGATCAATTTGCCTCTTTATACAAAATTAAACACAGTTAAAACCTATGGTTTATAAATACCGATTCATTATGACGCAGCTTAAAAAACTCTAGATGCAAGTAACTGCTAAACATGACTACCAGCTTTATTCTCAACGTGTGAAAATTATGCTTGGATTTTTTAGCATAACTAAATTGTTTTTTTTTTTTTGACAAGTAGAAGGAAAACCAATTCAGTTATGTTACCTTTTTCCTTAATGGTAACCTCCTGAGCAGAGGTAGGATGGTTCAGTACTTCGCCAAGGACCAAAGTTCGGATAAGCTACCACAATCAACTTATAGGAAAAGTTGAGCTGCTACCACCAACATTCAATGGCGGTCAAAACATTATAATAGAGAACTTTTACTCATGAAGAATAGGCAAACCTTCTAGGATATCCTACATTACAGTTGAAAAGGAACTGTGCACCTGATAAAAATTTTGGATGATGTTCTATAAAAGGAGATTTATAAATAAAAGATTACTAACAATAATACCGCTATAAGAGGAAGGTACTCAACAACTTTTGGACATGGGTTTGTATGTGGATCATAATCTAATGAAAAAAGGATGCATTTCTATTTTATTCGGCTAAAATCCGGGTTACGGTTCTGCAATACTGCATAATAACACAACAGAAAAATCATAATCTCAGAAGACTAGATAAATATTGCATCATAACACAACAGAAAAATAAACGATAGAAACAGTGAGTGATGCATGGAATGATCTGAAGTATGTTACCAGCTAGGAACTGCTCTGTAAATCAGAGGTGTGTCAGATCTCCAGCAGAAAGGGTAAGAATGCATAAATTTTCCAGATTTGACAAGCCTTCCTTTATCCTGAACGAACAAAAGTAGCTTAAGCATGGATGTTGACCATAACTAAATAAACGACCATACATATATAAAACCATAAACAAACACAATTCCTCACTCAGATCAACGACAAGCTACCTACAAGGTTTATGGTAAACCATATTCTCTTTGATGGGCGTTTTCAGCCGATTTTATTCAGAATTATTGTTATAATCTCACCCCAGTTTTTGTAGCAATTAAAGACGTGTACATTATAGTACCAAAAAAAAAAAAAAGTACTAGAGTCTCTTGCCTTCAATGCTTGAGTGATATCATTATCTGCCTCCTTAACATATTTATTTCTGAAGTCAGTAATTCTATCAGTAAAGCAGCCATTTTCATCTACTGCCACAATCAGGCTCTCCCCCTACAGAAAGCAAAAGAGTCAATTTAGTTGGAGTATTAAAATGGCAAACTCCTAATGAAATAATTGTCGAAAGAACTCAAGGTAACAATATCATAAAAACAACAAATAAATAAATGCTGATTTAGTCAGACATTTAGGAAAATGGCTAGCAGTTACAAAATATGACACTTAATTTGCAAAGAAAAAAAAAAGAAAAATTCCAAAATGTAGTTCCATCGGCAAGAGAACCATGAAAATCTAGATACTAAGTGGTTATGGAAAGGGGTACGAGACGAGAGAGCACCAAAAGGTCGAAGTGAACAAGCACAATGAGCTCTAATATTTTCACAAGCCCCCGAGACGTTATTCCAGTACATTCTCCCAGGAAGAAAAGGTGATGACAAGTCAGATATTGCATCGGAAAGTAGACGTGAATCAGTGATAAACTCGTGCAGGTCCTAACACTTGTAGGAACGTAGTACAAAGCAAAAAGCTAATAACAAAGCATATAAGTTCCAGAGCATATATACAGATACAGACAATGAAACATGTTTTCTATTACAGGAGGATAGAATTGATTGTAAAGATACTTTGAAGTTTCATAGTTTTCAAACCTTATTGATTATGCGGTTTTCAATACAAACACGATAATCGTCCTCACCAAAGGCAGGAGCGCAATGAACAATTCCAGTACCACTATCAGAAGTCACATAATCATCTGCGACGACTCTAAATGCTGAGTCGGAAAAATCCTTGAAGTAATCAAATAGTGGAATATACCTGCATTGAATATCTATATGTCAAGCTTTCTTGATAAGGATAAGATACCTATAAGTTAATCTTGAAAGTCAGTACTGGCACTAAAAGTTACGTTCACCACTGACCAAATTAATAGTGTCTCATGCAAAAGAAAGAAGGAAAAACCTTAATTGCAGGAAGCAATAAATCACCATACAACCAAATGGCCACATGATAGACAATGTTGGTGCTCAAAATACAAAAGAACACACTGGGTCAAGATAAGAGGTCCACGTAAAACAGAATATCCAAAATTTTCACAGCTATATGGTTCAAGTCACATAAAGACCGGCACTTAGGTCCAAGAAGGCCAAAGAGAACCTTCGGGTGAACTAGGATACATGCAACGTCTATAAGCACTTCCACTGCTGCTGTCTTTTCTGCTTTCTTGCCTCTACCTTTCTAGCTTAAATTAAGTGAAATCTGCCATTCCCCAAAGTTTATACTTAGCAGACCAACTAACCACCAATCAATCAATCACCATCAGACCCATCCAACCACCAAAATAGAGAGATGGTTGCGGGGGTCCCCAGTGGGAGGGGGCAAGCATGCGATTTTGCATCTTCTAAGAAACAGGTTAAGGCTTCATTTGACGACATCCGTTGTTTCTGACAATCTGCTCTCTTCAGATATTTCTTTTGTTTTCATTCTTTAGGTTAAGGCTATTTCCTAATTAGGCATTTCCAACATTACCAGCAAAAAAACAAAAGAAAAAACTTGGGATCACACCCATAGAAGACTCTCTATAAGAGGAGGCAGAGAGGTGTGAAGTCACACCTGCTAGGTTACATTCTTACTCAAATGATAAGAAGCAAATACATCCATAGAGTCAAAATTCAACGTGTTGGCAAGCATCAAAGATTGACCTTTCAGGGGGCTTGTTCGAATAATTGAAGTCATAGCTGGTAAAGTCATTAAACATGTTCATGAAAACAAAACAAAAGAAACTAAAACAATTACCAATGAACGGCTTCTATTTGCAATGTGCAGCATATGAGTCGGTCAAATATGAATCAGCATACAAGGCAGAAGAAGACATGTAAATCAAGTGAACCTCACATTAGAACGTAAAGATGAAAGGATCACTTCCATCAACTTGCGATCAAGATACTAGATACCATATTTCGGACAACAAGAACAAAACTTTGTGCAGCATATCAGTTGACAAAGTTCAAGAAGAAAAATAGCTCACTTCTTCCCCACAAGGGACGACCCAGGGAATTTATCCACCACCTCATAAGTTTCCACATTCTGTGATTTACCACCAGAAGGCTTTGTCTTAGAATTTGGAACTTGAGTGGCAGCAGCAGGTCCATCTGGGGTGACCTTTTTCGCCTTCTCAACTGGTAGCTCGGCCAATCGAGATTCTGCCACCACATAAATTTTCCCGTTGAATTTATTGCGAACCTGATCGTATTATCAAATCAACATTAACAAGCTTAGATTAAAGTAAGTATTTCCATCCAATTAAATGACTGTTATTACATATACAACTGATTAAATGTAGCAGAGCAGGAACAACAACAACATACCCACAAATAAGTTAAATCCAACAACATACCCAGTTAACAAAAACTGAAGACCTTTGACTTTATAACAACAAAACTAACCGCATTTGAAGCACTAATAAGTTAAAGTAACAACAAGCCCTTCAGACTCCGAAAGTATTATAATCCAATCAAAGCAACAATTCACTCAAATTTCAAACCAGAAGTTTTACTAAGGGACTAACCTTGACGTATACAAAATTGGCGTTGACACAAAGAGCAAGATTACTTGGAAGGGTCCAAGGAGTTGTAGTCCAAGCAACAAAGGATGCACCCTCAGGATCATCAACTATAGGGAAGGAAGCCATGATTTCAGGGTCACTTACTTCCTGCATCAGACCCAAAAAGGAAAATAACTTTTTTAACTTCTTGCTGCAACGTCACCAGAACAAGGAGAAAAATTGCATTTTGTGCACTGCTAAATGATTCTGATTGCAGACCTTGTAATTAGAATTAGCTTCAAAATTGGATAATGGAGTCTTCAAACCAGTACTATAAGGCATAACCTGCAAAAACAAAAATCAGGAAAAGAGTCAAGTTTCTTTTAAATCCAACCACGCTGAGACACTGTGGAGCCCATCTGCTCCGATATTGGTGGCAAAATTCATCCGATGCCCGTATGAGTTTAAGCATGCTGGCTGGTGGATTGATCGAGGTAGCACAAACAAGCCCGGACAGGCGGACGCCATAGCGGAAAAAGACGTTTTCCTCAAATCCGGATATTCAATTGTCAGTATTACAATTTTTTTGCACAACGGCTATGCTGACAGCCATATATTACTCAAAAGATTGCTCTTTTTAGATTTTCTTGTTTAAAAAAAAAAAAAAAAAAGAGATAATAGATCAAGCCTCATCCTGAATTGCACTACTGTTTCTTTCAAACCCAACTACACTACTGTATCCGGCACCCGTATGAGCTTAAGCATGCTGGCTGAAGGATTAATTGAGGTAACCTTTTTCATTAGAAAGGTTATAGTATTATGTGTTTTCAGAACAAAGGCTGTGCTGATAGCCATTTAATACTCAATGAATCGTTTTCTTTAAGAATTTTCTAAAAAGCATACTACTTTCTAATCAATCATCATATTGAATTATACTACAAGTTAAAGAAAGAAGAAAAAGGATAAACCTTGAAACCCTTATAAACACTACTGTTTCTTTCACCCAGCTACATTAATCTGAGCATATCTTCTCCAATCATTTGGACATATTTATCCGCCACACATATGAAGCATGCTGGCTGGTGGATTAATTGAGATAACCTTCTTTTTTTCAGCAGAAAGGCTGTGCTGATAGCCATATAATACTCAATCAACTATTTTTTGAAACAAACTAAAAGGCATACTACTATATAATTAAGCATTAGCTTGGATTATATAACAAGTTCAAGAATAAGAAAAAAGGACAAACCTTGAAACCTTTATAAACAAGACCATTCTGAAACAACTACACTACTGCTTCTTTAACCCAGCTAAACTATTGTTTCTTTCAAACCCAACGACAGTGATAACCTTTTTCTCAGCAAAAACGCTGTGCTGATAGCCATATAAATACTCGATGAACATTTTTTAAAACAAAACAATAAGCATATTAATTTCTAATCAAGCATCATATTGAACTATACTACAAGTTCAAGCAAGAAGAAGGACAAATCTTGAAACTCTTATAACGGCCCTTCTGAAACAACTACAGTACTGTTTCTTTCACCCAGCTACTCTACTGTTACCTTCAAACCCAACTACACTGATCTGAGCCCATCTGCTCCAATCATGGTGGACAAATATATCCAGCACCTATATGTGTTTAAGCACGCTGACATGTGGATTAATTGAGGTAACCTTTTTTCAGCACAAAGGTTGTGCTGATAGCCCTATAATGCTCAATGAAATGTTTTTTCCAAAGTCCAAACAATACAGTACGATACAATACAATACAATACAACACAGTACAATATAATACGATATATTACCAAACCATGCCTAATAACCATCCAAACAAGGTGTAAGAAAAAAAAAAAAAAAAGGGGCAAACCTTGAAGCCTCTATAAACAAGACCTTTTTGAAACAACTGAGCAAAAACCCACCAAACACTTTCCATAAACCCCAAATCCATAGTTTTATACCCATTCTTAAAATCAATCCATCTCCCCATTCTCACAACAGTCTTCTCCCATTCACCAACATACCTAGTAACAATAGCTCTACATTCCTCATTATACTTATCAATACCCATATCAAACACTTGTTGTTTAGTTTTAATCCCAAGTTTCTCATCAATCTCATGTTCAACTGGTAATCCATGACAATCCCAACCAAATCTTCGGGTCACATGATGACCCGTCATTGATTGATATCGGGTCACAATATCTTTAATTGTACCAGCTAATATATGGCCATAATGTGGTAAACCTGTTGCAAATGGTGGCCCATCGTAGAAAATGTATTCGGGTTGGTTTTCAGTTTTTTTGAGCTGTGTTTCGAAGGCTTTAACTTGTTCCCACCTTTTAAGGATTGTTTCTTCTTGATTTGGGAATGAGAAATCTTTGCCTTCACATACATCTTCCATTGTTGTGTGTGTGAGAAGACAGGCGTTTTGGAATGCTAGGGTTTAAGAGTGGTAGAGTGACTGAAGAAGAAAGTATATAACAAAAGAAAAATTAGTTTGGATCAGCTAAGGATGGCTCAATAAAATTAGTATTAAAATAGCTACCTTAGGTCCCACTTTATATGATATGACAGTTTATACGATACATTTTCTATCTAGCCACTGTCAAAAAAGAATGGTATTCGGAAAAAAGTGCTCGGTTAGCTATTTGCATCGCCTTAAATAAAATATTAACTTCTAGGTAAAAATAGGAGAAGTGGGGAAGAAGAAATAAGGAAAAAATCAGCGGGGCAAATTGGGTCGGGTTAATAAAATAGTTAAAAAGGATAACAGCAATATACCCAATGTAATATAAGGAGGTGGAGAGGTTGTTTAGATAGATGTTTGGCTAGAGGTGTCAAAATTAGCCCATAAAAATATAAATAGTCCAACTCATTCAAGTATGGGCAGGTTGGGTTATGACCCTCATTTTAGTCCATTTCAACCTAATTCATTTCAATCCAAGTAACTTTTGAGCGGATAATAACCCGCTCATTTATTAACGAGCAATTTGCATGATTCCCTTCTTTAGGAGCGGTCTTTAATTTTTGCCCCTCAAATTGCTAGTCTTTAATTTTTGTCTTTCGCCTAAAATACTCTTAGGTTCTGGGTTCGAACCCCTGTTTAGTCATAAAAATAAAAATTCTTAAGGCAAGGCTTCGTGAATGCAGACTTTTAGTAATGTCTTAAGGCAACGTCTGCCGCATAAGACAGACTTTAGTTTTGCCTAACCCAGAACCTCGGGTATTTTCGGCCACCTTTTTAAGCGAATGGCAAAATTAAAGACTAGCAATTTGAGGGGCAAAAATTAAAGACCAATGTCTTTGAAGGACAATCCACGCAAAAAATTGTTTATTAACTCAGGCTATTTTGACCAGCCCAAATTCAGCTCAACCTGCCCATTTGACACATCTACGCTAGTAAAAGTATTTCAAAGCAGTTCGGAAAAAAATAGCAAAAATAGTTAAAATAGGTAGCTTTTTTAATTGTTCGACAACTTTTGTTTGTTATTTGCTTGAAAGTTTGAAATTTATGTATTAAGAATTGTGGGACATATAGAATCTCTGGGTTTCGAATTCATGTTTCTGGTATGTAAAAGATTTTTATAGGGAGTTTTTTCTCTTTAATTAATTTTTACGGAGTGTGAACTCGAAGTAATCAGGATTCCAAGATGAATACTCAAACAGAATAGGAAATCAAAATAAAATGAATATTTATCTTGTAACACACCTAAAAACAGTTAAAGAAAGAATAAGCATCCAACTTTAAATGAATATTTATCTTGTAACGCAACTAGCAACTAAAAACAGTTAAAAGAAAGAATAAGCATCCAACTTTAATTAAAGTGACATTCGTCGTCCACTTAAACTTATATTTGTTGAAGAATAAGGATCTGTAGTGCAAAAATATTAGATAGGATTTGTTTATAGGTCTTGAATCTGAGCTATAGTGTGAAAAATGCTTTAAGTAGGAAGGTTTTTTCCTTAAATGAGCTTTTTGGAATGCGAATTCAAATTATTCCGAATATCAAAATGAATACTCAGTAAAATAAAAAAGAGCATGAAACTTTATTTTGCACACAATTTAAAAATTGAGAAAAGGTATAAGCATCCAACTTTTAACTAAAGTGACATTCAGTCTCCACTTTTTGTTAAAAGAAAAAGACATTCATCTCCGCCTAAACAACTTACATTTATTATATAATAATAATTAAACCAGAAAATGTATCCGAATATTACCGATGCTAAGTGGATTTTAATACGCCCCGAGCTCATACACCTTAGTGAGTGTAGTCGCTCGCGGTCCAGGAATTTTCAGCTGATGTGTCCTCCACGTGGATAATTTAAAAGCCAAATAATAAAGGAAAAAGACTAGCATATTAATGTGTCCGACACAATAACACACCTGATCAAATAAATCATCCAACCCGTTAAAACCCTCTAGAAATCTTCTTCTCTCACAGAACTCTCTCAAATTGCAAAACCGTCTCCTCTGATTTTCATAGAAATCTTAGTGTTTTAGCCAAGAAATCTTGATAAACATTGATTGTAAGGGTCGTATTTTATTGGTTCTTGGGTTTATTAAGTGTGGATGGGTTCAAGTTCGTGAATTAATTAGCCATTAAATTTGTCTTCTTCAAATATCCAATTCGATTTTTTTTCTTCTCAACTGTATCACTTGTAAAAAATTGGAGTTTTAATCAGCTCTTAGGCGCATTTACCTACCCTTTTCAATTGGGCCGTCTTTTTTGAATAGTAACTTCAATACCCACCTATTTTTTCCTTCTATCTTAAACTTTAGTACTTATGAAGATAATTGAGAGAGAAACCTCCAAATATAACTAAGAACTTTAGCAATTAGACAAGAAGGTCAAGAAAAATTTTGAGTTGAGCTTGGGGTGTGTTTTAGTGGAGGAACATTTAAATAAAGAAAAAAGGGTCTTTCTAGCTTTTGGGATTAAAAATAAAGAGAAATGTAAAATAAATGGGGTTTTTTGTCGTTTTGGCTGCTTAAGTGGCATGTTTTTTACGCTCTCACATGCGTAGAAGAGACTAAAACCACTTGATATGCCATGTGGCAGCTCGGGGGTGTTTTAAACTCATTTCCGGTATAAGACACGAAGCATGATGAAGCATAAATTTCTTTGCACCCAAATATACATTTACCCTAAAATTTTGAAAATACCCTAAAATTCAGATATCAGACCTCCAATTCCGATGCAATCTTTGTTTTTCATGTGATGACCTTACTCCCTATAAGAGTAAGGAATGCATTTTCCTGAACTATTTTATCTCTGAATCCTACCCTCGTTCCTCCACTCGTGAATTCACCATCACTGAATTTCGCAAGCTCGCCTTCAGTTGAGGTGCCTACTTGTGCACACCCAAAGTTGGAGGGCTTGCCAGCTAAGGCGAAATTTGAGGTCCTGTTTATGTATTATGCCTAGTTTTTTTTATGCAGCCATACCGATTTATATGTATGCGGCTGGTCAAGTGCTGCTAAGTTGAGCTTATCGTGGAGGTCCTGGTACTGTGGTATATAGGACATCGAGAGAATCATTAGGATTATTACCGCAATGTTTTACCCGTAAGCAAGGAATGGTTTAGACGGAGAGTTTGATCTCTCCAAAATCGCTTATTTAATATTTGCTTGGCGTGTGACTGAAGGGGAGTCTTGGAGCAACGGTAAAGTCGTGGAAGCAGTCACTAATGCTTGCATTAGGGTAGACTGTCTACATCACAACTCTTGGGATGTGACCCTTCTGTAGATTCCTGTAACACGAGATGCTTTGTTCTTTCGAGCCGAGGGTTTATAGGAAACAACATCTCTACCCCCACAAAGATAGGGGTATATCCTACCTTCCCTAGATTCCACTTGTGGGATTACACTGGGTATGTTGTTGTTGTATGACTGAGACACTCTTTTTTTTTTTTTCGAAGATCATGTAGCAACCTCTTGTTATGATAAGTTTATAGGATAAAAATCATTTTAGTCCTCCAACTTTACTTTAAAAATCAAAGACCTCCCCCAACATTGAACAATCGACATTTTCATCCCCTTATCTCAACTTCCGTACATTGACCGGTAACTTTATATTATTTGATTGTCATCAAAGGGGTAAAAGGGAATTTCACTTATATTTTTAATTAATTATTTAGTACCCTAATTAATATTATATAAATTTTTCATAGTTTCCTCCGTTAATTAATTATAATACTTTCTGCCGTCTTCAATTTTCTCCATAACCTAAGCAGTTCTTCATATTTTTCAGAGAACCTTTCAAACCTTGATAAACAATTGTTCTCCAGAAATATGAAGGTTACAAGGGTTTGAAAGGTTCTCCAGAAATATGAAGAACTGCTCTTGCTATGGAGCAAAATTGAAAATGGCAGAAAGCTTTAGAATTAATTGACAAAGGAAGCTGTGAAAAATTTATATATTATTAATTAGGGTACTCACTAATTAATAGTAAAAAACTATAAGTGAAATCCATTTTACCCCTTTGATGATCGGTCAAATAATATAAAGTTATCTATCAATGGTCGGAGAAGTTGAGATAAGAGGATGAAAATATCGATTGTTCAATGTTGGGGGAGGTCTTTGATTTTTAAAGTAAAGTTGGAGGACTAAAATGATTTTTATCCTAAGTTTATATGTTGCTCTTATTTAATATTTGATTAAGCCCCCTCTTATCTATTATTGCTTGTGGAATAATTCCTTGCTTGATTGATCGTTTCTTATCTGATTTAATTAAGTGCAATGGTATCTTTTTGTGGCTGGATATGAATCTTTTCGATAGATGAGAAAACCACATCTGGTAAGAATATTTATAGATTAGGTTTAAATTAATTACATGCTTACCCCAACTGCTTAGTGTTTTGTTGGTTAGTTTTGGGTTTAGTAAGCAAAATATAACTACTTCCTTTGTTTTGGCACTGTTTTTTTATTAGTTTGTTCTAAAAAAGAATGACATATTCTTATATTTTTTTTATAGACATATCATATTTTTTTATTAAATAAGAAGCTTTTATAACTACACATGTCTGGTATGATTTATTTAAGACCAAAAGTTTTATAACCACACATATATTGAGCATATTTAAGATTAACTTTCCAATTTTTTATTATCGTTTGTATCAAGTTAAACTATGACAAAAGCTGGGAGTAGTACTTAATTGATCATTCACTGACGTCTGACGATGTCTTAAGTGAAATATTATCTGTTCAAGGTAAGGTTAATATTTCAAGCCGCGACTATTACAAACTGACGTGTAAAACTTTTACTTGTAAATGAAAAAAGAAAAAAAAAGGACTAAACAACAAAGTGATTCTACCAAACTCTAACTGAAGTTGTTCGTAAAATTAGTAGGTACCTCTTTTAAAATGTATATACAAGAAATATATTTTGGTGTCTGAGATTTTTTTCTTTTGAATCGCCTGATTTAGGTGTGAATAACTATGTAACTTGATCTGATGGAGGTATTAAATTCGCTTAAAACATTACAGCCTTTCGTACAAGAAAGAGTGGAGTTTTCGACATAAAAGAGACTTCTATTGCAGTGCTGATATTTTTTCTTCTTAAATTGTATTTTTAAATTACATTGCAGTATAATCGAAAAATATTAGGTGAGTCCACGTTCTAATGAAATTTAAACTTCGATCTCCCATGATCTTAGCCATTATATTGACTGCTAGTCCACACCCTACGTACTGAAATTTAAACTTACGAAATATTACATCAATTAGTTGAGTTTTCTCCAGGAATCACTTTTTAAACACTACTTTGTTTGCCTGCAATATTTTGCCTAATGAATTGCTTAAATCGGACGGTTTTTTTTTTTTTTTTTGCTTAAATCTCAACTAATTGACATATTATCCTAAACTACACCTGTATAAATTCTTCACTTATACTATGTAACATGAGTTCATGCTTTACTCTAATGCCTCTGTTAGGCGGGAAAAAAAATACCTTAACATGTTAAGACATGATTCAACAAAAAAGAGCTCGGAGCCAAAATGGGTTTTTTTTTGCATACATTGAACAAAAATGGTATGCTTTTTTTTTTTATAGACCCAAATGGGCAGTTCGTGATACAATCCACGAAATAGGTGGTTTTTTTTTTTATTTCGCGAATTAAATGAAGAAATTGATTTATTATTATTTTTTCTTTGCATTTCGTGTATCAATTCACGAAATGCCTTTTTTTTTTTTTTTTTTTATTTCTTGAATAAAAAAGAAAGTAATTTGTATTTTTTTTTTTGCATTTCGTGACACAAATCACGAAATAGGTTTTTTTGTTTTGTTTTTTTTTTTTTTTTTTGCAATGCGTGAAATAAATCAAAGAAACATTTTTTTTTTTGGCATTTCGTTGCATGATTCACAAAATAGCCCTTTTTTTTTTTGCAATTCTTGAAATTAAAGAAAGAAACTGTTTTTTTTTTTTTTTTTTTGCATTTCGTGACACAATTCACGAAATAGCCTTTTTTTTTTTTTTAATTTCATGAATATTAATTAACTTAACTTTTTTTTTTTTAGCATTTCGTGAAATAGTCAACGAAATGGGTGTTTTTTTTTTTTGTATTTCTTGAATATAAAAAAAAGGAAATTATAATTTATTTATTTTTGCATTTCGTGTATTAAAAAACGAAATAGGATAAACTTTTTTTTATTTCGTTCATATAAAAAGGAAATTAGAAAATATATATATATATATATATATATATTGCATTTCGTGTATTAATGAACGAAATAGGTTTATTTTTTTTAATTTTTTTTTTTTGTATTTCGTGTATTAATGAAGGAAACTGATTTGTTTTTTTTTTTTTTTGCATTTCGTAATCTAATGAAAGAAATTGTTTTTTTTTTTGTATTTCGTGAATAAATTCTCGAAATACCTTTTTTTTTTATTATTTCCTGAATAAAAAAGAAAGTGATTTATATATATATATATATATATATATATTTGCATTTCGTGACACAAATCACGAAATAGGTTTTTTTGTTTTTGTTTTTTGCAATTCATGAAATAAATGAAAGAAACATTTTTTTTTTTTGGCATTTCGTTGCATGATTCACGAAATAGCCTTTTTTTTTTTTTTTTTTTTTGCAATTCTTGAAATTAAAGAAAGAAACTGTTTTTTTTTTTCATTTCGTTGCCCAATTCACGAAATAGCCTTTTTTTTTTGTTTTTTTTTTTTTGCATTTCGTGACACAATTCACGAAATAGCCTTTTTTTTTTTAATTTCGTGAATATTAATTAACTTACCTGGTTTTTTTTTTATTTTTTAGCATTTCGTGAAATAGTCAACGAAATGGGTGTTTTTTTTTTTTGTATTTCTTGAATAAAAAAATAAATAGGAAATTATAATTTTTTTTTTGCATTTCGTGTATTAAAAAACGAAATAGGATAATTTTTTTTTATTTGGTTCATATAAAAAGGAAATTAGAAAAAAAAAAAAAAAAATATATATATATATATATATATATATATATATATATTGCATTTCGTGTATTAATGAAGGAAACTGATTTGTTTTTTTTTTTTTTTTTTGCATTTCGTAATCTAATGAAAGAAATTGTTTTTTTTTTTTTATTTCGTGAATAAAAAAATGAAATAGAAAATTATATATATATATTTTGCATTTCGTGTATTAAAAAATGAAATAGGAAAATAATTTTAAAATAGGAATACATACATACATACATACATACATACATACATACATATATATATATATATATATATATATATATATATATATATATATATATATATTATTTATTTATTTCATTCATATACCAATAAAATAGGATGAATATATATATATTTTTTGTATTTCATTTATATAAAAACGAAATAGGAAAATAATTTATTTTTTTCGTTTATATACCAACAAAATGTTTTGTTCCATTTCGCAGGTATATAACGAAACCTCCCCCCCCCCCCCCCCCCCCTTTTTTTTTTACCGTTTTTCTGCTCTCCATATCGCTATGGTTTTAATTTTATTTTTTTGTTTCATTTCTGTTGGTTCAATCAGTTTCAGACGAGCATTGAATACTTGTCAAAATAATATCTTTTACATTTAGTGACTTAATTTGTGAAATTTTTTACTTTTCTTCATTTATAAATATTGTCCTATCTTTACTTATGGTATATCCTTAGTCTTTCAATTTTCTTTTATCCATCTCATATCTTTCATTGATTGTTTTCTCTTATCTGTTTCATATCCTTCAACTTTTATTTTTTCTCTCATATATTTCATAAGAGATGACGGAAACTCATGTTAAAGTGTATTTATTTTGGGGTGGTGAAGTTGTGTATGAAGCTGGTTCGGTTAGATACAACCGTGGTCCTGAAATAGGGCAAAGGTTTCCAATTTCCCTAAAATATGATCGTCTGCAACGCGTCTTAAGGAGTAAAATGTTCGTAAATGATCCTGAACTATCGGTGGTTATAACCGGACGATGTCCAAGTTCATTTACAGCCGATGGTTCACCAATTTATGGTGAGATGCCAATTACGGACGATGAATCTTTATCGTCATTTCTTCGTTGTCCTGAGATTTTTAAAAATCACATATGCATAGCGGCGCTTGACATGTATGCTACAGTTCAACGCTCTACCCAGGTCGAAGTACCGACCGACAATGAGTTCGATTTTGGAGGTACTATTTATCTCCCAAGTTTGAATATTGGTTTTTCAAGGGGTGTAGTTCAACAACAAACAATTGTAGGAATTGGTAGTCAGTCAAATGATACAACTAATTATGGTACACAGTATGATGGTATGGCTTCAACGCATGATCATAGCTTTGATTGGAGTGGACAGAATCGTGAGACGGGAGGACCAAATAATGCTACTACGCAGTTGCATAATTTGAATTGTAATGTGCGACACCCTTCACATCCTGGTCCAAGTGAATTGGACAGTGATAGGTAAATATAATCATATTTTATTCACTTTATTCATGGATTGTATAATTGTATTTGACTTGTAAATTCTATGAATTTTTCTTATTTATAGGCATAACGATTTTGAAGATAACCCCACGTTGACTCAACTCACACAAATTGTGAGCAATAACGATTTAGCTAATGATATAATAAATGAGTCGGATAGCGATAGTCCATTAGATCATGACGGGACGGACGATGATCAATCGTCTGCTGACGGTGACGATTCTGATGAAGATGTTGCGGCCCCCAGTAATGTTAGTGATGATTATCATTCAAATGTGATCCCATATTTGGATAATACAGAAGAAGTAGAACCGGAAGATTTTGCATACATGAGAGATAACGGGTCTGTTCGGGCTGCACTTTGGAATTCTAGTAATCCTAAAGTTATAAAATCAGGTTAGTTTTGTGCGACTAATTTTTGTAATAATATATTATTTTTGAATTTTGTGATTTTAATTGGTGTAATTAGGAGTTGATATTTTTTCTTGGACATGCAAATAGGTATGTTATTTCACAGCAAGAAGCAAATGAAAGGTGCAGTGAGGCTCTATAATATAGCTCACAAAAAAAAATATAAAACAGATCAAGCCAAAGGTACATTTTGGAAGGTTATTTGCAAGCGGCATGAGGAAGGTTGTAGTTGGATGTTCCGTTTTTCATTGATCGGAAGTGGTATGTGGAAAGCGGGAAAAATGATTGAGCCACATAATTGTGATACGGATGATTATACAGAGGATCATTTCAATTTGAATAGCAACATGATTGCTACTTCGTTGATACCATATGTTATGATCAATGCACAAATCAGTATTAAGTTTGTTCAAGAAACTATAAAAGGCATCCATCACTATACTTCTAGTTATAGAAAAGCGCAAAAAGGGCGTAAGAAAGCTTTTGAGATGGTGTATGGTGATTTCGAAGGTTCTTTTAGGGCATTGCCTCGATACATGGCTGCCCTAGAACATTTCAATCCGGGCACTATTGTTGAGTGGACACACGAGTCAACTACAATGCAAGGCGAACACATCTTTAAGTATCTTTTCTGGGCCTTTAAACCAAGTATCGATGGATTCAAAAGTTGCAGGCCGGTCATCTCAATAGATGGCACCCATGTCTATGGTAAGTATGAGATGAAATTTTTGATTGCTGTTGGCATTGATGCAAACAGAAATATTTTTCCACTTGCATATGCTATAGTAGCACGTGAGAGCTATGAGTCATGGACTTGGTTTCTCAGTTTATTATGGAGACATGTTGTTTGTCATAGAAAAGGCATTGGACTAATTTCTGATCGTCACCAAGGGATCTTGCAATGTGTAATGACACATGAATGGTTACAGCCACCCACCACATATCATAGATTTTGTGTTCGACATTTAAAAAGCAACTTTAACAAAAAGTTTCTTAACTCTGATCTTGAGAAGCTAATGTGGTTGGATGCTACAGAGCACCAGAAGAAGAAATACCAAATGAGGATGCAACAAATCAAAACTTTGTCACCTGCAGCGCATATGTGGTTAAGCGAGCTTCCGAAGGAAAAATGGACATTGTATAAGGACGGTGGTTATAGGTGGGGGGCTATGACGACAAATGTCTCTGAGTCTTACAACGGTTTATTGAAGAAAGCCCGTGGATTGCCTGTTACTGTCATGGTTCGCTTGACCTTTAAAAATCTTGTTGATCATTTTGTTAAAAGAAGCGCCCTTGCTGCTCTGCTAATGGTAAATAAGAAGACTTGGTCGTCCAGTGTTGATAAAAAGTTTCATGAATATTGGGATAGGGCCGCTATGCACACTGATATGATGAACTATAACATTGTGACTGGGGTCTTCGAGATTCTGACATTTGCACACGAAGGTAAGGGTGGAAATGTCCATAAAGTCTCTGACAATGGAAAAAAATGTTCGTGTGGGAAATGGAGAAACTACCACATGCCATGTTCCCATGCAATTAAATTCTGTCGGATCCGTAAAATTCAGCCTAAGGACTATGTTAGCAAGTACTACAGTTGTAGGTATTACAAGCAAACATACAGTGGAAAGTTTTCTCCCTTGGGTGATGAGGCATATTGGCCTGCAAGTCCCTTCTGTTTAATTGCAAACACTGCATACGAGCGAACTTCTGGAGCCCAGAGAACAACTAGAAGGAGGAATGAAATGGATATTTCTCCTGCTCGCATGGCTAGGAGGTGTGGAACTTGCAGGCAAACCGGTCATAACAAAAATCGTTGCCCCAATTGTACTCAGTAGTTGTTGTTGCTTGTTTACTGTTAAGTTTTTTCATGAGTTCTATGTTATTGTTATTTTATGTAATCTTTGTTATCTTATGTAATCTTCAATAATATGTTGTCGTCCTTACTTTAAAATAAAAAACGGTTCGTATTGTAGAGTTTAATTTTGTCTTTAATTTAACAGTTATTGTTGGATAGAACTTACACAACACTTTATTGAATGAACATAAAATTACATTATAATTGAAAATTAAAAAACATAACACATAGTTGGTCTAAGGGAGTTCGTTAGGCATGTCATCATCCGATTTGTAAAGTTCGTGTGCTAAAACACTTGCTCTTTCATGTTCTGTTAGCGTTCGATTTGTTGCTGCAGCTTGTTCTTCAGCGAGCTTAAGGATATAGTACCTACAACGTCTCACCAACATCCTATTATTCTCCTTTCGAATTTATTTCACAGCTATCTCATATTCTACCATATCCCTGCGTTCCATCCACACAGAGAATCAACGTGGCTTGGGTGCCCCCAGTTGCTCAAGCTCATTCATGAGCATATTTGACTCATGGTACCTATGCTCCCATTCACAGCGTAATCCGCAGTAGTACTCATATGGATCTGATTTTTCCAGCATCCGAAAATCATCCTCTCGTTCGTCAAGCATGTGCGGGTTGTACATGTCCATCTCAAAATCATATGTATCCCATGTTCCCCAGTCGCTGTTGGGTGACTCTGAACTGGAGCTATCATTTCTGTTTTCCGGGAATGCCCAAGCAAAAGATGAGGAAGAGCTTCCAGGAGTGTTCTCGTTTTTGTTCGACATTTTTTGGATAGTAAATGGATTTTTAAGTCTCAGTCGAAGATTTTGGATAATTTGCGAAATGAAAAATAAAAAAAAATGGCTCTTGCTTGTAAACGCTCACCTGAAGATAACAATGACCGGTTAGAGTTATTTATAATGTAAATTTTGTTGCATTTCGTTGCATATGCACCGAAAATGTAAAATAAAAAATTGGAGTAATCCAAGTTTATAAATAACTTTTCATCATGGACTTGTCAAATTTAAGTTTTTTATATGATGATGCTGACCTTGCGAAATGCAAGGATAAAAAATTGTCAATAACTTTCAATTTTATTTTTTTTACTTGGAAATTAGTTCTTTTCTTTTTACATGGGCAAGTCAAATCCAATTTTTTTTAAGAATCTTGTTAGAAGCATTGTTGCAGTTATCTTTTTCCAAGCTTTTATATTTCGTTACATACTTTGCGAAATGCAAATCTAAATAATTAGACAAGTCAGAAGCTAAAAAGGAAGCTATTTAGTAGGTTTCAATTCATTTTAAGAATCTTGGCAGAAACATTGTACACTTATTTAATTTTCTCCAAGCATTATTGCATCCGTTCAGAAGAAGCTAAAAAGGAAGCTAGCTAGTAGCTTTCAATTCATTTTAAGAATCTTGGCAGAAGCATTGTTGTTATATTTAATTTTCTCCAAGCATTATTGCATCCGTTCAGAAGAAGCTAAAAAGGAAGCTATTTAGTAGGTTTCAATTCATTTTAAGAATCTTGGCAGAAGCATTGTACACTTTAACAATTTTCTCCAAGCATTATTGCATCCTTCAGAAGAAGCTAAAAAGGAAGCTATTTAGTAGGTTTATTGTACACTTTAAGAATTATCTCCAAGCATTATTGCATCCTTCAGAAGAAGCTAAAAAGGAAGCTATTTAGTAGGTTTATTGTACACTTTAAGAATTATGTCCAAGCATTATTGCATCCTTCAGAAGAAGCTAAAAAGGAAGCTATTTAGTAGGTTTATTGTACACTTTAAGAATTATTGTTGTTATATATCTTTTATATTTCGTTGCATACTTTGCGAAATGCAGGGACAATTTTTTTAGCATGGGCAAGTCAAATCCCAATTTTTTTTACACGGATTCCTTGGTCTTGACAGTTGAAAGAGCTAACATTTTCTTACAATTGCATTCATCCAATTTATAAATAATTGGACTACCTCCATTCTCCATTCTCCATTCTCCCTTCTTCATTTTCCGTTCTTCCTCTACCTCCATTCTTTCTCTTCTTCCATTCTTGATTCTTTTCTTCTTCTTCTTCTTCTACTAATCCTATCACAAGGATTTCTCAACTTTTGCTCCATAATCTTCTTCAAATTGAGGTAATTTATTAATTTTATAAGTTTTTACATATATTTTTTGATTTAGTCATTATAAATTAGTTCACATTTATTTTTTTGATTTATTTATATGTTATACTTAGTGTAGTAGACTGTAATAAAGAAAACAAAAGTTACAAGTTTAATTAATCAATAGTTGGTAATTTCAGTCGTTGCTTCAATTAAAAAAAGCTTTTAAAAAATGTTAGTAGATTTTATTGGTTAACGAACTACAATTAAAATACTTAAAAAATCGTTGAAGCTACTGATTAAAAAGGTATCAATTTATATTATAAAATGTTCTTTTAGTTAGTCATTTTCATAGAACAACAGTTAAAAAAAAGATGAAAAAATTGTGAGGAAAGTAAGATTGTTAAATATAACATAAAGATATTTGTATCATTTGTTGGGTCATTTTCTATGTTCAAATTGTGAGTAGTCGTTGGAGATTATTTTCTGTTAATAAGCATGAAGAATTTTTAATTTTCAAATTAAAAGTAGAAGATCAAGAAACTGTGAGGAAGTTGGAGTTATTTTTGAAGCTAATAGACAAAAATAGCATGTCCTTTTTTTTTTAATACCAAAATGGGTATTTCGTTGGATAACTGACGAAATACTATTCCGATCCGTTAAAAAAAATATATATTTTCCTTGCATCCCCTCTCCAGTCATATGCTTTGTTTTAAATAGAAAAGAAGTAGTTATATGTAAGATGAATACTATTATGGCAATTAATTATGAGCTTAACCAAAAGTTTAATTACATTTCGTTCACCACATAGGGAACTGCAATTATTTTTTGACAGTTGTACTCTTATTAATTTTTTTTTCTTTTCTCACGTGATAATATATCTTATAGATTGACCTCTATTGACTTTCCTATTGAATATATAGTAAATAATTCTGTAATGTGTTGTCCATTATTCTAATAGCAGTGGCTTGGTGTTGCAATGTTATAGATATGGATCGCCCCAAAGTCACTGTACATCCAGCTCCAGAAAACTATGATTTATTAATACTCCAGCATGAGCATCGATCCCAGGCTGTGTGGGATGGAACATTGACTGGAAAGAACGCGTGTTTAACTATACGTCGTGCGGATCATGAATTCTGGAATCACGTGAGGCAATACCCTTTACATAATTGCATCCTTAATTACTTTGAGAGGTGTGGATTTGGGGGAGTTTTAGCAGTAGGTAATGTGCAGTATGATGAAGGAATCATCACTGCACTTATTGAGAGATGGCGTCCAGAGACGCATACATTTCATATGCGGACTGGCGAATGTACTATCACACTATAGGATGTCGAGGTGTTATATGGCATTCCCGTGGATGGCCACCCATTGGTGCAGAGAAATGTTAAAGATATAACTAAATCAAGGTGATGTACGACCTTACTGGTTGGTTGCCCGGAGAAGAAGCAATTATAGGTAATAGCATGTTGGTAATAACACAATTATCTAATCATTTGGAAACCTTGATTGCCAATAATGATATTATTAATGAACACACTGATGAGGCTGAGGTACAAAAGAGGATCAGGTTGTACCTGCTTTGGTTGATTGGTGGCAATACATTCCCTGATAATAGTGGTTCAAAGCTTAGTTTACACTTTTTGCTTGACATAGTAGACCTTGATGCAATAGGCGGGAAAGCTTGGGGAGCAGCAGCATTATCATACTTGTATAGTTGTTTATGCCGTGCTTCGATGGCCAATAGCCGTGATGTTTGTGGATTTATTGCTTTGTTACAGGTACGTGAATTTCAATAATATATTGCTCTACTTCAGTAGAAATAAGAGATGAAGCAACATTCTTATAACCACCATTACCCAAATTTTGAAAAATGAAATTAGGAATCGAAAGTCGAGCTTTATTATAAACACTAAATGTACCACTATATATAATGCAATCTGGATTATTAATATTTGTGTATAATTCTAAATGTCAGCTAACCATATTTCCTTGAGTTGTCACGCTAATAATTTTAAAGTATTGCTTGATACACGTTTAAATAGTCAACTTCTCTGCTATCTTTTAAATAATACTTTAGATTTCCTAGTGTTATAATTTGTATAATAAATCATTAAAGATTATAATATTGTCGAATAGCTTGCACAACAATATTAGCGCATTATCGGAACCCAACCATAACAACACAATTTTCATGTGTATTTTCGGGTTATTTTATTTAATTCAAAAAATATTTATATAGTTAAATTAACTTATACAGGTTTGGGCTCGGGAGCAAATAATCCCGATGCAGCCATTACTTCGTCCCCCAAGAGTAAACGAACGAGATATTGTATTTGCGCAGAAGTGGACTCGTCGTGGAGTTCGTGAAAGCGAGGCACGAGCTGTGCTAGTAGTTTGTAGGGATGTTTTAGACAACCTAACTGATGATCAGGTATTTTTCCTTTTAAATTTTTTTGATAAGAAATGTGAAAAATATAACAACAATAGAGTTTTTATAGATTTGTTCATTTTTTGCTTAATCGTACTATGATAATGGGTTAATTTTATTTTAATTTGTTATAGCTAATTTGCTACAACTTGCTACTTGTTGTGATATTTTTTAGATCCCATTTATTCTTTTAGCATAATTAGTATTTTGTCTAGGTTTGTTTTAATGGCTAGAAGGTTACTAAAGTATTTTATTTTGTTTTTATTTCCATCAAAATTCATTATGGAATTTTCAAGTTAGCCTGTTCTTGTTATGCTTTGGAACTGAATAAAAAAGAAAGTACTCCTAACAAGGATTTGGTCATGATACGCTTTCTACTATTGAGTATTTTTTATTCTTCATTTGCATGGTTTGGAAATGATGAAATTTTGTGTATTTAGAAGGAAGGAAATTGCTTGAATGTTCTAATCTTTACTTAACTGTAAATGCATAATGGATGTTTGTTGTAATGAGAAAATTTATAATTTGTAGTATAAATTATAAATGACTGTATAATATTTTTGCTATCGTAGTTTGTGTGGGAGCCTTATACACAGGCCATCAATGAAGGACTTCCGGAGTGGTGCCGACGTGGTCAAGACATTTGGATGGTGCAGTTGCCACTCATTTGTGGGATCTACCGAGAGTGGCACATGGCGGGTCGGGTCAACAGACAATTTGGTAAGGAGCTGTTTGTTCCGGGACCAATCCTCCCACATAAACCATTTCATTTTTCACTGGACAAGCGATTTAAGATAAGTCAGGAGATGTGGCAAAAATTTGAGGAAGCTGAATATTTGTGGGAACGCCGTCGGGAACTAATAGTTGAAGCTCCATATACTACTGTAGCTCCCGGACCGGATTCTGAATATTTTAAATGGTACCGGAGGTACTCCCGCACCTTGATAGGAAATCCAGAACGTACCGTGGATAGGGGATACCAACACCTCGCAGGGAGGCATGAAGCACTGGTACGTAACTTTTGGTGCATGTCAAGTTAAATAGACAGTTAATGATGTACTATATAGTTTTTTAACATTTGAGTAGAAACAAAATTACTGGTAGTACTAATTTATATATCTTGAAAAATAGTCTAAGAATTTGACTTACTACACTCATCCAATGCCAGTATTCAGGCAAATTTACCATGAAAATCTTAACCTAGGTGCTTCGATTTTTATACTTTATCTCTTTTGTTATTTAGCAAAAAGACTGTATAATAATAAATTGACCATGATTATGAAAGTAATTTAATTATATTTTCTAACTAAATCATCATATAAAGGATTTGGAACCGACATGCAAATACATGTGTATCATATGTATTAAATATTATAGTAATAGTAATAACTATATCGTATATGATACACATTAATTTCTTTTTGCCAATCAGTGGCTTTCTTACGTCACTGTTTGTTATATATTTTTTTGTAGGCTCGTGGAATTCATGGAGTTAGACATTTGGCTTACAGTGTTCAGGAAAGTCCGTTAGAGTGGCCTTCAGATTCTCAGGGTATGAATGCATTGATGCAAAGGTTTATTAACATGTCAACTGAGTCTCTGAATGCTGCTGCAATGGGGACGAGGTTGACATTTGATCCCGATTATATACCACCAGCAGTTTATGAGGCACCGCCTAAGTTGCCAACTGGTCGTCGGGATCGTGCAAATGTACGTCGTGCTGGTAACCCACGGGGTCGAGGTCAGGTGGCGCACCAGCTTATTGATGACGATCAATTTGACGATCTAGAGCCACACCCAGACCCGGCTCATGCATTTTGTTGTAATGTCGGCCCATCTATGACTGCTTCCTCTCATCCACCTACGCATTTACCCACCCCACATCACCCATCCAGTCCACATGACCCACATACGAATTTATCTAGCCCATATTATCCGTCGATGGAATTTTCCGACCCATCTAATATGGTCACTCCACAAGGTTTCACCCCATTTAGACCTTCCTCACAACCTTGGAGCCAACAGGCTTTGGACAACCTCCTTTTCCAAGTTCCTCAGACTAGTACCTCATCTCGACCTCCAGCTAATTTTCCCTGTGATGGAAGGAGGCTCAGTTTTAATGATGCATATGCACCTACGCCAGATGTTCAGGACTTAGAGGCATAGGTTCGTTTTGAATTTAAATTTTTATATATATAATTTAAGTGTCGCATTAAAAAGTAACTTTTATTTTTGTATGATATTTATAGGGTGCGGAAGGGATGCATGAGGGGGTTCCTCCGCGCAGATCTCGTAGGGAGCGCTGGCCAACACAATGTGGCACTGGTGGGAGGAAAAGATGCACACGTAGGGATGCATGAGGAGCTTTAACAACTTATTTTGAAAATTTATTGTGTATCTATGACTATATATGACTTATTATAGCGACATATATTCCGTCAATATGAATTATGGTGTATTTCTGACTAATTAGACTTCTATATGAATTATTTTTTTAATAAATACGAAAATTGCATGTGGGGTTTAGACCTTTCTGCACCATGTATTTTTGTATAAATAGTCTTCCATAGTACCTTATTCATCTCACCACGCTAAAACAAACTCTTTCAATGTTATTTCAATTTGTATTTTATGCGAAATGCTATCGTATTCATCTTCATCTTCCTCTCCATCTCATCCATCTTCATTATCGAGTGAGCGATTTCCTCTCCTTTATGTTTTTGTTTTTTAAACCATCCGCTGAAAAAAGGTTTTTTAGACATTAATGAAGTTAGTTCGATTGAGATATAGATAATCGAATACGATGAATATTGGTTGAAAGTTTATATTTTTTTGGTTGAAATAGTCCGATTATTTATAAATTGGATGAATGCAATTGTAAGAAAATGTTAGCTCTTTCAACAGCCAAGACCAAGGAATCCGTGTAAAAAAAATTGAGATTTGACTTCTCCATGCTAAAAAAATTGTCCCTGCATTTCGCAAAGTATGCAACGAAATATAAAGGATATATAACAACAATGATTCTTAAAGTATGCAACAATGGAAAAGATAAGTGTAGCTTATGCCAAGATTCTAAATGAATTGAAAGCTACTAACTAGCTTCCTTTTTAGCTTCCTCTTAACGTATGCAATAATGCTGAGAAAATTAAATAAGTGTACAATGCTTCTGCCAAGATTCTAAATGAATTGAAAGCTACTAACTAGCTTCCTTTTTAGCTTCCTCTTAAAAGCTACTAACTAGCTTCCTTTTTAGCTTCCTCTTAACGTATGCAATAATGTTTGGACAAAATTAAATAAGTGTACAATGCTTCTGCCAAGATTCTAAAGGGGGGGGGGGGGGGGAGGGGGGGGGGGTTCGTTATATACCTGCAAAATGTAACAAAACATTTCGTTGGTATATAAAAGAAAAAAATATTTCGTTTTTATATAAATGAAATACGAAAAAATATATATATTCATCATATTTCATTGTTATATGAATGAAATATATATATATATATATATGCATTCCTATTTCTTCCTATTTTGTTTTTTTATTCACGAAATACAAAAAAAAAAAAAAAAAAAACCTATTTCGTTCATTAGATTACGAAATGCAAAAAAAAAAAAAAACAAATAAGTTTCCTTCATTAATACACGAAATACAAAAAAAATAAACCTATTTCGTTCATTAATACACGAAATGCAAATATATATATATATATATATATATATATATATATATATTTTCCAATTTCCTTTTTATATGAACGAAATAAAAAAAAAATTATCCTATTTCGTTTTTTAATACACGAAATGCAAAAAAAAATTTATAATTTCCTATTTTTTTTTATTCAAGAAATACAAAAAAAAAAACACCCATTTTGTTGACTATTTCACGAAATGCTAAAAAAAAAAATAAGTTAATTAATATTCACGAAATTAAAAAAAAAAAAGGCTATTTCGTGAATTGTGTCACGAAATGCCAAAAAAAAAAAAGGCTATTTCGTGAATTGGGCAACGAAATGCAAAAAAAAAAAAAGGGGGGCTATTTCGTGAATCATGCAACGAAATGCCAAAAAAAAATGTTTCTTTCATTTATTTCACGCATTGCAAAAAAAAAAAAAAAAACCTATTTCGTGATTTGTGTCACGAAATGCAAAAAAATAATAATAATAAATCAATTTCTTCATTTAATTCACGAAATAAAATAAAAAAAAAACCACCTATTTCGTGGATTGTATCACGAACTGCCCATTTGGGTCTATAAAAAAAAAAACATACCATTTTTGTTCAATGTATGCAAAAAAAACCCATTTTGGCTCCGAGCTCCAACAAAAAACAACATAAGATAACACATAGAAGTCATGATTCACAAGTATCTTGCAATACATAAGAAGTTCGGTAGACAAATACACTGACAAAGAACAACAATCGGCGACATAAGACATAGAAGACATGATTCATAAGTATCTAGCAATCTGTAAGAAATTCAGTAGGTGAATATGCTAACACAGAATAACCGCATGAATAAATTCTCAAGTAAAAGGTATAATTGCTTTAACTTCTCTACCTAGACTAATACAGTGCAACAAGCTACGTTGATCAAGGTAGTAAAACAATATCATCATCCGCTATAGTTGTTAATTGTAGACAAATACACTGACAAAGAACAACAATTGGCGACATAAGACATAGAAGACATGATTCATAAGTTATATAGCAATATTTAAGAAAATTCAGTAGGCGAATATGCCAGTTATTTACTCAACATTTTTTTTCCCCATTAATGTCACTTTAAGTTGTCCAACTACCTCTAGGTATAAATAAGACATAACATTAAAATCTTAGCGTCTCAATTTTTTGAGAATGGACGTGACGAGACCAATGTGCATAGGTATTTTCTGCTCGTACTCTGTCAAATTATAGTAAAGTTTAGGATATTGTCCCACAGAGATTGGAACCACCTAGGCTATAGATTTGTATTATTTTTGTTACTTTTTGAGAGGATCAAACTGAAGAAAAGAGAGTTGTTCAAAAGTATTGAAAATTATAATAGTAAAATAAGAAATATTTTTGGATTTTTCTAATAAAAGATAGAGGTTGGGATATTTTGAATCGACAAGATAAAATTATTATAATAAAATCAAAAGTTTATTACTTATTTCTCCGTTTAAAGAATGATTGCTTATTTCTAATACAATCACTCCACATAACGGCAATATGTTAATAGCACCACTCTCACTTATACTATTAATTTATTGACAATTAATTAGTGACATTAAACAATAATTAATTAATAATACCTCTTTCGATTAGTGTAGTTAACCAATTAAAGTAATGGTTTTAAACAAGAATTATCTTAGTTGAGTGCATCAAGTAAACAAAAGCCTCTTTCGATTAGCTTTTGCTAAATCAATAAACTTATTTGAGTCAATCCCTCCGTGAGAATTAGGACTGAAAGAAATAAGACAAAGATCCCTTAAATCAATAAACTTATTTGAGTCAATCCTTCCGTGAGAATTAGGACTGAAAGAAATAAGATAAAGATCATTTAAATCAATAACTTATTTGAGTTAATCCCTCCGCGAGAATTAGGACTAAAAGAAATAAGATAAAGATCATTTAAATCAGTAAACTTATTTGAATTAATCCCTCCGTGAGAATTAGGACTAAAAGAAATAAGATAAAGATCAATTAAATCAATAAACTTGTTTAAATTGTTCTCTTCTCCCGAATAAGAAATAAAATAACAAGATAAAGATTTTTGCAAAGAGATATAATTATATCCAATAATAGATATAATTAATATCAAATACCTTGGTGTATAGAGATGATAAAGAGAAAATTCCAACATAAGAAGATAATAAAATAAAGATGTTTATTATAATAGCTTCATTAAGCTTCATCTAGTATCCCAACCAAGGAAACTTACTCCATTATGGAGTGGAAAAACTAAATAGAAATAAAGACTAAGAAAATATATTTACTACAAGAAAGATCCAAGAGAGATACCAAGACTAGTTCTTGTGTCCTCTTCACTATTAGATGCAAACAGGATGAAAGATTTGTTCCCTTTCTTCTACAAACATATGCCTATTTATAGAAAAATTCCTAGAAGTCTTGGAGAGACATTGCAAGAGAAATTCAATATAATAATATTTCCTTGATGAGAAATTGACATGGCAAATTATCAAGCAATCTTGAGAAATTGGCATGGCAAATTATCATGCAATCTTGAGGATTTGGCATGATAATTTATCATGAAATTTTGGTGAGAATTTGTCATAACTTTGTTTCTCTTGACTTTGTGTAGTCTTTGGTGAAGTTGTCATGGATGCATCCTCCTTTCTTGGCTTTTAGTTCTTGCTTCTTCTCTTTTTCCATGTATTTTTTTCCTGCAAGATTTGTTAGAAAAGTGCGAGAATATGATATAAATTATTCATGTTTTATTTTTAAAATATTATGTTTTTATATTGAAATTACATGAATAATTTATACCCATCAGACGACTAAGAAAGAATTACTACAATGTTTAATGTTTCTTAGACAACTTTATGAAAAACTTAATTAATACAATATATTAGTTAGTTTTTTTTTTTTTTAAATAATGGATTTTATTGAAGATATATACGTTTTTTGAATTTTCAAAAAACCTAGAATCAAAATTAATATTTTAAGGAGTTTTTAGAGGCCACTCAATCGACAATTTATGTTTCCCTATTATAGTAAACATAGAATCTCAATTGCTATTAAAATGATTTTTCTTTTTTTAGGATGCAAATGGTAAATTACTGTAGCGAAAAGAAAAAAAGAAGAAGAAATATTACCTATAATATCAAAAGTAAAAGAGACAAGAAAAGATTTTTAAAAAGGAGAAAAGATGAAAAAGACTAGAAGCAGATTGTGTTGATTCTTTTCCTTTTTTCCTATCCGGGGTATCCCGTACTCGCATTGCAAGCCACTAATCCGAATTCACATGCGTAAGGTCATTTAAAGAAAACGCTTTCTAACATGATTTTTGTTATACCGAGGATTCGAAACATGACCTCTGGTTTAGGTTGATTATCGAAGCTTAGCAATAACAATATCCTTGCATTTGTTTTTCTTGAAATTCCATCTGACGTCTGGGCTTGACTAAATTTTAATTTGCACAGAAAAAATTCATATAGGAGTCGTTTGGTACGCGGACTAAGTTATCCCGGATTACAGTCCTCAGATTATAAGTCTTGGACTAATTTATCCCACCCGGGGGGTGAGATAAAATAATACCAAGCTTGATGAGATATTCAAGACTAAGTTTGAGATAAATTTTATACCTCTTTTGGTTGAAGGGGTAAATTTATACATTCAACCAAGCAATGTATAAATTTTATCTCAAACTTAATCTCGGGATATCCACCTTATCCCGCATACCAAACGACCCTCTTAGAATAAAGTGCTCCTAACAAAGGCGACTCTATACTGGGGGTGACAAAACTAGCCCAAACTTACTTAACCTACCCCATTCGCCCAAATTTTAATAGTTTTGCGCTAGAGTAATTTTGAAGATATAATGATTTAGGCTAGTCTAAGTTAACCCATCACAAATATCAGCCCAAATGGATCATAATGATGCACCCGTGAAAATGCTCAATCTTAACCCTAAAGTTTTACTTTGATTTTTTTTTTTCAAAAAAAAATTCTTATTTAATTGCAACAACTATTTATTAATCTGGGCTCGATTAAATTCTGATTGGCATACAAAAATCCTGTATTAGAAAAAAGCGCCCTAAGTCCTAACTAAGGATTTAACGCACTCGATACATAGTATTGCAATTTTATTTTTTGAAAGATGACACAGAACAAGAGGAAGTCAAAAGGTTGCGAGGGAAAATCTATATATAATATAAAGCTAGACATAGACAAGGTGATGTGGCACCTCTCTATGGCCTAGAATGGTATTTATCTTTTTTTGACATTTTTCTCTCATTCCTCTACACAATCTATTAATTACATGGATTAACAAAAGTCTCATGAAGTAAAAATCCATTTGCAATAAAGGCCACGTAGTAGCAATTGGAATCTGTGCAATAAGCCTATAGCCTCAATTATTATAATGCAAATCTTTCATATTCCTAATTGAAAACCACTAAGACCCGTTACTGCATATTTTGTTTAATGGTACTTATTCCACCTCATTATCTATCTTCTAATGTACAAGTTGATCAACATATATATATATATATATATATATATATATATATATATATATATATATATATATATATATATATATATGTGGAGAGGTTAATGGCCGGAGGTTCATGTTCATGGATTGTTTGACCAAAAATCAAGTTTATCCAATCCAATTTTCGATATTTATGGATTGGTTTTAACTTTTAACAAGTGAGTATACATGCCTAGGGTCAAGCCACTGCAAAAACAATTTTGTGCTCATGCTCGTTTTAATCATTAAATTTGATACGAGAGTTTTGCAGCTTTTATTCCTTAAATTAGCATTTTATTTTTTATTTTTTATTTTTTGGTAACCTTTAATTTCACATGCATGTCTACTTACATTTTCAAAAGGCATATTCATGCAGCTCTAACTTGGATGTGGGGAAGTGTTGAGTCAGTTTGTAATATTTGGAGGTGTTAAACTGAATCATTTGTTCGTGAAACAGAATGACTTTTGAAAGATTATCTTTCTCAAGTTCTGTAAATACAAGGACTCTATTGAAGTAAAGGTGATGTGGCATGCTTCTAAAGCCAACAAATCTATTTTTTCTTTTATCTCCTTTTGCGGCATTTTCCTTTCTTTTTCTTCCACTTTGTATATTTACTTGCCTATTAAAATTCTGAGTATTAAAAACTTTACATCAGTTACAAAATTGAAAATAATCACCATAACTATTACATATACCAATAAAGACTTATTAATTTTCTGGAAAATAATTAAGACTTAGTAACTGAAAGCGTAAGATAAGGCTTATAATTGGCACATCAAAATCTTTATTTCTCCTATTAATTTGCTTCTACATTAATTACAAATTATAATCATTATACCTATAAATTACCATGCAGAAATCTTCTCTTCCTTTACTGTTCTCTCTTCTCATATTCACATCTCATAAACTTAAAATTTTGAAAAACTTTTTCAATTTACACGTGTAGCCTCGAAGTTTCTATCATTGTGTTGCCTCATATGTCGACATTCTTACATGCAATATATCCTTATATGATACTAAAATTTGTGTTGAATATATCTTATTTGAAAATTACATCTCTTGCAGCTTGTGTTGTAGATTTAAAAAAAAAAACACACACACACACACACACAAGGACAAGCAGCGATTGGGAGATAGGATTTAAGAGGTACAGGAAAGACTAGCAGTCTATGAAAATGGTAGTGTAGTATATCCTTACGCTCGCGAGTTGCGGCTATTGTACTAAGCTACTGGCTATTGACTAATCGTCTTACTATTTATCGTCTACTAGAAAAGAAGTTATTGTAATTGATTACTTTTACTATGAATGGCCCTTTCTTGCTAAATTTAAACATAGGAGGAGTTATTGTCAGTCTCCTACTCATATACATCAAACATGCATCTATATATATTATAAAGCTAGGCATAAACAAGGTGACGTGGTACCTCTCTATGACCTAGAATTGCATTTATCTTTTTTCTTAATTTTTATTTTTATTTTTCTCTCATATTTTAATTCATTTTATTGTAATAATAAATTAGAATCATTACTACCGAAAGTCACTCATCCCTTACAATTTACTCTCGTTAATTTCCCAATCGCGTGCTCTTTTATAACTGCAAGATGGAATTTGGAAAGACCAATAGCTATTTTAATTCTCTAATTAAACTAATAAATTAGTTCATATTAATAGCTATATATGTTGTTTCCGCTACTTTTTCCTTCATGTGCTATGACTATGATTAATCAATTTTGCACTACTATAAAGCATACGTGATTAAACAGTTAGTGTTATTTTGGTCTGATCTCCGCACGAAATTCTGTCATTTTAATGGTGCCAAGAAGATATATCTTGGGAACTATTTTCTTCCTCATTGTTGAGTTACTATGACTCGGTTGGAATGTGGTGGTTTCAGGTTTCTTATACACCGTCACTCTTTTATTTTGTCCTGTTAGATGTTTCTATTTGCTAACTAAAATGACCGCTATCATTACAAGTTAATTTCTTCACTTTGAAAAACTATTCTTACGCTTTATACATCTTCCTTTCTTCATCTTCACTTTCCCACCATTCTGGTACGTCCTTAAGAATACTGCTTCTGTCTCAATTTATGTGACACATTTCGAATTTTGAGAGTCAAACAAATTTTTCTACCGCAATTTTTTCATATGTTTTTAAAAATATTTTAAATTATCAATTATGATGATATATAGTACTTTTTATATAGTTTTCAAATATGTAAAATTTATTTTTTAAAACTTAAAAGTATAAGTCATCATAATTGATAATTTAAAATAATTGAATAACATATGAAAAAATCGCAGTAGAAAAATTTATTTGATTCTCAAAATCCAAAATGTATCACATAAATTGAAACGAAAGCAATATTCTTAAAGATGTAACAAAATGGTGGGAAAATGAAGATGAAGCAAAGAAGATGTATAACGCTAAAGAAAAGTTTTTCTGAAGTGAAGAAATTAACATGTAATGATTGGGCATAGACAAGATGTTTTCTAATACTCCTTGAATCTTTCTTCTTCGTAGATAAAGTCAAATACTTTTCATTTGTAAATAATGATTAACTATATATTACATAAGTGAAGCCTTCAATATACTCTAGGAAAATACAGGTTTATGAATTAACTCAAATTTATGTTGTTTATAAATTTTCTATCTCGGAAAAGCGGGATAATATTTATGTTTGTAAGTGGTCTACTGATTTTTTATTTTTTTGTAAATTCACTGACATCTTTCACAACCGCGCGAAGCGCGGATAAATTTACTAGTTAGCAAATAGAGAGGCCAATATCTTCAAAGCTCAAAAGAATAAGAAATCCTTTATGTGTTTACAACAACATAAAGATGAAGATGGCGTACCACTCTTATTTCACCAAATTCACAAAGGTATATCTTTCTTTATGCGTTCTTTTTGTTTATGCACCTCGAATATTTCACCACTTAACTCTTTGAAGCTTATGGTTAGGATTCTAATTTTTTTTATTTACTGAGCCTTAAATTATACTCCTAATACTTTGTATTCTCTTCGTCCCAATTTATATGAGGGTTGACCTATTTAGATAGTCAAACAACGCTTTCTTTGACTACGATTTTCTCATATTCTTTTAATATATATGCATGCTTATAGTATCTTTTTATTTAGTTTTTAAATATGTAAATTTTATTTTAAATAATCAAAGAATCTATGTTTGAAATTGAGTAAAAAAAAGAACTGTTTGACCCCCAAATAGGTCAACCCTCGTGTAAATTGGGACGGAGGAAGTAGATATTTAATTAACTTCTTAAAGACAAATACAAGATTTGGACCGAAACTATTAAGTTCTGCCGAACAGATAAAATATATATTTATATATATATTTTTTTTTCCCCACCCATTTAGGAGGATTTATAGTGTTTCCACACTTCCCCTCCAATGTGACTCGAACCCAGGACCTATAGGTCGTAGGTGGAGGTGCTTAACCACTGAGCCATCCTCACTTGTCTATTTATATATATATAGGGCTAGCCAAACACAATGTTTTTTTTTGTTTTTTTTTTTTAATTAAATGGCAGGGAAGAGCATTGTGGAGCCGTCGAATAATAATGTAGAGCAGATGGATGTTGATCAGGTGAGTTCTGATTTCAGTGTGGTGTTAATTACTTACAATTAAGTTTGTTAATTGTTGGTGTGTTAGACATTTTCCCAGGTTATGATTAACATTAAAGATAGCATTATTCAATGAGGATACTATCACTAGCTATTGATTTTTTTATTAGATTGTTGTATGTTTTTTTTTTTATTCAAAAGAAGAGAGTTATGCTCTATGACAGTAATGTTTTTGTGACTGAGAAATTGCTGGAATCTAACATTGATCAGAAAATTTGTGGGAAGTTTAGAAATCGCTGTCTTAGATGTCCTGAATGATAGTACCACTTACTAATAAAACATAATCACCAGATCAACGCCAAAACTCTACGTTAAAATTCCACAAGTATTCTTTATTTGGAACGGTGTGAGGATATGGAGGCCACGGATTAGGGTAGAAAGTTAGACGGTAGTCAAGCGTTGTCTCGCTCTCCTGGGGGATGCTTGGTAGGTAGCCAGTACCAGCATTACTCTCGTAGTTTTTTTGTCCCAAGATTGCTGCTACTACATGTTGTTTCTTCTACTTTGGTTATCACATTATTTTGCTCGGAATGCTATTTTATGCTTCTTTATTATTTGCTGTGTCTTATTTGCTATGCCTTTTTACTTTTGTATTGTCTTCCATACTGCCTTGTTGTGTGTTACTCGAGCCGAGGGTCTTTGGAAAACAGCCTCTCTACCTCCATGAGGCAGGGGTAAGGTCTGCGTACACTCTACCCTCCCCAGACCCCACTTGTGGGAATACACTGGGTATGTTGTTGTATTCTTTATTTGGAACAACAATGGTTTCAATCATTAGGCAGTCTTCACAACCAAATGAAAATCTGTTTTGAACTATAGTTCCTATAGTTTTTTTTAAATATTTGTTCTTGGTTTTCATATATGTGTGTGTGTGTGAGAGAGAGAGAGAGCCCGAAAGATTTAAGATATTCAACTGGTGAACTACTAAAGCACTTTCCTTGTCCTATCTAGGCCATGGGAATCCAATTCGATCAGGACATAATTGTGGAGATCCTCAGCAGGTTACCCATGCAGTATCTTGTTCAATTCAAATGTGTTTCGAAATTGTGGAAGACATTAATCTCTGATCCTTACTTTAAGATGAAGCATCTCAATCATGCCAAGAATGATCGATATTCCCAAAAACTTCTTATTTACGAACGTTCTCTTAAGAGTGGTGCGCCTTCCATGTATTGCTGTCCTTTATCATCGGTTCAACTGGTTGAGAAAGTACAAAAACTTGATTGCCCTGCAATTTCTAGAAGCACAGTCTATTGTTCTTGCAATGGCTTGATTATTATCCATGTTATTGATAGTATTAATGAATGCTCCATAATTATGCTATGGAACCCCTCCACAAGAGAATCAGTAGTACTTCCAGATCCAGAATTTTCACTGGTGGTAGGTTCTTGTTTGGGATTGGGTTATGACTCAACTAGTGGTGACTATAAGATCCTTAAAATTTGCAATGGCAAAGATAGTAGTGAAGTACCTGGTGAAATTCTGGAGTTGAAAAGTGGTTCCTGGAGAAATATTGATAAACATCCTCGTGGAATTTGCAATAAGGTGTCTGGTATGGGTTCCGCTTTGGCATTTGTAAACGACGCATTTCATTGGATCGGTAAGTCTAGAAATCATTTTGAGGTTTCAAGAACTTATTCTCTGGTTTCATTTAGTATTTCAAATGAAGTGTACGGAGAGACACCGTTGCCAGAGGAAGTATTATGCTTGAAGGGCGACTTCTATGTTGGCGTTTCAGTATTGGATGGAATGCTTTGTGTTCATTCTACTTTTCCTAAGTGTACTTTTAAGTTATGGGTATTGAAAGACTATGGTGTCAAGGAATCTTGGAATGCATTCTATAGACGATCCTTGCATTTTTCAAGCCATACCAAAATATAGGTTTGCCAACGGTGAAGTGCTATTTTGATGCATACATTATCAGTACAGTTGGCCGTATTCATTGAGGACATCCAGAAGACAATTTAGATTATGTCGTACCTTGAGGATGGATTTGCTTTTACAGAAAGGTTGATCTCTCCAAAATCACTTATTTAGTGTTTGCTTATGTATGATCGAGGAACTTTTTTTCTTTTTTTCAGTTACCATGTTACAACCTCTTTATTAGTTTATCTATTGCTCACCAGTTTTTAAGTTTCAAAATTTATTACCAAAACTGTCAGTTTGCTTATTTCAGTTTCTCGGAGTATCAACTTCATTGCTAAGAAAGAAGTGGTTAACCCCATCTTCTCCTTTACTTATTATATACGGTAAAAACCGGATGTGAGCCAAACCAGTGGAACGGGAACCGGAGGAAGGAACAATGATGCGCCCGAGGCTACTCGCCCTTGACCGAAACAGTGCCTGGGCCGAAGCTGAGCAAGGGCACCGACTGATCTGCCCTCTGTATCGTTGAAACGGCCAAGCCCGAGGACTCGGGCTTTCATGGCCGTTGGTCCGCATGACCGTTGGCCCGGGTGACCGTTTGTCCGTGTGGCCGTTGCAAACGGGTCACGCGCCAGTAACGTCTAGTCATGGTCAACTACCTACCATGCGTGTGTCAGACGGCGCCGTCAGTCTAATCCCACCAAATCCGTGCAGAGCAGTCCTTTTTATTATTATTTTATTAACTCATATTGTATGAGAACCATGGGAGTGCCATTATAAATAGGGCATGTCCCCTTCCTTTAAGGGGGTTGGCTTTTTCATTTTCCAAGAACACTTGTAATAGAAAAATATATATGCAATCTCTCTCTCAATATCTGATCCGGCCAAGGCCGTTTATTTCCATTTACGTTGTGTTTCTTCCATTAAGTATTCAACATGGCCTCTAAACGTTCATGCCCGTAGCAAATTAAGCAAATCACCGTTACTAGCCGTTTTATTACCAAATACTCACACGCTTATTTTCCGCTATCAAATATATATATCAAGATCCAAGCACATATCCTATACCCGCGTACAAATTCAATTGGTTTCCCAATTTCGGGGTAAACACTTATTAGTGCTTGTGTAGTTCTGAATATGAATAATGCATTGTTTGTTCTTCAGTTGTAGTTCAGTGGAACAGCTTCTTGCTACATCTTTTTTTTCTATTTGATTGAAACTGTAAAGAAGCTCAATAGACAGATTGAAATTATGTAATTTTCTGTTATAGCGACATACAAAGAAGCTAGCCATTCTTCTACCATGTTATAGATGTGGAGGCAATTGTACCTTTTAGGGGTCGTTCGGTAGTAATGCAGGGATTAGTTATGCTGAGATTATTTCTTTTCAACTATTTGGTGTGATGTATTAAAAATAACATGCATTGCATATTTTCTTTAACTATGCTTATCCATGCATTAATAATCTTGATATTGCTAATCCCATGGTTTGCCATGTATTAGTTATACATAAGATAATACCAAATCGGGTGTACAACTAATACTTGAAGTAGTTATACATAGGTTGAAAAAGGGTACCAACAAGAGATTAGTAATACGAAAGCTAACACATGCATTATTTTCGCTAATACGTCCTACCAAATGAGCCCTTAGAGTTTAGAATACAAAAGGCCATAAAAGCTAGATACACCACTGCTAGAAATGCATTATTATTATTATTATTGTTATTGCCAAGTGATTATCATTTCTAAATTACAACTATTAGAAAAGAAAAAAAAGAAAAAAAAACTAAAAAGAAGGGGGAGAGGCTCATGACAAATCAGTAATCTTTCACATAGTAGCTAGGCCCTGTTATTGTTAAGACTCCGAGGAAATAATATGAATCCTTAATCCTTTCTGCTCTTTTTGAGTCTGTTTCACTTCAATACGTACTTGATTCACATAATGATGGTTGGAATTTATTCATCTTCATCAAGTTGAACACTGACGAATATTGTAAAGGGAAGCTGCCGGAAGAGGAATCCAAAGGGACCAGAATGGAAATATGAAGATGGCGTACCGCTCTTATTTTGGAATATGTAGTAAGCATAGTGTTTACAACAACAACAACAACAACAACAACATACCCCCTGAAAATCTCATAAAGTGGGGGTATGAGGAGGATAGAGTGTGCGCGCGCAAACCTTATCCTTACCTTGGGAAGTAGAGAGGCTGTTTCCGGTAGACCATCGGCACAAGGACAAGCAATTCAAAGCAGTATAAAAGCCATGAAACAATAGCATAGTGTTTAGCTGTTCTAAAATGTCTACAATGGTGTGCTCGAAATTATGTAATGAGTGTGTCATTATTGAGACTGACTCAACGGTTCTTGTGAATGAATCTGATTAATGGAGACAACAAATCACTGAATCAGGGGCAGATGCACAGCTATCATACCGGGTTCATCTAAACTCAGTATTTCCAATGCGGAATATAAATTTATAAGTAAAAAATTGTTAAAATTACAACAAACAATAGGTATGAATCCCATAACTTTAGGAATATAACGGGTTCAACGCTAAAATCTTTAAAGGTTGAACACATAAAATTTAAATTCTGAATTCGCCTCCACAACAAGATGATATGGCCAATCAGATATGAAATACTTTAGATCAAGCAATTGATAGCAAAAGGCAGATTTCCAATAAGACGTTGCTATAGCCTATAGGAGGTCAACTGTGAAGGGAAACTTGAAGCAACAGTAAAGTTGTTTTCGTATGACCTATAGGTTACGGGTTCGAGCCGTGGAAGCAATCCCTAATTCTTGCATTAGGATAGACTGTGTACATCACACCCCTTGGGGTGCCACCCTTCCCTGGACCCTGCTAATGCGGGATGTTTTGTGCACCGCGCTGCCCTGATAGGGAGGCCAACGGCGTTGAGGATACTCTAACTAACATTGGAGTTAGGGAGAAACAAGAGACCATCTTCACTGAGGCTAGCTAACATTGGAGTTAGGGAGAAACAAGAGACCATCTTCACTGAGGCTAATTATTTCCCTAGACAAGCCAAAGGCCACACTAAAGAATGATCAAGATGTTCTTCCAAACTTTAAAAATAGAATTAAGAACAACCAATTTAGCTTTGACAATGGATATCAGTTTCTTAGTCTATTTTTGCATTAGCAATTATGCTTTAAAAATGTTAAATGCTGCAGAGCAAGTCATTACCTTTCCTATCAATTGTTTGACACTCCCTTAAAAATTGAGTAATAATTTGTTTTATCAAATCACTCATATGCGTTGAAAATTTAAAATTAACTACTACTTCCTCCGGTCCATAGTAAAAGTGTCCACTTAGTCTTTTTCACACCCGAAACACTAACTCCTAAAACTTGTTTTCGGGTATTTGACTATCCTTCCTTAATAAAATGATATCATAGACAACAACAACAACTATATACCTAGTGAAATCCCATAAAGTGGTGCCTAGGGAGCGTAGAGTGTACGTAGACCTTACCCCTACCTCGAGAGATAGAGAGGTTGTTTCCGATAGACCATCGGCACAAGAACAAACAATTTAAAGCAGTATGAAAAAAGAGAATGCCCAAAGTAAAATATAAAAACATAGAAGGGGGTGGAAGTGAAATAGAAAATTGGAATAATTTAAGAGAATTCTTAGGGATATGTAAATAAAGCTAAATATGAAAAAATAAAGTTAATTCCTTCTTGATTATATACGAGGACACTTTTTTTGGACCAAAACAAAACGGCTAAATGAACACCTGTTATGGACCGGAGGGAGTAGAACTTTATGTAGTTTTATTTAATGATAAAATTAATATTAGAAGAAAATAATAAATCTCTTTTAATTTATTAAATCAGATAAGTAAAATTAAAAAAAATTAATATAAGGAACTACTCCGTCCGTCCCAATTTATACGAGGGTTGAATTATTTGGAAAGTCAAACAATTTTACTTTGACTCAATTTAAAATATAGATTCTTCGAGTATTTTATAATAAAATTTACATATTTGAAAACTACATAAAATTAGCAATATAAATCCGTATAATTAATAATTCAAAATATATGAAAATAGTTTGAGAAAATCATAGTTAAAAAGAGTTGTTTGACTCTTCCAAATAGGTCAACCCTCCTGTAAATTGAGACGCATTGGAGTAGTAAAAAAAACTGCCAGAAACCCTTGCTCCAAAGAAAGATGACGCAAAAGAAGAAGAACAAGTCCAATGTTTATGTGGCAAAATTATTAGCAAAGAGAGAATCCAATCTTTTCATAGCGAAATACATTGCAAATAACAAAAAAAAAACGCTAATCTTATCAGTCAAATTACTAGTATTAGCAATGGAGAAAAAGCAACACCAAAGTTTAATCAGAATTCAGTACCTCCTGATCAAATTTGTAAAGGTATCATCTTTCTTTCTTGGGAAAGTTTACGAATATGTCGGCATCTAGTTTACCAAACATGACCGAAGTACACTGCTTATACACTTCGGCTTTATAGGTAGTGTATTAAGTATGTATATTACGTGTATATGCTTGTATAGTATATGTATATTTAGTATAAACTACACACTAGCTATACAGTCTATACATATTTTGTAAACTAAATGGACGAATGGTTTTGACTGTAATTTTCCCTGCTTTATTTCTGCTGCTTTATGTGTGTGTTTTTAACGGATCAGCTTGTACGCACCTCAATTTAGGGCCCGAGGTAGAAGCACGGATACCAGTTCAATAGTACTTCCCTATCCATTTTATATAACGACGGATTGGGTATGACGCAACTAGTGATGGACTATAATATCCTTGCTGTTAACCTGCTCAACTATTATTTTGCTGGGGAAGCATCCGTTGCAATTCTCTCGCTAAAAAGTGGTTCCTGGAAAAGACGTTTTAATTATCCTGCCGGCATTCGCTGTGTGGGTGGTTGTGCTATGTATTCCTTGGTATGACTGAGACACTTTTTTTTTTTTTCCGAAGATCATGTAACAACCTCTTACTATAATAAGTTCATCTGTTGCTCTTATTTAATATAGTATTTGATTAATCCCCTCTCTTATCTATTATTGCTTGTGGAGTAATTCCTTGGTTGATTGATCGTTAGTTTTGTGATTTAATTTTACTCTTTTGAGTTGTGCTCCGGCCTTAAGTGCAATGGTATCTTTTTGTGGCTGGGATATGTAATCTTTTCGATAGATGAGAAAACCACATGTGGTAAGAAGATTTATAGATTGGGGTTAAATTAATTATATGCTTACCCCAAGTGTTCAGTGTATTGTTGGTTAGTTTTGGGTTTAGTAACCAAAATATAACTACTTTCGCCGTTTCACTTTGTTTGACACTATTTTCTTATTAGTTCGTTCTAAAAAAAGAATGACATATCCTTATACTTCTTTAATAAACAAGAAGCTTTTATAACTAGATGGCATGATTTGCTTAAGATCAATACCTCTAGGCTCTATCCCATGTATATTAGTTTTAAGATTACAAATTTCAAAACTTTCCTATTTTTAATGTCGTTTGTATAAAGTTAAACTATGACAAAAGTTGGGGGTAGTACTTTATTGATCATTCACTGACTATGTCTTAAGTGAAATATTATATGTTCAAGTTAATATTTCAAGCCCGGACTATTACACTGAAGTGTAAACTTTACTTTGTAAATGAAAAAAGAACCAACTAAACAACAAAAAGTGATTCTACCGATTGCTACACTAAATTTTAAACGGAAAATGCTCAAATGTGTCATTGAACTATAGAAAATGGCTCATTTATGCCACTTGTCAATAGTTTGGCTCATTTATGTCATCGTTGTTACCAAAATGGTTCATCCATGCCATTTTTCATTAATGCCGATTTTATAATATTAGATATAACATGTAACCTCCAATTAGAGATCCACATCGTTTAATTAAACCAGCACAAATTAAATCCTAAATTAAACTAAAACCCGACCTATAAATTTATGGTGATTTAATTAAACGACGTGAATCTCTAATTGGAAGACAAGTATCGTAAGATATTATTGTAAAACCGACGTTAATGAACAATTGACATGAATGAGCCATTTTAGTAACGGCTATGATATAAATGAACCATATCCAATAGTTCAATGACATATTTGAGCTTTTTCCGAAATTTAAATAATATGTCAAATTAGTTGGGTTTTCTCCAGGAAACGCCTTTTAAATACTACTCTGCATGCAATATTTTGCCTACTGAATTGCTTAAAACTCAACTAATTGACATTATCTATAGTGATCGTTGCCCACAAAATATGATATATGAGATGCAGTTAAACTACACTAGTATAAAAATTCTTTACTTGTATATAACATACCTTCTATCATACTAACTTGATTCAAGTCACATTTTCGCCTAGGAACACATCTATCTACGAGTTTATCCAACCCTTCGCACAGATTTTTTGCCATTTTCGGCTCATTTGTCTACTGCGACGATCATTCGAGACTATTACAAACAAAGCAAAGCTTGCTCATTGTATAAGGTTTTAAACGTCCAACAAAACACAAAGTTCAGTTTCTTTTCCAACCCCTTATATTCTCCCGATCTCAACCAATTTGTAGCCAATGATATCTTGGTTTGCCCTATTGATTTGTCCTGTACAAAAGAGTTGCGCAATACAACTTAGAAACTAGTACAAAGTCATGGAGTTGCCAACGTGCACACAACATAGACATCAAAATAAACATTCACCTCTCTCGTAACACGACATAGCTACTTCCTGAAGCAGTCTTCTGTATCTTGGAGATCTTCCTCAATACGTCGGCAAAAGCAGACTTATCCTGCATCAATGTAATTAATGCAGTCACGTACGGGAAGGAGGAACCCACAAGAAGTAAAAGGAGTTCTAAAACTTGGCCGACATGCAGTTACGCTGAGGATATCTAATTCTGCTCTACATTTTTTCGGATGCTTATTCACAAGATCAACTCAAATATGACGATCTCAAGTTAGGAAATCTTGTATTTCAGGCTTTCCCTGCATTTACTAGCCTAAACTATATGTCAGTGAGCCACAATGGGCAAACCTATCTCTAACACCCAGCCTTGTCGTACCTCTTTACATTTCAAACGAGATTTAAATTGGCTGACAAGATCCTGTGTGGTCACTGGTTTTCTCTGCAATAGAACAGCTCTAATCTCATCTTCAGTAACAGGACCTGTGGCAGTACTTGGAGCAGTTTTGGAAGAGGTCGATGCACCCTTTGGGAGAGCACTGTTCTTTGCAGTAGATGGAGTTTCATCTTTCCCAGGTTTCGCATCCTACAAAATGTGAAGAGAAGGAGATCAGCAATAATATAATAAGAGAAAGCAAATAATTCCTCCTTAGAAAATCAAGGAGCTGGTTAGTTGTATCAAAATATGGTTTTGTTAAACAGTACAGGGGTAGGTAACAAGCGGTTTCCTACGTGAGTGCTAAACTTGACTACTTGAGATGCCTTGATAGCATATTATTTTAATGCTAAGTACCATATCATGATAAAAGCAAATAAATATCATAGTAATCTCATACCGTCTCTGTTTTCACTTTTTTCAGGGGAGCACCATTAGTTGGTTTTGACTCATCTCCATTAGCTTTTCTTTTAGTCTTAGCCGACTTTGAAGCTGGAGTTCCACGGTTGGATCCAGCAGCAGCTGGTTTCGAAGGACTGCTGGTCTCAATCGGTTCTTCTTTAGGAGCTTCCTTCGGCTTAGGGGCTAATACGGGTGAAATATCCTCTTCTGCCTGATAAAGGCGGAAGGGGAAAAAAACACATCTTAGAGAGAGGGAAAAAAACATACAGTGAGAAAACAGAACTACTTCCTGTCAAAATAAACAAATGGAGAAAGCAACCAACTTAGAACAATCCCAACCAGGATGAGAAAAATAGTGTAAGGGCCCAGCTGTCACTTTATGAGAAGTTAAAGAGCCCACTTATATGCCCTAAATGTATTTATTCTCTTGGCTGAGATAGCAAATACAAAAAGAAGAAATAGTAGCTGTAGCCATCAAACACGAAAAGTAAAAGAAACCTTCACTTAGCAACCAATAATGAATCAAAACTTACATCATCATCATCATCATCGTCATCTTCAGCATCTGATTCATTCAATCCATCGGCTTTTCCAAGCAACTTTTTCAACTCTTTTCCAGATTTGCTCAAACCCCCTCCTCCCTCTTCTTCACCTTCATCCTCGTCATCATCGTCCTAAACCACACGGAGAATACGAGAGGTCCACAGCCATAGGTAGAGAAAGAACGTTAATGCACAAAGTAGAAAATAAAACCCGAAAACACTTTCTCAATGCATAGACCTACTGAATCCCTGTCCAAGTTACAAGTATTATTCACATATATGATCTCAATTACATAGAAAGGTGAAGCTCCTTCTGGAAACAAAATGTTATACCCCAAAACTTTAGGGACCACGAACAAAAATTTTACGGACCACGAACAAGTGCAAATGTGCACTGGTTCTTCTTCAAGGGCAATCTTAGTATTCATAGAAAAGGAAATTCTACTGTCTTCATGCATAACAACAGAAATACGTCTATTTACACTTTAATCTGAGCTGGGCAAGGCTCCCTACTTCCTATTGGCAACAAAACCACGCCCAAGGCCAGAAAAGAGATTATAGACTATCTTTTATGTATGATGATCTGGATGGTGAGGGAGCCAATTCTCAACTTTACTGCTATGTCGATATCTGATTCCCTTGATGGGGGTAGTTAACTTGCATGGCACATCATGAAAACCGTTACGTTGCACATTTGCAGCACCAGGAAAAATTGCCATAATATTTTCTATTTTTCCTAACTCTTCAAGTAATACATTTCGTAGGATGTTAAAAGTTCTTTAGTATGGTGAAAAATTGTAATCTTGAGAGAGTCCATTCTCAGTAGGCAGTAACAAAGACTTCAAACTTCCATTTGTTTGCCGGAGTAAAGCAAAAGATACAATAAATATATGCCACTGGCTTTTCGTATATGCTAGTTATCCAATAAATTTTACACACCAAATACTTGCTACATAGTCCTGCTGGTGCAGCATTATGTAAAGTTATTTAGTATCAGAATTTCAAAGTTCCACAAATAACCAACCTGCTTAATCTCAGGAGGAGCAGGAATTTCAGGCACCAAATCCTCCTCACGATCAATCCCAACAGCTTCATCATCATCCGTAAAAATCTCCTCATGCTCCCAGTCATCCCCTGGAAAGAAATGAGAGCTCTTTAGCAGAAACAAAAGAAACCTGACAACAGAAGGTGGTCAAATGGTGAAGAAACAACCTAATGCACGAGCTAATCTGCGCCCTCAAGTTTCAGAAAATAAAAAACAGAACCAAAGATGAACGACGTCCCACTCTAGAACAAAACAGCAATTATAGACATTTTTCTATTAGAAGTCATTTCTAGTTCTTGCAACCAGAAAAGAAGAAGAGATAATTGTGAACTGCAGTAATCCGTGGACACTTAATTTACAAGAAAACGAAATAAACAGTTTCAAACAATGATTTCAAAGAGGAAAATCCCAGGAGCGCCTATAATGCTAGGTGAAAGCTCAGCCGGAGAAGAATATTGGGGTTTCCAACATAACCATTTAGAATGAAAACGCAGATCATAGATTACTAGATAATTGGTCGAATCTGCAACGCATTCTAGGAAGAACAAAGTCTTACCTTTTTCAATATCATCATCATCCAGGTCAAGATCGCCCCCTCTAGGACCCTCTTCATCATCATCGCCTCTTTTGTTGAGTCCCAACCTGTTTTTCCTAGCAGCCTCCTCTTCCTCATCTTCATCCCCATGGTCTGACGCGTTGCCTTCGTCCTCATCACCAGAAGCTTTCTTACGCCCCCTTGTCCCACCAGATCCACTTTCTTTGTCATCAAATCTTTCTACTTCACCAAAAGCAGCAGGTCCATTATTTGCTGCTTTCATCATCCATCTCTGGTACCCATCTGCAGTTTTTCTTCTATTTTTCATTTTCTCTTCTGCTTCCTCCAGAGTAAGTTGCTTATATTGGGCAACTTTGTTGAAGTTATACCTAATGATTAATATAAAAATAAAAAAAAATGAATAGATGCAAATCCAAAATCTACAAGAATACCTTATAACGTCAAAGCTACAGAAACAGCAAAAACTAAGATGCTTACCAAGAACCAGCGGGAATAGCAAATAACTCTTCACCCTGCATCATCAGTAGATAATATTGTGCTGACTGTGCTCCCTCAAGCTGACCATGGAACTGAAATTGGCCAGTTTCATCCTCTAATAGCCATGGTTTATTCTTGTACTTTTCCTGCAATTCACAAAAAAATAAAGGTCATAAATGAACCCATAAGATCCACCGCTGAAGATCACATTTGACAAGAATAGAACAACAGGCATACCTATGATCCAAGATGTCGAGATTAGTGTTTTTTTTTTTTTGGGGGGGGGGGGGGGGGGGGGGGGTTAGATTGTTCACAGAAAAGACGCCCTTTTGATAAATAGAATTTGAAACCTCCTATCTAATCTAATCACAGTTCTCAGGCTTCTGCATAAGAGGCTTCATGGAATAGGGTGTATGATATCCCTTCACAATCAAGCAGATTTTCGCACTTGCATATATATCATTGAAAATAAGCATAAGGAGACATGGCAAGTGATGCAATGAGGATGATACTACTAAATATTTCATACCCGCAAAGTGTCCGTAACTTGACGCCCTTGCAGACCTTCTTTTTGTAAAGTCCATTTACTGTCATTCTTCTTTTTTGAAAATTTAGGTAAGCCTGAAGCAAATCTAGCAATGAAATAATTCTTGTCATTGCTGGAGCAAGCCCGAACGTTATACTCCTGCACATAAACATGACTTCAATAACCAGAGTCTTATACCCAATTTTGCACAAAGGATAAAGTAAAAAATGCATCACATACAAAATCTTTCATGAATTGACACACATTGAATGAGAAAATTTCAGTCAGCACTAGCTATCAAAAGTGTGGTCTGACCAAGCGTCTAATTGATATCATTAACACGATTAAGATGTTCACTTAAATATTTAGGACAAAGGTAGAGCAAATCAATCAATTCGGCATCAGAAAGATAAAACTTCAATTCAGCAGGCAGCGGCAAGCACATCCTAAACATAGAGCCCGTTTGGATTGGCTTATAAGTTGCTTATAAGCTGTTTTCAGCTTTTTTGAGTGTTTGGCTGGCCAGCTTAAAGTCATTTTGTGCTTAAAATAAGCTCAAAAAAATAATTGGGCCCATTTGACTTGGCTTATCTAAAACAGCTTATAAGCCAAAAAAAATAAGTTAGACTACCCCAACTTATTTTTTTTAGCTTATACGCTGCAAACAGCTTATAGGCATAAGCCCATCCAAACAGGCTCTTAAGGTTTTTTAACACACTTTACCTCTTTCATCTGCTAAATGTATCAGCCTTCACAAAGTTAATATCAGTCATGCTCATGATATAATTGCATTCATCAACTACCTTATCCAAAATGAAAGAATCAAAAATAGACACCTTCCTTCATCTTTCTCCAACACATAAATTGAGAAACTAGAGCCATTTAATAACAGAGCTTAAATCTGCTATTTCTGTTCAGAACTTTTGAGCATAAGGCACAAAAATGAGTGCAATTGGGCCAGTTTTTACTTAAACAAAACCATTCAGCAGGGTGTGAACATTGAATATTTTGGAGAAGTAGAAAGGTATAATCTTAACAAAAGTAAGAACGGACTAGTTCACGCATTAAATCAATATAAGCTCAAGACAAAACTGTTGATACTAGTGTGGCAAATAGTTACGTTTAGCAAATGAGAACATAATAAGGAAAACAAGGATAAAAGAAACAACCAACAGGTTCGAGAAGCAAAGGATGAATATAAGAAAGTATAGGGTGGCAGAAGCTCTTGATCTTGGGGGGAAGGAAAGGAGGAAAGGATAATGTGCTTGGGTTAAATGATATAATGGGATACCCGCAAGGGTGGCTCAGTTGGTTGAGCATGGGCCTTTCATAATGGAGGTCTTAAGTTCAAAACCCCCTGCCTACCACAGCAGGGGATTTTGCCTTCCGGGTCGAGCTCGTCGCACGGGTCGAGCTCGTCGCACCGGGCTTGCCTAGTGCGGGTTACCTCTCCTGTGTGGTTTGCAAGCTATCGCACAGGAGCTGAGTTTACCCTGTGCGCACGCACCCGAAGGGTAGCGGCTGCGGGTTCCCATGTTATCATACTTTATTGTTTATAGGAAAACAAAACGTGAATCTGTCTTTATTCAACAACAGATGAAGCTTTATTTTTATCAAATGAGTGCTACAGAATAAAAAAAGTGTCAACCTACTTGGATTAAACATCAACCATTAAATTGGGACGCAAAGAGTAGTTACTATACACATAAAAATTTAGCAGTCATAATAAAGTTCAATATAGAAAAAACATACTCGAATCAATCGCGTAATAGGAGTGCCACATTCGTAGCATTTATCGCGTGTTTCAGCCATGTTTTTACCACAAGACAAACAAAGAGTCAAATGCTTGCATGAACTTCCATACAAATCTGATGACGAACCGCACCTGCTACATGAAGGTTTCAGTATCAAATCAATCGACATTTTACAATCCCTGCAATCAAAAAAAAAATCATCACAATTAGGGTTCCATATAAGCGAAATAATCAGACTTAGGGTTCCGTATAAGCGATTTGATTTGGGGAAATTGATTAAGTAATTGAAATTTACCGTTAATTTTGACTGAGTATTTGAAGTTTTTGTTTCAATTTTGTTTTGTTCGTTTATTGATTGATTTTTCGTTAAGGATTTGTTCGTTGTATTATCGAAGAGGAATGAAATGGTTAGAAATGAAAGGGAAAAGCGGGTATTTATAGATGGAGGGATTTTCTGGTTTTGTTATGATGAGGACCTCAAGTTTGGGAAACTGCTATTTTGACCCGCTGGATTTTGGGACCTTGCTATTCCCTTTCTAAAAATGTTTTTTATTTATATAGACATATTAATCCGAATTCTAATTTAATAACTTTTATTCATAAGTGTACTTGTTCGGATTTCTTACGTGCGGAGGAAATGAGAAAGGCACTTTTTGAATGCACCAAAAAGACACGTTTTGAATTGCGTCTCTCTATTTCACCTTTTAATTGTCTATAAATTTAAAGGTCTTGCCCCATATTTGATACTATGAAACACCGAAAATATAAGATACTCTCACTTCATTTTTGCAAATTTCTACATCATTCTTTAAAAAGAAAAAGTAAGTGTCCCAATGTGTGGTTTGCTCCGCCATTTGAGTTCGTCGAAGTTCCGTAATTTGTGTTGTCGCTATCACAGAAGCGTTTTTTGAGTCTATTATGAGATGAACTAATCCAAATACCTTGGCAATAGTGAGGGGGTTAAAATTACTAAGGACACACGAGAAAATTGTGGGTTTGGGAGATTTTTATGTTTCTTATGCTTTTCTGATTTACTACTTTGAATAGTTTACTAACAGTGCCTGCCAGATACGATACGTTGATATGGCAGATGGTGTGCCTTTCTTGAAATGGAGTCTATGAAATGGCATTACATTAAGCTATAGTCTGGGGCGACTTAATGAAATTGATGGCCTAAAGCCAAATTTTAATAAGAGGTCTCGCGTATATTCAATAAAATTAACTTCTGTGTGCGTCACACGTGCATCTCGTGCGCCGCATGTACATCCCGTATGAACAGATTCTTTTGTTAAACAAATTGTGAGAAGAACACACTGACAACGGGTTCTATGGCAAGATAAACTAAAGTTGTACCAGAATCAACAATAGTTCCTCAATCACCAGAGGTCGCAAAAGCTGCTGGACAAACAAGCAAAATTTGTCCATTGATGGTAAAACTCTGCAGATATGCATCGTAATAATCTCTACAAGAGTGGATAAAAGAAATAAATAGATGTACACCTCAACCATTGTCTTTCTAGGTACACACCATTACCAGTGCTAAAACTGATTGGAAGCAGAAGCAAGTCGGAAAATATCAGAAAATAACAAAAGTGCAATTCATGTTGAGTACGTGAAAATATCCTATATTTTTTGGTAAATTATATTTAATAACCTATATGTGAAGCGCAAACGATCTGGAATTCAAAGCTAGAATTGGTGGAGATGATGAACGATTTCTATTTAAGTAACGGTGTCATCATCTTTAATGTAGACTACTTGAAAATCATAACATGTCTTGAAACATCGAACATGATACAAAGCTCTTAGACTGTATACTTATCAAGAACCCAACTCTGCTTAATCTTCCAAGCTCTTGGACGATGGACTTATATCAAGAACTCGATGCTGCTTAATTTATATAAAAAACTGAATAAGTGACAACGAAGGAAATCCGCGACTATTGTAGCACAAAAAAAAAATTAGTAGGTTTCACGCACTAAATTAGTGCGTGAAAAGACCAAACTGCAAAAATGGAACTTGGGTCTTTCACGCACCAATTTCGTGCGTGAAGGAGGCAACAAAAACCCTCATCATTCTTCCCCCGATTTCTGTTCTTTCTCTTCCTCTTGCGAGCATTTCCACCAGAATGATAATCACCTATATTGACCACATCAAGCGTGCAGTTCTCAAGTGTGCAGTTCTACGGATCCGTGCAATCAATGGGATCATCAATCTTACCACAACAGTCCAAATTATCGTCAGACACAAGCACAACATTAGCGGTTGGAACATCAACATCAGTGAGGTTTATAAAGGTCAAAAACGCAGTGTGATTAGCAACAAGAAAGTCCTCACCAATCCTCACTACAGTATTATCAGCTTTAAAGGTAGCATTAGATTTGGAAGTAAGGAAATTAGTCATTTTTGTTGAAGGGTGGAATAAAGGGTCTTCAGGTTGATAAGTTGTAGCAATTATAGTGAAAATCAAAACCCCAAGTACAAATATAGTGAAACAAAGGTTCCCTATCATTGCCATTGCATTTTGACCCAAATTTTCTAGCCTGAAACTTCCAGTCCTGGACAACAAAATTGATGGTCGACCCAACATTTTTTCCCACTTTTTCTCACTATAACATTAAAGCTTCAAACACAACAAGAATGAAATCTGTAAAATGAGAAATATATTAGACTATCACTCCCAAAAACAAAAACAAAAAATACAAAAAAAGATACCCTTTAGGAGGAGAAAGAACATAAATCGTGGGAAGAATGATGAGGGTTTTTGTTGCCTCCTTCAATGTTTGAGGACAATCGTTGCAGGAACTACATGTAACACACGAGATATCACTTCCCAATATCAATTTGCACATTATATTCTCTTGGTGGAGATTGTCACGCCCCGAACCATGGCCTGGACGTAACACGACACTCGGTGCCTGACTGCATGTGACCGAGCGAACCACATGGCTTGCTGAATCATCATGATACAAAACGTAAGCGGAATATAAAAGTGAATGTATGATAAGCCTTTATAAAACATGATAAGTCATAATACTTAATAAAATACTTGTTTAAACATGAGTGAGCCAAAATGGCTATACGACTCCAAATGTCTGACATGACATAACTGACTTGTCTAGTCTATGAAACCTCTATCATGAGTCTGACTGGAAAACATACTTACTGGGACAAGGCCCGCAGCATACCTTTAGATGTAAAACTAAATAAAGAAATATAATGTCTAAACCCCGAATGAGATGGGGCTCACCAATAAGCTGGTATGTGCAAATCCTAATGAGCAGAAGCGTCGTCCTGTAAATCCGTACCTGCATCGTGAAATGCAGGCCCCCGGGCAATAAAAGGGGACGTCAGCACATTGAATGTACTGGTATGTAAAGCAACCGAAAGAAACAACATGGGACATGGAATAACATGATAAGAACCGAAACTGAAAACCTGGACATGAACATGAGCATGAGTACATATGTATATATATAACATAAGTAAAAACATGATAAGTAGGGAGAGCATTTCATAAACCGACACATGATATCACCACGTGGATACGTGGAGTCTGGTACCTCGCCGGACCAGCAGAGCCCCTATACCTTGCCAGGGTATAAGGTGGTAACGTGCCTGATGGATCCATTCAGTGTAAAATTAAGGTATCGTCTTAACTGGGCGGAGCGATCCTTGTCCTATGGTGGCTACATAGTTTCAGGCTATCTGAGCCTTCTCGGTAATTCGTGCAACTCCCAAAAACATGAACATAATATAGTTGACTAAGAAGCCCATGACTTTCGTGAATTAACTTGTACTTGTCTTGTCTTGTAATTATGATTTCACAAAATAACTTGTAAACATGGTTTCATGAAATAGCTTGTAAACATGTTCTTGATTTATGAGTAATACAATAGTTTATAATCATATATTTGTAATTGACTTGAAAACATGCTTGTAACTTGCAAAATAAAATCATAAAGTTTCATATGAACATGATGAGAACACATGAGGAAGAATTCATGATTCATGGATTAAGCTAGGGTTCCTAATAACCGTAATGGAAGATTAGGAATACAACAACAAATATAGTGTCACGACCCAGCCCCGTAGGCCGCGACTAGTGTCCGTGCTGGTCACCCAAACGTACCCAATACCCCAAACCAGCATATTAGCAGATTATATGAATAGAAAGTCAGTCGACATTGCTAGTTATCGCAGATGAACAGATATAGTACATGGAAGCTGACAAGGCTATCCTAGTTCATAGCAACCCAAAACATATACGGAACCCACACAAGTATGTCTACAGACCTCTACAGAACATAACAGAATCATAAGACGGGACAGGGCCCCGTCATACCCCTGAATAACATACATACATACAGTAGCAGCGGACTGTACCAAGGTATAGGCTCTGGACAAAAGAGCGCTCCAGAATAGCAGAATGATGTCCTATGCAGGCGGGTCAGCAAAAGCAAATCTGTAGTATGTACCTGCGCGGCATGAAAACGCAGCCCCCAAAGAAAGGGGGTCAGTACGAAATATGTACTGAGTATGTAAAGCATGAAACGTAATAAACAAAGTCATAATCGGAACAGAAGATACAGAAAGTGAACGGAATATCCAGATTAGCAAAATGCTGATCATAAGGCATAAATAGTACTTACAGAAAACGTATGCCATACCTGGTCCCATCACGGAACAAAATCATAACCGAAACAGGACGTACGGAAATGTGAGTGAGATGTCCAGAGTATCAAATGCATATTTTCAAAACATGAAGAGTGAGTACAGAAACATATGCCATGTCATATCCGGCCCCTGTCAAGGGACTCGGCAGACAGAACGTGGTCACCCCCCGACGCTGGTGCCACAACACATAAGGATCAGAAAAGGGGAATAACCCCGTAGCATAACATTATCATATCAAATTGCCATATCAGATCATATCATATCATATCAGAATAGTGTACATGACACATCATACTCCACAACCCATGTACATGTATACCTGCCCCCTCACATCGAGGCACGGCGAACAATGCAGTGGAAGACGCTTGAGAACATATCCTGGCCCGGGCTCAGTGTGGGAAACATTGGGGCATCCACGAGTGGAGTAGTGAGAAACTAAATGCAATAAAAATAACACATATATTTCCAGAGACTCAACGAGGCATATCGAATAACAAATCAAATCAATGAAATCGGACGGAGTCATAGTAAGTGAATTTCGGATGTCATAAGGAGTTACGGAGGCATGTTTCTTTCTGAGATCGTTTCCAAGGTCCAAAACAATTTATAAAATTTAACGGGATATTTAAAACAATCTTTAAACAATAGATAGAGGAGTAGTTAAAACGTTTTCCTTAAAAGTCGCTCGAAGACCAGTCCAAAATACAAAAAGGGTAAAATCGGAAATAGTGGGCCCACCTCGGAACAAATGAAGCGGTGGGCTCAAATTACGTATTTTTAGGCTTATGAGGTCACCTACAAAGATCCTAGGGCATTCCATAACTTTCTAGGCAATTTGGGGAAATTTGCATAATTTTCCAACAAAGGATACTTAAGGAGTTCAATCCTATTGAACAAAAATGCGACAATTTCAATCGCGGATTCCGGTGGACAGAATATTCCCCGAAGCGTAATTCCAATCCTAGTACATCTAGGACATGCCAAGAGAAGAATCGGGATAGCTTTACATACCTTTCTTGCCCTTTACGGTAGCCAAAACTCAAATCTCGTTTCGTCCAAAACCTACAAATGGTCACATTTACCAATTTACTATTCATAAGACTTAAAATTTCAACCTTAACCAATTCTTGTCTTATAAAAATTTGGGCAGCATCTCCCCTATATATATATCATCCCCGAGGTTAAAACTCGGCTAAAACAACAACAACCATACCAACAACAATATATACAACATCAATAATAGACTAGGAACACATTCTAGCGTAAATAGTCTTATTTTCCAAATAATGCGACAATTCCAAATCCAACTTTGCACTTACAACCCAATATCAATATTTTCATATTCACATACTAATATAAGACCATTCAAACATAAACCAAAAGTATTCCAAGCTATATATTCAATATTCAACAATTCCATCAACTTCCATATTCAATCCAAAATTCTTATATATGCAACAAAACCATTCCAACACATTTTCTACTTACTAATTCATCTCCAACAACAATCTACACTTTAACAACTTCATTATCTTAATATCATAAAATCACATTAATGTGTCATAATTCTCTACATTCCATTTTCATGTCAACTTCACTCATATAATCTTCCTTTGCATTGTGAAGATTACAATAACACAACTAACATGTTAAACAAAATAAATCCAACATTATCTCAACAACATATACCACACGGCCAACATGACTTCTTTCCAATTTCATCCAATTTTCATTCAACTTCCATTTCCAATACAAATTCCACAATAACCACAACTAGTATACAACTTAAAATTCAACTCATCACAATTATACATTTAACTCACACACGCGGCCACACATACATATGCACACCCACTTTGCAAACTTCTATCTTTTCATAAATTCTACTCATTTCCATATACTACCACACAAACAAACCTTCATAACATAATAACAAGGGATTAATTCTTACCTTTTTCTCCTTGATTCTTCACTTGTCCAAAGTGTGAGATTGAAGAAACTAATGTTTAATCTTCCAAAACAACTACACCAAGTTGTAGAGAGACCTTGATTTAGTAGGAATATAACAAGAAAATAATTTTTGGGACAAGATTTTGAGGGGTGAATTTTCCCATGGCCAAGCCGAAATGCCTTTTTTTTTTCTTTGTTTTTTTTTGTTCTTGTTTTTCTCTTGTTTTTCCTCCTATTCTTTCTCTTGAAAGTTCTATGGAATTTGGATGATTAAGTGGTCTTTTATTCATTGACCACATGACTTAATTCCATGGGCTTGGATCCTTTTTATGGACCATGGCCGAATGGCTCTTATTGAGCCTCTTCTTCTCCCTTTATTTTTCCATGGGCCTAATTCGGTTGGCCCCGAGTTGGCCTAGTTCACTGACCTTTCGACCTTAAAACGTCCATATCTCCTTGTACCGATGTCACATGGGAACCCACGACCTATGGATGGAAAGCTAATTCAATTATCTACAACTTCTATTTCTTGATACTTTTCCAAATTCCAAACTTATAATACCGTTTTTGCCCCTCAAAGTCAGGTCACCCGAAAACGTTTTCTTAAAAATATTCGTTTGGAGGGCTTCCACTTTGATTTGGCCCAAGAGTACTTCATGAGTTGTGTTTAACTTTACATATGTGATTCATATGACTTTTCAGATGTTCCAAAAAAAATCTCGGCGTGTGGAGCCCACCCCAACAGATACTCTGAGGTTCAAAAATACGGGATATAACATATAGATACAAAATTCATGTACATAAATACTTAAATACGGGCTACTAATATGTTGGGTTTAATGCCCTAAGATTTGAACTTCATGGATATCAAGGAAACGAAGCATGGGGAAGAACATAGAGATTCCCTCATGTGGATGAAAGTTCTACATACCTTAATTGCCCCAAAAATTGAATTAAAGACTTGAATTTTGGAGAAGATTTCCAAAATCTTGATTCTTGAATCTTGAGATGGGTTTTCTTGAAAACCCTAGATTAGGAATGATGATTTCTTGTTTAGATTACAAGGATATATGTTAGAATTAAGTTGGAATAATTAGAATGGACTTACCTTGGTGTTCTTGATGTTGGAGGAGAGTAGGAGGTCGTTCTAGGGTTTGAGGGAATGAAAAATAATGACTTGAACTGATATGGATGAATATATACTGCCCTGTGAAATTGTAGTGCTGGCCGTATTTTCAGTTTACTGGTCGTATTTTGCAATACGGACTGCACTGCGTCTCTTCAGTAAAATGACCATAACTCTTTGCACAGATGTCCGTTTGACCCCCGTAAGATACCGTTGGAAAGGTATTTCAAAGCTCTACAACTTTCATCAAGGAAGTTTTTCCAAATTCCAAATATGTTTTGAAATACGGGCCGTAAAGTGAAATACGGTCCGTATTTAACCATATGACCTCAAATTCCAGAATGTTCAGAAATTCTTGGTTTCAGTTTACGATCACTGTTCATGGGCGTAAATTGAAATACGACCACTATTCATGGGCGTAAACCACCATATCACAACTGAACAGGAAAATTTCAATTCCCACATTCTTTATCTGATTTTCTAAATCTAGGATCGTCGTCAAAACTTTCGTTAAAGGTACGGGGTGTTACAGAGATCCTAATTTTAATTTCGTATAATATATGCTAAATCACAACAAGCATAAAAAATAAGAGAAAGACGATGGTCAATGACATTTGATGTGTACAAAGAGTTAAACATTTACAGTATATATCAAATGCTTTAACAACAATCATTATAATCATCAACTCCAATAACCACTTCAAAATACCAAATTTGATCATATTATTTATAACCATAAAACGAAGTTCATCAATTTTAACTAAAAGATCTACTTTAGAGCAAGACACAGTAAGAGTTATAGCAAACAAATTAGCATCAAGCCAATTTCATTAGCATGAATAACATTGAAACACCAGCACCAACAAAAATAGAAAGAGCATCGTCCTGCAAAGTAGTATAATATACCTTCCAGCGAATTATTAATACACATACATGATTTGGGCTAAAGCTATATAATTTCCCTATATGAGTAAATTTCTAAATAAATTCACCTCTGACTACCAATATATAAATCTTAGATTCTGGTAATATTAAAAAATAATGAAATTGGAGTTTACAGAGAAATAAATTAGTGGCTATATCATGATAAACAAAATTGACCAAAAAATTATTTTAATATTTAATCAGACATCGTTTTGATTTACTATTTTTTTCGAAAAAGAGGAAAACAAATTCATGACTAGATGTTATATATCAAACTTGAATAGATACACCAACAAGAATTGTGGTGGATGTATATGATCCCTCCTAGTGGCGTACGCAGGATTTTTCATAAGCAGTGTCATCGTGTAAAAGAGTGAACAACTGAATAAATCACTATAATGATATCATATTATAAAAAGACAACTCAAATCATATTAATAAAACTCAATCCAAGTACATTATTACAATTCTCCTCGGCGAGATTTCATCTTTTGAAAGGTATTCATAATAGCCTCATTAGAAATAGTACTAAATACTTCTTTTTCTACAATATATAATTGCATTAAATATTGTGTTACGGATGCCTTCAAAAAATAAAATCGAACTCTGTTATCAAATTGAAATTTTAACCATCTCGATATTAGCAAGACGTAAAATAAAAAGTTCATGTCGATAGCTCTTACGAGGATTAAAAACCGTAAAGAAACAATAAAACATATGTAAATTTAAATATCAATATGATGAACACTAAATAATTTCATTGTATAAATTAGAAATAAAATAAATTATTGTCATAAAAAAATTGCTAGCACTTAATAAAATATTATGGTGAAGAAAGTGCTAACATGATGTGGCAATCGGGATAAAGAACGAGAATAACTTATATTCTAATTTGAAAGGTGGGCAGCCATCAATTATATTCTCATTGATAAAAGAATTTTTAAGGTTATGACTTATGAGTTCTTTTTAGGGTTTTAGCTTTTAAGTTACTTGACCAATTTGGTATAGAATTAGAGTAGGAAACGGCTAAGTTATTTTACTGTTTTTTAGAATTATATTTACTGGTTTTAGGACCCACTGCCGTTTTGTTCCAGTTATATTTTAGTTGTTTTATTAATTTAGGATTTAAATTATAGCATAAGCAAAAAAAATAAGAACAACGCACAGGTTTGTGTTAGCAGTGTCACTTTATTATATTTATCGTTTACTTTCGTTCCACTTATTTTATATATATATGTATATTTCGTAAAAAATTTCGACAAAGTAGTGTCGCGTGACACTCCTCGGACCAACATAAATCCGCCCCTGATCCCTCCAATCTTTAAAAAATATTTTGGGTTCGAATTCTGGATATAAAAAAAAAACCTTGTTAAAGAGCGTTTCCCTTAAATAGTTATTACGCAACACAAATTCAAGTTAATCTGTCTAATGTGAATACCGGACACCAGATGAAAAAAAAAAAAAAAAACCTTGGACAAACAGGACTTGTAAATAGCAAAAGAAGAAAAAGAAAAAAAAGAATGCGACTGTAAATTAGATATGCAAAAGGATTGTGAGTCGCATAAATATACCCACGTGGAGAATTTTGCGAAGAGCGACGAAAAAGGAGGACTGCTCCTTTGAATGATAGGTGACAATCACCGCTCATCCTATCTACCAAAATTCTCAACTCACAATCCTGACCGTCCAATTCAATACATAGTACAATAAAAATTGTACTACTCCATTTTATCCACGTCAACTATAAATTCTCTTTCTTTATAGCTTTCATCATCATCACTTCACTTACAACTCTGAACTATAAATCCAAACGTCGTCGTTTTTCCATTATGGTGCTTAAGTCATTTGTTGAAGTTGAACCGGAATCTCATTTCCCACTAGAGAATTTACCGTACGGTGTATTTAAACCTGATGAACCGGGTTCAGTACCTCGACCGGGTGTTGCTATTGGAAACTATGTTTTGGACTTATCCACTATTGCTTCAGCCGGTTTATTTGACGGTCCGTTACTTAAACAATCCGATTGTTTTAATCAGGTTGGTTTGATTTACTTTTTTTCATTTAGTTTTGAAGATTTTATTATATTTTTATGCTCTGTTTTATTGTACGTTTAGAGTCACTCGACTAACATTTTTTATCACGTGAAGTTACTCAACTTTATTTTATAATATAAAAATCACTAAGGTAAAGTTAATTATCATAGAAAGTCACTCTAACTCTGTTTTATAATAGGAAAGTCACACTCAATTATTGTTATTTTTCTACACAGTCACTCAACCAATTCGTCATATTTGCGGTACATATTGTTGACGTGAAACTTTTTTAAGCCAAAATTTTAAAAAATAAAAAGTGATTTGATCTGGTAAATTAAAAGCGCGTCTATTTAATGGTTAATTAAAATAAATAGCTTTTTTTTTTTTAAAAAAATTGGCTTAAAAAATTTCCACACGAAATATCTTTTGATTTAGTTGAGTGACTTTGTAGGTGAGTGACTTTTCTGTTACAAAATAAAGTTGAGTGACTTTTATGTTACAAAATAAAGTTTGAGTGACTTTCTGAGATAATTACCACTCAATTGTGTTACAAAACAAAGTTGATTGACTTTCTGAGATAATTTCCAGTTGAGTGGCTTTTGTGTTACAAAACATAGTTGAGTGACTTTCTGAGATAATTAACACTAGTTGAGTGGTTTTTGTGTTATAAAACAAAGTTGAGTGGCTTTCTGAGATAATTACCACTAGTTGAGTGGCTTTTGTGTTACAAAATAAAGTTGAGTGACTTTCTGAGATAATTACACCAATTGAGTGGTTTTTGTGTTATAAAACAAAGTTGAGTGGCTTTCTGAGATAATTACCACTAGTTGAGTGGCTTTTGTGTTACAAAACAAAGGTGAGTGACTTTCTGAGATAATTACCACTAATTGAGTGGCTTCTGTGTTACAAAACAAAGTTGAGTAACTTTCTGAGATAATTAACGTTAGTAGAGTGATCGCCTTAGAAATTAACTCTACTTTTAGAAATTTCCCTATTGTTAAGTTCAGTTTTAAGGTAATCTTCGTTGATTTTTGTGCTATTTTTTGTCTTGTTTGGACGGAAGTGTATACTTTTCCGACTATTAGGTTCCGTTCTAGCTAATTTTTGTTGATTTATGTGCTGCTTTTTGGTCTTTTGAAGTGTTTTGCATTATCAGTTAGTTTGCTAGAATGCGATTAATTTCATTTTGATTTTCTTTTGAAGAGATAAGTAAGTAAATGAAAGTGTGCTTTCACTAATAACTTAAGCTTTTAAATGAGATAGTTGCACAATATAACATGGTATTAGAGTTAGACCAGCACGTGAGGGGCGTGTTGAAGACATAATTAATTAAGTAAATAAAAGCGTGCTCTCTCAAACCGTTTAAGCTTTTGATGGATGGTCACACTTTAACATATACACTATGCAATGTGTAAAGTTTCACTGCTTTTTTAGGAGTTATGGCGTAGTGACCCAAAAAAAAAAAAAATGAGAGAGAGAGAGAGAGAATGAAGAAGAAAAGAAATCTATGTCCTATATTGCTAGCAGTCCATGAATTGGATTTCATGAAATTAAAATTTAGTTACTGTTTCCAGTTATAATAAAATTGCCTAACAACATAATTATGGTGAGCCTTCGAGCCTTGTGTAATTGACGTACTCTGCAATGGATATTCTCTGCTAATGGCAAGGTTGAGAGACTGTGATAATCATAAGTAATTTATGCAATTCATTTGCAGCCTAACTTGAACAAGTTTGTGGGATTGGGGAGACCTGCATGGAAGGAAGCTCGGGCTACATTGCAAAAGCTGTTATCAGGTATGCCCTGCGTGTTTGGATGGAGGTAGATCATATGTATTTCAAAATCATAAGCATAAACCCTCACGCTCGTTTGATACACCTAAGAAAACTTAGATTTGAAACAAAACTCAAACCACATTCTTTTCAGTTCCATTTTGGATTCATTCCGTGCGACACTTGAAAACATGTTATTAAAATCTAAAAGATGATAAATTTATTAAATTTAAAAATCTCCGTCCAATCTATCCTGCAGTCTCTGGTATTGCATTTACCACCCAGGTTCTTGAATCAGATCTGGGCGTGGATTTCATAGATTAATAAAAATGAGGTACATAAGGAGGGGGACTTAATACCATAACCCTCCTCAAAAGACAAAATACTTAAAAATTTACTGGAAGCCCATTGAGTTTGATAGTGGAGGGGGTTTGATCAAAATTGAGGTTGGGTTGTTCTATTTTGTCCTTGTGCAGCCACGGAACCAACTCTGCGTGACAATGCTGATTTAAGACAGATAGCTCTTCTGCCTATGGTAAGACATGTTATTTGGAATATTCATGTCTGTTAGTGGACTCATTGTCTTAATTCGTGTTGTGTTGATCAATTATTCAGGACAAGGTGCAAATGCTTCTACCTGTCTCGATTGGAGACTACACAGACTTCTTTTCATCAATGCACCATGCCAAGAATTGTGGGACTATTTTTCGTGGCCCTGAAAATCCTATCAACCTTAATTGGTATGCAGCCACATGTAAAAAGACAGTATAAATTAGCTTTGATGATAGGGCGCGAGGAGAGAGGAGGGGGGGTGGGGTATTTCCATATCCTCAAGTTCTTATACGTATATGCTTGCTCATGGACTCTGATCACCTTTTCAGGTTCCATCTTCCCATTGCTTACCATGGGCGAGCATCGTCAATTGTCGTTTCTGGAACAGATATCATTAGACCCAGGTGCGTAAAAGTAGATACTCATAGTCCAGTCCTTTCTAGAAATCTATATCAGTTTATTTGTGTGAGGAGTTACGGAGATAATTGGGGAGTGTCGTAGACATATTTGATGGGATACCAGTTGGATGACCTTGTCCTCTGGAAGACAAATTTACAGAAGAATTTGCGGTGTTGACGGATTTTTTGGCATTAATCACTCCTTTGGCAGAACGATCCCAATGCGGTAGCACCTATGTGAATAGCTAGATTGAGTTTTAACACGAGCTGCTCTGTGGCGTTTCATGTTATTTTCAATTTTCTAATTTTACACCTGATAGTGAAGCATTTCCACTGTTGCGCCAACACATGGCATGAGGTGCTTCTTTTTTGCTAAATCAATTACAAAACTTGACACTTTTAAATTCCAAGTCTTGCATTAATGGTGCATATTATATTCATATCAATTATGTAAAGAGATTATGTGTGATCTCATTCGTCCTACTATTCCATTCATTACATGTAATTTTTGGCATTTCTTTTGTTTCTAATTCTTCTTTAAATTTGTCTTCCAGAGGACAAGGTCATCCAACTGGTAATTCTGCGCCATATTTTGGACCTTCGAGAAAAATGGATTTTGAGTTGGAAATGGTAAGGGTTTATGGCATGGAGAATGAGTAGTCTTATAGAAAATTTGAAGTGCTCTGTTTATTGTTGGTCCAACTTTCATCTTCATCTTCCTTGCTGAGTTGCTTATTAGTTCCATTTTCAACACTGTGCTATTTTTGCTTTAAGGCTGCTGTAGTTGGCCCTGGTAATGAACTAGGAACGACGGTCGATGTCAATGAAGCTGCAAATCATATTTTTGGACTTGTCTTGATGAATGATTGGAGTGGTATGCGCAAAACTATGCTTGACTATTTAAAGTTTTTGTGGAATGATTCTCTGCTGATAAGAGACTATTTTAAACAGCAAGAGATATCCAGGCATGGGAGTACGTGCCTCTTGGTCCTTTTCTTGGAAAGAGCTTTGGTAACAACTCTAATTGATTTTATTGCTTGCGTTTAACTTCTGCCATCTTAAAATTTCTCAGCCTTTTTGCAAGTATTCTAGTAATTTTGCCTTGGCATAATCTCTTTTTCCAACTTTGATCTTGCAGCCACAACCATATCTCCTTGGATTGTGACTTTAGATGCCTTAGAACCCTTCGCTTGTGAGGCCCCAAAGCAGGTATTGTTGACTTCTAACTCTTAAAACCATATGTTCATCACCAGTGAAATTAATATTGAGCAGAACTTTTATGTTCTTTCAATTGCAGAACCCTTCTCCATCGACATATCTTGTAGAGAAGACATCAAGAAACTATGACATTTCCTTGGAGGTATCTTCTGCTCCATGCTTCCCATGATATGGTTTAATATATCTATCACTTAGCTGATAATGTTTTATTTTCAAGGGAAAAGCTCCAAAAATGCCCCCAATGTTTGTGATTTTCCTTAAACATACCCCCTCTGTTAACCTATCGTTTCATAGACATCCCACACCGTTAAAATCATCTCAAATATGTCCCGCTCACAGTCGGTTTTCTACCATGGACAAATTGGTTTGATTTGATTGACACAGGGGAGGCATATTTGGATCTTTTCAAAATTTCAAACTGTTCACGGGTATACTTGGACCACCACCAATGGAGGGGGGAGTGGCAGTGGCGGAAGGGTAGAGGGAGAAGGGGGTAAATGGGTGTGAAAATATCTCCACCGTGTGAAATAAATCCCACGTGGAAGCCACTATCATATCCATGTCAGCCCCACGGGTCTACCTCAGGGGGTTGCTAGCATCATGTGCATAAATGAGCTGATTTTTTACGGTGAGGCCATCTATGAGCTGATAGGTTAACGAAAGGTATATTTAAGACAGATGACAAATGACAGGGTAAATTTAGACTTTTTCCTATTTTCAATCATCTTTGAATTGGAAAAGGTGGAAAGAAGGAATTTCTCCTACCTTATGTTGATCTACCAAGCAGAGGATAAAAGAACAAGAAATAATAAAATCTCCCTACCAATGATATTATCATTGTTTGTTGTTGTGCTTAATCAAATTTCATAGATCATCTGGGTAATGGTTGGACTTTTTCTGCAAGGTTCTTATTAATCCTTCTGGACAAGCTGATTCATGTGTTGTGACAAGAAGCAACTTTAATCACTTGTAAGTATTTTGCATCTGCCGCTTACGATTTCACGGTTCTTCAGTTATTAAGCTATAATATTTGGATTCTCTTTAGTTTTTCACCCGATTCATGATATCTAGTGATGTTTTTGGTAGTAACCGATATCTAGTGCTGTTAAAGCTTTCTTCAAGATGTTGGCTTCTGTTTGATGGTGAAGTTGATAGTTCGTATAACAGATAATTGAACCATCTGCCCCTAATACTCCTCCCTTTCTCTTGACCTTGCTGCACCTCCTCTAAGAAAAAGAGAAACGAGATAGAGAATTCAGAATTCGTCCAAGAACCTTTGGCGATTATCTTTTGAGGATTCTAATTCTTCAAATGCTAACAGTTCAGTGGTAATCAAGCTTAAAGGAGGCATGCACACACCGAGAAATGGTGCAACTTTTTACTTGTCAAAAAAAAAAAAAAAAAAGTTATTCATCAGAAAGAAGCCCAAAGGAGATTTTACTCGAGTTTTTATTTTAATTTCTACCATAGTAATGCTGAATGCTTTTCCTGAGATACAGATATTGGACAATCACTCAACAGCTGGCTCACCATACTATCAATGGCTGCAACTTAAGGCCTGGGGATCTGTTTGGAACTGGAACTATCAGTGGACCAGTAAGATTTACGATTTTGCTGCATTTCAGCTGCATGATGAAATTATCATCCTGCTGTTGTTTTACTGAAATAATTTGTTATTATTTACTGATGTTATAATTCGTCCATCTGTCTTCAGGAACCAGAATCTTATGGATGCTTGCTTGAATTAACTTGGAATGGACAGAAGCCTCTGTCCTTAGGTGGAACTAGCCGTACATTCTTAGAAGATGGAGATGAAGTAACTTTCTTTGGTTATTGCCAGGTTTGCATCTGGATGCTCCTTTTTCCTTTTGTTTTTTTTTAACCAGTTCCGTGCTTGTACCTTGTTGGCCTTATTGACATTATACACATTCAATTGCAAGTGCTCTGGGAAGATAATATTTTAGAGATTCTTTCTCCAGGGTCTAAAAGATACATTGAAGCTAGTGTTCCACCTAGAAGAGATTAAAGCAGAAAACTGCCACATAAAGTGGCGGTTCATTATTTGTCTATTTAAATTGTTTTTCTTTTCAAATCTGTTTGTAGGATCTATTCTCCCTTACTAATTCTGATTTGACAATGATTTTTGAAAATCTGCTTAGTGGAATGTTGGTTTCCCATAACAGGATGATTACTTGCATTGTATTGTGCTTATACTCAATATTCATTTTATCTATAGTTGGTTGATTTCAGCAACTGTTAGTTGACCACCCTGCTGCTTTCGCATTTCTGGTAAAACCTTTCAAAACTTGTTTATTTGTGATTCACTTCCTACTTCATACTTGAAAAATGTGAAATCTTCCAGCACTGTCATCATTCGTTGCTTTTGGGAGATTTGGCTGTCTAAGCTCTATTCTGTGTTACCTATAATCTGTTCTGGTCTTTTTGATGTACAAATGCCATCTGAAAGAAGCTTCCTAAAGCTGAACAATGAACATAGCCAATGTACCTCAAACAAATTTCTTAGTTAAAATATGCTATTGTCGCTTAACTGATTCTCGATATGTCTTGTCACATTTCACATGAAAGAAATCAAAATTGACAATGTCCTCCCTCCTTGTCAAATTGCTGTGTTTGTTGTGATCCTTACATCTGATATCCAGAGATAGTTTTTCTGATACTAGTTGATTTATCGATATATTCAGGGCAATGGATACAAAGTTGGTTTTGGAAAATGCTCGGGGAAGATTGTCCCGTCTCCACAATGAGTGTGAATGACTACATCTACATCGTCCAGTCCATGAGCAATTTCGAACTTTTCCTGTTGTATACAGTAATTCCAGGCTGCTTTGGTTTCTGATCTAAATTAGTAGTAGAATCAGAAGAAATTGAGGTACAGTCTTGGCTGGGCCAAGTGTAAGAGCTTTATGTATTCTACATTAGTGAACTGCGAACAAGTACCAATTTATGTTCAAATGTCAACCGATTATCAAATGAAAATAGCCATTGTTATTTAAAGGGGGAAATATAATATGCTAAAGTTTTGCATTGGCACCTAAGCTGCGTTATAGTTTTTGGTTGGGTACTCGGAAAATTTATGTTCAACTAATTGTTTAACGTGAAAATACATCAAGAAAAATTTGGTTTATACACAAGGCGGAAGATATTGTTTTTGCCGGTGGATTCGCGTTGGGAAGTCCAGTAATGGAGGGAGGGAAAACAACAAAGATGATTCTATACACAGCTCCAATTTGATACCTTTAATTAAAAATGAAGGGGTACTTACCACTACAACTCTTGTCGGCCGATATGCTTCTACATTTAGCGTTACTACTTTTGTTTTACTTTTTCGCTCCTTAAGAATTAACTACCGAGGAATATGTCATTTTTTTTGGGCAGATTGCTCTTCTTTTGGGGTGGTCTTTAAATTTTGCCCCTCATATTTGTGGTCTTTAAGTTTTGCTCTTCGCTTGGATACCTGAGGTTCTGGGTTCGAAATTCCGCTCAGGCATAAAAAAAAAAATCGCAAGGCAGGGCTGGGGGAAGTGTATGCCGGATTCGGCATACAGTCCTTAAGGAAAAACTAAAATTATGCCAGAGGGGCAGACTTTGCTTTGAGGTATATATTTTATTTTTCTTACTTTTCAAGGCAAACTTTTAGTTATGCTTTAAGGAAAAATTTCGCCTTATGGGGCATACTTTTAGTTATGCCTTAACTGAAAATGTGCCCATAAGATATAACTAAAAGTATAATCTATAAGGCGGAACTTTTCCTTAAGGCATAACTAAAAGTTTGCCTTATAAGGCAAAGTTTAAGAAAAAGTTCTGCCTTATGGGCATACTTTTGGTTATGCCTTAATTAAAAATTTACCCCATAAGGCATAGTTCCCTAAGGAAAAGTTTTGTTCCATAAGGCATAACTTTAGTTTTTCCTTAAGGACTGTATGTCGGATCCGGCATACACTCCCCCCACCCTGCCTTGCCAAATTATTTTTTTATTTTATGCCTGACCAGGGGTTCGAACCCAGAACCTTAGGTATCCAAGTGAAGGACAAAACTTAAAGACCACAAATATGAGGGAAAAAAATTTGAAGACCACAAATATAAGGGGCAAAATTTAAAGACCACCCAAAAAGAAGGCAATTCTGCGAATATTGTGTAGTTACAGAATTATGACGTTCAACTAATCATCTTCCGAAAGAGTGGTCATTGAGTTCAATTCCTAATTAAGCACAATTAGAATTTTTGTTTAGTTATTAACTCGTGCACTTCATGCTTGCACTGTACTTCATGTATAATATCGAATTTTAAGATTTATTTTACAAATAGATTATATACAGTAGTAATAGTGTACGAATATTTTAGGCATAATACATAAATAGGCCCTCAAACTTGGTCTCATTTTTTAAGTATACCCTCCAACTTTGGCTGTGCACAAGTAGGCATCTCAACTTGTCTCCACTTTGTCAATTGAACACTTTAACTTAGAAAATGATCATCTAGACACCTCCAAAAGTATGTGCCACGTCAATGCCACGTCAGCGCCACGTCAGCATTTGTGTTTATGTGTTCAACTTTTTACAAGTTGAGATGCCTACTTGTGCACACGCAAAATTGGAGGGCATACTTAAAAGATGAGGCCAAGTTCGAGGGTCTATTTATGTATTACACCAATATTTTATAATAGCATGTTAGTTATCATTTTTTTTTCCAGGTTACTTATATAGTTAGTATTTTATAAGTGACATGATCGGAAAAACTTAGTTATGCTCTTTTCATATTATCAAGGCATAATAAATAAATAGGCCCTTAAATTTAGCCTCATCTGGCAAGTATGCCCTCTAACTTTGGGTGTGCACAAGTAGGTACCTCAACTTATATAAAGTTGAACAAGTAAACACAAAATTATAATATTGGACTACCATCTTACGTCATTTTTCAAGGTCAGAAATATAAAATTATGAATATAAGGGGAATGATATAAAAGCTTATTTTCATGATGTAAATCAAACCTATGGATGGTCTTTTACTTTTATGGTATTTGTTCAACAACAAGTGGTCTTGTATCTTATAGATGTTTTATGATGCAAAGAAACCTAAAGCTTTTAATGGAAAAAAAGTGTGTACGTTTTGTGTTCAAAATATGTAGATAGAGAATATGGTTGAGGTAGGCTTGACTCCAAATTATTTAGTAAGTAATATAAGATTTTGGTTTGCTTGCCTGCAAAGAGCTCAAGAGATATATAGTTGACGTATCTGTAGTTGACGACATTAACACCTGGTGGGGCTTTAAAGCTTTCTACACCTTAATTTTTTTAATTTTTGTGAATAATAAAGAAATATATATAAGTGATAGAATTAGGCTACCAACTTGACAGTTAACCTTCCAATATAATATTTCTTCAAACTTCAAACATCTTCCTCTTGTCAAAAAGTGATTTCACTATTTTACCCCTGCCTTATGATGTCAACTACTACTCTTAAAATGGACTAAAATGATCTTTTGCTTCTTTTCTCTCTAATAGTAGTCCAATATTATAATTTTCCTTTTCGGAATTATTTTTATATCACTCTATTTGTGCCCATAGACAATCGGCAAAACAAAAATAGTTTGGATCATGGAATTAAGCCGAAAAAAATAGAAAATAAATTTTATTAATAAGTTTTATGCACTGATAGTACGTGAATAGAGGTTTTGCACCTTCAAGTTAATTAAGTTAACTTACAACAAGAAGTAATTCTTTATAACAAGCCTGATACGGTTAATCTAAAAAAAAAGTAATAATATGCTATGAAAAACTAAATTATATTGATTTATACTTGTTTTATGTAACTTAAATCATAATATGAGAATTAAAGTCTCGTACCACACTTTAACTTGAGGTTTATTAACACGAACAATAAAAAAAAAATTAATGGTCATGAGTAATGAGTTTTATTTTAGTAAGCAATGCATTTAACCATCTTAATTAATTGTAAAGCCTATATTAAAATTTCGGTTTCTTGTTTAACTAAGGAAGCCTCAAGGTTATAAATGTAATAGCATTAAAGGAAGTGCTTGAAAAGGGCATGTAAACCATGCAATGCTTATGTATAAATCCAAAGATGGTAGCGTTTCATTTTCTCTTCATTCCATCTTATACATATAATCTTTCTTTGATACCAAGTTTTCTTTATTTATTTTTCATTTAACAACAACAACAACAACAACACAAAGATCATGAATCTTTTCATGAATAAAATTGTGAAGAAAAAAATGAGCAACATGATTTTTATGATTTTCTTCATTTCTTTTTTTGTTCTTGAAACTTTGGCTAGAGAGAGTGTCTCTATAGTTGAATCAATTTCTATGAGAGATGATGTGATAAAAATGGCTGGTTATGGAGAAGAAAAACTCTCTACTGTTTACATCCATGGCAAAGTTGTTTGTCACGATGAAGATGATCATGGTTGTAACAGTATCAACGATGATAATTTGGAACTTGGTCCAAGACCTGTCCCAGGTTTGTGTTTGTCTCTCTTCATTCAATATATTATGTTATTCTTCTTTTTTGGTTTTCCATCCGGTGTATGTATCCGTATTAGGACGCGCTGATTAGTAAGGCCTATTAAAGGAAGAAAGGCACTCCCTATCAGGATTTGTTCATACCCCAGACTCGAACTTGCCTCTGATTAAGGATGAATCTTATCCTTTTCACCATAACTCTCGGTGGTAATTTTATGTTTTTCTTATATAGAGGTGAATCAAGATTTAAATATGATGAGCTTAACTATAGAGTTCCGAGTATTGAACTAGTTATACTTCATTATAGATAAATTCGATATTTATCTAAATTTTAGTGTTTTTTCCTATTTATCTTGGAAATACTCAGTTTAAATTATAGTACTAATTATTTTTTTTTCTTTTTGCTCCCAACTAATGCTTGTAAAAAGTGTCGGGAAAATGTTTGATAAGAAAGGAACCAAAGCATTAAAACTCTAAGCTCAGAGCAAACACATGTTAATCAGAAATTCTTTTCATTTTTTAAACATATTCATGTTAAGATTTGAAGTCAAACTGATTTTTTGTCAAATCTGTTTTTACGTATATATATACTACTAGTTAATATATTTGGTTCTCACAATTTAATTTGTGATACTAAACTTAAATCCTAAATAGATATTTGTTTCATCAATAAACTCAGTTTAATGTTAAACTTGATCTTTGAATGGAACATTAGGATTCATTTAATCTAGAACGTTACCTTGCATGACCTTTTAATAAACTCCTTACAGTTACAGTCAGATATTGCATTTATTGAATCTATGCATCTAAGATTAAAAGCGGTTTGGGGTTTTTTGTTTGGGGTGGGGGGGCGGGGGGGGGGGGGGGAGGGTGTGTGGATAAATTGTTAAAAAAAAAATTAAAATTTCGGTTCAGTTTAATTTTCTTGAAACTTGCAGGAGCTGTCTGCATAATAACTTTTGTTGCTTCCATTAAACACTACTCCAGTTTCTGTCCTTGTAGAGGGTAGATCTACCTAAGTTTGAAATAGACATGCATAAATATTGAAATATAATGTGAATATTGAAATAAACAGATTATAAACAAGGTGAAAATTAAAGACGACAAGAACCATGCAGTGGATTAGGCTTAATAATATTGTACGTAATTTTCATACGGATAGTGGAATTTGTGCTTTATAATTACCCTCTATTCGAGTTTGTGTACTATTATTATTAGGAAAGTCAAAAAAGATGTTTTCTTTGACCACAGTCTTTAGAAGTATTTAGAACTTTTCTTTTTGATTTCTCATTCAATGTCCGGTATTCACTTTAGGGCCAATTAATTCAGATTCATACCAATCCCACTTGGGGAGGTAAAATACTTTACCAAGGAAACTTTATTATGAGGGCTCAAATTCGTGATATCTTGTTATGGATCGAGGGGTACATACCACCCACCACAAACTTTGGTAGCAAAATATTTTGAATTGCTAACTGTCGTGACTTTTAATCTTTTTTATGCAACGGTAAAAGTTGTCTACTGTTGAGCCACAAAATCAATTAGGGCCTGTTTGGAAAGCCACCCAGGTAATTGGAATTGAGTGTAATTGGGTGTAATTACACAGTTTGGCCTGTTTGTTTGACCAGGTAATTACACAGTTAGGTGGGAATTGAGTGTAACTGAGAGGGTGTAATTACACTCTCCCATTCTAGGGGGGGGGGGGGGGGGGGCTGAGAATTGGGTGTAATTACACTTTGTAATTACAGAGTTACTTTTTAGTTTTTTTCTTTTTAATTTTATTTTAATTTCTTTCCTTTTTTTATTTTTTTAAAACTTTTTTAATTTCTTTTCTTTTTAATTTATTTTTTATTTTTATTATTTAATTTTTTCTTATTTTTACTTTTTAATTAATTTTATTTTTTAAAATATATTTTTCTTTTATAGTATTTATATTTCATTTCCTTTATTCTCATTCCCAACCTTTACTTCTTGTGGTTTCATATAATTGCTCATATTTTTTTTTTCTATTTTATTCATTTAGCATAACCGTGTTAATATTCTAATTTTTGAAACTACATCTCTTAATATTAGAAAGAATGAGTCATTAACAAACTTGACATATAATGAGTGACGTTATTAAAGTAGAATTTCGTTGGGAATAAGGTTATAGACTTATATTTTCCCTTTCATTTGAATTATAGGAGTATTTACTTATGTTACGTTGAAACTTACTTATGTAACGTTAAAATTTGACATAAGAGTATTATGTTAAAAAAAAAAAAAACTTTTGGATTTTGAATTTAGGTTATATTTTCGATTTTAAAAATATTTGTTTTAATATTATTGACTTGTTATTTCACATTGCATGCTGTTTATTTTTCACTTACAGTTGATAGAATTATTGTTAAACATTTGGATAATGCTATGGCATTATATTTATAAATATTCTTTTTTTTGTCAAACATCCAATCCCATGATGTTCTCACAAAAAAGGTATGCTTTTAAGTTTTATAATCAATTAAAAGTAAAATATTATTAATTTGAAATTGTATATCAATTTTTTTTTACAATATTAGTTACAAATATATGATTATTAATTAACATATTTTCAAGAAACAATGTATTATTAAATAACTAATGTAATATCATTTATATATGTACATATTTTTTAAATATTAATTTTAAATTTTTATGATTAAATTTATTTTTAAATTAAACTAACTGTATAATTACACATATGCAACCAAACAACACGCTTGTAATTACACTGTAATTACATTATGACAAACAAACAGGTCATTGTAATTACTAGATTGTGTAATTACTAGGGTAGTAACTACTGGGATAGTAATTACACTAATTCCAATTACCAGGTGGCTTTCCAAATAGGCTCTTAATGATGCTTGCATCTAGATTAGTTGTCTTCATTACAGTGCAACTCTTCCTCTCGAATCATAGATGAACGCGCGATGCTTCGTGGAGAGCGTTGCCCTTTAAAAATAACCTAGCTGCGATTAATCCTTAGAAAGCCGAGTAATTTTATATTGAGGTATAGTTGATTAATTAAAGTAATGATCCTGGGCATAATATTTGCACCATGCTCTGGTAGTATCAAAACAATCAAATACTTCATATTATATTTATCATATATTTGACAACATATTTCAGGTGCATCAGTGGGTGTATTCTGTGGATCAAGTGGAAAAGAAAGAAGATCATGGGCAAGAAACAATACAAATGAAGATGGAGATTTCCTTATTGATCTTCCTTCTCATCTTCATGCTATTCCAAACTTGGAAAGAGCATGTCTTGTTAAAGTCCTTCATCTGCCAAGAAACACCATTTGTGAACATGCTTTTAGAGGAAAACATAAAGGACTCGAGCTAACTTCCATCGGTGAAGGCATCCGTACTTACACAACACATACGATTCATCTCACCCCTAAAGTTTCACGAAGGTGCAGAAATAAAGTTGTCGAGAAGCAACAAGAAACTGTAAGCGTCATTTAGGCCAAAAGTTCAGCACGTCCAACAACTCATTCTGTTGGCGCTTCCAGTCACAGACATTGGGTTGCTGCTTCCTCCCACGACGAGTTTATGTGTGTGTGTGTGTGAGAGAGAGAGAGAGAGAGATATGTAAATATAAGTTTCTTCTATGAATGATGTGTAACAGGCACATATATTCCCACTGAGAATATGAGTAACCTTTAATAGTCATACCAGATGCACAAAAGTTCAATGATATATATAAAAGCAACAACATAAATTGTATTCACTGCAGAATCAATAACTAAAATCCGGGGTGCGTAAATGTAGAAATCATTCACTCATCCACAAAAACTAAACGACGAGCTAGAAGAAGTTGAAGTTGAGGACGTTGTAATCCTGGGATTTTAATAACTTATCAGACAAAAAAATATCCAGGAGAAATGTTCAAGAGAAACCTTGTCTATTCCGACGACATGATATCTGATCCTTGAGATAACTAATGAGTTACTCTATGAACTCTCCCGAGCTTTATTCTGAGCTCCAGAAATGATATACTGAGCAACATCGGCGCAACATTTAAGCTTGTCTGCTTCTTCATCAGGTATCTCAATCGAGAATTCTTCTTCAAAAGCCATGACAAGTTCCACTCTATCTAAACTGTCTAGGCTCAAGTCCTTCTGGAAATCAGCACTCTCAGTGACCTATAAAAAGAAGATTTAGGATTCAGCTGTAATAGTCACTATTTGACTCAGAGGCGGAGCCACAGTGGTATCTACGGGTTCAGTAGAACCCAATAGTTCGGCTCAAACCCTGTATTTGTATTTAAAAAATCATTTAATATGTACAAAAACCTATCTGGAACCAAGTATAAGCAAATAGGATTGTGGTCAGAACCCATAGACTAAAAATCTTGGCCTCGCCTTAACTCATAGTTTGCCACAAAATGTGTTGATTTGAATCTCAGAGGCGGAGCCAGGATTTTAACTTTATGGGTTCTGGATTTTAAAATGACGACTTCAAGTGATAGCAATTGGGTTCTAAATCTAATATTTATACATATTTGATGAACTTCTTAGTACAATTACATTGTTTGAGTAAAAGCTACTGGGTTCGGCCAAATCCCATATCCAGGATTCTAGTTCTGCCCCTAAAATTGATATTGCCCAACAGAGAAAAATACTGATAGAAAGGTTGAGAAAAACTCTGATAACAAAAAATAGATGAATTGTACCTTGGTTGCATCAATCTTGTCAAATTTCTTCACCAGGTTAAGCACTTGTTCCTTTATCTGATCCTGATTGGTGGCACCAGAACAGCTGCACGCGCGTATTTGCAAATTGAGTATATTTAACGCACTTCGGCTTTCAGCTCGAGACAATAGTACTTGCAATGGGACGTTAACTCTCACATACTTCAGAATAGATGATCTCAAGCTTTGCATTTTGAACCTAAAATAAGTCATCGACATATTAGCACGTGCAAACGCAGTTCAAAGAGATAGAAGATGCAAAAGAGACAAGGCAATCAGATGTAGAAGGACATAAAGATGAGGCGTGAATGTACTAACAGCAAGATAAGGCATTTTTTCTCACACTTCCTGTTTCGTATCTATATATTAGGAGACTCACCAAGATAAGTTAGTCAAGTGAATGAAGAATCTGCTAAATCTAAATAGTCCATTACACATTTTATCCTTTAATTGGTCAACACCTGTAATTTTATGACATGCAAAAATGTCAGCAAATTTGCTTAACCGGTACACCATCAAATCAAATTTCCAAACAGGAGAAGCTTAATGCCCTTGACATACGGCCTATAACTCACATGTCGTACTCCATCTTATAGTACCAAGCGTGCTTATTTTTCACAGCCAATGCTCACATGTCTACTGTATTGTAACACTCAACGGGCCTATTCTCCGCAAGTATATCGATCGTATGAGCGGAAGTTACTTGCTTAGGCCTATTCTCCACAACTATAAGATTGATCATATGAGCAAAGTCTTACTGCTTGTTTCGACTTGAATGCCTATGAGAATTTTCCTGCTGTCAGTCCTGAAAATATACTTACCTTGTCCTGAAAACATTCTTGCCTTACATATTGCAATGAATGATCCTAACCCGTCCCATTAATGTTGCAACAAAAATTTCACAATCCACAACCCATTAAACTATTTTCAAACTTGCCTATGAATCAGATAAAAAATTCAGAACTACTCTTAGCTAAAAGAAACTAAACTACTGAAGCTTATTGCCTAAAAGAATAGCAGCATAACGCTAAGGAAAACAAATGAAAGTGCTACTCAATCCATAACCACTACATAAGTTATGAAGAAATCTATCAGATTAATTATCAACAACCAAGCTCAAATTCTAAAAGGGTATCAAGAATCACCTCGTGATGCTTTCAAAATCCATATATAAAAGAACCAACGTAAAATGACAACTTTCTATAATTAGAAACAGCTTAACTTTATATTTTCCATTTTGCCTTAAATGAGACAACTGATAGCAATACAAATGTCTATAAATTGTTTTAGAGCATAAGCTTTAAAAGTACTTCTTTCTTAAACTCCGTACGCAGTCAATCACTGTCCCATAAAATGGGAACAGATGGAGTATCAAAAAATCATAGAACCAAATCCAAAATGATACTCCCTCTCAGTCTCAAATTATCTGTCGTGGTTACTAAAAATAGTTGTCGTTTTAGAAATTCAAGGCACAATTAATTATTTTTCCCTTAGTAGAATTTTGTCATTAATTGAAGGACACATAAATAGAGTAAACATTTAATGGAGAGAGATTATAACTCAGGCATAAATAAGGGTAAAGTAGTCAAATACACCTCTTAGTTAATACATTTCATAAGGGGCGTGTGAAACAAAAAAGCAACAGATAATTTGATACCGAGGGAGTAACTTTCATAACACCCATTATAGACCAAAGCACCAAACTCAAAATGTTTATTTTAATAACACTCATTAAGGATTACAACTTGAAGTACTGATTCACCTTGTTTTTAACTTATTAGGCAGAATGCTAAACAATTTATAGATAGTAGATATATATAGAGACTAACAAGAAACAAAATAGCTGAAAAATAGCACAAAACTTACTAATTTTACTTTTTTCCTGAAATTGTTCTGATTCTTTATAGAGTATTTGCTTAAGATACTCTATCTGTTTGTTGTATTGCCTCAAAGAACTGAAATTTGCAGGGATAGTTTTGGGCCTGGATATGGAAAACATGGGCCTCGGGTGGGCCACATCTGAGATAGCCCAACTATGTACCATCCCAATTCGATTTGAAGAAATTGCGCGGTTTGACCTTCAAATAGGCTGGTCTTCAATATTTGTCCTTCAAATGGACTGGTTTTTAATTTTTGTCCTTCCAAATCAAACTTATGCCTAGTAGGTTAAGTTCTTTAACAAAATAAAACTCATGCCTAGTGGGTTAAGTACTTTAAGGATGGGGGAATAACTTGTGGTATATTATGATGCGCCAATATAAATTTATGTTCCGTGAAAAAGTTATTTTTGTTTAGGGACAAAAATTAAAGACCAGCACAAAATAGGACCAAAAGCGCAAATGACCCGATTTGGAGATAATCAATCCGATTGAGTTGTAATCTATTCTCTTTTTTTGCTTTTTCCAATTAAAACAAAGTAAGTTTTTTCCATTTCAAAAATAACTTCAGACACACGAGATTGAAGTTGTAAAATTCATATATGAAGTTTAGCATATTGACTGTACAAGCAAACTTTCAACATTTTTGCTTGAAATTTGGTTTGGCATGAGTAAGATTCAAACACTTGGAGCTCATGAAAAAGAATCATCCAAAAAAAAAATCATATCGTATACGAAATTATGATCATTATAAGTGAAATTTACTAACTAAAAAATAAGACTGATAATTTAATACAATAAAGAAAATAACATACTTGCAGATGTGGCTTTTCGTGTTTTCTTTCTTTTTCACATTATAACTTTTAATATCTATAGATATAACCACTTTAACGCGAAGCCTCATAACTCGACTATAGCCTATAGGACTATTGGATGAGTTGAATTCAATATGTTCAATAGAAAATTATACCCTATATATTATATACAAAGTAGAAATAAAATTCTTTATCATATTTTAAAGTGTTTGTTATTCCTTGACACAACGAAAGATTCTAAAAAGTAGTGAAATCCAAAACTTGTTACAATGTCAAATTCTGAGTGCGACATTCTATTTATGTTTTGAATTCTTCTATATGTAGTCGAATCAAACCGACTAGCAAAATCAGATCCAAAGTTTGTAGGTGGAAGGAAAATGAGGTTTAGACAATGACATCTATAAACCAAGTCTGGAAAAAAACACTAAACCATACGTTTCATCCAATTTGGAATCTTCTCCATTTTAGCATTTGGAAAGTTTCCAAACCTCATTACATAAGATTATTTAGTGACAAATAAACAACAAAGGACAAAGAAATAAGAGAGGAAGAGAAAAATGATCTAAATCTCTTTCACGTACCAAAAATCTTAAACGGTGTTGATGTCACGCTTAGATCCCAATGCAAAGAATTAAGAATATCCTTTTATTATATCAATTATTTTAATTTTGCCATCGGTTTATTTTTTATTAATTAAATTTATAACCTTTTCAGGTATAAGTCGTCTTTTATTTGCTATTGATCTTAACGGAGCTTCAACCTGAAATATAATAGATGATTGATAGCTAAATTTGAATGTTTTTCCAAAGTATTTTATTCTTAAATTAAATTGAATTTTATTAAAATAATAAATAAATATGATATGATTTGAGGCAAGAATATGAATGATTCAAAAGTGTGACCTAGGATAAAATAAAAATATTTTAGGTAGCAGAGCAGTAAATTAAGACATTTCTCATTGAAGCTATTGTTACACTATGTTTAGAAGTTAGAAATTTAGCAACCCAAATACATCACATTGTTAATACTTCTTTCGTTCACTTTTACTTGTCCACTTTTAACTATACACATCCCTTAAGAAATAATAAATGAAGTGTATAATTTACCAATGTATCCATATTAATTGGTGCATGTTTTTATTGGATTTGAAAAATGATTTGAAGTGAATTTTTAATACTATGAGTAAAACAAGAAAAAAGAAATTGTCTTGTCTTGATATACTAAAAGTGACAAGTAAAAGTGAAAAACCTATATTTGGAATACTGAACAAGTAAAAGTGGATGGAGGGAGTACAAAACTTGTTTGCTTGTCACCTTTTTTGTCAATTTAGATACAATGTTTGGTCCGATTGTTTTTAAAATTTTATTATATTGTATTGTTAATTTATTATTATGTAAAAATGAAAACTGCCATTTTATATAATCAATTTAATGTGATCGTCGCTATCTTTTCTTTTTTCTCATTTTGCTCTTACTTGTTATTGAATAATCCGATTTTACGTCTTTACCCACCTTTTTATACATCTTACTATAAATATATTGTTCATAGTGATGGAGAGTGACACTATTAACCGACAAAAAACGAAACATTCCATCCTAAAGTTATACTCCATCCGTCTCAATTAAGTGTCTTAATTTGATTGGACACGAAATTTAAAAAATAAATAGAGACCTTTTAATTTTGCGGTCTTAAATGAAAGATATATATAGTCTTTAAAATCTGATAGTCTTAAACTTATTTTAAAATTGGAGAACTTACTAAATATAGAAAAAAACACTCTTTTTAAAATATTTTAAAAAGAAATATAAGACACTTAATTGTCAATAAAACACTTAAGTTGACTCAAAGAGTATTAATTAAAGCAATACAGTGCAATATAATACTCCTTTCTTTAGAATTAAAAAAAAAAGAATTATTACACATTTTAGACGGTGGGATATTAAAATAAAGCCCCTATAACTAACATTTCACAATAAACAAACCAACAAAATTTTTCCAAAATGGACACACAATGGAGGGACAAAAAACTGTATCCAACATTAGGCATATTCACCATTCTTTTACTTTTGTACTTGAGTTTCAATGACAACCTTAATTTCTCCTTCCCACAAATCTTTTTAAGACAACCTTATATGGGATTTGTTGGAGTTAATCAAACAAGATTTGTCATCAAGAATGAAAACCCAAAGACTCAATCTTTAAATTTTCAAGAAATGTATATTAATGGGTGGAACTCTTATTGGTTAATGGAGGAAAGTGTTTGGGAATATTCAAGATTTAGGGTATCTAAGATGTTGAAAAGAGGAGCTGAAATGGGGTTAAGTGTTTGTAGAACTTGGGCTTTTAGTGATGGTGGTGGTCCCAATGATCTTCAACTCTTACCTGGGGTCTTCAATGAAAGAGTCTTTAAGGTAAAAATGCTGTTTTTTTTTTTTTTTTTTTTTAGCAATTATTGGGATTATTGAAGTAGTTGTAGTGACTTATTGAACACTCTTGAGAAGTTGTTTCTTGATTTAAAAAAAGAGAGAATCATTTGCAAGTTTCCATTGTGAGGTGTTGATTTGTTTATCTTGAAACAAAGATGGTTTTATTTGTTAATGGAAGTTTAGTGAAAATAGGTAAAGTTTGAGTCTTTTGTATAAACAGACCCTCAAACTTAGCCTCAGCTGGCAAGTACGCCCTCCAACTTTGGGTGTGCACAAGTAGGCACCCCAACTTGTATAAGGTTGAACACGTAAACACAAATGCGGACGTGACATATAAATTTTGGAGGTGTCTGAATGATCGTTTTTTAAGTTGGAGTATTCAACAGACAAAGTGGAACGATCATTCAGACACCTCCAAAATTTATATGCCACGTCCACATTTGTGTTTACGTGTTCAACCTTATACAAGTTGGGGTGCCTACTTGTGCACACCCAAAGTTGGAGGGCGTACTTGCCAGCTGAGGCCTAGTTTGAGGCCTGTTTATATATTATGCCTAACTTAAATACTGTGCTCCACAATTGGTAGTATAACTTAATTTGTATGATAAGTGAATAATCAACTATTAACTAAGGTTGTGGCTGGGGGTGAATGAAGTGGGATGAAAATCATGGGAGACTAGGGAATTTACAAAAAATGCTAGGTGATTTCTTCCCGTCTGGCAAAACCTTGGTGGACGGATAAATCGCGACCATTTTGTAGGTACCTATAGAATAGAGGTGCACAAACTGCCCCGAACACAACCGTAAAGCAAGAACAATCGACCAACTTATATGTACCTTGTTCTCACTGGTAGGGGTTGGGGCTGGTGGAGTAATAGGTTTGAAACTTTGAATATATTCAGTTAAACACCTAAAAGCTATCAAGGCTTCACTCAGGATAGACCCGCTTTAGGTCATATCATTAAAAGCAATTTAATTTTTTGTGGATTGTGGATTGCGTCCTAGATGGCCGAAGATACGAATTTTATGTAGTATTTGTTCAAAATCCATTATATTAGTCTTTATTATGTAATCGATCCAATGCAATGAGAATGCTGCAGAAGTAGCAACAGAAACGACATACTAGTAGACCAACACTAGAAAAAAAAGAAATATTATAGAGCAGCATTTGCAATTTCTAACGATTATCTTGCCGATGTATCTGCAAGCATATGTTCACTTAAGTCTGTTCCTCTTATTAGACTATTACAAATTATTGTTCATGGCCCTTCTTAGTAATGTGATTTTAGGCCACATGGCACTTACAAGTCCCATCCTAGTACAATAAATCGCCACTTCTTTTTTTGCATTTTGATATATTCTTATCATCTTACCAATTTCAGGGATTGGATTATGTTATTGTTGAGGCAAGGAAGCATAAAATTCGATTAATCCTGAGTCTTGTAAATAATTTAAAAGCTTATGGTGGCACTGCTCAATATGTGAGGTGGGCGCAAGAAGCAGGTACCAACGTTTCTTCATCAAGAGATGCATTCTTTACCAACTCAGCTGTCAGAGAGTACTACAAGTCTTTTGTCAAGGTATGTTCAAATTAAGCAAAATTATGATATTCGACAATGTGAATCCAATATACTTTTTAGAGGCTTTCTTTTTTCTTTTTTAATTTCTGGCAGTATCTCTCTGCTTTCTTTTCTTATATTATCGATTGACTTATTAATAAATGTTGTTCATCTAAAAGGTTGACACTGTGTGCAAGCATCCGAGGTGGTATTATCAACTGTTTGCTACAAAATGAAAAAAATGGTCCTTATGTTTAAGGGAGGTTCAAAATAGTCCATTAAGTATCCACTGGACAATTTTGATCCCCATCAAATATTTACGTCGCTCTGTCCGTCAGATTTGACGGGGAGTATGAAAAGAAAAGGGAACTATCCGGAACTCACATTTAGAAGTACAATTTTTAGTTTTTGCTATTTTTTATTTATGTTTGGTGCAACTTTTTGAGATATAATTTCTGCTATTTTTAGTATTTGTGCATATTTTTGGATTTGACTGGACTTTCTTGGTGTTTATGGTTAAATCTTTTTTTCCACTATTTCTGTCAAATCTAACAAATACTAATTGTTAAATATTGACGGACACTAGAAACGTTAACTTTTGGCAAACTTAAAGGACCAAAACTGTTCAGTGCATACTTAAGGAACTATTTTGAATCTACCGTCAAATATAAGGGACCATTTGTGTCATTTTGTCACAGTTTGCAGCACTAACTAGTTTAAAATCAGTTTGAGGCCTTCAATGGTCGTGTCTTCTGAAGCTTCTGCATAGTTGCATCAATATCATGTGTACCACCTTAGTTCCTAGTTTAACATAGTAATTCGTAGTTATGCAATTTCTTTCCAGTTTTTATATAATTTCATGTGATGAATTATAAGCACATTATAATTCGATTCCCTTTTGCGTCTGACAGGCTGTTGTGACAAGAAAGAACTCCATAAGTGGAGTTAAATATTCAGAAGAACCAGCCATATTTGCATGGGAACTCATAAATGAGCCTCGTTGTGAATCCAGTTCATCAGGCGCTGCTCTCCAGGTTAGTTTTTCGGATTATACTGCTTGCTAGTGAGATTTGGCCTCTCAATGACCACTAGAAAAATGGCTATTTTGAAGCAAGGAAAATAAAGGATCTTAGCAGAGATACTCACTTGCAATCATGTCACCCTGAAATTACACTAACATTTCTTACTTAAGACTCTGTTTGTCCGAATTAGTTTTCATATCAATAGTTCTGGGTAGGAGTGTCAAATGGACGGGTTGGACTGAATTTGGGCGGATCAAAATGAGCTGATTAGTAAACGGGCGAGTTATTGTCCCGCCCAATGGTTACTTGGTCTGAGCTAAAACGCAGGTCATAACCCAACCCGCCCAATTCTTACTAAGTTTAAGTTTGTTTGTTCTTTTATAAACTTTTAGTACCTAATAAAACTATTTATTTATTAGGCTATATATAATATATCAAATAATAAAAATGACTTTTTAAAATATTTTGACAAGATCTCTATGGGAAAATTTGGGCTACATCTCAGCCCGATGTTTGATGGACTAAAATGAGTTGAGCTAATAAATGGGCGGGTCAATGACCAACCTAAACTTGGGCAGGTCATGTTTTAATGGGCTAATTTTGCCACCTCTAATTCTGGGATAGTACATAAAAGAGTTTTTACTGTTCATGTTGCGTCTATGGTCAAACCTCTTTATAACAACGTTGTTTATTCGTACATTTTTTGGTTGTTATAACGAAATGTTGTTACAGTGAACATATAGCATGACATGAAAAATCGGTTTCAAAGAAAACTTGGCCTTTTATGAAATGTTGTTATAGAGGATGACTGTGATAGAGGTCTGATTGTAGTACCTTCTTTCTTGACATGACTTGGTAATTTTGTGAACAGGCGTGGATAGCAGAGATGGCTGGATTTGTCAAAAGTTTAGATCAGAAGCATCTTGTGACTATTGGACTCGAAGGCTTTTACGGTGTGGAAAAAACTGGAAGCGTTGGATTGAACCCAGGGAAATGGGCTGCATCACTTGGAGTGGACTTCATTGAGAACTCGGCTATTGAAAACATCGATTTTACTTCCGTTCATGCTTACCCCCACAGTTGGTTAGTCAAGCAGAGTAAATTTATTTCAATTCAAATACATTGTCACATATTCTACCTTTTCACCAGTTGCATGAATCTGGTTGTGGTAGTAAATTATTATGGGTCTCAACACTAATATCCAAACATGTAACTGTTTATTTATAAAATCAGTTTCAACACTTAAATTTGCTTTTCAGCACTTGTTTGTCAGCTATGCCAAACGGGTTCTAAGGACTAAGCCTATTTTCTTTCAAGATGATGTAGTGTAAACATCAAAATTTATGTGTTCATCACTGTTTCCTTTCTCGATTTTGTTAAAAGAAGTTCTCTTGCAGGATCAAAGGTATAAATTCTGACAAGAAAGTAGATTTTCTATCTCATTGGGTTGATTCTCACATTAGCGAAGCTGAGAAGATTCTCAAGAAGCCCGTTCTTTTCACAGAAGTTGGATTTCCTTCGGGTATGCAGAAGGATGGATTAGACAGAAATATTTTTCTGAAAATAGTTTATGACAAGATTTACGAGTCAGCAAAGAAGAGGAAAGCTGGTGCAGGAGCCTTAGTTTGGCAGCTATTGGTGGAAGGAATGGAGCGATACGGTGACAAGTTCTCATTTATAGCTTGGGAGCATCCCTCAACCTATAAGCTGATGGTAGAACAATCTTGCAGGCTACTCAATACATCTACTCGAGGCTTTACACACGAAAAACTCAATCAAAAGAATCCTTGTTTGGCTAATGCATCTTAAATATCAATGATTGTTATTCAATATTTTTCATCGTCCTCAAGGAGACGGACATCATAAGGAGAAATAGTGGAAATGAGTGGGAACGACCAGTTTTGAATTATTTGAAGTTCTGATTTGCCTCGAGGGTGTGTAAGAAGTGTCAGCTGGATGACTGCAAGAACAAGTTTTTTTCCCCAAGTATAGATGGGAAATCAAAGTTGTGTCCGTGTATATCATAGTGTTAGTTGTACATATATACTACAATAGCAGCATCAATGTGAGTGGTTTGTTCATTTTCAATGAAATAATGATATTGACCAGAATCTTTTGGTTTGTTCTTTTAGTTTGTTTTCCTGGTTCAGCATTTCTGTTATTTTTACTTAAAAAGATATTAATCCGGGTTCCTGTTTTCACTTCAAAGGCTTTCGAATAAACTACTCAAGTGGAAAATAACTACGCCTCAGTTCTAAATAAGTTGATATCGGCTTATATGAATCTTCACTACTTCATTTAAACTCAACTCATGTCATTAACTAGAAAATAAAGACAATTGTTTTTCTCCTTGCACGTTCTTTTGTGGCATATGAATTGGAACATGATAGCACATTGGATCATACATGTAGCTCTAAATTTTTCACAAAAGAGCTTTTCTCCTTAGCACATTGTAGACAGGACTTTGACCGCTCTTAGTTCTTGGATCAGATTGAAAAGATGCAAAGTTGATAGAGAGGCACAATTGAAAGAACAGAAAGTCGCTCTACGACAAGCTAGAACTAAAGCAAAAGCATTGTTGCTAACAATCTGATGTAACATATATATGGTCTATGGGGGTAAAATGATTCTGCAAAAAGCAACTTTTGTGCAAATAAGGTTACCAGAATTTGACTTGGATAGAAGGTTTATATAAACTTCCTGTCAATCATTTCTTGATATCCATAGAGCTCAGACCTTCTTCAGTTTTAAACTTTAAAATAGCCTTGTTAAATGTGTCTCTAACGTTCTCGCAGATAAGCATTAGATCCTGACACGAATCGTTCAATACGTCCCTCGCTGGATCTCCTGCAATAGAAACCAAATAGACCAACAAAGTTACGAAATTTTTATGTACCAAAACTGAGAAAATAACAAAAATGGTCCTTTATGTTTGAGGGTAGGTTCAAAATAGTGCACTAAGTATGTACTTAACGGTTTTGGTCCTTCCAATTTGTCAAGAGTTTTAATACTTCCAGTCTCCATCCATCAAATATTGTCTGTTAGGTTTGACGGGAACTATGAAACAACTATTTAAAAAGTCCATGATGGAAGTTTTAGCAAATATCAAGCATGTTGCATTAGCATGGATGCAAGATGCCAATTTGAATGATAGATGAGAATAAGTTTAAGAAAAACAGAAAATCTGGTCCGCGGGTACATGATGAAAGGACACGCCCTATAAAGACTACTCCTGTACTATTGCTATTGCTAGAGAAATATTTAAGCTTTTGTACTATAAGTTCGAGAAATCGTTGATAAAGATGAGTTGGAGACGGCTTTTAGCTTTACCAGTAGTCTGAACTCTTATGTTCACTCGAGCATCAGAGGGATGTGGAATGCTGTATCCACAAAATGTTACTCTTGGACTGCAAGAAAGTAGATATCAGTTAATCATTATCCTAAGCTTGTTGCACAAACCTTTGTTAAAAGAAGAGGGGGAGGGGTTGGAAGACTGAACATGCATCGACAAGATTAACATGAGTTCAGCGGAATGATACAAAATGAGATACCAAAGCACTCTATTTTACCAATTATTCCGCTTGAAGGAAAATTATGTAATGTCGTTTGCATGAGGAAATAAAGCGAAAATGAAAGTTCTAGCAGTGATTAATGAATAATGAAAAAAGAAAGGAAGAGGTGAACTACTAACTCTTGATTTAGAGTGAATCTGATAGCATTTGCCATCGTATGGTCCTCATCTGTCAATGAGAACGTTGCTTTTGATTGATCCTCAAATGAACCGTGTTCCATTGACTGTTTACAGAAATGAGGATCATTTGCGAAACTCGAAAATAATGAACTTTATGGATACCAAATAAAAGGAAATAAAAAGGGAGGAACCACGGTAAGAAGTGAGATGAGAGCTCTCAAATGGATACAAAATCAAACTTCTTTAACCTGTACTACTAAAAGAAAGCAGCCAAATCAGTGTGGACCTTAATTATGCGGTCCATTGGTCCAATGTTTAAAACGACCAAAGTATAAACAACTATGAAGTTCAACTAGTACAAGGCTATGTTGCTCAGAATTTCCAAAAAAGTTGACGCACCCATGTCGGATCCTTAAAAAATGCACTACTTTTGGAGGATTCGAGACGCACCCGACGACATTTTTGAAGAGTCTGAGCAGCATAGGTCAGACAGTGCTTTTTCTAGCTTTGGTTCATAAAAGGTACTCCAAATTTTGATATTCAAGGAGCATTCTTTCATCTTACAGGAGCATTCTTTTTATCTTAGAAGACTACTGGAGCACCTTAGCTACATAAAATAGTGAAATTAAAAGCTGAATTTCATGATGTTAACACTAAGGCTAATCAAACGAAATATAAGTGCAAGGAGCCGTCTAAAAAAGAAGGTGTTCTTATTGGTGGAGCTCTGGAATGAACAACGTAACCAGTCCAGACTTTATTCGAGCCATACGATGATGTTGAGCTGTTGTATCTTGGAGGGAAACAAATCAAGAGTATTATTGTTGGACCGGTGAAGATTTTATCATAGTGGACTTGAATTTCTTTTAAAAAGAGCGATATTTCGACGCTTCAGCTCAAAGAAATTGCTACTTCCTCCGTCCCAATTTAAGTGTCTTACCCGCCTTTTTGGTCTATCCCAAAAAAAGCTTCTTTCTATACAATTTAGTACGTTGACAAGTCAAACATCCTACGTGACAAGTTTTAAAAAAACTAGATTCAACCGACATTATAATATATTACACACCATTTTTATTTAGGACCACTACATTTAAAAATTTATTTTTATTCCTTAAACTTCGTACATGATCAAACTAAGATACTTAAATTGGGACGGAGAGAGTAGCATTTTTTATTTCTATTTTTTTCAACTGTAATTGTATTTTTACCAATAGGAAGCAATTACAAGAATCTCAGCTTATTCATGCTACATACTAGAAGACCCTCAGCCAAAGTAACTTATCATCCACTATGAAAGATGCATTGGAAAATTATTCATGTACTATTACCCTTTTATTTCAACAAAGGCAATTGAGAAATCAAGTGAATATGAAAAGAAAAAAAAAAAAAAAAGGAAGGTAATAATCAGCTTTTTAACAATATGAGCGAGACACAAACACGCAAGACGTTGAATTATTCAACTCAACTAATTCGACATGCACACGAATATCAAAAGAAACTGAGTAACGTATCAAACAAATTTAAATGAAATAAAAACGTACACATGAAGTTAAGTCTCGTAAGAAAAAACGAGAGAAGAAACGAAAGTAAAAGGAGAGAAAAAATGCAACCTTGATATTGAAGGCTTGAACGACGGCGAGCAACGACTGCAGAAACTAATGGATGCCCTTTTTTTTGGGTGGTATTTAAATTTTGCCCCTCATATTTGTGGTTTTTAAATTTTGCCCTTCTGCTAAAACCCATAGGTTTCGGGTTCGAACCCCCGCTCAGTCAAAAATTTAAAAAAAATTTGCAAAGCAGAGTTTAAATTTCGCTATGCCCCCTTCGGCAGACTTTTAGTCATGTTTAACTAAAAGTCTGCCGGAGGGGGCAGACTTTGCCTTGAAGCATATATACGTTTTTTTTTTTTTTTTTTTTTTTTTTTTAACTTTTTAGGATAAACTTTTAGTAATGCCTTAACTAAAAGTGTGCCCCATAAAACATAACTAAAAGTATGCTCAATAAGGCGTAAGTTTTCCTTGATGCATAACTAAAAGTTTGCCTTATAAGACAAAGTTTAAATTTTGTTATGCCCCCTCCGGCAGACTTTTAGTTGTGTTTAACTAGAAGTCTGCCGGAGGGGGCAGACTTTTAGTTGTGTTTAACTAAAAGTCTGCCCCCTCCGACAGACTTTGCCTTGAAGCATATATATATATATATATATATTTTACTTTTCAAGGTAAACTTTTAGTTATGCCTTAACTAAAAAGTGTGCCCCAAAGACATAACTAAAAGTATGCCCATAAGGCGGAACTTTTCCTTAAGGCATAACTTAATTTGCCTTATAAGGCAAAGTCTATGCCTTAAGAAAAGTTCTTGCCTTATGGGGCATAATTTTGTTATGCCTTAACTAAAATTCTGCCCCATAAGGCATAACTAAACTATGTCTTAGGAAAAATTCTGCCTTATGGGGCAGACTTTTAGTTATGCCGGATCCGGCATAACTTTAGCTTTTCCTTAAAGATTGTATGCTGGATCCGGCATACACTCCCCCAGTCCTGCCTGACGAATTTTTTATTTTATTTTATGCCTGAGCGGGGGTTCGAACCCAGAACTTCATGTATGCGCCCACCTTTCCAAGCAAAGGGCAAAACTTAAAGACCACAAATATGAGGGGCAAAATTTAAAGACCACCCCAAAAGAAAGGCAATCCGCGCAAAAAAATGGAAACTAATGACAATTGGGCTTCATGTGTGGGGGCACATTTTGTTTTGGGCTTATCCAGAAGTTAAAGGGCAATTCGCAGAATTGTTCTTCTTTGGAGGGGTCTTTAAATTTTGTCCCTCAAATTATTAGTCTTTAAGTTTTGGCCTTTGCCTAAAACCTGTGGGTTCCGGATTTGAACTCCCGGTCAATCAAAACTTTTTAAAAAAATCGCAAGGCAGAGTTTCAATTTCGCTCCGCCCCCTCCGGCAGACTTTTAGTAAAGCATAACTAAAAGTCTGCCGGAGGGGGCAGACTTTGCCTTGAGGCATATATATATATATATATATATATATATATATATATATATATATATATATATATATATATATATTATTTACTTTTCAAGGCAAACTTTTAATTATGCCTTAAGGAAAAATTCGGCCTTATGGGGCATACTTTTAGTTATGCCTTAACTAAATGACTTCTATGTAGTTAGATAAAACTTTGCCGAAAAAGGCATACTACAGAACTATGCCTTAAGGCATAAATTTGCCTTGATTTGAGAGATAAAAAATTAAAGATCACCCGAAGATGGAGCATTCGTGCTAAGCACCCAAGTTAATGACAATTGGGCTCCCCGAGTGGGCTTTTGGGCATTTTGTTTTTGAAGAATTACTACTATATATAAGAGACAATCCAAAGAGTTTTGTAGTACTTAGTTACATTGTAATCATTTAGTTAGTTTGCCAACTAAAAAGGCTTTGCTCCTTCAAATATTTGCCCTTATATTTGTTATTTATTACTTCATATACCAAAGTATGTTTTCAATAAATCAAGATATTTTCAAACCCTTTTTGGTAATACATAGTCCCTTAGACTAACATTTTGGAGGTGAGGTATGTACCATGATTTTTTTCTATGTCTTATTTTTGCCCCTAAATTATTTCTTTTTTACTTGGGCTGCCACATCCAATATGGTACATATAATTTGAGCCCTTTAAAAATACTTGAAAAGTTGTGCATGGTTATGTTGTCATCTAATACAAATAGCTATGCAAAAAGATAATCTAAAATGATAATAATACTAATTTTGGAGAACACATTTGGTACTGGCTGAGCGTCAACCATATTTTCTTAGTAATTCTAAAATTGCCATTAAATTTCTCTTGATCAAAATTTTATTTAAAAAAATTATTTTGAATATATAAAGGTTTAATGATGTAACACAATTATACAATAAAATATAAATTTCAAAATAAAAAAATAAATCGATAGAAAATAAATTTCAAAATCGATCCTTAAAGAAAATAAAAATGAGAAGGAACAAAATTATTAGATATATACGTTGTTGCATAGAGACATGATTTAATTATTTAAATTTATCCAATGCTAATGTATTTGAGGCTATATCATAGTTATAATATTATTATAAAACAAATTTAGAAAATATATTAGATAAAGAAAAAAGAAAAGAAATATCATTTCATCACATGCATTTCTTGAAAGGAAAAGAAATTTTTTAATTAAGAAAAATCATTATTTTTCATATCTTTTAAATATTTTGAATAGTCAAGTATTGAAATTTATCGTACTTCTTATATAGTTTTTAAATATGTAAATTTTGAAAGACTTAAAGATTCTATGTCCGAATTCACTGTCAAAACTAAACTGTTTAACTCTCGAAATTTAAACTGTGACACATAAATTGAAACTTAGTGATTACTTTATTACCTTGATGTTGTGCCCGGGCTCAGCACGTGCGGGTTTGGTTCAGTAAATACCTTTTTTATTTTCTTTTTTTCTAAAAAATAAAAAAGAATCTAAAAAAATTATTTTTTAATTATTATTCTGGACCCAAATGCTAACTGTCCTCTTTTAATTAGAGCCCGTTTGGATTGGCTTATAAGGTGCTTATATGTTACTTATAAGTTGTTTTCAATTTTTTTGAGTGTTTGGCTGGCCAGCTTAAAGTCATTTTGTGCTTAAAATAAGCTCAAAAAAAATAATTGGGCCCATTTGACTTAGCTTATCTAAAGCAGCTTATAAGCTGAAACAGCTTATAAGCCAAAAAAAAAAAAAAAATATTATACTACCCCAACTTATTTTTTTTTAGCTTATAAGCTGCAAACAACTTATAGGCATAAGCCCATCCAAACAGGCTCTTAGTCATCACACCACGTCATAGCGAGTGTATTGCACACACTTTGGAATTTTAGTTTATTGTCAAAAAAGTGTCCAATTGGAACAAATTCGATGTAGTCTGAGTGTTCAATAGATACAAGGTTTAATTGAGGTGTCTAAGTGAAAGATCTTGCCAACCACAGGTGTCTCCCGATGGGTTCGGCCAAATATTTATAAAGTATTTGAAATCAAAGAAAATATCTTTGACCGTCCAAATAGTAATTAAGACAATCTTTTTCGGACGGAGGGAGTATGTGTCATAACTGTATATAAATAATTATATAATCTATGTATAACGACTTGAAAAAGTAAACTGTGAATTTGACCGATTATTTATATAAAGATCCCTTTGGTGTTGGGCTAGAAGTTAAAGGATGGCTAAGGCTAAGGGGCTAAAACCAAACAATCGAACTGAAGAACTAAGGGGTCCTTTGGTGCATGGTATAAGCTGGGATATCCCACCCCTAATTTTTTGTACCATGTTTGGTGTAAGGAATAAATTTATCCTGGGAACCAATGAATAAATCGCAATTAAAATATTTTAATTTTTCCTATCAGCCAAGTAGAATGAATTTATTCCAAATCAGATATATTTTCATATATTCTACCCTTTCGTGTGGTACATAAATGATTTCTTGTGACCTATTATAATTTATATATAAAAATGATTCTATAAAATTATGTTTGTTCACCAATTTTTTGTGTTTCGTTTTATACTGAGTATATAACTTAAAAGCAGGACCTTACTTGAACAGGATCTGTTCTATAGGCTCGTACCACTGTATCCTTGAGTTCTAAGGAGACAGAACACTAAGTTTGGTTGATGGCACGTGGCTATTTGATCAGAGCGCGATTAACAACATCCATGGCCTTTGGGTCTTGGCGTCATAGATGATCGTTCTCAACTCTGTCAACGATGTTTGGATGGTCTAATGGTTGTCTGACAGACTCTAAATCTTTAAGCAGTTACATAAAGAAAAAAACTTAAAAGCTACTTGTAATGATAGGTCATGAAATTAATTTCCCAAAGCATCATGAGCTAAGAAGGTGATGTAATTTCATAGTAGTGCATATAAGTATGAGAGAATGAGATGGGACATGACAAAGAAAACGCACTTATTTAGAGTCTTTTCATCTTTTAAATACTACAATATCAAAATGTATACGCAAGTTAAACTGAACACCAATCTTTATTATTTAGACAAATGTTAGAATGTTCAAAATTGTTTTTTTGCACCCTCAAACTGTTTATAGGTACCCGTAATTTTTCGTCTAGAATGACCAGGGGCAGACCCATGTGGTGCCAAGTGGATTCAATTGAACCCACTTGGTCTGTAAATTTACTATTTTGTAAGGAAAATCATCATTACATTTTAATATATGAAACCTTTTGAATTCACTTGACACAAAGCTTGGCTTTAGCGTAGCAGTCAAGTGGGTTCAATTACACCTTCAGAATGTGGGATCTAACCTCTTTAGACACTCTGCATGTACTTTTGGCCAATTTTCCTGCCATGCTACAAAGAACAAAGTATTGGCCAACAAAAGTCAGTTACTGTTGATTGGTAGTCAACTAGCTAGCCTTTATATTGTCTTTCTTTTTTCCTATGTCACCTTTTATATTTTGTTTTCTTACCCAAATTCAATAAAAAATAATTATATAAAATCTATTTTACCTTAAAGAAATTAAAATGTTATAAAATGAATTTTGATACTCGCTTTTATAGTTTTTTTTGCTAAAAGATGCAACTATATTTGTTGAAATTATATATAGTTTATTTTAATATAGTTAATCAGTTTATATTAGTTTTTTAGTTTATAACTTTTTTTATCGTCTTTTGTTCGTAAATAATAAAATTGGTCATTATGAATGAATTTTGTTAAATTGCATAGAGTTAATAGATTTTTTAATTCTTGTTGAAGTAAAACTCTTTTAATTAGATAGTTTTTTTTAAAAAAAAAAAAGTAATAGGTTCTTTGTAATTTTTTTCTCAAGTTGTTTTAAAAAAAATTGAGGGTTGAGTTTAAAATAAATCTATTTTGAGATTACATTATTAACAAAAAGAAAAGGGTGGGGGGGGGGGGGGGAGGGTTGGGGGGGGGATTGTTCTGCTTAACGTTGCTTAAACTATTGGTTATCACCAATGATCCTCATTTATTACATCGTAATTGAACTCGCTTGTGTAAAATTTTGAGTCCGCCACTAAAAATGAGATAATACCTTCGAATAAGTTGTAGGTAATGATGTCAACTCTGAGTTGGTTTATAGTATGAGTAACGATATGACCCCACTTCATATTCTTATATTCTGGAATTATGCTTGAATTATAGTGGAAACCAACGGAAATTCTTCAACGCGTGAGGAGCGTCATTGATGACATTATCAATTAAAAATTATTACCGCTAAAAATATATTTCTCATGATTCAACAAGTTCTTTTGACATATATCAAAAGTAGAAACAACAAAGAGTTTGTTATAGTAGAAAAACCAACAAATTGAAATAGTGAAGAACAAGTTTGTTTATATATCTCTGAAGAAAGAAAACAAAACCTGGATATATAGGTAGAGGTAACGACTGTGTTGTAATAGCTAGAATATATAACAACTGTAACACTAATTTGTATTAATGGATTTAACGGTTAGGAAAAAATAATGTCCATTAAAGTGTATGAATGTGGACATATTCTTTTATAAGCATGTCTCTGGACAATTTTTGATAGGCTCAAAATGACAAAAATAATTTTCACCAAAACAAGATTTGAATTGGGTCTTACGTATATAAATTCATTAGTTTTGCCTTCTATTGCGGTATAATATCTTTATATTATTTGATATTATTTGGTAGTATATTTGTAAGGAGATAATTACCATATATTAGTTAGTTTCCTTGTTTCACTAATTACCATATATTGGTTAGTTTCCTTGTTTCACTAGGATCTTAGTTTCCTTGTTTCACTAGGGTTCAAGATTGTATCTTATATATATATTCTCTCTTGGTGAATGAATGAAATAAGTCAAGATTGTATAGTTTCTACATGGTATCAGAGCCATACGGTTTTTTCTTCTCTTCATCGTAAATTTCCATGGTCGGTGACGCCGTACCTCCTCCACCACCACCCAAAATTGAATCTAATTCTCCCTATTTTCTCGGTCCTCAAGATCGACCCGGGGACTATATCACGCCTACTCGTTTCAAGGGCGACAATTTTGATGAATGGGCAGCCGACATACAAACGGCGTTGGAGGCACGACGTAAATTTGAGTTCTTGGACGGCACTATCACTGAACCGCAGCCTCCTTGTACAAAGTCCGATTGGACTGCAATTAACGCAATGTTAATCTCTTGGATCACAAATACCATTGATGCTGATGTCAAATCTTCCTTGTTAAAATTTAGGGAGCTAAAACCCTTTTGGGATCACCTTAAAAGGAGGTTCGCGCAGACTAATGGACCACGAGTTCAACAGCTTCGGTCTTCCCTGGCTAAATGTGAACAGACCAAAATCATGTCAGTGTCCGTATATTACGGAAATTTACATGCTCTATAGCAAGAATTGGATCATCATGAGCCCCTGATTTCTTGTACTTGTTGCTCCGTCACACGTTTCAACATCTTCACAATTGGCAAACATTTTTACCAAAGCTCTCGGCAAAACTCAATTTGACTTCTTGCTTTCCAAGTTGGGCATTTTTGATTCCCATGCTCCAACTTGAGGGGGGGGGGGGGTATTGCGGTATAATATCTTTATATTATTTGATAGCATATTTGTAGGGTAATAATTACCATATATTAGTTAGTTTCCTTGTTTCACTAATTACCATATATTGGTTAGTTTCCTTATTTCACTAGGATCTTAGTTTCCTTGTTTCACTAGGGTTCAAGATTGTATCTTATATATATTCTCTCTTGATGAATGAATGAAATAAGTCAAGATTGTATAGTTTCTACACCTTCAGATTCATTTCTCACGTATGTGAACCCAATTCCTTTTACTATTTTTTTAAATACAAATCTAAATAAAAGACAGCTCATGATTATAAAGCAAAAAAGAGTGTTATTCCCGACTAACGAGGGATCTTTTCTATTGAAATAGCAATCACATTTTTTCTAACATTTATGGCAGTATACTATCAGGGGTCGTTTGGTTTAAGGACTCATTAGTCCCGGGATTATAATCCCGGGACTAATTTATCCCATCTATTGAGATTATTTTATACCATCTAAAAGATGGTATAAAATAATCTCAGTATAAGTGGGTTAAGAAGGTATAAGCTGGGTTATCCAACACTAATTTTTATATCATGTTTGGTACAAGGTATAAATTTATCCCAACACTAATTTATACCTTATACCAAACATGATATAAAAATTAGTGTTGGGATAACCCAACTTATACCTTAAACCAAACCACCCCTCAAAATTTACTTAATCCAACTCTTCATAGAAAACTGGATTGCCTCGGTCATATCCAAAATATAAAAATTAAAACTCTTTCCAAGAAACCAGATCTCCTTGATCATGTGCAAAATTTCTTTCCTAATACATATCCTAAATTACAACAGCCTAATTATTTTATGTGAAACATGCCATCTTTCCCCAACCCCACTACCGCATGTTCCCTAAGTCAACAATCATAATATATATACTCTTCAACAAAAAATAATAGGTTTCTATTAATTCCATCAATCTTTCAAGAAGAAGATACAGAGAAGAAATGGAAGGGGAGATCCACAATTTCATTGTTGTATGGGTTATTGTCTTAGCAAGTTTATGTTACTCTCACACCATAGCCAAATTCCTTCCAAAAGGCAAATCAAGATTTGTGGCTATAATTCCAATAGTTTGTCTATTTTTCATTCTACCTCTTTATCTGACTTCCATTAATCTTGGTGGTACTACTTCATTCTTCATTGCATGGTTAGCCAATTTCAAGCTTCTTCTTTTTGCATTTGGTAAAGGCCCTTTGTCATCAACACCACCCCTTTCACTTTCAACATTCATTCCCTTGGCTTGTTTGCCTATAAAGTTTCAACAATATTCAACTAGTCATGTTGATACCACCAAAAAGACCACAAATTCAACTTTGAATATTGTTACCAAGATTTCTCTTTTAGCCATGTTGATAAGGGTGTATAGCTATAAAGACTATTTGCATCCAAAAATCATTCTCTTCTTCTATTGCCTACACATCTACTTCATGCTAGAGATCATATTGACTATGGTTAGCGCCACGGTTCGAAGGGTGAGTCGAGTCGAGCTCGAGCCACCCTTCGACGAGCCTTACCTGGCTACCTCGCTCCAGGATTTCTGGGGCAGGAGGTGGAACCTCATGGTAACTAATATACTTCGTCCGACCGTTTATGATCCTGTCCGTTCGATGGTGGCAGACAGGATCTCGAGGAAGTGGGCTCCACTTCCTGCCGTGCTCGCCACGTTTTCCGTCTCGGGGCTAATGCATGAGCTGATTTTCTACTACATTGGAAGATTGAAACCTAGTGGGGAAGTCATGATGTTCTTTCTCATTCATGGGGTGGCTTTGAGTCTTGAAATTGTCATCAAGAAAGTTTTCAATGGCAAATTTTTGGTTCCTAGGATTATTTCAGGTCCATTAGCACTAGCTTTTATAATTTTCACAAGCTTTTGGCTGTTTTTTCCTCCATTTTTGAGGGGTAATACAGAGCTTAAAGCATGTACTGAATCTCTTGCTTTCTTAGAATTTTTTAGGTATGGTAAATTAATTAGTCCAACCAATGTCACATGTCCACTCCTGTAAGATTTATTCATAGTGAACACATTGTCTAGCTAAATTTCACATATATGATTGTTCTTCTCCTTAACATTAAGGTTGTAAGAGTTGTGATAGAATTAATTTGAATGCCATGTGAAATTTCATAGTATTTTTCTGGTACATTGGAAAGGCCTAAAAAGGTAATTAACTTACTGTCTTTCAAAAGCCGTAGCTTAAGTCTGCCGGGAGAAGAAATTCCATATCCTTAAGAGCTTTCCCGTATTATTAAATAATCATCATGCATGTCCCCTAGTACTGTCAACCGGTTGGAACCGGAACCGGTTATGGAACCGGTTAGAAAACCGGCCGGTTCCGGTTCCAAAACCGGAACCGCCTAACCGGTTCCGGTTTAACCGGTTCCGGTTTACCGGTTTTAAACCTCAAACCGGAACCGGTCCGGTTTGGAGTGATTAAAATCTATTTTTTTTTTGTTTTTTGTATTATATATATATATATTATAGTATTTATTTGTATATTGTAGCTATATTTTCATATGTTATACAACTTTATAATTAAAGTTTAAATATTTACTGACTAACAGCCTAACAGCAAGTCACCAATACAGAATAGTGCTTTTCGTATACATATATATGTATAACTTACATATACTTATATATAAATATGTACTATATACTATATATACTTATATATATGTATAACTTAATATATATACTATACATACTTATATATATGTACTATATACTATATATACTTATATATATATGTATAACTTATTATATATACTATATATATGTATAACTTAATATATATACTAAATATATGTATAACTTAATATATATACTATATATATGTATAACTTAATATATATACTACTTAATATATATGTACTATATACTCTATATACTTATATATATGTATAACTTAATATATATACTAAATATATGTATATATATGTATATATATGTACTATATACTAAATATATGCATAACTTAATATATATACTATATATATGTATAACTTACATATACTTATATATAAATATGTACTATATACTATATATACTTATATATATGTATAACTTAATATATATACTATACATACTTATATATATGTACTATATACTATATATACTTATATATATATGTATAACTTATTATATATACTATATATATGTATAACTTAATATATATACTAAATATATGTATAACTTAATATATATACTAAATATATGTATAACTTAATATATATACTATATATATGTATAACTTAATATATATACTACTTAATATATATGTACTATATACTCTATATACTTATATATATGTATAACTTAATATATATACTAAATATATGTATAACTTAATATATATACTATATATATGTACTATATACTATATATAGGTATAGCTTAATATATATATATATATAGATATAACTTAATATATATACTATATATATGTATATATATGTACTATATACTAAATATATGCATAACTTAATATATATACTATATATATGTATATATATGTACTATATACTATATATACTAAATATATGCATAACTTAATATATATACTATATATATGTATATATATGTACTATATACTAAATATATGCATAACTTAATATATATACTATATATATGTATATATATGTACTATATACTATATATACTAAATATATGCATAACTTAATATATATACTATATATATGTATATATATGTACTATATACTATATATAGGTATAGCTTAATATATATATATATATATAGGTATAACTTAATATATATACTATATATACATATCTACTATATATACAATATATACTTAATATATATACTATATATACAATATATACTTAATATATATACTATATATATATATATAACTTAATATATATACTATATATATGTATAACTTAATATATATACTATATATACATATCTACTATATATACAATATATACTTAATATATATACTATATATACAATATATACTTAATATATATACTATATATATGTATAACTTAATATATATACTAAATATATGCATAACTTAATATATATATATATATATATATATATATATATATATATATATATAAGTATAACTTAATATATATACTATGTATACATATCTACTATATATACAATATATACTTAATATATATACTATTTTTTTTTTAATTTTAACCGGTTTAACCGGTTTAACCGGTTCCGGTTCCGGTTTAACCGGTTTAACCGGTTCCGGTTAAAAAAAATTTGGAACCGGACCGGTAAATTAATATCCGGTTAACCGGAACCGGTTAACCGGTATAACCGGTTCCGGTTCGGTTCCGGTTTAACCGGTTCCGGTTACCGGTTAAACCGGTTACAGTTTAACCGGTTGACACCTTTAATGTCCCCTTCTTTTGCCAGAAAGTCAGCAGATCGATCGTCTCTTCAGATGTGTTTAATAGAGGCCTTGTTGACATTTAACAAATATTGACAGTCTTCAATAAATACACCAAGAGGAGTACGTTCGATGTCAACACCATCTGTTATTCACGACGAGTTGTTAGGTTCAATAACAATGTAAAAATATTGGTCACTAGTCCATTCTCCTAAACTTGAAATGGACTCGGCTCCCCTCCAGTGGGGATCTCCTCCATTTCATCCAGTACACCTTTAAATGAGCAACATCTGTCCACTTTTTCAATCAATGGTCCATATTTAATTTCCTTAACTGATTGTCTAACTAGAGTTAAAAAAAAAAATCTGCAAAGCAACGCAAATCAAAGGTGCATATCACTGACTCCATTCTCTGAAATTTGATATTTCAGTTGCACCCTATGGATCTTGTTCTTCTCTTTTTTGAATGATTTAAAGGAAAGATGTGTTATTTCTTAATTGTGCAAGAAACAGAGTAAAAGTCTTCTGTTAAATCAACAACAACGATTGACCCAAAAAAAAAAAAAAGGAAGTCAATCCTTCAAATTGGGGTCGTGTGAAAATGAACCAAAGCATGTAATTTGGAGGTGAAAATCCCACAAAAAACTATGAAATTTTCGTTTTCCCTCTCTGTTTCGCCATTGATTTTCTTCCATTATCAAACAACCAACAACAACAACTAAATTTAATTGCAACAAGGTAGAACTCATAAATTAGTACTCATCTTCTTCTTTTCTGAGAAAGAAATGATAAAAGCAACAATTGGAGAGATTAGGAGAGAGAATATTTTATCATGGTTAAAACATCTTTGGTTAATCAAATAGATCTGATCCGTTAGATTATTTAAGAGACATGTGGCGAAATTTTAAGGCTGTACTTGGGGAAATGGAGGGATGAAGTACTGGAGGTGAGCCAAACCGACTTGAAATCACTCCACTAGTCTGACTATTCTGAATTCGCAGTGCATAGGGCTCATTAAGAGAGAAACACTCCATATCATGAATTTACACTCCATATCATGAATTTCTTTATTCGGGGGTCGCAGCTCAGACCCTGATTAAGTGTGAAGTGATTCTATCCATCTCACCACACCCATCGATGATATCGGCTATCTTTTCTTGAAAAGTAACATTATGAAAGTCTACTACGACTGCTTATGAGTTTAAGAATTTATGTATATCATTTCAAACTATGATAATGAAGTAAATATTCCTTCAAAGTTCAAGCATGTTTATCTATAACAAAATAAAAAATAATGGTTATTAGCTGCATATGTTACATTTTATAGTGTATAACACATCATCAAGATCCACAAGGGATTATACAAAAACAGAAGACTTCTTGAACCGCCGACCAATATTGACAATAATACATCTATTATAAAAATAAAAAACAGAATTTACATATATTATGTATTTTTTAACTAATTTGTTCAAATAATGGCACATGAAAAAAAAAAATAATAAAAAAAAAATAATAAAAAAAAATAATAAAATAAATAAATAAATATATATATATATATATATATATATATATATATATATATATATATATTGTAAAGCACCCCTCAAAGTCAAATTCACATTTTCTTCTAAAGTAAGCCAACTTAGGAGAGACTTTTTCTTGTTTTGCTTTTATGTGATCATACACGTTGATTGTGTGAAATATTTGTAAGCTATTATCTATATAGTTTAATCTGTAATAGCTATTGTTGTTGTTGTTGTTGTTTAATCTGTAATAGCTCGCTATTTACACTCTTTCCTGCATTACCGATAAACATCAGTATACAAAATTATTAGTAAATTTAGGCGTTTGGACATGAATCGGGTTAAATTTGAAAAAAAGAAAAGAAAAAAAAATAATATTTGAAGTTATGTTAAAAAGGATATTCAAAATTGAAGTAGTCTTTGTACATGAAAACACAGTTGAGGCTTTTGTTAGTGAAAGCATGAAAAAACTTGAAAAACTTTTAGAACCTATTTTTAAAATTTTACGTTTCATATTTCAAATTCGGAGTTTTTAAATAATTAGCCAATTTGAAAACAAATCTTTATTTTAAACAATCTTCAAATATTATACAAACGGGACCTTATAATAATCTAATAATGAAAAACTTCTTTATACATATTAGATCTTTTTGCATCCTACTGTCATTTGACATTAGCATCCGGCACCATTATAGTGGGAGAAAGAAATTACTTTATCTTTAACTATAAGTTTCAGATTCAAGTTCTGAGAATGAAAAAACTCTTGATAGAGAGTAGGCTCTCTTTAATTATACACCATGAAGGATTTGGCTTAATCGAGCCAATAAACTCTAAATATCAAATAATTATAAGCCAAAAAAAATGAGGAAACATATAAATTTTGAAATTAAAAGTTATACAATTTGAGACCGTTTTATTTCAGTGTGAATAATTACCTAGTCTTACAAGAATGGACACGTGATGTTAGCAGGACTAACCAGTTTACCATACCTCACAAATTCTAAAAAAGCAAGACATTCAGTACATCCTTTAACATCTGGCTGACCCCTCAACAAAGGTGGAAAAAACAACCAAAAACTGGTCAAAATAATAAATCCTAATGCTAATGGACCTGAAATAATCCTAGGAACCCTAATTTTGTCATTCAACAATTTCTTGATCATAATTTCAAGACTTAAAGCCACACCATGAATGATAAAGAAACATGTGACTTCCCAACTAGACTTCACTCTTGCAATGTAGTAAAAAATCAGTTCATGCATTATCCCCGAGACGAAAAACGTCGCGAGTATGGCAGGAAGTGGGGCCCACTTCCTTGTGATCATGTTCGTCATCATTGACCTTACAGGATCATAAACGGTTGGACGAAGTATATTAGTTACCATAAGGTTCCACCTCCTGCCCCAGAAATCTTGAAGCGAGCTAGTCTTGTAAGGCTCATCAAAAGGAGGCTCAAGCTCGACTCGGCTCACAACTCGAACCATAGTGCTAACCATGGTCAATATGATGTCTAGGGACAAATAAATGTGGAGGCAATAACAAAAGAGAATGAATTTTGGATACAAATGGTTATTATAATTATAGACCCTTATCAAAATGGCTAGGAGTGGAATTTTTGTGACAAGATTGAAAGTTAAATTTGTGTTCTTTTTTGTGGTTTCAACATCACTAGTTGAATATTTTTGAAATTTTATAGGCAAACAAGCCAAGGGTATGAATGTTGAAAGTGGTAGAGGTGGGGTTGATGACAAGGGACCTTTACCCAAAGCAAAAAGAAGAAGCTTGAAATTGGCTAGCCATGCAATGAAGAAAGAAGTAGTAGCACCAAGATTAATGGAGGTGAGATAAAGAGGAAGAATGAAAAATAGACAAATTATTGGAATTATAGCCACAAATCTTGATTTGCCTTTGGGAAAGAATTTGACAATTGTGTGAGAATAACATAAACTTGTTAAGATAATAGCCCATACCACTATGAAATTGTGGATCTCGCCTTCCATTTCTTTGTTTCTTCGTCTTCTTCTTGGTAGATGATTTTGGAATTAAGAGATACTTTTATTATTTTTCTGATAGGAAAAAAGAAAAAGAACACATTTAATGATGCTGGGCATAGGGGAATCTCGAAGTGGGGTTGGGGAGGGTTCACATAATTAAATTAGTCTTCATCATAGATACATTTAATTATTAGGACAGAGCTGTATTTCACATATAAAGAGGTATATTATTATACTGACAATTCAATATGAACAAGTTTGAAGAAATTGCACGATTTGTCCTTCCAATGAGTTGGTCTTTAATTTTTGCCCTTTAGCGATCGAACTTATGCGTACTGGACATATAAGTACTTTAAGGGCGCAAGCATAATTTATGGAATATTATTATGCGAAAATATAAATTTATGCCCAGTAAAAAAATATTTGCCTCGAAGAGAAAATTTAAAGACCAGCACAAAATAGGGGAAAATGACCCAACAAGTTTTACTTTTTGGTCCAAATGTAATCAAGCTATTTGAAAAACCAACCATATATTGGTAATCTTTCAACAAAAATCACATCATTGGTATGAAGAGTTTTTACATTATTAATGTATTCTAACACATTGTAACATGTATTTTGCCTGATTTCAACTTACTACATCCAAATTTTATGAATGACAATGACGATAGTTATCTTTTTATACTTTTAGTGTATAGAAATTAAACTCATCTTATGAATATTGTAAGTATCGATTAGTAAACCGTAATAACTTACTATAATATGTTAAACAATCAAATCTCTCTATAACAATCATCCTTTATAACGATATTTTACTATAATAGTCCAGTTTTCTATGAAACCAATTTTCATTTTAAGTTATATTTTATGTTTTTTTAACAATATTTGTTGTAACCGTTAAAAAATATTTAAACAAACATTATAAGTACTTGGTGTTCCAACTTCTTCCTTAATCATGAAAATCTTGCGAGATTGCTAAACCTATCAACTTTTTGTTATGCATGACGTGTTTGTTGGATCCAAAATTAGTGTGCAAATAAAAGCAACGTCAGTCTAATTTGGAAGTTTGTTTTTTCTGCTTTATATTCTTCGCCTAAATTTGGGGTCCGCCACCTTTTCTTGAAATTGACCATAAGTCTGACGATCATCAAAGCGGCAACATTTACTATAGTTTCCAATATCAGAGTATCTATCCTCATATAATTTCAATAATATACAATCCAACATAAAATATTACATTCACATAGTTATACTTTTAATTTATATCTGTTTAGTCATTTTTTACAACAATGTTCATACGCTCGATATGCAACATTATACACTTACTTGATTATATATATATATATGACTATACAGATGTAAATTAACATTGTTGTATATATATATATATTTTCTCAAAATAGACATAGAGTGTTATTTTCCCTATCTTGTATTCTTATATCGTAGTATATCATTTCTAATTTCTCATACCCTTCAACACCCCCTCGTATTAACACCCGATTAAATTTTAATTCGCGGGGTCAAACGCAAAACTTTTATTTAAGAATGAATTACTTATCATTCTACCACAACCTTGTCGACGAATATTGTATGTTAGCTTTGGCAAAATAAAACTCAAGGTCCATTTTCTGAAGATGATCTTTTTTATATTTTTTAAGTTTATTCTAATGTATTGTTTATATATCAGTAGAATAATTTTTGATAGTTTTGAAGATCAAATTTTCAATTGATTAATTTTTTTTCTCACTCATAGAAATTTATTTTTTGTCAAATAAAATGCATGTCCAAATATAATTTCAACGTTCAAATATCATTTTTCAACTTCAAATACACTTTCCCTCTTCAAATAGAGGAAATAAGATCTCTTAACCTCTTACAAATATCACTTGATTCATGTCCAAACAACTATATAACAGTAGAAATTTCTCACCTTTAAAATCTACTCCGTAAAAACTCATACAAAAATCTACTCCATAAAAACACATACAATAGGGTAATTAACCTAGTCTTATAGGAGTGGACATGTGATATTGGTAGGACTAATTAATTAATGTGCCATTCCTAATAAATTCTAAAAAAGCAAGAGATTCTGTACATGCTTTAATTTCTGCTTTAGTTCTCAACAATGGAGGAAAAACAACCAAAAGCTTGTGTAAATGTGACTATGTGAGTACTATTTAATACCGCTAATCAAATATGTACTTTATTAATTATGTACAAGCGATTATTTTCATTATGCATCTTACCAAATAATGTATTATCTTATATGTAAAATGTTCGGTTGAGATTAATACAATCAGCCAAACGATGCCTTAAGGGGCAATTTGGTTTAGGTACACGTTATGCATGGATTGTAATGTAGAAATTATTTCTTATGAATATGTGGTTTGATATATGTACAAATTAGTATATAGTTATAATTTAAAATACATGTTTATCTTTTAGCAAAATAAAAGTTTGTTGACTAAAATGGAGTTGACATCCTAATTTTATTTCACTTAACCAGATTTCCATGCTCTTTTTATGAATGTTCTCCAACGTACTTCACGGTACATGCGTAAGAACCTAAACAACTTATGGTATACTAGTGTATAAGTATATGTTACATCAAATAAAAGTGAATTTGTTTCGCTAGGGGTGGCAAAAATTAACCCATAAAAACATGACTTGCCTAATTCATTCAAGTTTGGACGGGGTAATGATCCATCCATTTTGGCCCATCTAAATTTAATCCAGCATGCTCATTTGACACCCCTACTTCTATGGATTATCTCAAAAATGTTGAATTCACAGCCTTGGTGATATCCTTAAAGAATGCACCAATAGCTTCGTACTCTCCAAATGCACTAACATCAGAATTACACCTTAACAACTGCGGAAAAAATAGACAAAAACCCGTGATCATAACGAATCCAACGGTCAAGATCGTCCCGATTATCCGCGGCAGCTTAAACCTGCCATTAATCACCTTCTTAACACAAATCTCGATGTTTAAACACACCCCATGTAGCAAAAAGAACCAGTTTATTTCCCAAGTGGGCTTAACCTAGCCCAAATGGTAAAATATCAGCTCGTACATTAGGCCCAATACTACGAATGTAGCCATCAGGGCAGGAAGTGGGGCCCAGTTCCGGCCCAAAATGTTCGTGGAGAGGCTTAGAGTTGGCTTGTATACAGTGGGCCGAAGGATTTGAGAGACGATGAGATTCCAGCGCCAGCCCCAGAAATCTTATAATGAGGTAGATAAGTATGGTACATTGAAATGTGGTTCGAGTTGAAGCCTGAAAAGCCCACGGGCCAAGCCTGATATAATAGCTAGAATGATTTCTAAGGAAAGGTATATGTGGAAGCAATAGATCACCAATATGATATAGGGATGCATATATTCACTATAGTCATAAACTCTAATAATTAAAGCAAAAGGAAGTGTCTCTATGCCATAATTCAGTTTCTGGCTTTTGTAGGACTTTGCATAAGATGGACTGGGCTTTCTTGAAAGTGGTCAGTTTGTGCAAAGTCCTTTCCTATTTGCATACTAGAACCTTTTTCAGCTGATTTTTGAGATGGGCTTTCATGAAAATGTCCATCTTGAAAAGGGTGTTTTCAGTTTTATCAACTGAATTTGGAAATGGAATTTCTTGAAAATGGTCATTTTTTGAAAAACAATTTCCACTTTGTACACTAGAAACTTTTTCAGCTGAATTTGGACATGGGATTTCCTGAAAATAACCATTTTGATGTAATTTACCTCTTTTAATCCCATTTTGCACATAAATTTCAATTTTTTCTTGAGATTTTTGCTGAATCTTGATAGGTAGGCAAGCAAGAATTAGAAATTTAGTAATAGAAAGTGAAGAATCAGAAAGTGGACCTTGGTCACAAAACAAAAACCAGTGTTACCACAAAGATGAACAGAATTAATTTTGAGAGGAACATAGAGGAAAAAACATATCACAGGGAGAAAAAATAAGAGACTAAATGAACCTTTTGGAAGAATTTTTGATACTAAATAGCAATAGCATAGTGATGCATAAATTAATAACCATACCTTAATAAAAGTTTCAATTTCTCCTTCTATCCAATATTTGATCACATTCTTGATATTTCCCTCCGTATTACAACTCTGTTCTTTATTTCTATTTTTTTTTCTTCCTTTTATTCCTTTTGGTTTTGGATGACAAAATGTGAAGAAGATAAAATGAAGAGCACAAAAAAGTTGTATTAAGGAGACACATGATAAAATTCTCTGCTCCAACTTCTTTTAGTCAGTCCACAAAATTAGAATATACTGTATGTAGGAAAACCAACCGATTATCGACACGTGTCATTGGCAGTATTATGTTGCAATTTGTATTCCTTAATGTCGTAAGAACTTTTTGGAATAATAATTTTCAACTTTTGGCACACAATTTGCTGCCTCGGTTACATTTCTCGTGAGCCGAAATTGGAAACAAACTCGCTTTTCCATAAAGATAGATGTAAGGTCTGCGTATATCTTATCTTTGCACACTTTTTGTGAAAATTTCTCTAACGGAATATCTGCTATCTTTCACCAATATAAATATTGAATATATAACTCTGTCCGCCCAGACAAGATGAAAATTATTCAGTAGTATTCTTACATCTACTACACAAATGTCTTTGTTCATTTTTTCAATTGAAAAGTTGGTAAGGGGAAACTCCAGAGGAAATCCAAGTTTGAATGTTGACTTGAATAGGATAACTTCTTCAAAACTGGTGGGATAAGAGAACAAGCTATGAAAATAGACTTGCAATTTTTAAATTATCAACCCACCAACCCACTTCTCTTGATTTTATTATTAAATTTGAACTAAATTATTCTACATAACGGCCATTTAATTTTACCTTATTCTCTTTTCAGTAGAATGTATATAAGAAGTAAAAACAACCTAATAGTCATTAAATCATGACAGAAATTCCAATTTGCCTTATGTCGTTAGTTGCAGGAAGAGTTTAACTAATATACAATGTCAATTTAAATTAAAAAGGTTATCCGCAAAATATAATGATAGCATAAATGTTATTTATACTGTCAATATATATAAGTTAAATCCTGACGAAGAACCTAAATTTTTTATCCTAAAGAAACCTTTTATGTTTTTTGAATATTGAAATTAGTAGAATGCCTACTTCCATGGGAAGAAGCAAACCAAGTGGTCTCCATTTTGGTTGTTAGTATTGAACTATCAACCTCAAAAAATTTTTTTGACTATTTTATTTTGCGATTATTTTCTTTTGGTTTTCTTAAAAGTATTTTGCTAAAACAACCTACACATCACATGTTAACACTATTATCACTAGACCAAAGCCTTCGAAAGCTAGTAACATTTTTCTTATAATCGAGAAATTCCTAAGACCAATGGCCCACTATTTGAACTTAAGTGGATAATGAGTTTGCCCTCTTACCTTTTTCACTTACAGGCGTTTGTCTCAGGTAGGGTTCGATCCCGCTCTTGGAAGGGAACATTCAAATCATGAGCAAACATGCCAATGCATAAATGTCAAGTTCAATTATGGGGAAAAAGAAGGTGGGAGAAGTGGTTGAGAAAGCTAAACGAATATAACAAAGTGACTAAAGTCAAGGGAGAAAAGTAGCTAAAGAACATAACTTTGACGAACTTTGGTTTTAAGGTAAGTAAAAGGAAGACATATCATAATTGAGAAAATGGAAGAAAAATGATAAGGAATCTGATGAACAAAATCTCTGGATTCTTGAAAAGATTACTTCACAGTTTTACAACATTCAAAAAGCACACTTATGCACATGAAACTTGATTGACAGAAGGGCAAAAAAGAGAACTTTTAATCATATAATAAATTGCAGCAGGTTGTTTTCAATCTTTTCCCCCCTCTTTTTTCTCTTCTGTAAAACTAGCAGGAAAAAAAGACCGAGATAATTACAAAGAACGGATACAAGAATTAGTATGGAGGCAACAATTCATGTCATGGCGTCATCGTTCATTTTTCCTGCCATTCTTTCTTGGTTTCAAATGTATAGTTGATCTCCAAATAGCACTAGTTATCATCATCAAGAAACTGCAGACAAAGCAAACAACAGAAAAAGGACTTAATTTGGTATGCCTAGAAGCTACTACTAATAGAACATGAATTAGCAACAGACAAATTCCGTGGTAAACTACAAAATCCGTTGCTAAATGGGATTAGCAACGGATTAGCGACGGATTTTCAAAAAAATTGTGTTAGCTACGAGCAATTTAACAGCGAAGTTTGTAGCGAATTCTAATTTCTTTTGTAGTTCATTTTCACTCTGAAGCTTGAATGTTTATCAAAAAGTTATAATTAATATTTAGATAAGTTCATTATTTCCTTATAAGGTCATGACATTAGGAATGTAGTAAAAAAAATTCAGAGTTTTAAGTTTTTAGTTAAATGACAGTAGAACTTATCTAATATTTTAGAACTTTGAATTAAGCTACTTAAATTTTCATATCTACATATAAAATTTTTGATAACAATAATGAAGGTATTGTATTACAACAAATGGCTAATCTTTTATTAACTTGAAAAAACATTTCTCAAATTATATATAAAGAAATGTGATAATGGTTTTGACAAAGTTCATTATTATATGAGGTGGATGATATCAACTTTTTGCATACAAAGCTATAAATTCTAAATGGGTGAAAATCATTTTCACCCCTGAACTTTGCTTTAAAAATTAACCCCCCCTAAACTTTGAACAATAGTCATTCTTCACCATCTTGAGGAGTTTGATTTTTAAAGCAAAGTTGGGGTGTAACTAATAACTAGTTATTATCATTCTTGAAAGGATGATCAAGATTGAATAAAATTCACAAAGAGCTGGTTTTAACAGAGGGATACCAATCAAGAATAAAGAAAGAATTTGAAAAAAAATCTTTTTAACGTCATGGCTTGGAATGGGTTTAGCCCAATACTGACCCAATTCAGCCCATTTATAACAGATGAATTCCTCAAGATGATCCAATTCTTGAATAACAGAGTGAATGTCAGTTGTTTTCATCAAATTCCTAAATTTTTTGTTAAAGTACTAGCAAATTCAACAGAAGACTTAAAAATAAATAAATATAAACTTACTTCATTTGCATTTAGCATGAGATGTTGTCCAATTAAACGGGGGTATTCCTTCATCAAATAAGTCTGGCCTGTCAGTTTGTGTTTCGATACGGCCATCACTAAAATACTTGATCTTCTGCAAATCAAACAACAAGTAGAAAGACTAACGAATTAAGAAAAAGAAATTGTGACAGAAGATTGTGAATGTTGAAAGAAATAGTAGAAAGAATTACCAAAGTTCCTTCCTCCATTACAATAATGGAGTGTTGTGAATGTTTAAAGGATGATCAAGATGAAGAAAAGGTTTTAACAGAGGGATTGTATCAGAAAGAATTTGAATAAATTCTTTTAACGGAAAGAAAGGGTTTTAATAGAGGGATTGTATTATAAAGAATTTGAATAAATTGTTTTAACGGAAAGAGAGGATTGGTTTTTTCAGTGGAAATCGACGGACTATGGTTGTCGGTTTTGGGCGCGTCACTTTTCCGCATTTTTTTTTGAGAAAATAAAATAGTGAAATGTAGCAGCTCGGAATCAAACCGGGGTATCTTCCTTGGCATTAAAGGACTCTACCACTAGACCACTCATGTTCTTTATTCAAATACTTACATTGTTTTAATCTATACTATTTTTTGCTCTAAAAGCCGACGGAGTTCGTCGGTTTTTTGATAATAAAAATAAAAACCGACAGAGTCCGTCGATTTCCTTTAAAACAGATGCAGTGCGTTGGGTTTCTTAAATAAAACCTATGCAGTCCTTTGGGTTTCTTAATTAAAAAATATTTAAAAAAATTATCAAAAAAACTGACGGAATCAGTCGATTTTTATCGGTTTTTTTAGTAGTGTCCCCAAACCAAATTGAAGGGTCTGTTAGAAAATGAGCCCAATTTCTGAAGGAACACTTATTGGGCCCAGCCAGCGACACAGAATTCACACTCATCTACTACAGAAAAGGTTGGCTGATTTTAACAATTTAGCCCTCTGTTGGTCACCATTTAAATGTCGTCATTATTTTTAAAAGTTATCAAAGTATAGCTCTTCAGAAATTGATTAACCTTTAGGTCACCATTGAAATGTCTAGTCTATAACAAGAGTTATAAATTTGAAATGTTCATCTTCAACCTCAATCTCAAATCTGAAATATTTATTTTTTACCTCAAGCTCAAATTTTAAAACTTACACAAAATCACCTTAAATCTTCTCCGAACTCCCTTAAATTTGAGATTTAGACTCTTCAAAAGATCCCCAACAAAACCAAATAACACTTCTTTTCTGATAATTATTTATGTTAGTTTTATTAAAGTGATTTGATTGTGTAAGCACAAAACTTCTTTTCTTTTATTCAAAAGAAATGGAAAAGATGGTCTTTTTTTTTTTTTTTTTAATAATATCCGTATCCGGATTATTTTGTGCACAACTCGACTAACTTCACGGAATAGTTGCTATCTGCTATTAATGCAAGCATCCACCAAAATTTGGAGAGATATATTCTTGTCCACCAAAATTTGGAGAGATAAAAAATAATCACCTAGCGTTTTACATTAGTTTTCAATTTAAAAGTTGGTAAAAGGAAACCCCGGAGGAAAATTACTTGCAATTCCTTTTTAAACAAGTATTCCAAGTTGGACAAAGGTGCAAATATACCCCTCAACTTTTCAATCTAGAGACCCTTCGTTAAAAGAGTGTGCATATATACCCCGGTCGTTACACAAACGGTGCAAATATACCCCTGTCATTACACTATCGGTGCAAATATACCCTTTTCGTTGACAGGATTTTTTTTTTTTTGAAAAACATTTAGCTTATCATTTAATTAAGAAAATGTCACGTGACTTTAAAAAAAATAAGTATATCCACTTTTTTAAGTAAACTTATTTTTTAAAATCAAAGAGCCAATTTTTTTCTAGTGAGTTTTCTGGTTCGTTTAAAACAAATATATCCTTGGCTTTAAAAAAAAATAAGCTCACTTCATTTTTTAAACGAACCAGACCCGACCCACAAAAAGAAATGTCACGTGGCTTTAAAAAAATAAGTCTACAGAAAAATGGATAGACTTATTTTTTTTTAAAGCTACGTGACATTTCTTTAATAAAAAATTAAAAAAAAAAGCTAAATGATTTTCTTAAAAAATTCTGTTAGCAAAAATTGGGATTTTTGTAAGGGGAAAGATATTATGCACCACTTTTTTAACGAGTGATATATCCAGGGGCAAACCCACCTTATAGGAAGAGGTTAAGTTGAACCCACTTCAACAAAAAAATTACTTATTTCTACCTATGAGCTCAGTTAGAAAAACATGAAAATCGTACATAGTAAAGGACCTGAACCCACTTGACACAAGCATAATTCATGTTCTAGTTCATCACTTTTGTATACTCGTAATATTTTACTTCTTGTTGCACTTATTTTCTATTTTGTATTTATTTACTGCTTCCTTTATAATTTGCTTTCTTTGCTCAAATTTCAATAAAAGCTACTATTTATATTACTCTATTTTACATCAAAAAAATTAAACCTTTTTACAAATTGAATTTTGGTTCTCTTTGTGGATTTTACTAAAACAGCGTGTCTTGTCCAAATTACAAGTAATTTGTTGATCAAATTTAGTTTATGTTGCAATTATTAATTTTTGTTATACTGAAAGGTTTTGTTTGGTGTATTATTTCATTTGCTTTAATCGTTTGAATCAATTAGTTTAGTTCATAAATCCTTTTTTAACAATATTTTTTGTTTGTAACAGCTTTGTATGTTAAATTTCTTAGAGTTATCAGTTTTTTAAGTTGGTTAAAGTTTTTGCTAAAAGTAGTAAATTTTTGAAGAAAATTGTGAATATATATAGATAAATCTTAAAAAAGAAAGAAAATAGACTTTATTAAAAACAAAAATCCCAACTTTGTATTAAAAAAATAGCGAAAACGAATCCATTTTGAGGTCAAATCACGAACAATAAAAGAGTGTTTAAGCAAATTCTGTATAACGGTGAGATTTATATAATTGACTGCTATAGTCTTATACTGAACCAGCTTGTATAAAATTTTGAATCCGCCACTAGATATATTTGCTCTAAATCGCAAATTTAAAGGGTGTATTTGTACCTTTTCCCTTCCAAGTTTGAAGGTTGACTTGAATAGGATAACTTCTACAAAACTGGCCAGATAAAATAATAAGCTATGAAAATAGACTTGCAATTTTTAAATTATCAACCCACCAATCCAACTCTCATGATTTCATTATTAAATTCGAACTAAATTATTCTACATAACGACCATTTAATTTTACCTTATTCTTTTTCAGTAGAATTTATGTGAGAACAATCTAATAGTCATTAAAAAAGTAATCCGCTAAATATACTGACAATATAAAAGTTATTTATATTGTCAGTATATATAAGTTAAATCGCCGTGAAGAACCTAAAATCCTTATCCTAAAGAAACCTTTTATGTTTTATGAATATTGAAATAAGTGGAATGCCCACTGCCATTGAAAGAAGCAAACCAAGTGGTCTCCATTTTGGTTATTCGTTGTGAACTATCAACTTCAAACTTTTCTTTTGACTATGTTATTCTGCGATTGATTCTTCTCTTTTGGTTTCCTCAAAAGTATTTTGTCAAAACAACCTACACATCATGTGTTGCACTATTATCACTAGACCAAAGCCTTGAAAGCTAACATTTTCCTTGTAACCGAGAAATTCCTGAGACCAGTGACCCACAATTTGAAGCCCGATGGATGATGAGTCTGCCCTTCTACCCTTTTCCACTAGCAGACTTTTGTGTACGGTGGGGTTCGAACCCGATCTTGGAGGGGAACATTCAGATCATGAGCAAACATGCCAATGCATAAATTGTCAAGTTCAATTATGGGGTAAAAGAAGGTGGGAGAAGTGGTTGAGAAAGCTAAACGAATATAATAAAGTGACTAAAGTCAAGGGAAAATAGTAGTTAAAGAACCTAAATTTGACAAACTTTGGTTTTAAGGTAAGTAAAAGGAAGTCATATCATAATTGAGAAAATGGAAGAAAAAAATATGGAATTTGATGAACAAAATCTCTACATTCTTGAAAAGATTACTTCACAGTTTTACAACATTCAAAAAGCACACTTATGCATATGAAACTTGATGGAGAGAAGGCAGAAAAGAGAGCTTTTGATAACACAATCAATTGTAGCACGTTGTTTTCTCTTTTCCCCCTCCTTTTTCTCTTTTGTAAAACTAGCAGGAAAAAAAAGACTCAGATAATTACCAAGAATGGAAACAAGAATTAGTATGGGAGCAACGATTCATGTCATGGCGTCTTCATTCATTTTTCCTGCCATTCTTTCTTGATTTCAAATGTATAGTTGATCTCCAGATGGCACTTTGTTATCATCATCAAGAAACTGCAAACAAAACAAACAACAAGAAAAAGGACTTAATTTGGTATGCTTAGAAACTCTGTTCACTTTCTCACTGAAGCGTGAACAGAAAAGTTAATTAAGGGCCTGTTTGGAAAACCACCAAGGTAATTGGAATTAGGTGTAATTGAGTGTAATTACACAGTTTGGCCAATTTGTTTGACCAACTAATTACACAGTTATATAGGAATTGAGTGTAATTGAGATGGTGTAATTACACTCTCAAATTTTCAAGGGGGGGAGAGGAGTTGAGAATTGGGTGTAATTACACCCTTTTGTATATTTTCCCTCAGTCAGGGGTTGCTTCTGGTACGTCAGAAACGGAATAGTTCTGCTGTTTGCCAATTGATAATAATTTTCATATTTTCACTAATCCCTATCAAAAAAAGAAGTGATAATAATTTTCATTTTTAAAATGGTTGAGATAGATCGCTCTGCTTGAAGATCAAAAGAATGAAATATCAGACCAGGATGAGGATGAAGCTAAACCAATGGAGGCTGATGCAAATACGGGGGAGCCAACATCTCAAGCTGATAATTGTGATGAAAAACCTGACATCAATGATGCGCCGATGGAAGAAAATCAGGTACTTTAAAACCTTCCACTCTCCAAGGTGAAGAACTTTGATGGGGAAAATGCTAAAGGAAAAAAGAACAGGCACATAATTGACTATTGAATCAAGCAATGGACTTCATGCGCCTTAATATTTTGTGTGTTTGTGTAACTTGGGTTCTATTCAATTCGTGAAAACATATTTGTTGTAGTCTTTTTGTGTTGTCAAGTTTTTGTTTGATCTTAGACTATTTTATATAACTGTTTAAGAGAACTATATCCTGTTGTGGATAGATACGGATGTGTTAGTTGGTTTGTTTAATCACAAAAGAAGCAAACACACCAAGAGAATAATGGAAGCCTCCTAATATGCCAGTAGAAAATGGATTCATCTGTCAAGTTTCTTGAACTAATGATGATTTTGGGGCCAACTAAGAGATGGAGGCAGGATCAATAGTTGGGGTTTTCTACTGTCCTCTTTCAAAAACTCGTGATGCTGGCTGGAACTGGAAGTCACTTCAGAGAACACGCTTCTCTTACCTCCCCTTCCTGGAAGCCCTGGCTCTTTTCCTCCGCTGTGTGTTACATCGCAGTGAAGCTGAGGGCTTATCTTTTCTTCCAAATGTGTGCCAGAATGAAGACTTTGATGTCAACAAGGGAGGTTCTGGTCATCCTTTACTCGTCTATCGGGTAAAGAGAAAGAAGTGCTGCAGGTTGGAGGGAAATAGAGACAAAAATAGAGGGGCCTAAAAGAGATATTCCAGTTGATTGGAGAGAATCAGGGATGGGGGATTCTGTTTCTAGTAACACTAATTAATTTATAATCCATACTTTTAGATCTCCCTTGGACACATGGAAAATTACTTGAACGGCTTCCTTGAATTGTCTTAATATATGAAAAAAATTCTTGAGAAGTTCTCATCTGTTATAAGACAATAAGTTTTCCCCTTTCGTCTCTTTTTTCTTCAAAAATGAGAACAATACTATACTTTCTGTTGGGCTAAAAGGTCCAAAGATACTCTTACCATGATGTGATATTGTCCGCTTTGGGCCAAGCCCACACGGTTTTTCCCAAAAGGCCTCACATCATTAAGAGTATTCAACTCCTTATAAGTAGCTCATTTTTCTTTCCATCTACTAATGTGGTACTTTGTTCGCACACCCAACAATCTACCCCTCGAACTAAGTTTCACGTGGCTCATTATCATACCACGGGCCAGAGATTCAACATGCCTGTGTGTCACCCACACTGTCAGAGTATTTACGGTCATCGAAGCCTAAAGGCTGTGAATGCGTCTTCAAACCTATGGGTAAAGGTCGTAAACCGGCCCATAGACTGCCAAAGGCACTAAGCCGGGCTCCACGCCACACTCCGCCATCTTTATACCCGTCCCGCCAAATCATTGGCTTTGATACCAATTATTGGGCTAAAATGGCCCAAAGATACTCTTACCATGATGTGATATTGTCCGCTTTGGGCCAAGCCCGCACGGTTTTCCCCAAAAGGCCTCACATCATTAAGAGTATCCAACTCCTTATAAGTAGCTCATTTTTCTTTTTATCTACCAATGTGGTACTTTGTTCGCACACCCAACAATTTCTCCCTCGAACTAAGTTCCACGTGGCTCATTATCATACCACGGGTGAGAGATTCAACATGTCTGTGTGCCACCCACACTGTCAGAGTATTTACGGTCACCGAAGCCCAAAGGCTATGAATGCGTCTTCAAAGCTATGGGTAAAAATCGTAAACCGACCCATAGATGGCCAGAGGCACTAAGCCGGGCCCCATGCCACACTCCGCCATCTTCATACCCGTCCCGCCAAACCATTGGCTCTGATACAAGTTGTTGGGCTAAAAGGTCCAAAGATACTCTTAACATGATGTGATATTGTCTGCTTTGGGCCAAGCCTGCACGGTTTTCCCCAAAAGGCCTCACATCATTAAGAGTATCCAACACCTTATAAGTATCTCCTTTTTCTATCCAGCTACCAATGTGGTACTTTGTTCGCACACCCAACAATCTCCCCCTCGAACTAAGTTCCACATGACTCATTACGAGTCAGAGATTCAACGTGTCAATGTGTGTATCAGACCCTGCTGTCAATGTACCACCTCAGATCAGAGTATTTACGATCACCGAAGTCCAAAGGCTCTAATACCACTTTGTTGGGAAGAAACAAGCAATAACCAAATTGCATGACGAGGTCACAGTGGAAGAAATACTCAAGTCAAAACTTCTCAAACTATTTGAACTAAGAGAAGATAATAAACATTAGCACAAATGGAAATCCGGACAACAGTTATACGAATAATAAAATAGCAAAACAAGCAAAAATAAATAGAATGCAAGAGACGCTAAATTTACGTGGTAAAACCCCTTCAAGGTGACGAGGAAACATCCACGGGACTTCCGGCCCACAAAAAGCTCCACTATAATCAACAAGAGTTACAACAATGTTCTCCAAATGGCCACAACAATAAAGCCAAGCACGGAGCAACAACACATAAAAGATAGCTCCAGAACTAGTGAAGAAAGGAGAGAAATCCCCCCCAAAAAATGAGCTACTGTTCGTACTCGAAAACTGAAGCTACGGACCACAAAATCCGATCTCCACGGTTGAAATCAAAGAACCGGATGTTGAGAACCCCCAGTTCAAATCTCTTTACAATTTGTTTTAGTTCTTTAATGTTAAAACCCTTTTAATGTTGGGGAAGTTACATAAATACAAGTAAATAAGTAAAATATTTTGTAATCTACAACTATTAACTAAATTACATAATCTACAATATATACTCTATATTTAGGGTATATGTATAATTTTGTACCATAAATAAAATAATGTTGCTATGAATAAAAGGCTAATAATAAGAACTTTCCTATATTAGTGATAACCAAATTACATACATATCATAACACATTAATTATTTTTTTTAAACATCCTAATATACTTATCTAGCATTTTAATTCATAAAACAGTATACTACTGTTTATATGATATATATTATACAATTCCTTGAACAAGCATATATATATCCCTGTACTTATATATTACGTATATTTCACTATTATATAGTACTATATATAATATTATTTTTTATGTATATTAACTAGTATCTAAAATAATTTCTTATGTATAGTAAACAAAAAGTATTTTATATATGTGTGTGTATGTATGTGTGTATTATTTATTATATTAAATATATATACAAATATAAATTTAATTGAGCTAATTTTCCTATTTCATGGAATAGAGAGAAAGTTTTTGAATAATTAATATATGATTATTGATGGCAGAAAGGAAGCCAAGTTTATGGGATGGGGTGTCAATTATTAATTAAGATCCTATTTTAGTGGTAATCCATAAATAATTATATTATTCTTTCTATATATTGCATATTGTATAGTGTATATGTTATTGTAGAGTACAATTGGTTTGGCACATATAGTAATATATTCATATATGAGGTATATCGTAATATTATATACTATATACACAAATAATATTATTATATTATATTATATACTATATATAATCTAAAAACTTAAATAAACTAATTTGTGCTATAATATACCAATTTGAATATACCATATACTTTTTAAGGTATATTTTCATGTACATTTCTTATACCATATCTTTTCATATACTTTTCTTAATTTTAATATATTCAAATAATTTCTTTTAGTCACAAAAAAAATAATTGAATCATCATCAAGTGAAATTAAAAAAAAAAGAATAAAAAGGAAGAAATGATAGAAAAAAAGTCTTTTGAAAACGGTAGATGGAATATGGGATTTGAAGTTGATTTTGTTATGTTTTATTTGGAAATTACATTCTAATGATTTTGAAAGAAAGAGAAAGTAAAAAGTGGATATGCATTAATGATAGTAACTCCTAAAATTAAGTATTATAAAACATTTTAGGAATGTAAAAAGTTGTATTTTTGTAATTAAGAAGTTAAAATTTTGAATAAGTTATATTTATGTAATTTTTTTGAAAATAGTTGCAATCTCTTTAATTACCATTTGAAAAAATTGTTTTGTGTGACTTTCCCTTTAATATTAGTGCTAATTAGGGGTGGCATACGAGCCGCTTGGGCTAAAGTTGGGCGGGTCAAGATGGGTTGAACCAATAGATGGGTCAATGCTCAATCTTGCTCAAAGCTTGTTTGGACTAAGATGGGCAGGTTGAGATGGACTAAATGAACCCAACTTGCACCATTACTTTTACAAATTTCAAACTTGCATTCTATGATGTTATTTTGTTTTTTCTCATATTTAATTTCAAATTTCATATTTTTTTATAAATTTTTATAGAAGTAAAAAAACAATATGAAAATGAAATTTGATGATGGGGTTAGGACAAGACGTGGGGATGGGTAGTAAAAATTCCTATTTTTATAAAAGTAAAAAAATGTGAAATAGAAATTTGAGAAGGGGGTAAGAAAAAATCCTATTTTTTATAATTTCTTTTATAAAAGTAAGAAAATATGAAATAGAAATTTGAGGATGGGATAGGGAAAAGAGGGAGGGGGGGGGGGGGGGGGGGGAGGAGACGGAAGGTGTAAGAAAAATTTCATATCTTTTTAATAAATGTTCATTGAAGTAAATTTTTTATGAGGATGTAATATTAGAAACTAGTCATATCTTAATTATAATATCACATCAAATTCTATTGCTTCAACATTCAAATTGACATATTTGCTTAGATAACTGGTGTTCATGGTTTGGTTAGAAACTGATCCAAAACGTAAATTGAATCAAACCGACCAAATAAATCGATACTTGTTTGGGTTTGGTTTGGTTTGGTTTAGATTTTTAAGAACCGATAATATTTGATTTGGTTTTGATTTTATTAAAAATAACCGAAGATAAAATCGAACCGAACCGATAAATCATATACGTAATTTTATAATTATATATATAAGATGCATTAATTTTTATAAGTCGTTATAATTATTGTGTTTACTTTTTTATCACATTTTCTTTATCTCTAATAGGCTAATGAAATTTACACCTAAGCTCATTTTAACTAAAAGAGATCCGTGAAATCCAATATCATTAATTCAAAGAAATATTTATGAGACTTACCTAAAAAGGATTGTGTTTTCTTATAAACTTTATTCACTTGATTAAAGCTTAGTGATTTTAAGATATTGTTTTCATAATCCAAGAAAATTATATCTCCGACAATACAACAACAACAACAACAACCCAGTGAAATCCCACATCGTGGGGTCTGGGGAGGGTAGAGTGTACGCAGACCTTACTCCTACCAAGGTAGGACGGCTGCTTCCGAAAGACCCTCGGCTCAAGAAAAGCATAAAAGCATAAAAAAAGTCAGATAAGGCTAAGAAATTCAAAGCGACATGGCAAAGCAATAATATAAAATAAAATAATGCAGTCGACACAGATACCACAGGATAATGAAAGCACACGAAATAACAGATAATAGCATAAATCAGAGCACATGAAATTATATTGCGATACTGCGACTACTAATAAGAACGGATAACGAGACTATCTACTAGCCTTCTACCCTAATTTGGGTCCTCCAAACCCTCCTATCTAAGGTCATGTCCTCGGTAAGCTGTAATTGCGTCATGTCGTGTCTAATTACCTCTCCCCAATACTTCTTCGGCCTACCCCTACCTCGTCTGAAACCATCCATGGCCAACCTCTCACACCTCCGACAATAAAAAAAAGTAATACTATACAAACGGGACCTTATAATAATCTAATAATGAAAAACTTCTTTGCACATATTAGATCCTTTTTATATCCTACTCTCATTTGACATTAGCATCCGGCACAAATATGGTGGGATGATTTACTTTACTTTTGACTATGAGTTTTGGGTTCAAGTCCTAAGAATGAAAAAACTCTTGGTAGAGAGTATGTTTCTTTTAATTGTGTCATACACGATGAATTTAGATTAATTGAGCCTATTGTCACGCCCTTAGTCTTCAACTAAGCGCACGTGCGGCACTTGACAACTCACTCACGTTCTTGCACAACTTGCTCACGCTTTTGTTATGCCAAGTCAGCCTAGTTTACTACACTCAAGATCGCTAAGGGAATAGTAATTGAGAAAGGCAAGAGAAATTTGCTAGAAGGAAGCTTTTTATTAGAGAGAACTTGAATTGTTTTTCTTGATGGTTTTTACAAATGAATTACCCTCCTATTTATACTACTCACCTAGGGCTTAATATGTAAATAATAATTATTATACAAGTCCCTACATATTTACTAATAAGCCCCTATTCTAGAAATCTCTACACAACTAGAGTATTCCAAGGACTTTCTATGCAAATCCATGAAATTCTAGGGTCTTCCCAGGGAAACCTCCCCATATCTCTAGAATCTTCCTATAATATCTACTCTTCCTCTTATGTAATCATTCCACATGGCAAATATATGTGCCAAGTGGCACCTATGTGGCATGATGACATGGTGGGTCCTCACACTCTCCCCCACCTGATGGTGCGACGACCGCGGCGCACTGCTGTTGTGTAAACTCTTGAATCTTGTCTTTAAATTGCCACAAGTCTTCATACCGCCCCCATGCGGCCTCCTCCGGTGATTTCCCCTTCCAATGTATGAGGAACATGGCAGTGCCTTTTTGCCCTTGTTTCCGTCTGGCCTAGTAGTTAATGATAGCTTCAATCTCCCTATCGTGTGAGGCGGTGATAGTAATCGATGCATGACTTGACCCTTTCCCGGTTCATGCTCCAACTCAATCTTGTGATCCAGCTCACGCCTAAGAGGTAAGCTCTTATGCAAGCTCTTAGGTAGCTCTTCGGAAATACCATCTTTATTTTCTTCGAGCAAATTATCTATCCAAGGTGGCGGTGTCTCTTGGATACCATTATCTTCCTTCAAACTTGTAATGGTTGCCATAAATGTTGGTTCTTCTTTCTTGAGCCCCTTGACAAGCTGCATAGCTGAAATTTGTGCATAGCCCTGTCCATGCGACATAGTCACTGTAGGCACCATGCAAGCGCCTTCTCGCTCCATGACCAAGAGACGTTGGAGGTAGGGATCGATCATCGCGTGGCAATGTGTAAAGAATTCTTGCCCCAAAACAATGTCAAAAATATCCATAGTAGTGGCGGTAAAATTTGTCGTACCTTTCCAATCGCCAATTTGACACCAACGCCATTAGCTACAACACGAGCATTTTCTGGCTTAACATTCACAGTCTTAACGAGGGCGTTAATTGGAGCGAGCTTCAACTCTAGTCTCTTCGCTGCAGCCTCAGTCACAAAATTGTGAGTTGCTCCAGTGTCCACCAATGCCCGAGCGGGCTTGTTATTGATGGTGAGATCCACGTACTAGTTTTTATTATCATTGGTTTGACTATCTTTCTTCGCGACAACGCCACATAGTCTAATCGTCCCCAACTGTGCGATTCTCGTACTCTGTGTTTGAGAATGCTCGTGACTTGCACGTACCATAGCGCTAATGCTCTTCAGGTCAGGGCAATTTTTGAAGCTGTGCGGCCCTCCGCATAAGTATCATCCCTTCTTCTCGTTCTGCGCCTTCTTTTCGACATAGCCCTGACGACCACTTGACTTCTTGCCGTCGAACCTGTTCTCATTTTGAGTCTTAGAGTACTGTTGATGCGACTTCTTGCTCTCGCCACGGTCTCCCCCACCTTTGGTATCGCTACCCCTTGACTCATTGCCTTGGCCTTTGTCGTGCTTGTCATGCTTGAAGTCTATCAAAGACTCGGCCTCCACTATGGCTTGGTCTATATCACTGACTTGTCGGCGTTGCAACTCTTTCTTAGCCCAGTTCTGTAACCCGTCCATGAAGTGAAATAACAAGTCATCACTAGTGAGGTTGGGAATTTGAAGCATAAGGGTGGTGAACTCCTTGACATAGTCGCGAATGTTCCCTGTCTGCTTCAACTCTCTAAGTTTGCGCCTTGCCTCATACAAGACATTATTTGGGAAGAACTGTCGCTTGAACTCATGCTTGAACTGATCCCACGTGTTGATTGTGCATAGACCTCTTGTCAGCATCGGCGACCTTTCTTCTCCACCATAACATGACAATCTCTGTTAGGTACAACACAGCGGTGTTGATCTTGGCCTCATCGTCCCTCACTTTTCCATGCCTGAAATAATTTTCCAAGTGCCAAAGAAAGTTCTCCACCTCTTGTGCATCACGAACCCTTTTGAACACTGGTGGTTTGGGAGCCTCGATCTTAGCCTCCCTCGTCACAACAACATTGTTGGCTGCCTCGGTCACACCAACGTTGACCTGCTCTTCGAGTGCCACTATCTTTGCCTTCATGGCATCTATAGTACTCAATGCCTCCATGAGTCTGCACTCTAAGGCAGTGATGGTTTGCTTTACCTCAATCTCAGCCTGCATGTACCCTTCCAAGTCATTTCGGATGCTTTCAATCTCTTCAAGAGTATGCCCCTCAAGAACGCTAAGAGTGCCCTCCACCTTGCCTAAACGATGGCCAAATATGTCGATGGCATCCATCCCCACATTAACCTTCATAACCCACTCTTTACCGAGCGAGATGTCCTCGGACAGGACCTCCACGTCATCCTCGCTCGCCTCAGTGGTAGATGGTTCTTGGGATGTAAGCCCTTCATTTGGCGCAGCCTCTGGTAGCACCTCCTGGCTCTTGTTGGTGTCATTCCTCTTTTTGTTATGGCCCTTCTTGCCAGCAGCATCCTGGATGACGTTGGCTTGGGTTTTAGCAGCGTTGATTTCTCCGTCGTTTGCCATTCCCTCAGTCGTAACCTTCGCTCTGATACCACGTTGTCACGTCCTTAGTCTTCAACTAAGCGCACGTGCGACACTTGACAACTAACTCACGTTCTTGCACAACTTGCTCACGATATTGTTATGCCAAGTCAGCCTAGTTTACTACACTCAAGATCGCTAAGGGAATAGTAATTGAGAAAGACAAGAGAAATTTGCTAGAAGGAAGCTTTTTATTAGAGAGAACTTGAATTGTTTTTCTTGATGGTTTTTACAAATGAATTACCCTCCTATTTATACTACTCACCTAGGGATTAATATGTAAATAATAATTATTATACAAGTCCCTACATATTTACTAATAAGCCCCTATTCTAGAAATCTCTACATGTCTAGAATATTCTAAGGCTTTCTAGGGTCTTCCAAGGGAAACCTCCCCATATCTCTAGAATCTTCCTATAATATGTACTCTTCCTCTTATGTAATCATTCCACATGGCAAATATATGTGCCAAGTGTCACCTATGTGGCATGATGACATGGTGGGTCCTCACACTATGGACTCTGAATATCAAAACAAAAACAAAAAACAAAAAACAAAAAAAACAAAAGAAAAAAGGAAAAAACAAAATATTTGAAATTAAAAGTTACGCAATTTGAGACTGTTCTATTTTAGTGTGAATAATTACCTACTCTTACAGGAAAGGACAAGTGATATTGGCAGGACTAACCAGTTTACCATACCTAACAAATTCTGTAAAAGCAAGACATTCAGTACATCCTTTAACATCTGGCTGACCCCTCAACAATGATGGAAAAAATAACCAAAAACTGGTCAAAATTATAAATCCTAATGCTAATGGCCCCGAAATGAACTTAGGGACCAAAAATTTGCCATTCAACAATTTTTTGATCATAATTTCAAGACTCAAAGCCACCCCATGGATTATAAAGAAGCAAGTTACTTCCCAACTAGGCTTCACTCTTGCAATGTAGTAAAAAATTAGTTCATGCATTATCCCCGAGACGAAAAACGTCGCGAGTATGCCAAGAAGTGAGGCCCACTTCCTCGAGATCCTGTTCGTCATCATTGACCGAACAGGATCATAAACGGTGGGACGCAGTATATTAGTTACCATGACATTCCACCTTTTACCCCAAAAATCTTGAAGTGAGCTAGTCTTGTAAGGCTCATCAAAAGGTGGCTCGAGCTCAACTCGACTCGCAACTCGAACCATATTGCTAACCATGGTCAATGTGATTTCTAAGAACAAATAAATGTGGAGGCAATAACAAAAGAGAATGAATTGTGGATGCAAATGGTTATTATAATTATACACCCTTATCAATATGGCTAGGAGTGCAATCTTGGTGACAAGATTGGAAGTTGAATTTGTGGTCTTTTTTGTGGTTGCAACATCTCTAGTTGAATATTTTTGAAATTTTATAGGCAAACAAGCCAAGGGTATGAACGTTGAAAGTGGTAGAGGTGGGGTTGATGACAAAGGACCTTTACCAAAAGCAAAAAGAAGGAGCTTGAAATTGGCTAACCATGCTATGAAGAAAGAAGTAGTGCCACCAAGATTAATGGAGGTGAGATAAAGAGGAAGAATGAAAAATAAACAAACTATTGGAATTATAGCCACAAATCTTGATTTGCCTTTGGGAAAGAATTTAACAATTGTGTGAGAATAACATAAACTTGTTAAGATAATAGCCCATACCACTATGAAACTGTGAATCTCCCCTTCCATTTCTCTGTTCTGTTTCTTCTTCTTGGAAGATGATTTTGGAACTAAGAGACACTTCTATTATTTTTCTGATAGGGGAATGATGATGATGGGCATAGGGGAATCTCGAAGTGGGGTTGGTGAGAGTTCATATGATTAAATTAGTCTTCCATCAGAGATACATTTATTTATTAGGACAGAGGTGTATTTCACATATAAAGAGGTCTATTTTTTGGTACTGACAATTCAATATGAACAAGTTTGAAGAAATTGCTCGATTTGCCTTCAAATGGGTTGGTCTTTAATTTTTACCCTTCAAATTGGCTGGTCTTTAACTTTTGCTTTTAGCAATTGAACTTATGTATAGTGAAATATAATTACTTTAAGAACGCGGACATAACTTATGAAATATTATGATGCAACAATATAAAGTTATGTCCTGCAAAAAATCATTTGCTTGCGGGCAAAATTAAAGACCAACACAAAATAGGAGAAAAGTGCAAATGACCAACAAGCTTTTCCTTTTTGGTCCAAATGTAATCAAGCTATTGAAAAACCAACCATATATAGGTAATCTTCTATGAATTCAACTTATATCACATCATTGGTATGAAGAGTTTTTACATTATTAATGTATTCTAACACATTCTAACATGCATTCTGCCTTATTTTCAAGTTACTACATCCAAATTTATGAATGGCTACGGCGATAGTTATCATTTAGATATCATGATAGTCTAATTTTTTTTTTTCTTGTAGTGTATTGAAATTAAATTTATCTTCAAACCTCTCTATAACAATCATCGATATATTTCACTGTAATAGTCTATTTTTCTATGGAACCAATTTTCAGTTTAAGTTATATTTTATGTTTTTTTTAACAACGGAAAAGGCTCATAAATACCCCTAACCTATTGAAAAAGGCTCATAAATACCCTCCTTCCACCTTTGAGTCTAAAAATCCCCTTCCATTCACCTTTTAGGTCTAAAAATACCCTTAAAATTTGTTTTTGGCTCAAATATACCCCGCAAACTAACAGGTCAAATTTAACTCTTTTAAAAAGCGACATGGCATATATAATGTATCATACATTTTAATTTCAGAATAAGTAAAACCCACCCAATTTTTAAGATCCAAACCCATTAACCCGTTTTAAGGTTAGTGGCTGCTTCGGATTGAAAATCAGCACACTAAGAACAAACATAAATGGGATGCTTATTGAATTGTTCAATTTGACCTATAATCTTCGAACACGTCCAGACTTAAATTGGACATCTAAATTAGCCTACCCATCTTCGAACACGTCCAGACTTAAGATCAGTGGCTGCTTCGAATTGTCTATATTGATGTGATTCCATATCATGCAGCACACCAAATTCATTCTTGACTTTCTCAAGAGACCCACAAGATGGGTAGGTTTCAACTACTTCAAATAATTCTGCATTTTCCCTCCAAGCAACTCTTCCATCAGCTTTATATGGTTGTTGAGATGACATATTACGCTTACTTTGCTCACTTTCTTCACTTTTTCCAGTAAATTTAAAATGTCCTCCTTCAATATTACCTGAATTAACCTCATTGTTCTTAAAGACTTCTTCCATTTTTCCTTCACACATGTTTTGTTCCATGTTATCTTTGTCAAATGTCTTGCTTGGTCTTTCCTCCAACGGGTCAATGGGTTTGGATCTTAAAAATTGGGTGGGTTTTACTTATTCTGAAATTAAAATGTGTGATCGATTATAAAATGTCATATGGCTTTTTAAAAGAGTTAAATTTGACCTGTTAGTTTGAGGGGTATATTTGAGCCAAAAATAAACTTTATGTTATGAAAATATTAATGTGTGGATGTCTATTACTTCTCTACACATAACTCTCACTACTTCATGTTCATAACTTTTGTAGAAGTAACCCCCATTACTTTATGACCACTACTCCCACCCTTTATTTCTAAAACCCCCCAAATAGTTACTAGCCATGTTTATGACACACTCTTTGGTGTTCTCAATGTATTCCTATATATAGTTGGGTTGTATGTAACACTTGAACAAAACTTGGAAGGATGAATAAAGTTCTCTCCTGCTCTCTACATTTCTTGTCTAGTTTCTTGTTTCATATTGTTACTCTTTTAGCTTGGTTTTACAACACGTTATCAGCATGAGGCTCACAAATTCAAGGTAGGATTAACTCGGCGAGTAGATTGTGAGGTGGTGTGTTTCTCTTCTTCATCGTTGGTTGAATTATAAAATTTCAACTCTTTGAATTCGACCAGGTGATATCCTTCTACTGTTCTTTTTCCTCTTTCTTAAATGAGTATTACTAATTTATGTTCTCTGGGATCTCTGTGTTTGACTAATTATATTCATCATCTATAAATGTTTGTCACATATTTCTAGTCTATTTTTTATGCAAATGTTGAGGTGGTCTTAAGAAATTGAAGAGAACAATTCATTTTTTCAAGTTGTATGGGCACAAGATTTTATCATCAGTCTTTTGGGTTTAAACATATAGATGACAAACTCATAAATAAAAGGAATGAATACAAGAAGGCTGAGACACTAATTTCCATGACAAACAGTAAAGTGGCAAAACCCGCAAGTAATTAGTTTTAACTTTTTGTTTGTCGATTGGTTTCATTTTCTTGGTCATGTAAATGTTTATTTTTTGTTATTTCAATTTTTCTTTGTAGTGCATGTATTTTGTGGTTTATTAAATATTGATTAAAAGGTTAAGAGTAAGGGTGTACATGGACCGGGTTGGTTCGGATTTTTTAAAGACCAAACCAAACCAATTGCATCGGGTTTTTTAATCTATACACCAAACCAAACCAACAAAAGTCGGGTTTTTCAACCTCGGGTTTTCTCGGTTTTTTCGGGTTGCTCGGGTTTTTCGGGTTTTTTCCGGTAAAGTCTTCATACAAAACATATAATTTGTACTTCAAATATTTCTTTAGTCCTAGTAAGATACGACTATCTAATTAAGATATTTATTAAGAAAATAACACAAAACGTGATGAGAGATGACATTGTACTAAAATATTCAACGAAAAATATTAATGAAATTGCATAAAATAAAATTGTCATAATCTAAAAGTACTAAGTCATGCTACAATAAATACAACTAATTTATAAGGCATGTAGAAAATGATCATAATCTTAAAGTACTAAGTCATGCTAAAATAAGTACGGCTAATAAGTATTAATTACATGACTAGATATTAAAGAAAAAAATAAAATTAAGTTATGTATTTTCACTTTCTAAACTAATATAAAACTAAAGAATAAATATCAAAATTATTATCATTCTAGTGTTAGATATGAATTTCTTTTGTTAGCATTAGTATTGATTTGATTTTTGTTGAGTTTTATTTGAGTTACTAATATTATTGAGCTATAAAACTTATTAAACCATTCAAAATTCCAATTCCAAGCTTGAAATAATATGTTAAAAGACAAAAAACTATGAAAAGTTAAAGAAACATTTATAAATTACATTATAAATAAATATTTCTATGTATAAAATATGTTTGAAATTTTATCAATGTAATGTCGGGTTGGTTTGATTCGGTTTGACTTTTTTTAGCTAAAACCAAACCAAACCAATAGTGTTCGGGTTTTTCTTTTTAAAACCAAACCAAATCAAACCAAACCACTAGTCGGGTTTTTTTCTCGGTTTGATTCGGATTATCGGTTTGGTGCGGTTTGTCGGTTTGCTTTGTACACCCCTAGTTAAGAGTGTTGTGAGATATTGAATCTAACATCCATGAAGTTATTTTAGGAGAAAGCTTGAATAATTAATTCTCCTCCTCACGTTCAAGGTAAGAAATATTTTTCACTGCCCATAATTACTTGAACAATGAAAGTGCTTTCTGCCTAACAATTTATTTGGTAACGTCTCTTATGACTTAATTTATTCATGCATATTCATTTGAAATGATTACATATGTCTGTTAGTGGTCTATAGTGGTTTATACATGTTAATAAAGATTGACATGTATTTACTTTGAATTTGATTTACACAGATGAATAATGTATGCTAACCACAGTAAGAAAGTTTTCATGTTTACCTGCAAAAAAAAAAGATTCAGCTAACCTTATTTTTTTCTCGATTAGCACATGAGCTTATCAGAAGAATACAACCATTGCCTTGCTTTAAATTATGCATTAACTAAGAAAGTTGTGGCCACCGTAAGTAGTAATATTTCAATGGTTCAAGGGCGAGCGATATTACATTTTGGCCTATTATGTCATTGGTTGAGGGCAAGACGGTGGATTGAAGTTCTATCGCATTAAGAGGGTAAGATATCGGGTTTGAGTCTCAGTGCACTATGATGACAATATAAGATGTTGGGTTCATGTCCCGTCACATTGTGGCCTAAAACGCCTTTAAATGGATAAGACGTTGGGTTTAAGTCCTAATGCACCATAGTGATGATATAATGACGATTAAAGCAGAATAGAGTGCTTCTGATGAATAGTCTTGAACCTATCTCACTTGATATGCTCCATTCCATGAGGGGAATGTGGTAGCAGTGCCTAATAATTCTAAATGAGAACAAGTGGTTAAACGAATGAAAGTGGGCGTGACAAATGACAAAATAATGTTAATCATCATTGTGGTAATATAAGAGGAAGAACATAATAGGTTCTCAAAGTGGTTCTTCTAAAGAAGAAGGTAATTTTTGCCATCAAAATGGTATGACAGGTCATTGGGCATGCGGTTGTCGTGTGACCCAATTTGATAAAATGTTATAAATCCTCCATCAAAAGAAAGGAATACAATTTCAAAGTGATGTCGAGGTGGGTTTATGAATATGATAAAGACAACGGCTTATAATGAAAATTAATGAATTGCTTATATATGATTATAGTTCATTCCTTGAAGAGAATGTGACTTGTGATAAGCAACGTGAATGCTCGCCCATTGTAAAAGTGAATTATGTAAAATTGTGGCTAAGGACGTGTTCATGTATGGTTGAATAAATACCACAACTCACCTCTACGGGAGGTTTGAGAGAAATAAGAAAATTTGTATTTTGACATAAACGATCATTGGTCATGTACTTTTAGCACGTCACAAATATTATGGTATGTCTTATCATTAATTACCAAAGGTTAAAGGTAGGAAATAAGTCTTGCTTATAAAGATTTTGGCCACGACCATAATGACAATTACTCTCCAAAAGGAGATGTTCACCATATGAATGGTATTATAAAATATGCGATAATTTATAATTAATTGGGAGCTCTGGAAAAGCTACTTTGTTACTACCTGGACGAACGTAATTGTTCATAATATTGGTGTTGTAGTAAGTTTCAAAAGAAACTTTTTAAGTTTCAAAGGCATTGACAATATATGAATTATATTGAGACTATAAATTATGGGAAGGTTTAATATCTTCATATTTAGTACAACTACACAGGTAAACAAAATGTATATGAAATGTTACCAGTTTTTCCTTTGAATTTGTGCCACATAAATACAGGCATGATGGAATCACATGCTATAGAAGTTGGCTTGACCGGTTGGCCATCCCGGTTCAAATGTGATGCGAAAATTATTGAGAATTCATATGGTTATATCTTGAAGAAATAGAAAATTCTTCACGAATTCACTTGTGTTGCTTGTTCTCGTGATGCCAAATTGATTATTATACCAGCAACGATAGGGATTGTATTCCCTGATTTTTGGAACGTATAAAAGGTAATATATATATATATATATATATATATATATATATATATATATATATATATATATGGGTCCAGTCACCTGCCATGTGGACCGGTTTACTATTATATGGTTTTAATAGATGCATCTATGTTATGGTCACATGTGCATTTGGTATCAACTTGCAATTTGGTTTTTGCAAGATTGTTTGCTCAAATTGTTATATTAAGAGCACAGTTTCAAACTATGAAATTATGTTGATAATGTTGATTTATATCAAAGTTGGTTTAGCAGAAATTATATGCCTCCAATTATAGATAAACGGTTATGAGAACAAAACTCCCAAAAAGAAATTTGATATGAGATATCTTATTTAATATGAAGCAACACTTGTACTTATCAAGCCAACAAGATATTAAGTTCCCCTGTCATAATTGGTTCAGGGTTAGGAACCAAATAATTTCCATCTGAAATTTTGAATGTGCGGTATATGAGTTAATTATATTGCTCCACCACAACGCACAAAGGTGGGTCCCCAAATAAGGTTGGGAGGCAAATGTTAGATTTTCTAACATTAGGGGGAGAGATGATAAGCAGCTGGAAAATATGTTTTACTTGATGAAATATCACTGATATGATCCTCGTTTAAAAGATAATTCAAGTGAATTGCCAGACGCATTTGCTGACCCAAAAGTGAATATTATATTTTTGCTGCAAATGCTCCAATTAGAATTAAAGTCCTTAAAGGATGTGTCCATGGCGACAATCAGTTCCAAAGGTAAAACTCCTTGAAAAAGGAGAGGAGCAAATGATCAAGATGGTCATAATAATGAGGCAAGTGCTTTAAAAGAGCAGCACGACATAATACTTCATAAAACCTTAGGAAATGTTTAGGTACCTGAAAATGATGAAAAGTGAAGAGATCTCGATAAATTATGTTGCATTGAAACTGATGTGAACTGGCCGTCGACAGTATCAACGATACAATGTAGAGCTCAACATTATAAATGGTGACGAGGATCTTGAATTCAAATCTGTCAAAGAATGTAGACATATATAATAATAAAATACGCAATTCAAGTATATTTTGTTTCACTTGGAATAGTGATGTTTTGGACCTATAGTCCAAGGACCTCAAGGTATAATGTCAGTGGGGTATGTTGCCACCTAATTTTGGCTCGACGTGCTTAAAATTAACGTTTTGGGGGGCCCTGATTCGTTAAAGAGCACGAAATACATTTTTACACATTTTTATATTTTTTCAACAATTTATTGATGATTATCCTTATTTTAGGAATTTTCTCAATTTATTGGCATTTTTTCAAGAATCATTATTTGCACATGTACAGCGTAATACTACCATTTTTTGTGTAATTAACAATTGTTTCTTAATTTTGTAGCGATACCTTTTCATATCTTACACATTAATATTTATATTTTATACTTACATCATTATTTATACATGTACTAATTAACTATATTTTAGTACAGTCCGACAGTGCAGAAAAAAGCGGAGTAACTACTTTTTTTTTTTTTTAAATACAGAGCAAAATTCAATCAAATCAAGGTCTCGCCACTTTTTTTTTAAAAGTGGACATTTTGAGGTGATGGTTAGGTTTGGATTAGTTAAATGAAATAAGGGGACAAAGGGGTATGGCTTCATAATTTTTTTGGACAAAAAGGAAGGTTTGTTCACATTATAAGGAAACGGGGGTTGATTTAATCCAATACATATTTGCATTTTGCACAACACACACTTACACTTCTCAGATTTTTTCTTTCTTTCTTTCCCCTCATTATTCTCCATACCTAAAACATATCAGATTTTTCTCTCTCTCTCTAAAAAAAACCTAAACATTTTCCCCCCCATTTCTCTCCTAGCCGCCGCCGACCATCACCTTCACTGCCGCCGACCACCACTCCGGTGAACACGAACCACGACAACAATGCCTTCCACCTCCTTTTCGTCCCTTTCTCCATCGCTGCAACCAGCGAGCTCCACCAAAAATGACAACACCGTGAACCCCACTTCACTGCTCACCACTTCGTCCTCCCCCTCCCGCTGCTCCGGCGAGGAGCTCCATCTCCAGTGAATCGGAGCAGCGAACAACAACTCTGTCTCCCAACCACAAACCACCACGCCGTAACCAACCAGCAGTCCTTTTCACTCTTTCCCTCTTCCCTATCACTGTTCCGATGGGCTGCAACCAGCCTCCGACGAACACCAACCCATATGATGCACATATATTTTTAGAAGGCCGGTTTTCTGTGCAAATTTTCTGTTTCATTTCTCCTAGGATTTTTTTTAGCACTTTTTGTCCGATCATAAAATCATTGTGCTAAAGGGGTCAGTTCATTTCATCTTTTGCTCTTTCCTTTACTTTGAGTCCCCTATGCTATATATATGTATATATCTATATGGATCTGTTTGCTAATTTGTTCTCTTTCTGCATATTCAAGATTTGAGCTTTGAGGTTTGTGCATTTTCAGCTTCCTCTAATAACGTGGGAAAAGTTAAAAGTAACAATAATGTGTGTTGTACAATGGTCCACCACCTAATAATTCTGTTTGGACAATAATGGGGAAAATGATAAAAAAGTAAGTATATTTTAAATCAAGTTGGCTGCAATTGCTGTCAGAAAGAAGTTTGATACAAAGTAAGTATATTTTAATATGTTGCTAGTTGTCATTTAACTACTCTTATATTTTAACTCTTATTCTAAAGTTGCAATTTTTTACCTGTTTGGGGTTACCCCTTTGCTGATTTCCTTAGTTCGCGGATTATATGGGAGATTGTGAACGTTCAGTCCCCCAAATGGCCGATGAAGAAATTTTCGTCGATTTCCAAGGCCTTCCATGTATAAAGACGGATTTTTATTTTTAGTTTATTCATTATTTTTTTTTATTCATCCGATAATTATTTATTCTCTTACTAACATTTTTTTTATTAAGTCTCATGCAGGTATCCGAAGTTATTTTTTTAAGATGACACTCAAAAGAAGTTCAAATAGCTTCTTAGATTCTTTGTTTATATTTATTTTACATTCTTAAATTTATGCAAGCATAAAATATAGTGCAACTTTATTTTTTAGGGTGTAGGTTGGTGGTATTTATTTATGATCTACTTAGCCGATTTAAATTTTATGTGTTTTAGACATATTAATATTAGACAGTTGTTATTTTTGTAATTAATATTCTTATAGTTATCATGTTTTGCTAGAGTTTTAATTCAATAGCTTAGCACACTTAAGTGAATAAATAGGGTGATTTGCCTCAATATTTAGGCTTTAGAATATACTCTCATAATTAATTGATTAGGCGTACATACTTAGCTAGTTAAATTAGTTAACTCACTTCGAGGGCAAAATAATTTCATGCCCATTTTTTATACCTTTGTCACATACCCAAGCTTCTAAGTTGCACATAACTTCTTTTTTAAAATAATTATTATATCACATATGTATAAAATACGTATTGCATGATTATTAATGTGAATAGTCATATTAGTTATTCTTTAGTCTAAATTTTATTAATTTTTGTAAATAATAATCAAGCCTTTTTACACATCCCTCGTATAGTTAAATTGGTCCAGCCGGAAACCATATTTGTGGATTCTGAAGGATGCCTAACACCTTCCCTTCGGAATAATTTGAACCCTTACCTAGAATCTCACTTATTTTCGTAGACCATGTTAAGCTGCATATATTAATAATTTATAGGTACCCTAGTATACCTTAAATGCTAGGTGGCGACTCTGTACATAATTAATTATTTTAGAGTCCCATAAGTTGTGCTTTGTTTAGCCTTTGGTAAAAATAGGGTGCAACAACATGGCGACTCTGCTGGGGAACACTTAGGTTCTAACCATATGGACTCAATTTGTTATTCGAGGTATGTTATCTTTATTTGAATTTTTCCTTTATTTTACTTGCCTGTATTTATTCGTCATGTATATACTTTCCTTTGTTCCCTTATTTGTTTACGTACATACCTGTGTTTAATTCCATACACTGTATTATTATCTTTTTTACTAGCAAGTTTTATTTACCATACTCATTTTTTACTTTATTGTAAATTATGCATATTGCTTTTACTGTTTCTCTTTAATTGCTATCTTTTTGTGGTTTTATATTAATATTCATATGTGTTATCGGTTTATATAAAATGGCATTCCGTTCATATTTCCTCCACTCCTGGAAAATTCACATAAATTCACACATTTAAAGCGGTTTCGCGGTTCGCGGCCGTGCACTACTAAATTACCCTTTTAGTTGGATCGATCTTGTGGATTTAGTCGATCGGCGGTGCAGTCGACGGCCACAGACTTTCCACTCCCAAGTTGTCCGCTTGGGGGAGCCTTGTGTCATAGGAAAACCAACTCTTAGAATTCCTAGGTTACTGTACATTCCATTTTGCAGTTGTTTTTAGCTAGGTTAAATTTTATCCTTTATTTCGAACATTCTTTTCATTTTTCACATACTCTTTATTTGTTACATGTTTTGTTTTTAAATAAATATTGTTGTTATTTGCTTTGCACTACCTTAGCACTTTATCTAACTATTTTTTAGTTGACTTGCGTCGAATCCTGCATTTTGTAAAATATTTTTTCTTCAATCATGCATTTTATATCCTTTCTCCAAGAACTACGCACACCTGATTCTCTTCTTTGATGAGATACGTAGGCAGCCCTTTTGGGTTCGGTATTCATTATTCATTATTCATTATTCATTATTCATAAAAAAAAAACCTTTATTTTGAAAAAAAAAATCATCACAAAAAATATTTTATTTCTTTCTATCCTATTTGGAAGAACTACGCACACTTGATTCTCTTCTTTGATGAGATACGTATGCAGCCCTTTTGGGTTCGGTATTCATTATTCATTATTCAAAAAATCACAAAAAAAAAAAAAAATCCTTTATTTCTAAAAATCACAATTTTTTTTTTTTTATTTCTTTCTATCATTTCTGCAAGAACTACGCACACCTGATTCTCTTCTTTGATGAGATACGTAGGCAGCCCTTTTGGGTTCGGTATTCATTATTCAAAAAATCCCAAAAAAAAATCTTTTATTTTGAAAAATCACAAAAACATTTTATTTCTTTCTATCCTATCTGAACGAACTACGCGCACCTGATTCTCATCAAAGATGAGATACGTAGGCAACCCTTTTTGGGTTCGGTACCCCTTATTCAAAAAATACAAAAAAATATTTTTTAGATTCATATATTTAACTTGGTTGGTACCAACACAGTTAGAATGTGCATAGGAAAGAAACAAGTAACAATCAATATGATGGAGAGGACTGACTTCATGGTAAACTATAGATTCTTTTGGTACCTCTCATTCACACTTTAAGTGACACTTGAAAATTCTCTTGCATGCTTGTAAGACAAGAACAAAACCGACCTCATTGTTTCATGTGCATTGTGTGGTGAGCTTTAGATAGCGTTCAGTTGCATTGCATTGTGATCTAGAACTTGGCCTGAATGTCTGTTGAGGCGAAATTATGAGTAACACTCAGCATAGAAAAGGATCGTAGGCCTTCTTTGACCCGTTTGAGCCTTTCTAGCCTACCAATGACATTATCCCTAGCATTCCCCCTTTGAGCCTAAAGCCTTTTCTTTTACCACAACATCATAAGCCTATACCATTTCTGAGTGCTTACATGCACTATCTCTCTCTTGGCCCAACCTCTCTGAGCTAGCGCACTAAAAAACGTGCAACCGCGGATAGAGATCTGAGCTGAAGTTTCCAAAAAAAAAAAATTGATTCGACCGTCCCAGAAAAACAAAGGCTAAGAACGACCTCCAAAGCAAGAAGGAGCCCACAAAAACACACAAAAAAAAAAAAAAAAAACCTCAGTCATTCGGGATCTCGGACATACAACCCGTTATTCTTTTTTATTTTTTCACACTCAGGCATACAACCCGAAATTAGTATCAAGACCTCGGGCATACAACCCAGGTCAATTCTCTTAATCCCCACAGAGTCTCGGGCACGCAACCCTAAAAAAAAAACGAAAAAAGGGCTTTAACTTGCAAAAGAGGTCGCACAAGTACAAAAGAAAGGGACAATAAAACAAAGTGGATCAGCGTCAGAGCACACAAATACTAAGCACAGATATAGTGCAACGCTTAGGGAAGGATTAGTCACTCCTTACCCAAATAATATCCTACCCTTTTCTCAAGCCTACATTACAACACAATAACAAGCCCTACGTGATTCTATGCTAAGGTTTCTCTCATTAGTGGATACTTACATGACGACCAAGCTTATGGTATTACAATTGCAAGCATTGAACATCTTTCTGAGTTTGAGTGTACTTCTCTAGATGTCTCAAAGTTCAAAAATACTGAATATGTGTGAAAAGGGACTTTCTTTCTGGTTAGGGCACTTGAAACATGAGGATATGTATAGTTCATAATCCTTGTTTGAAGCAAAATGAACCAATCTTGTCGATCTTTAGGTATGTCTGAGGTACCACTTGAAGCTATAGGAATTACCAATAAGTCGATCTTGGTTTGTTGGACGATAAATAATGGTGAATTCTTATGCACAATACTAATTGTTGGTACCAACTGAAGTCGGGGCATGTTATATCAATCATTGTTATTATTAAAAAAAAAAAAAAATTTTGCTGGATTTTGCTTTCGTGATTTCGTTATTTTTTTTTTCTTAATTTTGTTTTTTATCGTTGCACAGTAAATATAGTTCAATGTTGTTGTGTTGTTACTAACTCTACGAGGTATCGACATCTGGTCTTACCATGAAAGATCCTCGTATTTCTCCGCTGAAGCATGAAATTGGGAGAACATTTTTGAGTAGCTTAAAAAAAAAAAAAAAAAAAAAAAAAAAAAGCAAGTGCACATCAACTTCCGCTGGAAGTATGCGAATTTTTGTTTGTTTAAACTGGGACAGAATTTTTGAGGGGGCCCTCAAAAATTCCACCAATGGCACATTTTGAGAGAAAAGGCACGGGCTCATCCGGCCCCACAGTAGGACACTGCATTGGCTCGTCCGGCCCCACAACAGGACATCGAGAGCGTCATAGTCTAAAGGCATCATTCTCATCGCCTAAAGGCACCATTTCATGGCCCAAGGATCTTACCTTCTGCACTTCATTCGCGCCGAAGCAAAGGCGTTACCCTCCACACCAGCATTGCTTTATTATTTTCAAATGCCTCTGCGTATTCTTTTAGCTTGGTTTTACAACACTTTAAGGGTATTTTTAGACCTAAGAAATGAATAAAATAATATTTTTAAAACTAAAAATAAAAGGAGGATATTTATAAATCTTTTTCAATAGATTAGACATATTTATGATCCTTCGTTTTTAACAATATTTGTTGTAGCAGTTAAAAATATTTAAACAAACAATATTAGTACTTTCTCTTCCAACGTCTTCCTTAATCATGAAAGTCTTGTGAGACTGCTAAACTTTTCAACTTTTCGTCACCCATGACGTGTTTGCTGGATCCAAAATCAGCGTGTAAGAAAAGCAACTGAATAATTTGGAAGTTTGTTTTTTCTCCTTTACATTCTTCGCCTAAATTTGGGGTCCGCTGTCTTTTCTTGAAATTGATCAAAAGTCACGATCATCAAAGCAGCAACATTTACTATAGTATCCAATATAAGAGTATATTTTATTCTTATATTGTATATCATTTCTGATTTCTCATACCCTTAGTATTAACACCCGATTAAATTTTAATTCGTGCGTTCAATCACAAAACTTTTAATTAAGAATGAATACTTATCACTCTATATCTTGTTGATGCATATTGTATGTTAGCTTAGGCAAAATAAAACTCAAGATCCGTTTTTGAAGATGATTTATTTTATTTTCTTAAAAAACTATTCTAATGTATTGTTTATATATTAGTAGAATAATTTTTTATAGTTTTGAAGATCAATTTTTCAATTGATTTTTTTTTTCTATCATAGAACTTTAATTTGTTTTTTTCAAGTAAAATGCATGTCCAAATATAATTTTAACATTCAAATATCATTTTTCAACTTTAAATTTATTTTCCCCTTCAAATATCACTTGATCAATGTGCCATTCCTAATAAATTCTAAAAAAGCAAGAGATTCTGTACATGCTTTAATTACTGCTTTAGTTATCAAAAATGGTGGAAAGAACAACCAAAAGCTTGTGTAAATAAATGTGAGTACTATTTAATACCGCTAATCAAATATAGTACTATATTAATTATGTACAAGTGATTAATTTTATTATGCATCCGACCAATTAATGTATTATCTTATTTTAAATGGTCGGTTGAGACTAATACAATCAACCAAACGATGCCTTAAGGGGCCATTTGGTTTGGATACACGTTATGCATGGATTAGTGATTCATTAGTAATGCAGGGATTGTAACATAGAGATTATTTCTTATGAATATTTGGTTTGATATATGTACAAATTAGTAGCATACAGTGTACAATTTAAAATATTTGTTGACTAAAATGGAGGTGACATCCTAATTGCACTTCACTTGACCAGAAATCCATGCCCTTTTATATGAATGTTTTACGACGTACTTCGTGGCAAAGGCGAAGCCAGAATTTGACGTTTATGGGTGTCGGAGTTAAGTTATTTAAAGTTACTGAATTCTAAATTAATAATTTGTACATGTTCAATGAATTTTTCAATACAAATATAAGGTTTGGACCAAAGCTACTAGGTTTGACCGAACCCGCACCCGATGAGCTAGCTCCGCCCCTGCTTCATGGTACATGCGTAAGAACCTAAACAACTTATCGTATAGTAGTGTATACGTTTATGTTACATCAAATAAAAGTGAATTTGTTTCGAAGGTAGGGGTGGCAAAGTTAGACCGTAAAAAATGTCCCGACTAATCATCCAAGTTTGGGTGGGTTAATGACCCGTCCATTTTGACCCATCCAAATTTAATCCATTTGACACCCCTATTTAGAGGGATTATCTCAAAAATGTCGATTTCACAGCCTTGGTGATATCCTTAAAGAATGCACCAATAGCTTCATACTCCGCAAATGCTCTAACATCAGAATTACACCTTAACAACTGTGGAAAAAACAACCAGAAACCCGTGATCATAACAAATCCAACGGTCAAGATTGTCCCGATAATCCGTGGCAGCTTAAACCTGTCATTAATTACGTTCTTAACACATATCTCAATGTTTAAACACACCCCATGTAGCAAAAAGAACCAGGTGATTTCCCAAGTGGGCTTGACCCGACCCAAATAGTAAAATATCAGCTCGTGCATTAGGCCCGATACGGCGAATGTAACCATCACAGCGGGAAGTGGGGTCCAGTTCCCGCCCAAAATGTTCGTGGAGAGGCTTAGAGTGGGCTTGTATACAGTGGGCCGAAGGATTTGAGAGACGATGAGATTCCAACGCTGGCCCCAGAAATCTTGTAATGAGGTAGATAAATATGGTTCATTGAACTGTGGTTCGAGCTGAAGCCCGAAAAGCCCACGGACCAAGCCCGAAATAATAGCTAGAATGATTTCTAAGGAAAGGTATATGTGGAAGCAATAGATGACCAATATGATATGGGAATGTATATAGTCACTATAGTCATAAATTCTAATAATTAAAGCAAAAAGAAGTGTCTTTATGTCATAATTTAGTTTCTGGCCTTTGTTGGACTTTGCATAAGATAGATATAGGCTTTCTTGGAAGTGGTCATTTTGTGCAACGTCCCTTCCCATTTGCAGGCTAGAGCCTTTTTCAGATGATTTTTGAGACAGCGTTTCATGAAAATGTCCATCTTGAAAAGGGTTGCTTTCAGTTTTATCAATTGAACTTGGAAATGGGATTTCTTGAAAATGGCCATTTTTTGCAAAACCCTTTCCACTTTGCACACTAGAACCTTTTTCAGCTAAAATTGGAGATGGGATTTCATGAAAATGTCCATCTTGAAAAACGTTGTTTTCAGTTTTATCAACTGAGTTTGGAAATGGAGTTTCATGAAAATGGCCATTTTTTGCAAAACCCTTTCCACTTTGTACACTAGAAACTTTTTCAGCTGGATTTAGAGATGGAGTTTCTTGAAAATAACCATTTTGATGAAATTTACCTCTGTTAACCCCATTTTGCACATAAATTTCAATTTTTTCTGGACATTTTTGCTGAATCTTGATGGGTAGGCAAGCAAGGATTAGAAATTTAGTAATAGAAAGTGAAGAATCAGAAAGTGGACCTTGGTCAAAAGCAAGTAAAAGAAGCTTAAAATTACAAAGCCAAGAAATAAAAAAACCTGTGTTACCACAAAGATGAACAGAATTAATTTTGAGAGGGACATAGAGGGAAAAACATATCACAGGGAGAAAAGATAAGAGCCTAAATGAACCTTTTGGAAGAATTTTGGATGCTAAATAGCAATAGCATAGTGATACATAAATTAATAACCATACCTTAATAAAAGTTTCAATTTCTCCTTCTATCCAGTATTTTATCACTTTCTTGATATTTCCCTCCATATTACAACTCTGTTCTTTATTTGTATACTTTTTTTGAGTTTTTCTTCCTTTTATTCCTTCTGGTTTGGGATGACCACATGGGAAGAAGATAAAAAGAAGAGCACAAAAAAGTGGTATGAAGGAGACATACGATGAAATTCTCTACTCCAACTTCTTTTAATCAGCCCACCAAATTAGAATATACTGTATGTAGGAAAACCAATCGATTATCGACACGTGTCATTGGCAGTATTGTGTTCCAATTTATATTCCTTAATGTCGTCAGAATGTTTTGGAATAATAGTTTTCAACGTTTGGCGCACTTTTATATTTCTTTTAAGCTGAGGATCTATCGGAAACAATCTCTCAATCCATAAAGGTAGAAGTAACATCTGTGTACATCTTACTCTCCTTAGACCCCACTTGTAAGATTACACTGGGTAGGTTATTGTTGACACAATTTTTTGGAAATTTCTGACGGAATATTTGCTACCTTTCATCAGTACAGATACCGAATATATAACTCTGTCCATCAGGCTCGGACAGATAAAAAAAAAAATTACTTAGTGTTCTTACATCTACTGCACAAACGTCTTTGTTGTTCATTTTTCAATTGAAAAGTCTGTAAGGGGAAACTCCAGAGAAAAATAACTTGCAATTCCTTTTCAAACAAGTATTCCAAGTTTGAATGTTGACTTGAATAGGATAACCTCTTCAAAACTGATCAGATAAAAGAATAAGCTATGATAAATTATCAACCCACCAACCCAACTCTACTGATCATTATTAAATTCGAACTAAATTATTCTACATAACGACCAATTAATTTTAACTTATTTTTTTTCAGTAGAATGTATATAAGAACAACCCAATAGTCATTATTAGATCGTGACAGAAATCCAATCTGCCTCATGTCGTTAGTTGCAGGAAGAGTTTAATTAATATAAAGTGACAGTTTAAATAATATATCGTTATCAAGTTAATCAAGTGATCACTACAAGTAAATGTCCATATAAAGGGAGATCAAAAACCTGTAAAATAAGACAAGTTATCCTCTAAATATACCGATAGCATAAAAGTTATTTATACTGTCAGTATATGTAAGTTAAATCCCGATGAATAACCTATTCTATGAATATTGAAATTAGTGGAATGCCCATTGCCATTGGAGGAAGCAAACCAAGTGGTCTCCAGTTTGATTGTTGGTATTGAACTATCAACCTCAAAAAAAAGAAATTTGACTATTTTATTCTGCGATTCTTTAAATATTTTGCTAAAACAACTTGCACGTCATGTGTTGCACTATTACCACTAGACCAAAGCCTTGAAAGCTAACATTTTTCTGATAACGAGAAATTCCTGAGACCAATGACCCACAATTTGAAGCTCGATGGATAATGAGCCTGCCCTTCTACCCTTTTCCACTTAGAGGCTTTTGTCTACGGCGTGGTTCGAGCCCGATCTTGGAGGGGAACATTCAAATCATGAGCAAACATACCAATGCATAAATGTCAAGTTCAATTGTGGGGAAAAAGAAAGTGGGAGGAGTGGTTGAGAAAGCCAAACGAATATAACAAAGTGACTTAAAGTCAAGGGGGAAAAGTAGCTAAAGAACCTAACTTAACAAAATTTGGTTTTAAGGTAAGTAAAAGGAAGACATCATAATTGAGAAAATGGAAGAAAAAAATAAGGAATTTGATGAACAAAATCTCTAGATTCTTGAAAAGATTACTTCACAGTTTTACAACATTCAAAAAGCACACTTATGCACATGAAACTTGATTGAGAGAAGGGCAAAAAGAGAACTTTTGATCACACAATCAATTGTAGCAGGTTGTTTTCTCTTTTCCCCCTCCTTTTTCTCTTCTGTAAAACTAGCAGGAAAAAAAGACTTAGATAATTACGAAGAATGGAAACAGGAATTAGTATGGGAGCAACGATTCATGTCATGGCATCTTCGTTCATTTTTCCTGCCATTCTTTCTTGATTTCAAATGTATAGTTGATCTCCAAATAGCACTTGTTATCATCATCAAGAAACTGCAGACAAAGCAAACAACAAGAAAAAGGATTTAACTTGGCATACTTAGAAACTCCGTTCACTTTCACACTGAAGCTTGAATGGAAAAGTTAATTAAGAGAAAATTACAGCTATTATTTAGATGTTCCACTCGTTTAAGAATACTCATACAGTCTAATAAACTAATATGCACTTTTTAGCTATGTCTTATATACTAGGACCAAAAGGATATAACTTTGAAAGCCTCCATCAACGTATAAATTCCAGCTAGGGTGATTGCTTCAATGCAAATATTGGGTACAAAACTCTAACCAATCTAAAGGTGTCAACCGGTTAAACTGTAACCGGTTTAACCGGTAACCGGAACCGGTTAAACCGGAACCGAACCGGAACCGGTTATACCGGTTAACCGGTTCCGGTTAACCGGATATTAATTTACCGGTCCGGTTCCAAATTTTTTTTAACCGGAACCGGTTAAACCGGTTAAACCGGAACCGGAACCGGTTAAACCGGTTAAACCGGTTAAAATTAAAAAAAAAATAGTATATATATTAAGTATATATTGTATATATAGTAGATATGTATACATAGTATATATATTAAGTTATACTTATATATATATATATATATATATATATATATATATATTAAGTTATGCATATATTTAGTATATATATTAAGTTATACATATATATAGTATATATATTAAGTATATATTGTATATATAGTATATATATTAAGTATATATTGTATATATAGTAGATATGTATATATAGTATATATATTAAGTTATACATATATATAGTATATATATTAAGTTATATATATATATATAGTATATATATTAAGTATATATTGTATATATAGTATATATATTAAGTATATATTGTATATATAGTAGATATGTATATATAGTATATATATTAAGTTATACCTATATATATATATATATATTAAGCTATACCTATATATAGTATATAGTACATATATACATATATATAGTATATATATTAAGTTATGCATATATTTAGTATATATAGTATATAGTACATATATATACATATATATAGTATATATATTAAGTTATGCATATATTTAGTATATATAGTATATAGTACATATATATACATATATATAGTATATATATTAAGTTATGCATATATTTAGTATATAGTACATATATATACATATATATAGTATATATATTAAGTTATATCTATATATATATATATATTAAGCTATACCTATATATAGTATATAGTACATATATATAGTATATATATTAAGTTATACATATATTTAGTATATATATTAAGTTATACATATATATAAGTATATAGAGTATATAGTACATATATATTAAGTAGTATATATATTAAGTTATACATATATATAGTATATATATTAAGTTATACATATATTTAGTATATATATTAAGTTATACATATATTTAGTATATATATTAAGTTATACATATATATAGTATATATAATAAGTTATACATATATATATAAGTATATATAGTATATAGTACATATATATAAGTATGTATAGTATATATATTAAGTTATACATATATATAAGTATATATAGTATATAGTACATATTTATATATAAGTATATGTAAGTTATACATATATATAGTATATATATTAAGTTATGCATATATTTAGTATATAGTACATATATATACATATATATACATATATTTAGTATATATATTAAGTTATACATATATATAAGTATATAGAGTATATAGTACATATATATTAAGTAGTATATATATTAAGTTATACATATATATAGTATATATATTAAGTTATACATATATTTAGTATATATATTAAGTTATACATATATATAGTATATATAATAAGTTATACATATATATATAAGTATATATAGTATATAGTACATATATATAAGTATGTATAGTATATATATTAAGTTATACATATATATAAGTATATATAGTATATAGTACATATTTATATATAAGTATATGTAAGTTATACATATATATGTATACGAAAAGCACTATTCTGTATTGGTGACTTGCTGTTAGGCTGTTAGTCAGTAAATATTTAAACTTTAATTATAAAGTTGTATAACATATGAAAATATAGCTACAATATACAAATAAATACTATAATATATATATATAATACAAAAAACAAAAAAAAAATAGATTTTAATCACTCCAAACCGGACCGGTTCCGGTTTGAGGTTTAAAACCGGTAAACCGGAACCGGTTAGGCGGTTCCGGTTTTGGAACCGGAACCGGCCGGTTTTCTAACCGGTTCCATAACCGGTTCCGGTTCCAACCGGTTGACAGTACTAAACCAATCTAATAACTTTGCTTCATTTAGTATTTTAATGTAGTGGTCCTTCAAGACAAGACTTAAAACTAGTAAAAACCAAAAGATAAAAGAAGAATGAAAGGAAACAAAAAGCGGTCCCCTTGTATTAGATATAGGACCATATGCAAAGTTCTGCAACCTCACTATCAGTCTATCAGAGGTTCCAAATACTTTTCACTTTACTTGGATATACGAAGTTAGAGTTGTGTTTGGTTATACTTTATACAAAGGAGAGAAGCGAGCACTTTATTTGGAATTTATAAATAATTTGTTGGAAAACAGGCTTGGAGCACTTTTCAAATTCGGAATCCAACTCCACGTTGGATTTGGAAATTTTATAACCAAACACTGATTTCGCAATAAATTGAAAATTATTCAGGAACAAAGTGAATAATTCTCATGGCCAAATGGCTTCTTGAGTTTTGCCAAATTCAATGCATGATTAGAATGCAAATTCACTTGTAACTAAGCCGCTGCACGAGAGTAGATGCTACATAATTCAGTTTCTGGCATTTTATAGGATTTTAGTACTTCCGTTGAATGGTAGATAAAGAATATGTTAAGAACATTAAAGAGAAAAAGAAAAAAATCACCTTTGACCTTGCCGAGTAAGATCCTCTTGCAAAAATGCCAGAAGGCGTGGTGTCTTCTGGCATTTCATGTGTATAAGGCTCCAATTGAGGACTGAACGCCCCTATCATTTGTTTCGTACTGTCCACTGAAATAACGTTCGTGAAAAGGGAAAATGTTAATTAAAAACATAATGAATTAACTACTTAGGCCTAAAAAGTGACATATTCACATACGGGTGGAAATGTGAAGGGACAGTGTAGTACCTTTGATACCGGTTTTCCAAACTGTGTTCGTGTACTTAAGACCAGTCACTATGTTATTGTTGACCTGGAATGAAAATTTTAGGCTGTATTTGCTTCCTTCTTTCAGGACAAACCACGGGCTCTTGGGATTTCCGTCCCCGGGGATAGGGAGAACAATATCAGATCTACCGGGGGACTTAATTTCAAGGCTCAAGATCTTCACTTCCGGATCCAGGGATTCTACATTATTCAGCAGTCACGAGAAGTGTCAAGATTTATACCAGCGCAGAAACAGAAATGCTACTCATATGTATTTAAAGGCTCATCAAGATATTACCAACCAAAAAATCCTACTGAGAAGTTCCACGTTGTGTCACATAAAATTGAATATACTAATAGATGAAAGTCGAATAAAGAAACTTTTGGAGTTACTCACTTTAACATATCTTGAAATTGAAAGTATTAACATTACACATGAATAATCAGTCCATATCAGGTGGTCTATTAGTAGTTTTCTATCCTTTACCTCTGGAGTTAAAGAAAAATGATGTTCTGGAAGATTCCACCAAACAGTTTACGAACTAATCAGCCGATTGAAAAGCTCAGATGATGCAAAACAGAACCTATCAGGTGGTTTATTCGATTCATTGATACTCAATAAAAGGGCAGCTGGGTGCACAAAGCAACCCCCCTAAGCAGGGTTCGGGGAAAGGCCGCACCCCAAGGGGTGTGATGGAAACAATCTACCCTAATGCAAGCATTAGATGCTGCTTCCACGGCTCGAACCCGTGACCTATAGGTCATACAGAGACAACTTTACCATTGATACTCAATACTCAACCCGAAGCAAATTTCTATTTAAGATCCCACCATACGCGTGAACCAACTGATCAATCTGGCTGAAATATTTCAATGAATTAGGATCCAAGACCATTTTCCTTGTTTTCTCTCTTTAAGATGCATTTTGAAACTTCATATATAGGAATAGGTCCAGTTTTCTGGCAAGCTCTTCTGCATTCTATTTCAAATTACACCCTCATTAACGAGACAAAAAAATTGGGCTATGTTTTCTTTAGAAAAGAAGAGTAATGTGAAAGAGATCAAATTGCAGTCTGAACTAATCCATAGAATTTGACAGAAAATATTTTTACCATATATCCTTGCAAACTAAGAGCAGTAATGCCGGGGGTGCGGGGGTGGTCGATTATTACTGGAACATAGGCAAGAACAGCAAAAAGATTCAAATTTCATGAGCTTATTATAGAAACAAGATAAAAAAATCCCCAATAGGAGGAAAACAAAGCTTCAAAATTGCACTCCCTCCATCCCAAAATACTGGTCAAGTTTCGCTTCTCGGGAGTCGGTTTGACTAATCTTCGTAGCTAAAGTAGATTAGATTAATTCATTATTTAAAAATTCGAAAACTATATGAAAGTATTATAAGTTACAATTCTTCACATATCAAAAACTATATCATAAAATGTTGGGGAAAATTCATAAACGTTGAATCTCGAGAAGTGAAAAGTGACAAGTATTTTGGTACGGAGGGAGTATATGCATATTACTCTTTCCTCAAAAAAAAAAAGGGGAACCGGGCTGCCCTTGTTTACTCTTTCCTAAAATCACAAATTCAAGAGAGTTGACAGAGCAATTTTTGAAGCAAAAACAATTAATATTACCTCCAACAGCATTGATATCCACACTTCCAAGAAGCTGCTCCTTCCACCTTCTCAAACTCTCATCATCCTTAAAGCAAACATTAAATCAAATCAAATCAAAACAAACAGCACAAAACCAACATTAAAAAGGAAAAAACATTGCATTTTTATAAAACATTTCAAGAAAATTAAAAAAAAAAAAAAAACACACATTCAAAGAAACATTTAAGAAGGAAGAAAGATGCAATTCTTTTTATCTTTTCAAGAAAACAAAAAAAAAAACCAAAAAATCATGAAATGTTATTTTTGGTTTCTCATCTAGTCTTTGCGACCCGACTAAATTCGAATTCGCACCAGAAAAGTTCCACATTGAGGTAAAGCACCCTCTGACTCCGTAACCAACAACATTAAATCAAATCAAAACAAACACTAAAAAGGAATAAAGACAACATTTTTTTTTCATTTCAAGAAAATAAAAAGGGAAGAATAAAAACAAACACCACATTCAAAGAAACATTAAACAAGGCAGAAAGATTCAATCTTTTTAATCTTTTCAAGAAAACAAAAAGGAGAAAAACCATAAAATATTTTGTTTCTTGGTTTCCAACCAGTATCTCGTTATCCGCATTGGTGCACGACTAAATTAACTCGAACTCGAGACATGTTAAAAGGGAAGAACAACACACACCTTATCCTTTTCAAATTGTTCTTTGAGGGTACATTGAGGACCTAACTCAATCTTGTTATTAGCTTCATCATCATCCTCTTCTTGATCAGTTGTATAAATTGAATTGTCACTCATTTGTCTATTAACCTTATTCTCAACAGGGCCAACATTCTCAATTTCAGGGTCAGAATCAGCAACAATTCCTTTATTACCCTCACAAATTGTTACCTTATTTTCATCAAAACCCATGTTGCTGCTACTTTCAGCAACTCTAACGGCCAATGACATTAACAAAAATAAAAAAACCAGTGTTTTTAGCTAAAAGAAATGAATGAAAGAAAGAAAGAAAAGAAAAGGGCTTTTACCAGTTTTGTTCTAGCTTGATTATGATATGTATGACAAGAAAAGAAAAGAACAGAACTAGAAAAGCCCAAAAAGAAAAAAGAAAAACATTGAGGAGAGGCTAAAAAGAATCACCCTTTATAAAAAAAAAAAAAAAAAAAGGATTAAAAAAATGTTTTTTTTTAAAATGCATGGGTTGTTGAAAATGGTTAAAAAAAAAAAAAACCAAGAAAAGAAATACCCTGAGAGTATTATTATTATTACTACAATGATAAGAAGAAAAAGAAACCAAGAAAAAAGAGAGAGAAAGAAGGAGAAAAAATTGTGGGCGGATGGTTCTTTTGAGGTGCAAAAAGGAAATGGTCTTGTGGTGATCCAAATATTTTGAGAATTGAAATTATTAATAATAATAATATAGTAATTTATAATATAACATACTAACAAATAATTATAAGAGAGAAGAATGGTGGAGAGATCGTGAAGGGCACTTAGGAGACAGCTTAGGATTGGGTGGAAGAGAGATATTTTAACTATTTTTTGAACCTCTTCTCTCATTGAACAATTATTCCTCTATTGAGGACTACGTGTATCTCTTCTACTGTATAATATAATAGTCCGACTAATTCAAATTCATATAGTAAAATTTACGGAAAAGGTCCAAAAATACCCTTAAACTATTAAAAAAGGCTCATAAATACCCTCCTTCCATCTTTTGGTCTAAAAATACCCTTCCATCCACCTTTTAGGTCTAAATATACCCTTAAGGTTTGTTTTTGGCTCAAATATACCCTTTAAACTAACAGAATATGTTTTTTTGTTTTTTTTATCGGAAAAGGTCCAAAAATACCCTTAATCTATTGAAAAAGGCTCATAAATACCCTCCTTCCACCTTTTGGTCTAAAAAAATATGAACGAAATAAGTTTTTTTTTTTGGGTTTTTTTTGCATTTCATGAATAAAAAAACGAAATAGGAAATTATAATTTTTTTTTTGCATTTCGTGTATTAAAAAACAAAATAGGAAATTATATTTTTTTTTTTGCTTCGTGTATTAAAAAAAAATAGGATAAAAAAAAATTCGTTCATATAAAAACGAAATTGGAAAATATATATATATATATATATATATATATATATATATATATATATATATTTTTTTTTTTTTTTATTTCGTTGGTATATATATTTTCCAAGTTCGTTTTTATATGAACGAAATTAATTTTTTTTATCCTATTCGTTTTTTAATACACGAAATGAAAAAAAAATTATAATTTCCTATTTTGTTTTTTAATACACGAAATGTAAAAAAAAAATTATAATTTCCTATTTCATTTTTTTATTCATGAAATGCAAAAAAAAACCAAAAAAAAAAACATATTTCGTTCATATTTTTTTAGACCAAAAGGTGGAAGGAGGGTATTTATGAGCCTTTTTCAATAGATTAAGGGTATTTTTGGACCTTTTCCGAAAAACAAAAAACAAAAAAACATATTCTGTTAGTTTAAAGGGTATATTTGAGCAAAAAACAAACCTTAAGGGTATTTTTAGACCTAAAAGGTGGATGGAAGGGTATTTTTAGACCAAAAGATGGAAGGAGGGTATTTATGAGCCTTTTTCAATAGTTTAAGGGTATTTTTGGACCTTTTCCGTAAAATTTATTGAAGTGAAAAACGCTCCCAACTTATCAGGTTTTTCTTATATGGAGGGGCTGAATATAAGACCTTCGGTTAAGGTTGGAGAGATCATACGCATCCACTAGAACCCTTGTTAGTCCTTCAACCTAACCGTTTTTTTCCACCTAGTACGCGGTATTCGTGTTGAGGCCCGACTAATTTGAATTCGCACCTCCGCATAAGCCCATTAAAGAAAAAACAATACTGACCTATCATGAATTTTTTGTATCCAGTATTCAAACCCAAAACCTGAGTGGTGAGAAATGGTACCCACAACCCACCCTTGATAGTCCTTCACCCCAACCTTTAGATAACTGTTCCTGGCTTTTGTTTTGTTTTCAATTTTTAATCTTTTTCTTTTCGTATAATAATATATATTTCGAATTTACTGACTCGATTATCAAATTCGCTTCCTATCATAAAATACATTTGTATTATTCTTACTTGTCAAGTCAACCCAAAAACTCTTATCATCATTCCACCACACACCTTAATTGTCATGTTTTCATGATCACATGAAATGACAAGGTTATATTTCATGACAAGCATATTTCATGATCGATCACATGAAATGCTCAACTTAATTTTTGGCCTCAAGTATAAGGTTCAAGTCCTAGTGATAAATCTTTTTTTGTTCATCAAACGTGTGAACTCCTTCTGTTTTTATTTTTTTTCAAGTAACTTGTAAGTAGGGCAACAGTAGATAAAGTCACGGTCGCAAGTATGGTTTATAATCTCTTCTTCTTTTTTGTTTTATTTCTTAAACTTTTGAATATTCACTCTTAATGATTAATATATATGAAGCATTGTTCAACAGCAATGGTAGTTTAATTTTAGTGGTTATGGAAGGAAAAATGACGTTTTCAAGAAGTAGAAAATAAGGTTTCTTTTTATTTTTGGTAAAAGGGTTTCAGTTTTCCACAAATAGAAAGGTGTATTAATTGGCAATGACATGGACTCATGACTAAAATGTTATTGTCAATAGATTGAATATTTTTAAATTTATGATCATGGTCATTTATTTATTTTCACGTGACTCAGCATAAATGGCTTCAGCGAATTTATTATTGACCCTGACATATGCATAAAGGGGTTTTAAAGATTTTATCTAAACCAACATTTTATTATTATTAACCATTATTATTATTATTATTATTTACCACTTAGTGGTCGTTGTTATTGTTGTAACACGACAATGATATACATGTTTTCGCACCGTGTTATTTCATTGCTTGATATATACACAACAATGCCAATTAAAACAGGTATAAGGTTTTACCGTTTATTGAGCTAATACATATTTGAAGTGATTAACTTATTTATGTAATGGATGCTTGAGAATATTTGCAGAAACTTTTTCAAATTTGAGCTAAAGGTGTCTAATAAGAATACCTTATTATGTATTCAAGTGCTCAATCGGAACAAATCATAATTCGAGTGTCTAAATAAAATTTACTTGACAAGTTTAAGGAATTGTCAATATATTTCGCTTTTAATATTTGATAATATCAACACATACAATTTAATGGATAATTCATGTGAAATAACTTGTTAAACAATTTATTTAATTATATTTTTGTTGCAAAAATCAATATAAAAATAAATGTTGGAGAAAGGTATGATGAAATAATTTGTAGTGTAGATAATTGATTTTGGCAACCAATTACATCAACAATAATATTGAGAAGAAGATAGGATGAGGAATATTTTTACTTGATTCAAATAATTAATGGGGCCTTGGAATTTATTTCTATACGTGTTATCGTGATCTTCTGGTATATTCCCTTCGATTTAATTGTAATTAACATGATTAGCTAGAGTCCTAGAGGAATATTAATTATGATTCATGATTTGTTAATCCTTTTGGAAAGAATCACGCTAACATAATTAAGGAATATTGTGGAAACAATTTTTTTTTTCTTTTTCTTGTTTAATTTATTATTTCCCCTATTAGATAAGAAAGTCTAGAGAAACTTATTTTTATTCTTCACTCTCGGTGTTTGATATTTGCATTGAGGTTCTGATTAATCTAGATTCGTATCGCGTAAGACTCATTTAAGTGAAAACGTTCTCTGCTGGGTCTTTTTTCATACCAAGAACCTCGAACCCAAAATAATTAATTAAAGATGGAAAAAATTTATTCATCCTACCATAACTCTTAATGGTGAAAGGTTAGAAACATTTTTTTTTATTTTTCACCCGATATTTAATATTTGTATTAAACACGATCCGAGATTTTTTATAAAAGGTAAAAAAAGTTATCCATCTCACCGCCCCACCTTGATGGTGAAAGTCTAGAAACTTTATTTTGCTTTTTCTTGCTAATGATGATGAATTATGTCGTTGCTGGTCAAACAAGTACCAGACATGACGAGTTTGCAATCATGACACTGTCGTTAATGGGATATAGTAATTATTACCATCAGCCGATTCAAATCATGTCTTCTTCATCTTGCAAAATTCGAAAAATAACATGAGTACTGCATCTCAATCCTAAGGGGTCGCTTGGCAGAAGGTATAACTGAGATATTCCAGCATTAATTTTATATTATATTTGGTAGAAGGTATAAATTTATTTTGAAATAAATTTACACTTTATATTAAATATGATATAAAAATTAGTGCTGGAATATCCCAGCTTATACCTTCTTATCCCACTTATACTGAGATTATTTTATATCATCTTTTAGATGGTATAAAATAATCTCAATATATGGGATAAATTAGTCCCGGGATAATTTCGACTATCTACCAAACGACCTCTAAGAGTCTGTTTGGATGGGCTTAAAAAAAATCTGCTTATAAGCGGAAAACAATTTATAAGTTAAAAAAAAAAAATGATGTAATCCAACTTATTTTTTTAAGTTGATGTAATTCAACTTTTTTTTTTTTTTGCTTATAAGCTGTTTTCAGCTTATAAACTATTTTAGATAAACTAAGCAAACGAGCCAAATTATTTTTTTTGACTTATTTTAACACAAAATGGCTTATAAGCTAGCCAGCTAAATATTTAAAAAAATTAAAAATAACTTATAAGCAAATTATAAGTCAATCCAAACGGGCTCTAAATGAGTTTTTTCATCTTGCAAATACACAAGTAGAATAAAGTTGGTTGCACGCTCATTAAAATATTTATCGCGCTATCTGATTTATGATTAATTGATTTAATAAGGTGATAACGTGTCGATTATCTAAGTCTATGTTAAGTTGATAGAAATTTATGCGCCAACATATGTCATGGATATATTGGTTGATAAAAAACCCGGGTGAGTACTGCCAAAGTATAGTTTAACCTGTGACAATGAAATATTTGCCATTTGTATTATAAAAATAATTTTTTTACACTATCAGTACACAGAGATTGAGAACTGTTTCATACGAACTGACTAAACTAGATCTGTAGCTAAACATGCTTGAGAACTGTTTTTTTTCAATTAAAACTGTCATTGTGAGGACTGTCTGCGTCATTCAATTTCTTTGAAGCATACACTTATCTTAAGAATATAGTGCATCACTTCATCACTTCAAGCAATGACGCAATTTTTTTTATTTATTTTTTTAGGACAAGAAAATCTTAGCCGCTACTCTTTGGGTGCACATAGGGTATACCTCGCTCCTGTGATGCCCCAATGGTTTTTAATAACACGGATTGGAAGTTACGTATATGACAATATGACACAATTACTAGTTGAAGAGAGAACTAGTATTCATAGTTGAAATAGCTTTAAGGAGCTAAATTTCAAGTTCCAACACTGGACGCGGATAAGTTTTTATCCCTCTATGACCTCCAAGTAATGGGAAAATCAAATGCAAAAAAGCCCATTTTCTTTCTATCTTCAGCAGTCAACATACAAGATACAGGAGTAGTAATCTCAAACAGTACTAGCAACTCCACCATGTACACCTCAAATTATTACAAAATTTTGTATATTTCCATTTCAAATGTAAGAACATATAAACTTGAAACTAATGAATCAATTTTCACCTATGGATCTCTCAAATCTCCTCCTCACTGAATGAAAAAGCAAGCTAACCAAAAAGCACTAACAATATTAGAATACAAGGAGAAGAAAAGTCCTTGCTAGTGAGAAGTGATTAATCGCTTCCCCATTTTCTCGCGACTCTGTCTTTGGCAGAAACACGAGAAGGAACTTCCTCCTGAGAAATGGTACCAAAGTTGTCTTGGCTAGCAGGATATACCTTTCTCATAATCTGTGATGTTACAAAGGTAAACCCGTTCCTTGCTCCTCGCAGCGTGAACAGCAGAGGGTTGAATATGACAGCAAGTATCATGTCTCCTTTTGTAACTATTAAGTACTGCAATTTTCAACACAAAGTACTGATATAACAAGTGGAAGTGCGGAATAACCATATTAATCAAAATCTTAAAGCTACAGAAGAAACTCCTACTCCACCGATACATTTTAGTGTTTGAGTAGGCACAGAGTTTAATAAGTAAAAAAGAATTTTTAGTACTTTGTATCTTAAACATGCCATGAGATTTATGCGACTATATAATCATGTCATTAAGGATAGAATGGGGAACTTTAAAGTTAAATTATTTCTAAATATAGAAAGATATCATTCTTTTATGGAAGAGACTAAAAAGGGGAGAGTTCATGTAAAATAGATTAGAGGGAGTATGAAGAAGCTTATGCAAATGATGAATAACAGACAAGCGGAAGTGAGGAACGACCATATTAACTGCACTCTTAAAGCTACTGCTATAAAGAAGCTTATACAATTGCTCACCATGACAATAATACCCAAAATAGCAAGGCTTGCTTGTTGGGCTTCCTGCCAGAAACGACCATCGTCGGAGCCATCAAACCATCTACGCCAATTAAACCAACCGCCGCCTCCTGAATTGTCTCCTCCACCTGCTTCCTCCCTTCGTTTAATTTCTTTATCCCATTTCTCATACTCACTTTTCTTTCCTCCCAAAGCACCTTCTAAAGCTTTTCTAGCCTCGTCCTGTAAAAGACAAAACAGATAGGTAAATTCCCTGATAGAAATTAGAAGGCGCATAAAAAAGAAAAGGGAACTTCCATTTCATAAGTTTCATGTTGAATCATAAAAATTGAATTTTACAAGCGTGTGATATTACTGCTACATCTAGAAGCCTTGCCTTGTTTCCAAATATGGCTAAACTAGACTTCTATTTCCTCTGATAAATACAGACATCAATTAGATGAGAACTTTCGAGTATCTTTTGTTTTCACCAAGATGTTGCAAATAGGAATTACCGAGGTTATTTTTTTCTGTTTCATAAGTCCAAGATTTATCACCAAAATTCATAATCCAACTGAGATAATGCCTCCTAAAAGTCTATGTTGAAGTATGATATAATTAATTAGAAGTGTAATCTCTCTAACAACAGAAACTTTTAAGATGAGATGGTCACAATTTTAACACGGTACCAGCGCAGGCAGAGGTTGTGGGTTCAAGTCTGTCATCGTCACCATTATCGAAAAGATTTTTTGGTGCTTGGCTCATGAAAAAAAGAAAAAAGGAATCAAGCCCGTGCATGCGGGGGTGTTTTGAGACATAGTATAATTAGGTAATTAGAAGTGTGTTCTCTCTAACAGTTTAAGCTTTTAGATGAGATGATCACACACTCTAACAGGAGGCGCATGACCTAGAAATTGAGATAGGTAATGTAAGGTTAAATATGGTTGAAGAAACCTATAAACCTAATCTCGGGGACTCCTTCTTTAAATCCAGTTCATTTCAAGTGAAATCTCTGGAGTTTAACTTCAGTATAAGAGTAGTAATGTGTAACAATCTTCATGAAAGCTAGATTATATCAATCAAACAATCTGTTCCTCCCAATTAAAAAAACACCTCCTAGAAAAGCTTGGTGAAAATGAAAACTTAGCAAAGAAAAATCTATCATTATTATGATGCTAACAATAATCCGAGTCTCATTTAACTTTTGAAAAGGAAAAAATGGATAACTACATTTAGCTGAAATAGTTCTATTATTTGGAGCCGTTTTGAAATAAAAGACAAGTTATGGCCATTTATTAGTTAATATTCCTGGGGAATTTTGGAAGATTGCGGGCTCGGCAGGTTTGGAGTGGCTAACTAGGTTGTTTAATGTCATCTTTAAGACGGCAATGATGCCTGAAGAATGGAGGTCGAGTGTAATGATCCCTCTATACAAGAACAAGGGCGACATCCAGAGTTGCAACAACTATAGAGGTATTAAGCTGCTAAGCCATACTGTGAAAGTGTGGGAAAGGGTGGTGGAGATGAGGGTGAGGAGAGGCGTATCTATTTCAGAGAACCAGTTTGGATTCATGCCGGGACGCTCAACTACAGAAGCCATCCATATTTTAAGGAGACTGGTAGAGCAGTATAAGGAGAGGAAGAGGGACTTACACATGGTATTCATCGACCTAGAAAAGGATTACGACAAAGTTCCAAGGGAGATCCTATGAAGATGCTTGGAGGTTAAAGGTGTACCTGTGACGTACATTAAGGTGATCAAGGACATGTATGAGGGAGCCAAGACCAAGGTAAGGACAGCAGGAGGAGACTCGGAGCACTTCCCAATTGTGATGGAGTTGCATCAAGGATCAGCTCTTAGTCTGTTTTTATTTGCCTAGGTGATGGATGGATTGACGCGGCAAATTCAAGGTGAGGTACCATGGTGTATGCTTTTCGCGGATGACATAGTCCTGATCAACGAGACTCGTAGCGGAGTTAACGCTAAGCTGGAGGATTGGAGACAGACTTTGAAGTCTAAAGGGTTCAAGCTGAGTAGGACCAAGACAGAGTACTTGGAGTGCAAGTTCAATGAAGCACCTCAGGAGGCTGGCGTGGAAGTGAAGCTTGGTACCCAGGTCATCTAGAAGAAAAGTAGTTTCAAGTATCTTGGGTCTATTATACAAGGCAGCGGGGAGATTGACGATGATGTCACACATCGTATTGGGGCAGGGTGGATGAAATGGAGGCTCGCTTCCGGAGTGCTATATGATAAGAAGGTGCCACCAGAACTTAAGAGCAAGTTCTACAAAGTGGTGGTTAGACCGACTATGTTGTATGGGGCAGAGTGTTGGCCAGATAAGATCTCTCACATTCAAAAAATGAAAGTTGCCGAGATGAGAATGTTGAGATGGATATATGGGCACACCAGGAGTGACAGGATTAGGAACGAGGCTATCCGGGACAAGGTGGGAGTGGCCTCGGTGGAAGACAAGATGCGGGAAGCGAGATTGAGATGGTTTGGGCATGTGAAGAGGAGAGACACAGATGCCCCAGTGCGGAGGTGTGAGAAGTTGGCCATGGATGGTTTCAGAAGAGGTAGGGGTAGGCCGAAGAAGTATTGGGGAGAGGTGATTAGACAGGACATGGCGCAGTTACAGCTTACCGAGGACATGACCTTAGATAGGAGGGTATGGAGGACTCAGATTAGGGTAGAAGGCTAGTAGATAGCATCGTTTATCCTTTCATATTAGTAGCCGCATTATCGCGATATAAGTTCTTGTGCTTTGATTTCTGCTACTATCTGTTATTTCCTGTACTTTGATTATCTTATTTTGTCTGTGATAGCTATTGCCCCTTTGCAAACTGCTTCATCATGCTTAGTCGCTTTCGTTATTTTCATTTTCATATCGCTTTGAATTTCTTGGCCTTATCTTACCTCTTTTTATGCTTTCTATTGAGCCGAGGGTCTTTCGGAAACAGCCGTCCTACCTTGGTAGGAGTAAGGTCTGTGTACACTCTACCCTCCCCAGACCCCACGCTGTGGGATTTCACTGGGTTGTTGTTGTTGTTGTAATGATTATGGTTCTAATAGGATACAGAAAGTTGCATCCTTAGATTAACTACATTTTTTACAATTCAATGCAGGAGTGAAAATTAAATGTCATTTCTATGGTCTTATGTAAAGCTTTAGTTCTTTCTATGATGCATTATGCAGCTTAACCAAAGAATTCTAGTGGCATTTCTGACAGTTCCCATTTCAAACAGTCTCCTTCACAAATCAACACCGCGAAGTTCTTCTTATGTAGCCCCAACAAGTCCTTCCCCTACATGGAAGCTCTAAACGGCTAAACCAAGCTAGAGAACTCCTAAAATCTTCTGGTTCTGATTAACTAAGCAAGGGGCTGAGAATAGTGAAATAACTCTGTCTCCTATCTTCCTCCCACTGTACAACTCTCCATCCAAAAACCATGAAAGCAAAACCTTTACAGAATCTTTTCACCACCAATGTGTAATAATGATCAGCGAAAGCACCCGCAAGGGTGGCTCAGTTGGTTGAGCATGGGGCTTTCATAATGGAGGTCTCAGGTTCGAAACGCCTTGCCTACGATAGCAGGGGATTTGCCTTCTGAGTCGAGCTCGTCGCACGGGGCTTGCCTAGTGCGGGTTACCTCTCCTGTGTGGTTTGCGAGCTATTGCACAGGAGCTGGGTTTACCCTGTGCACACCCGAAGGGTAGCGGCTGCGGGTTCCCATGTCATAAAAAAAAATGATCAACGAAAGCTTTTATAAGTTCCTCTGGAAATTATAGGCTAGCGGATCTCGCCCTTATCATAATTCATACATCAAACTCGCCAACCATGGATGGAAGCAAAATTTTGAACCACCACAATGTGGATGGCTGGATATGGATCTAGCCCCAATGGCTGCGCTCACTAGTTAATACTTCTTCTGCACATTTTCTTGTTAACAAAGCTCTGCCTTTTAGGCAACTTAAATTATAATAACCGTCCATGTTTCCGAAGCTATCATAAATAATGATCAATTGGCATTTTAAACTCCTCTTCACTAGTAAAACTAGTAAGAATGCAACATACCAAGGAGATCCAGACCTATTTCACAGAATTAATCTTCCACTAAGCTCAACTCCATGTAAAGTCAAGAATGTAAGCTTGCAGAAAATACAATTTAGGATGTAAAGACCTAAAGCTCAGGATATCAAAAGCATTTGAAACTAATGATCTTGCGAAAAGTTGAATTCTGCTTTTCCATTTGCTACATCACTACTACATTTAATAGACACCAACAAAATTCAACAGCCTAGCCATTTTGTTTGTTAAGTGCCTCCTTAATCCTTATGGTGCTACTCCAGTCCCAAAAGGCAGGAAAGAGGATAGGAATGGGAAACCAATTTTATACAGTAAGAAAAGCCAAAGATACTAAGAATAACAATGGAATCACAATCGTAGAGCAACCTTAGAAAGTGGTGGTTACTCACCTTTGGGAATGATGGCAATAGTAGAAGCCATGCTAAAATGGCCAATTACAAAAAAGATCAGAAGTATTTTGCTTTTTTCTTCTTTTTCTTTATCCTGGACGGGAAGAAGTGTGCTTGGGCTGAGAGATAAAAAAAGGAGGAAAACAGACGTTTCATGGTCCTTTGATATATATGTATAAGGTACGGTATCGAGTGGAGACTTTGTTCCAAAATTTAAAACTTCATCCACATTTACTTGTGGTGTCCTCTTTTCGGTCAATCAAATCCTATAGGAGTTTCAGATGGAATTTGAATAGGCACAGCTAAATTAGTATGCGATAAGAGAGAGACTCACTAAATAGGACGCAATACTCATGCCTCCGGAGCGTGCTAGAGGTTCTACCTATGGACTCCAGCAAGTCAAAGCATTTGCTCGCGTGCTCCTTTATGGGAGTTAGCAAAAATAATACCCAACTTGATAAATTTATCACATCCAGTGATCAATGAAGTGGGTTGAGAACCACGAAGACTCAGGATCAAATTCTAGCGGAGTAAAAAAAAAAAAAACTAGGTGATATCTATCTATCTGCCCAAGCCAAAAAATGAAATCTTATCTCCTTACTAGACAGAACCCACAAGTACAAACACTATGATTAATCAGCAGGAATAACAAAAAACCAAAACAAATGCAAAACATACGACCCCCTTTGCTATTGTAGTACACATTTTTTCTTCTAGTCCCCAATTTAATAAGTGGTATATGCAAAAGCAAATCATATACTACTATCCGTTGTTTTCCAGGATACCGTTCTTTCTTTTTTTTTTTTTTTTTTTTTTATGACATGGGAACCCTAGCCGCTACCCTTCGGGTGCGCACAGGGTAAACCCAGCTCCTGTGCAATAGCTCGCAAACCACACAGGAGAGATAACCCGCACTAGGCAAGCACCGTGCGATGAGCTCGACCTGAAAGGCAAATGCCCTGCTGCCATAGGCAGGGGGTTTCAAACCTGAGACCTCCATTATGAAAACCTCATGCTCAACCAACTGAGACACCCTTGCGAGTAATTCCAGGATACTCTTCTAAGTTCAGATATTTTCTCCATAACCCAAAAGATACCAACTTCATTTCTTTGCAACAGAAAGCGAAAGACCATCAAAGCTGGGAATTTTCAACATTAAAGCTAAATTTTCAGACGAAAGCTGTGATACCTCAGAACCTTTTTAAGACCCCCTTTGCTAATTTAGTAACCATGTCTTCTTCTAGTCCTCAAATTAATCAGTGGGATGTGCAAAATCAAATCAAATACTACTATCCATTATCCTCCATGATATCCACTTCTTTTCTTTCTAACAGAAAGCAAAATACCAAATTTTGACATTTTGATACTCTTTTAAGTTGATAAATTTTCTTGTTAGACCCCTTTGCTATTATAGTAGTCCTCAATTATTACAAGGAAAAGCGAAAGACCATAAAAACAGGGAATTTTCAAAAGCTTAAAACATGGCAGTACCTGTTTGCGGTTGTTAGAGAAGAGGCAAGTGAATCTGCCGCCATTACACTGTAGTTTGTGTTGTGAAGAACTAAAGCTCTTTTTGGCAGGCCGCGTTAAAGATGAGGTGCGGTGATGCTGCGGTAGTGCTGCGGTTGACACTCGTAGACTCATCAGCACTTGCGCCATAGATTTTCGGTTTTGCGCAAATGGCCTAAACGAGCGTCCTTTAAAATGTTTGCAAGAATAGCCGTTTCAAAATTTAACTTCAAACGGGTAATTCGCATGAATGTCCGTCTTTAATTTTTGTCCCTCAAATCAGTGGTCTTTCGACACTTCAAATAATAAAAAAGTAATTGAAAATATTCTTGACATAAAAAATAAAAAATAAAAAAAGAAGAAGAGAATTTGGATCTATGACCTAATTTTGCAACATAAGGTTTCATGGAAACTATGCCTATTTGAGCAAAGTTACATTAAAATTATGTGTCACGATCTAACCCCGTAGGCCGTGACTAGTGCCCGATCTGGGCACCCGAACCCATCTATCAAATATTATCTCAAATTCTATCAACTCATTCTAGTATATGGCGGAAGCCGACAAGGCAAAATTTCAAATTTAGATAATCTCCAGAAAAATTTCGGCAGAGTTTTCTTTGTTTTACAGACTATCAAAAATAACCCTGCACGCAGAAAATACCAACAAAGGCCACACAGGGCCAACCACACAACAGATATACATATGCGGACCGGCCGCCGCGGCGAATAAGGTCGCCCAAACACAACGTATACAAACACAACTGAACTGAGGTAGGCACAACCCACAACCATGTCCACAGACCTCTAAACAGATAGACAGAATCATAGGACGGGACAGGGCCCCGCCGTACCCATGAACGAATATATACAAATGCACTAACAATTATATACCAAAAATATAGGCTCCGGAATGAGAGGAGCACTCCGAATAGCAGAAGGGGGTGTCCTAAACAGGTGGATCACCAGGCTGAGCGTCCGTACCTGCGGGCATGAAACGCAGCCCCCGGAGAAGGGGGTCAGTACGAAATATGTACTGAGTATGCAAAGCAGAAGGTATAGAAATAAATCTGAACAATAATCGAATCAGAAATATAGAAAATATTACATATCAAAAAAATATCAAAATGTTTATTTCCAAAGTATAAATTATGCATAGGGCACAGGAAAATGTGGTCGCCCGCCTGTCGATGGCGCCACAACACAGCATAACACCAGAAAGTTTCAAATCTCCGAATCCCCGTCACACATCACAACACAGCATAACGCCAAACACAGCATAACGCCAAACATAAGTGGAACCCGGCCCTCGAGCGAGGAGCACGGTGAACCATAAACACAGCATAACACCGGAATGTATCACAAAGCGCACGACAACAGAACCGGCCCGGAAACCGGTGAACGATATCACAGTAGGCACGAGCGGAGTAGTGAGGAATCATATGCATAAAATCATTATTATAAATCTGAAGGATAAGTAAAATAGTCATATTCGAAATCGGAATAATAATTATCACTTTTTGTTTCAAAGTTGTCGAATTTCAAAAAGGGCGTCGCGGGACCCACGGACGAGTATAGACCCGAACTGAGCCCGCCTATGAAAAACATACTCATTTTACATCATACAAACTCCTACGAAAATTTCAAAGCAATCCGAGCTTTTCTGAGGAAGTTATGGGCGTTTGAACTTTTGGAATCGCTAAAGAATGAACTTTAAAACAAAAATCAGCTTTCATGTAATCTTTACAAATTATGGATTCCAAGAACATAAGGATCAATGTTTTGCCATGACAAGGCAAGGATGCCAAAGAACAAATGTGATTCATAAACATGCTCGGATTGTGAGAATAGAGTTTCCTCGAGGCTTATACCATAGCCTGTTTTAACTAAGGCATGCCGAAGAAGGAAGATTACTTTACATACCTCAAACGCTCTCCAATACGATCCAAACTCAAGCTAAATCCAACCTATGATTCGGGCTGCCCACGATCTATAAACAAGCCATAAAATGCCAAACATTAGCTAAAGACTCTTTGGGCATTAAATTCCAATTTCGCCCTTAATTCTACAGAAATTTGGGCAGCATTTCCCCTGTAAATAGGCTACCCCGAGAATTTAACTCGGCCGTATCAATCAACAACAACAACAACAACCAACCTAACAACATTAATAATCAATCCGAAAGGTAATACAACAATAATAGCTCTCTTTTCCATCATTCATCAACTTTCATAAATTCAATTCGACGACTTACCTTCAAGCCAAAATCAACGCTTATACGCTCACATACTAACCCGAACCCATACCAAAAAAACATTTCAAGACATTCTAAGCAATTTATACAATTTTTCCAACAATCCATAAATTTTCCCAAGCTACCCGAAACAGCCCCTAACCGAGACAGCCCCCCTAACTTTTTCTTCATTTCCAAATCATGGTTCGTATCTACAATTTACATTCTAACAATGCTATTTTCATCAATACACAATTTACATTAAATGTACAACAACTTCCAAATCAGTCCGCAATATTTACAACATCAATTTGAGTCAATAAACTTTCATTTCCAACACAGAATTCATGGCGACGACGGCTAAACAATAAGCGATACTAATTCAATTCTTGGCACATAAGGTGACCCATTTTCGGCTAACACTACACATATACATATATGGATGATTCTCAATTGTTCTTCACCTTACAATGATCATAATCAACTAACTAGGCATTAATTCATAATTTCAATCACAACACAACAACACCCATTTACACGGCTCAAGCTCCACATACACAACTCACCTCCAACATTTCATATTTCATGATTTTCCTCCATTATAACATACTACAAGATACAAACAACCTTTATAACACAAAAGCAAGATCAACTCTTACCTATCCTCTTCAATTCCACAAAATGCTAGGGTTTCCAATGGATGAAAAATAATGGGTTGATCGCTCCAACGACACTTCCACGTTACTTAGGAACCTCAATATAGTGGGTTTACATCAACGGAAAATTTTTGGAAGAACAAGAAATGGGAGTTGATTTTCTCCCTTGTTGGCCGAGAGCCTCAAGGGGGTTTTTCAGCTTTGCCCTTTTTTTTTCAAGTGTGGGGAATGAAGTAAATGAAGTGGAAAGAAAATGTGGTCATCTTTTAATACTTAGGTGAATTGTACACTTGCCCCTTGGCCCACACTAATGTGTTGTCCCAATTAAAATTGAACACCATTTGTGTGGGCCAACCATGGAAATTTTGGATGATTTTTATCTTCCAATTTTTCTCACTTTTGGTCCCGAATTTTTCGTAATTGTTCCATACCAATAAATTCATGCACAACTTATATCTCAAAATAAAATCGAAGGTTAAGAATCCCGACTTTGTATTCCAAAATAATTTTGTCCTTAGCTTATCATAAATAAATCCGGATTAATCCACTGTACAAAAATACGGGTTCTAACATCCTTCCCCCCTTTAGAACATTCGTCCTCGAATGTCAGATTAACCTTACCGGTCATACAACAATTTGGGGGAGTTTTCTTACTAACTATCACAACAATACAATCATTGATCAACGATTCATTTATCAAACAGCATAGTCAAATAGAGAATTGGATTACCTGTAGGCTCTGAAAATAAATGAGGATACTTCTTCTTCATATGTTCCTCAGCTTCCCAGGTCATTTCCTCTCGGTTATTGTTCCGCCACAGCACTTTAACAGAAGCCATATCTTTGTTCCGCAACCTTTTTACCTGGCGATCCAATATGGCTATAGGCTGCTCCTCATAAGATAGCTCCTCTGTGACCTGAATGTCATCTACAGGAAAGACTCTGGAAGGGTCACCAATACACTTACGAAGCATAGAAACATGAAATACCGGGTGTACCGCTCCCAAGTCAGCTGGCAAATCCAATTCGTAGGCCACCTTGCCTATTTTGCGAATAATCAGATAGGGCCCAATATATCTCGGACTGAGCTTTCCTTTCTTGCCAAATCGCATAACACCTTTCATCGGTGACACTTTCAGGAACACCCAATCGCCAATCTGAAACTCTAACGGTCGACGTCGCTTATCGGCATAAGATTTATGTCGGCTCTGGGCTGCCAACAATCTTTCTCGAATAAGTTTCACCTTATCCACGGCCTGCTGGACCACATCTGGGCCAATCAACTCAGTCTCCCCAACATCAAACCAACCGATCGGTGATCTACACTTCCTGCCATACAAAGCCTCATATGGTGCCATCTGAATACTGGAGTGGTAGCTGTTATTATACGAAAACTCAACAAGGGGTAAATGGTCGTCCCAGCTACCCCTGAAATCAATAACACAGGCACGCAACATATCTTCCAATGTCTGAATAGTGCGTTCAGCCTGTCCGTCGGACTGGGGATGGAAGGTTGTACTCAGGCTTACCTGGGTCCCCAATCCCTCCTGAAACGATCTCTAGAACTTAGCTGTAAACTGGGCACCTCTATCGGAAATAACAGACACAGGAACTCCATGAAGTCGTACAATCTCCCTGACATAAAGCCTGGCATAATCCTCAGCTGAATAGGTGGTCCGAACCGGAAGAAAATGGGCTGATTTCGTCAGCCGATCAACAATAACCCAAATAGAATCATACCTCCGTGGAGTGCGAGGTAGACCTGTAATAAAGTCCATATTAATGATCTCCCACTTCCACGTCGGTATCTCCATCTCCTGCAATAGCCCACCGGGCTTCTGGTGCTCAATCTTAACCTGCTGGCAATTTGGACACTGAGCAACGAACTCTGATATATCTCTTTTCATACCGTCCCACCAATATAGGCATCTGATATCATGGTACATCTTCGTCGACCCTGGGTGAACAGAATATCGGGCGTAATGTGCCTCGCCCATAACCTGTCGCCGCAACCCTGCAACGTCAGGTACACACAATCTGCCTCTGTGAAATAACACTCCATCAGGTGAAATCTCAAACGGAGTCTTCTCCTGTGCCAGCGCTGCGTCTCTGTACTGTGCCAGAATAGGATCCTCATACTGACGCCGCTTAATATCTTCTGTAATAGAGGACTCAGCAATACCTCGAGCAGAAACCCCAACATCTCCAGAATCAGCCAAGCGAACTCCAAGACTAGCCAACTGATGAATATCGCGAACCATTTCTTTACTCTATGATGGCACGTCTGCTAGGCTGCCCATAGACTTGCGGCTGAGTGCATCCGCCACAACATTAGCTTTCCCAGGATGGTAGAGAATGTCAACATCATAATCTTTCAGCAACTCTAACCACCTCCGCTGCCGCAAGTTCAGCTCCCTTTGCCTAAAGATGTATTGAAGGCTCTTATGATCTGTATAAATGTCAACGTGAACCCCATATAAATAATGTCTCCACATCTTCAAAGCATGAATGACCGCGGCCAGCTCCAAATCGTGAGTAGGATAATTCTTTTCATGTTTTCTGAGCTGCCGGGAAGCATAAGTTATCACCCTGCCGTGCTGCATCAACACACATCCCAAACCAATACCAGAGGCATCACAATAAATCACATACCCATCTGGACCCTCCGGAAGAGTCAGGACTGGAGTCGTAGTCAACTTCTCTTTCAGCAACTGGAAGCTACGCTCGCAAGCATCTGACCACTGAAACTTAGCTCCCTTCTGAGTCAGCCTTGTCAAAGGCGCTGAAATGCAAGCAAATTTCTCCACGAATCTCCGATAATAACCAGCCAATCCCAGAAAGCTACGCACCTCTTTCGGCGTCGTAGGTCTAGGCCAATTCTTTACGGCCTCGATCTTCTGGGTATCCACCCGGACGCCATCAGCCCCAATAATATGTCCCAGAAATGCCACTGAAGATAACCAGAATTCACACTTAGAAAATTTAGCATATAATTCCTGGTGCCGAAGTGTGCCAAGTACCGTCCTCAAATGGTCCGCATGCTCTGCCTCTGACCGAGAATAAACCAGAATATCATCGATAAATACGATCACAAACATATCCAAGAACGGTCTGAATACCCGATTCATCAGGTCCATAAATACTGCTGGGGCATTTGTCAGCCCAAAAGACATAACTCTGAACTCATAGTGCCCATATCGGGTCATGAATGTTGTCTTGGGAATATCAGCCTCTCGTACCCGTACCTGATGGTAACCCGATCGCAGGTCTATCTTCGAGAAGTACCTGGCACCCTGCAGCTGATCAAACAAATCATCAATCCTGGGGAGGGGATATTTATTCTTGATGGTTACCTTATTCAACTGCCGATAATCAATGCACATCCGCAGCGAGCCGTCTTTCTTCCTCACAAATAATACCGGAGCTCCCCAGGGTGACGCACTAGGCCGAATGAAACCCTTCTCCAATAAATCTCTCAGCTGCTCTTTCAATTCTTTCAATTCTGCAGGTGTCATTATGTACGGAGGAATAGAGATAGGCTGAGTGTCTGGCAACAGATCAATAGCAAACTCTATCTCCCGTTCGGGAGGAAGACCTGGAAGCTCATCTGGGAATACATCTACAAATTCATTAACCACTGGGACTGACTGAAGAGTCGGTGCCTCTGCCTCTAAATCATGAACACGGACCAGATGATAAATATACCCCTTTCTGATCATTTTCTCAGCCTTGAGGTATGAAATAAACTTACCCCTCGGCGATACTGTATTACCTGCCCACTCTATAACTGGCTCCCCTGGGAATTGGAATCGGACTATCTTCTTTTGACAATCAACATTAGCATAGCAAGAAGCTAGCCAATCCATACCCATAATCACGTCAAACTCGATCATATCTAACTCCACCAAATCCACCTTAGTGCAGCGGCCACAGATAATCACGGAACAATCTCTATAAATCTGACTGGCTATAACAGAGTCCCCTACTGGTGTAGCTACCTCAAAAGGCTCTATCGGTTCGGATTCTATCCCAATTGTATGAGCAACGAGTGGAGATATAAATGATAATGTAGAACCAGGATCAATCAATGCATACACATCACGAGAGAAAACTAGTAATATACCTGTGACGACATTAGGCGAAGCCTCCTGGTCCTGTCTGCTGGCTAAGGCATAATGCGGTTCGAAGGACCGCTAGAACCTGAAGCACTGCCACGACCTCGACCGCGTCCCGCCGGTGCAGGCATACCTCGCCCCGCAGGGCGTGCAACTGATGGAGCAGATGATGAACCAGCGGCTGACCCCGTCGGCTGAGCCACACTACCAGAACCGCTCGCCAACGGACAATCTCGCATAAGATGGCCCTGACCACCGCATGAAAAACAGGCTCCAGTAAGTCGATAACACTCTCCCGGGTGCGATTTCCCGCAATGGGAACAACGGGGCCTAGGTGGTCTGGACTGGCTGGGACCTCTAGCTATCTGTGACCCTGATGCTCTGGAGCTCTGACCGGCCCTAGACTGTCCTGCACTGTCAAATCTCCTACCGGCTGGCTGTGTACCCCGGCCTGACGGAGGAGGATGTCTGCCTGACTGCTGCTGCTGAGGCTGTCCGCCTCGAGAATCTCCAGAATAACCTGCGAATCTGGCCCTCTTGGGCGGCCTCCTGTCCCGATCTCTGCTAGAATAATCAGCTCTGTGTCGGTCCTCCATACCCAGGGCATAAGCCTGTAGTCGGGCAATATCCATGTCTGCCTGCAATGCCACCGCCATACAACCATCAATCAAATAGCGGTCTAACCCCATCACGTATCTGTGCATCCGATCGGCCATATCTGCTACTATGGCAGGTGCATACCGGGCCAAAGAATCAAACTCCATATTATACTCACGGACGCTCCGACCCCTCTGCTGCAGATGCAAAAATCGGTCAACCCGCGCCCGCCGTAACTCTGGGGGCAAAAAGTGGTGAGTGAAAGCAGTCACGAACTCGTCCCAAGTAGCTGGGGTAGCACCCTCACCCCTGGATAGCTCCCAGGACTCATACCAGTGAGCAGCAACATCCCGTAGTCTATGCGAAGCCAACTCAACAGACTCAGTCTCTGAAGCCCTGACCAAATCTAGTGAGCGCCGCATCCCCCGAATAAAGTCATGGGGGTCCTCGTCGGGCTTAGACCCGTAAAACTCTGGAGGGCCACATAATAGAAGCTCTCGAACCCTCAGGCTGTCACGTCTATCGTCATCATCATCATCATCTCTCCGCCCGCGTCTGCGAGCCTGTCCCGCTACCAGAGTGGTCAATAACTGCACAGCCTCTCTTAGTGTCCTGTCCTCCGCCCCTGGCTGAGGAGCTGGAGGCGCGGGAGCTGGAGCCCCTGGAGCTAATGGTGAAGCTGCTCCAGACTCCTCTGACGATGAAGACGTAGCAGAGTCGGCTGGCCGGGACGTAATATCACGCATCATCTGAGCAAGGGTCCGAGTATCCTTCTGAGCCCGGCTGGTCTCTCCTACTACGCCCTTTTTCTTCTGGGCGGCCGTCGCCTTTTTCGGAGGCATCACTGAAAGAAAAACAACAACAGCTCAGAACAGAATCATCCTAATAGCACAACTCTATCGCACGATCTAAGATTCAAAGAAAGGAAACATCCTAAATGTCCTGTAGCTTCCTGTTTATAGATGTGGTGCGCAACACACCGATAAACAAGACTCTACTAGACACGGTCTGTAGACATTCCGAGGACAAACCGTTCTGATACCACTTCTGTCACGACCCAACCCCGTAGGCCGTGACTAGTGCCCGATCTGGGCACCCGAACCCATCTATCAAATATTATCTCAAATTCTATCAACTCATTCTAGTATATGGCGGAAGCCGACAAGGCTAAATTTCAAATTTAGATAATCTCCAGAAAAATTTCGGCAGAGTTTCCTTTGTTTTACAGACTATCAAAAATAACCCTGCACGCAGAAAATACCAACAAAGGCCACACAGGGCCAACCACACAACAGATATACATATGCGGACCGGCCGCCGCGGCGAATAGGGTCGCCCAAACACAACGTATACAAACACAACTGAACTGAGGTAGGCACAACCCACAACCATGTCCACAGACCTCTAAACAGACAGACAGAATCATAGGACGGGACAGGGCCCCGCCGTACCCATGAACGAATATATACAAATGCACTAACAATTATATACCAAAAATATAGGCTCCGGAATGAGAGGAGCACTCCGAATAGCAGAAGGGGGTGTCCTAAACAGGTGGATCACCAGGCTGAGCGTCCGTACCTGCGGGCATGAAACGCAGCCCCCGGAGAAGGGGGTCAGTATGAAATATGTACTGAGTATGCAAAGCAGAAGGTATAGAAATAAATCTGAACAATAATCGAATCAGAAATATAGAAAATATTACATATCAAAAAAATATCAAAATGTTTATTTCCAAAGTATAAATTATGCATAGGGCACAGGAAAATGTGGTCGCTCGCCTGTCGATGGCGCCACAACACAGCATAACACCAGAAAGTTTCAAATCTCCGAATCCTCGTCACACATCACAACACGGCATAACGCCAAACACAGCATAACGCCAAACATAAGTGGAACCCGGCCCTCGAGCGAGGAGCACGGTGAACCATAAACACAGCATAACACCGGAATGTATCACAAAGCGCACGACAACAGAACCAGCCCGGGAACCGGTGAACGATATCACAGTAGGCACGAGCGGAGTAGTGAGGAATCATATGCATAAAATCATTATTATAAATCTGAAGGATAAGTAAAATAGTCATATTCGAAATCGGAATAATAATTATCACTTTTTGTTTCAAAGTTGTCGAATTTCAAAAAGGGCGTCGCGGGACCCACGGACGAGTATAGACCCGAACTGAGCCCGCCTATGAAAAACATACTCATTTTACTTCATACAAACTCCTACGAAAATTTCAAAGCAATCCGAGATTTTCTGAGGAAGTTATGGGCGTTTGAACTTTTGGAATCGCTAAAGAATGAACTTTAAAACAAAAATCAGCTTTCATGTAATCTTTACAAATTATGGATTCCAAGAACATAAGGATCAATGTTTTGCCATGACAAGGCAAGGATGCCAAAGAACAAATGTGATTCATAAACATGCTCGGATTGTGAGAATAGAGTTTCCTCGAGGCTTATACCATAGCCTGTTTTAACTAAGGCATGCCGAAGAAGGAAGATTACTTTACATACCTCAAATGCTCTCCAATACGATCCAAACTCAAGCTAAATCCAACCTATGATTCGGGCTGCCCACGATCTATAAACAAGCCATAAAATGCCAAACATTAGCTAAAGACTCTTTGGGCATTAAATTCCAATTTCGCCCTTAATTCTACAGAAATTTGGGCAGCATTTCCCCTGTAAATAGGCTACCCCGAGAATTTAACTCGGCCGTATCAATCAACAACAACAACAACAACCAACCTAACAACATTAATAATCAATCCGAAAGGTAATACAACAATAATAGCTCTCTTTTCCATCATTCATCAACTTTCATAAATTCAATTCGACGACTTACCTTCAAGCCAAAATCAACGCTTATACGCTCACATACTAACCCGAACCCATACCAAAAAAACATTTCAAGACATTCTAAGCAATTTATACAATTTTTCCAACAATCCATAAATTTTCCCAAGCTACCCGAAACAGCCCCTAACCGAGACAGCCCCTCTAACTTTTTCTTCATTTCCAAATCATGGTTCGTATCTACAATTTACATTCTAACAATGCTATTTTCATCAATACACAATTTACATTAAATGTACAACAACTTCCAAATCAGTCCGCAATATTTACAACATCAATTTGAGTCAATAAACTTTCATTTCCAACACAGAATTCATGGCGACGACGGCTAAACAATAAGCGATACTAATTCAATTCTTGGCACATAAGGTGACCCATTTTCGGCTAACACTACACATATACATATATGGATGATTCTCAATTGTTCTTCACCTTACAATGATCATAATCAACTAACTAGGCATTAATTCATAATTTCAATCACAACACAACAACACCCATTTACACGGCTCAAGCTCCACATACACAACTCACCTCCAACATTTCATATTTCATGATTTTCCTCCATTATAACATACTACAAGATACAAACAACCTTTATAACACAAAAGCAAGATCAACTCTTACCTATCCTCTTCAATTCCACAAAATGCTAGGGTTTCCAATGGATGAAAAATAATGGGTTGATCGCTCCAACGACACTTCCACGTTACTTAGGAACCTCAATATAGTGGGTTTACATCAACGGAAAATTTTTGGAAGAACAAGAAATGGGAGTTGATTTTCTCCCTTGTTGGCCGAGAGCCTCAAGGGGGTTTTTCAGCTTTGCCCTTTTTTTTTCAAGTGTGGGGAATGAAGTAAATGAAGTGGAAAGAAAATGTGGTCATCTTTTAATACTTAGGTGAATTGTACACTTGCCCCTTGGCCCACACTAATGTGTTGTCCCAATTAAAATTGAACACCATTTGTGTGGGCCAACCATGGAAATTTTGGATGATTTTTATCTTCCAATTTTTCTCACTTTTGGTCCCGAATTTTTCGTAATTGTTCCATACCAATAAATTCATGCACAACTTATATCTCAAAATAAAATCGAAGGTTAAGAATCCCGACTTTGTATTCCAAAATAATTTTGTCCTTAGCTTATCATAAATAAATCCGGATTAATCCACTGTACAAAAATACGGGTTCTAACATTATGTCTTGTCCAACATTGTTCTGTAGAATAACTTAATTTATACAAAACTATGCCGGATAAGACAATGTTTCGATGTGATTTTTCCCGATTAATTACTACACAAACTTATGTCGGATAACTTAATTTTCTATATAACTATGCCAGACAAACAATAGTTTTTATGTAACTTTGCCCGAATAGGCATAGTTTCTATGAAATCTTACTTTGCGAAATTATTTTTATTTTTTACTCTGTTGGAGATCGAGCCCAAAATCTCTAATTTCGTAGATCAGCGAATAAAGTTATTTTCGCCCACAAATTTTCATGAAATGAAAAGCAAGGACAAAAATTATAGAGCAGCGACTTGGGGGATCAATATTAAAGACCAGTCCAAATGAAGGACAATCTGCGCAAAAAAATTGACTTCAAACGCATTTGTAAAAGCTTTAGATATATATATGTCCGAAATTGAGTTGTCTGAAGTTTGATTGGGCAGCTCCAATCTTCAGATTCATATGTGTGAGTTTTGAACTATTAAACTTAAATTCAGATTTAAATAACTGAAGTTGGTATAGTAGAGGACCATCCTTTTTGAAAATATTAGCCAAATCATTTTACATTGAAGGCCAATCAGCGTTAATTGTGTCAAACTATTAAGGGGAGACAAGAGGGAATTTTGCAATCTCATTATCACTTTTAACATTCAACATTATTGATGATGTCTTGCTTATTCAAAAATGACAAAGTAACCTCAAATGTCCAAACTCATGACGGGACATTAAAAATTAACTATAAATATGTTCTACCTATCATCAAAAGTTATGATAGATGAGCTTTTGCCACAACTTCTAGCGAATCACCACGAGTTCCATACAAATTATACTATTTACGTAAGTTATCCTTCGTCTAATGGGGTCAAAAGTTAAACACTAACTTTTCAAAGGATATTAGGTGAATTTCCCGTATTTTAACCTTTCACCAATTATTTCTTGTTACAAATTTATATTTATAAAATAGAAGGAAAGATTAATAGGTAAACTGAAAAAGATACTATAGTCAAACTTCTTTATAATAGTGTCTTTTATTTGAATATTTTTTAGATGCTATTATAAAATTAATTGCTATCACTTTTTTGTAAAACAAAGTTTAATATAATATAACAAGAAAATCGACTCTATAAAAAACAGGCCGCCATAAGGAAATAGTGTTGTGTATAATAGTTATTAAAGAGATGTCTGATTATATATTATAAAAATAAAATTTGCAACATAATACTGTAGTAGGTATTAAATACTACATGGATATGATTTAATACGGAAAATCTTGTTTCACATTGCAAAGATCGTGAACTTCATCAGGTTGTTGACCAAACCCAATCTTAATCCAACGGCATATATTCGTGACACGCAAACAATCCTTATTGTCCAAAATAACCTCACTTTCTATGTTAGGATACATGCCTTCGTGAGGGTATTTAAGTAAACTTAACAAAAAGAAAGAGTAAATAATAATTCAAAATCTGTTGGCAAAGACAAACAGTTCCAATTTCAAACCAACCTCTTTTTGTCCCACCACTTTATCTTTATCCTTTCAAATCCTTTTATTTTCCAATTTTTAAAAAAATTAAAGGTCCCCAGTTCTCATAATTACATGTATACCCTTGCTTCTTCTCGATGCAATTGGCGCTTTATCCGTCTCATCCATTTTTGGAGAGTACTTGATTAGACGCAATGTTTGAGAGACTATATATTCCCCCAAAAAAAAAAGTTAAAAAAATTAATTTGGGTGAAATTTTTAAATTTTAAAAGTGTGTTTGGCTATAATTTTTCAAAACATATTTCATTTTTTGTTTTGAAAAACATGAAACATTATATCTATAAATTCTAAAAACTATCAAGACTATCAAACTATACAAAACATACATACTTGCTAATTCAAATTATATAGAACATGATATTTTAATAACAATTGTTAATAATACACTTACTAGGTACTAGCTACTACAATTCAAATTACAACACAAAGATCCATCCATTCAAGAGAAAAAACACGGTAGTAACTAGCTTAGCTCGTTCACTTTAAAAAAGAGACTGTTTTAATTGTGAAAATATGGTAGATACGACTTTAATGGAAGAACATGGTAAGTAAAATTACTTGGGTCATAAATAGATGACTTCTTTTTTATAAAATATAAAAGTTTAGGGTAGTTTTTAAAAGTCTTGAAAAGTCCAAAACGTAAACCTTGGCTCAAAAACAGGTTTGAGCCAGAATTTGAGATTTGAAGATTTGTCTTCAAAATCTGTCAAAATTTTATGGCCAAACAAAGATTTGTTTTCAAATCTTTAAAATAAGCTCCCAAAATCTATAGCCAAATGGGAGCTAAAAAAGGTTTTTGATATGTAGGCCAATATGATTTTCGTGAAAAATTAAAAAGATAATGTGTATCGCACCGGATACTTGAGAGTGTCACCTGTTGATTAATACTTAACAAAATGAGTTGGGAATTATGAATTCTGGTATTTAAATGTTAGGAGACGCAAAAATATTAAGTGATTTCCTCTTATTTGTCTACGTCTTGATGAATAAATTATTTGATATCTACACTACTGGAAAATAATAGTTCTTTCGTTTTAATTTGTTTGTCTTGTTTTGACTTTGCACGAAATTTAAGAAAATAAAGAAGACTTTTGAATCTTGTAGTTTTAAACTAAAAATATGTGGAATGCATCAAAATGTCATTCAATCTTGTGATCTTAAACATGTCATGTGAAAAATTAAAATTAAAACGTTGCAAAGAAGAATTGAGACAGTTTTTAAAACAAACTGAAAAAGAAAGTAAAACAAACAAATTGAACGAAAAAATAAGTACGTATTATATAAAATTAAGGTTTAATGCATATGCGGCCCCTAAACTTACTCCTTTTTTCCATTTTGGCACCTCAACTAAGTGTTGTTCCCATTGAACTCCTGACACAATCCGACTTACATAGTATTTCATCTTTAGTGTAGCAACATACTAATATATATTCTAATTTAATTATGTCATCTTTTAGCTAAGATTAACATCAATTGAGAGGGAAAAAAAGAGTAGATCTTAATTAAGCTGACAGTGGAAGAACAGAGCCAGTAAAAATCGATACATCTATGACCTAAAGAATAGTTTACCATATGTCTAAAATATTACTCCGCCTTCATTTTTTCAATTTAATTTCTGCTTCTAATAAAAATCAGATTTAAGAGGTTTGATAGACACACTTGAGAACTAGTTCAAGAGTTGAATAGAAATAACACTTAATTGAAGTGTTAAAATAAAAAAATAATAAATTTAGGGTGCTTCATATGCATTAAACCTAAAATTAATCGAAATGCGCGTAAATTATCACGGACATCAAATTATCCAAAAAAGAAAAAGAGAAGGTCAGAAAGGGGACCAGAAGGAGCATGGGAAAAGTGCAAAAAGTAGTGAACAAACTTTTAAACTAAGATAAGGGTATATTCGTCATTAAATGCTTATTATAGATAGAGAGAGAAGAGACACAGACAAAAAAAGAGAAAGCTTAAAGAGAGAGAGAGAGAGATCAAAGAAGAAGAAGAGAACTGTGCCGTTAAATTTTGCACAGTACTATATGAAAGCGCAAAACCATGGTATCTGACCAAGAAATAGCAAGAGGTGTTGAGATTTTGCTCCGTCAATTAGACCCTAACGCCGTTACATCATTAAACGGCGTCGTACAACAACTTGGAGCCAAACTTGGACAAGACCTTTCGCACAAAACGGAGTTTATCAGTGATACCATCACCCTTCTCAGATCACAACAACAACAATATCCTTTAATGGTTAAAGACCATTTTGCCCTCTTGAATCATCCCCAGTTTGCTAATAACAGTCAAGCTCAACAGCAGTTTTATTCCCATTTTGCCCTTCAACAACAACAACAACAACAACAACATTACCAACAGCAACTCTACTTTCAGCATCATGTGCAGCAGCGGCAACCGCCGCAAGTCCAGCCGGCGCCGGTGGTGGTGAGAACGGCTGCTCCAGCTCACCACGTGTCGTCAAATGTCCCTTCTACCCCTAAGGAAAGGTATGGTGTGGCGAGGACAAATTTGTCTTTTCATTTCTTTTAATTTCATTTTGTCTATTTGTTCCTCACTCTATCGTGCCCTAGTCTGACTGGACGCGAAATTTAAAAAATAAATTGAGGCTTTTGAATCTTGTGATTATATAAATTTACCATTTAGGATATTTAAATTATCAATTTACTGAGACACTTTTTTGGGACAAACTAAAAAAATTAAAGTAACACTTAAATTGAGATCGTTTGTCTCAATTTATGTGGCACCTTTTCGGATTTTAAGAGTCAAATAATTTTTTTTGACAGTGAATTTTTTATATTGTCTTGTAAATATAAAGGTTCTATGAATTGTCAGTTATTGTTACTTATATAGGACTTTTATGTAATTTTTAAATATTTAAATTTTATTTCAAAAAAAGTTATAAATTCCAAATCTGAATTCACCAATTCACGGTCAAAATTGAAAAGTTTGACTCTCGAAATTTGAACTTTCCGCATAAATTGGGATAGAGGGGTGTAATATATTTGCATGGAGAAAAATTGTTTTACTAAAATATTCAACAAAAAGATTACTTACTACATGATGCTCCTAGCCTCCACCCCCCGTGAAAATTCGTAAAAAATGCATTAGTTTGTTCTTTATTTTTTATTTTTTAAAATTGTTATTCTAATATTTTTTGCCTATTAAGGAGCCAGGGTTGAGGATTTGGTGCTGGTGGTTGGGAAAATATAGGTTGAGTAAAATGCGGTTATGTTTTGTTTCTTTAAAAAAGAAAACTTTTTTTATTTCACTATAATGTATAAAGGTCTAGTTAATTTATCCCATATAGCTAGTTAGCTAACTGGGATTAGCAATTTATATGGTAGTATCTTTTGTTATTTTAATTAGTCATTTCCCTGTTTGTCAAAGTTGGTTTCAATTTTTGGTGAGCAAATTAACATGCTGAAACTATAGGCTGTTACCTAGCCAAGTCAGGATCTTGTTACAATCTGCAAGAGTAGACAGAAGTTTAAATTCGCCGTAGTTGCTCGGGCTAACTATTTCTTTTAAATATTTTTTTGATAGCGGTCCCCACTTCTGGGACTACATTGGGTATGTTGTTGTTATTGTTGTAATTTTTTGATAGTGGTGGTGTCTGAGCACTTCATCTATTCCACCGGGTGTGTTTAGGTTAACCATACTTTGGCAAAAAGTAATAGAAGGTGAAATGGATAAAAAATGATTTTTGCTTTTGCATCTGCTTGATGCTAGGTCAAAACAGTATTAAATTGTATCAACTACCTACTTAAGAAAGATAAAAGTGATCATTAGAACATAGAATTAACTCTTTATAATTATCCATTTTACCCTTTCTCTTTTTTTCTTTTTTTGGTTGATGAAGTAAGTAGATCTTTGGGGAGGAGTGAGTTCATCTTGATTTGAGTCTGGACTTTTCTTTTAAGTAAGGTTCAACCATTTTTGGGGAATTTTAAAATACTGTCTTACGTTGCATAATGATGACGAGGAATGCATTGCATGTTATACCGGGAGCTTAAGTATTCCATGGTTTTAGACCAATTTTGTTTCCTAATCAGTGTCTGAAACTCGATAATAATTGATTTTGGTTCAGTTAAGTAAAACATGTTCCCTTAGTTATATGAGTTGAGCCACTTGTTTGTATGGTTAACTATCCAAACCTTCCCGTATTTGATCCTGTTTCTATTTTGTCCAGTGCTACTTCTGGAACAAAAAGGAGAGGCGGACCAGGCGGTCTAAACAAAGTCTGTGGTGTTTCACCTGAGCTTCAGGCTATTGTCGGTCAACCCGCGATGCCCAGGACAGAGGTATGACTTTCATATCAAAAGAAGTTACCGAGTTTTAGTTGGCTGTTACTATATAGATCATAAATACATCTATCTTTGCTCGATCAGATTGTGAAGCAGCTGTGGGTGTACATCAGGAAACACAACTTACAGGATCCTGGTAACAAACGAAAGATTATCTGCAATGATGCTTTGCGAGCACTCTTTGAAACAGACTGCACTGATATGTTCAAGATGAATAAGCTGCTGGCTAAACATATTACGACACTAGATCCTTCAAGTATGTCAAATTAAAAAAATGCTTTCAGTTTGTAATATATCTCTTATTTTTCACACTTCCCAAAAGTATATAGAAAAGGGAAAAATCAACAAGTAGCTATAGTTTGAAGGGTTTATAAATATTTTATTTAAGACGTTCCCCCCCTCCAACCCCTGCAGAACAAGCTGAGCAAGCTAAAAGATTGAAGGTTGAAGCTGATTCTGTGGCTGTTAAGGTTGAAGCTGATTCTGTGGCTGTTAAGGTTGAACAACCTGGTTCATCCACTGTTACAATAACTGATGCGCTCGCCAATTTTTTTGGAAGTGAAGAAAAGGAGATGCTTCAAACAGAGGCTGTGAAACGTATTTGGGAGTATATAAAGCTTAACCAACTTGAGGTAGATGTCTATAATCTACTTGTTTTCTTTTGGTTATACAGAGGCGATGTGTTTGTGTTTCTCTCCTCTTAGTTCCTTTCTGGTTTTCTACCTCCTTCCCAAGCAATGTCATCACATATCTTTGCATCTTTAGCATATCTTTTCTGCTTGCAGGATGCTGTAAATTCTATGGTGATCGTGTGTGACGCAAAGCTTCAAGAACTCCTACAATGTGAAAGCATTTCTGCCGCAGAAATACCTGAGATGCTGGCACGTCGTCATTTTGTCTAGCAATGACTATGTCTCTACGCCACTATGATAGGTAAAAAGATCATGTTACATTAACCCTTCATACACAGAAAGGCTAGTTTACCATTTTGTCCTCGAGGGAGATTGTATCAAATCAAGAAACATAACAAATATTCCATGATATTTTTACTGGTTTTTTGCAATTAGTGGTGTAAATATCTTAATTTTACAATTCTTACGCAAGAAACCTACAGATAGGAAGGTTCACAATAGCTACCACTTAATTTAAGGGGTAATTAATAGATAATGTACAGTATGCTTTCTGAAGGAAACTGAAAGAAAAGGTTTGCTGTTTCATTTAATGCAAGCAAGAACTTTTCATTTTGCCAATGTCAAGACAAACAGATAGTTGACATTATCTAGAACTAGAATAAGCTGAAGTCATTCTAGCTCTTGTATGAGCTATAGTACCAGAGCCTTTTTTTACTGTTTCTTCCTCTTTAGTTCTAAGATGAATTTTTTTTCTGGTCTACAGAAGTGTTCTTAGTGACATGACAAAATTGTTGCCCTTCAGTAATCTTCTAATATCTTATATTACAAGATTATGTTCGACTTGAACGTATGAAAAAAGATTATGTTTGACATTAACTTCGATCTGTTTACGACCTTTTTTGGTTTGATCCACAACCTCCTGCTGTGTTGTTTTGGCAGGTATTTCAGGTCATAGCTGTCCAGTTGGTTGATGACACACTAATGTTTCCGAAGATGTATCTTGGTTTTTAGGTAATTTTAGTTTCTTAACGTAGTTAGACTTATGGTATGTAATTAGAAATCTGGATTGATCTGCCCCCGGGCTTATGGCAGAAGGATGTTTTTGTAATTATGCCACGGCCTCAGTCTAGGTTCACTAGTTCCTTTGTTCTTGTAAAATCCTGGCATTCTTAATATATGGAGAGGAGGAACATTAACAGATTCTTAGCTTGTTCGATGACTTTGGAATTAAGATGTACATGTCAGGTCTACAATATACGTTGGAGGGTATATTTCTGTTTTTGTCTTTGATATAAAATTTCCGTTACATATTGCTTTCTTTGTCCCTGTTGAGGAAATGTCCCATGACCAGTTACAATTTGAATAGAATAAAATGACCATGCAAAGATCTTCTTTGTTTTATTTACGATTGACATTTCAAACGCTGGAGTTATGTCACTTTCTCAATGCTTATAGCAATAGATTAGAAGTTGCTTCGTCTGTGAAGATATTCGTAGATGGAAGCAAAAATGCTGCTTCAATTATACAAATTTTGTTAGTGGATATATGAAGTTCTTACTGTTCTTTACAAAGTACAGCAGGGCTGCAAATAGTAGAATATTTTTCTTCATTTGAGTGTTACTCTTTATTAGTAGTATTAGTTAGTAATCGTGTAGTTTCTTTTCTTTAATGTGTATTATTATATGTTGCCTCATTTGCTTTTTATCTTGCTATTTTGTTGTCATATTTTTCTTGATAAACACTTCAAATCCTTTTCTTTTCTTTCAAGCTAAGAATCTATCGGAAACAACCTCTCTCTAGCCCACAAAGGTAGGGGTAAGGTCTGCGTATATTTTACCCTCTTCAGACCCCACTCATGGGACTTCATTGGATATATTGTTTGTTGTATTTTGAGGGTATATTTACCTTTCTTTGGTGTAAAATTTTTGTTATTGCTTTCTCCTTGTTGAGGAATGATCTCTCATGTTGACCAGTTACAATAATAGAAAGAAAATAGCCATACTAAGGTGCCCTCTATTTTATTACCGATCTCCTCTGAAAAGGGACATAATTAAATGGGGAAAGGGTAAAAAATGCCTCTCTATTTTGAAAAAAGGGCTAAAGGTTAAGACGGGTATATTTGAAAACTATAATGACGGGAGGAGTATTTTTGACCCAAATTTGTAAAGGAGAATATTTTTAGCCCTTTGCCCAAAATAGAGGGGCATTTTTGACCCATTTCCCTAATTAAATGCCCCGCTGATTAATAGCTTAGCGATTTTGAGTTGCTTCTTCTGTGACAAATCTTCATAAACGGCAGCAAAATTGCTGCTTCAATTATTACAATTTTGTTAGTGAATTACATAAAGTTCCTAGAGTTCTTGATCAAGTACAACAAAGCTGCAATTAGTAGTACCATAAACAAGATGCTCATTGCCTGTTTCTTCTTTCCCTTTAAAAGATCTGGACTCATCTTTTGAATTGCTTTCAAAAGGAAGGATGTTATTTTCTGGTGAATTAAAGAAAAATAGAAGGAATAATATTAGTACTAGCTAAAATTGTAGATCATGTATCTATAATTTTATTGTCATATGTATCACTATTAATGCTCACCAATCTAACTGGCTCAATATGAATGAGCGGCTCCATAAGCATCTCCGCATTCCTGTCATTCAAAGGAAAATCATCAGTTCGGATTGAAAAAGAAAATTATTACATAGGGGTATATAGACATATATTGTCTTTTTCAGCTTCAAATAATTTTCTATATTGTCCAAATAGCTACATAATTTTTTTGAACTGCATTTTTCAACGCTTTTTTTATGTTTAACATTGGCCATATGTATACACACATATATCAAACAAGGATAGAGGAAATCTTGAAATTAGCATTTTTTTTCCTCTCCACCTTATCATTATCCTGCCCTTGTAAAGATTGAGCCTATAGAAGCTAAAACCTTTTCCAACTGGAACATGAGTGTCACTGCATGCTGCAAAAAAAAAAAAAAAAAAAGGGGCAGTTAAAGACGGACTAAACTTTTTCCCACATACTACTTAGAAGAATTTGAATTAATCAGGTCATATTAATGGGCGCTATTTTCACGATTTCCCTTATTCGGGGGTGCTCTTTAATTTTTGCCCTTCTCCTAATACTCAGAGGTTTTGGGGAATAAAAAAAAATTGCAAGGCAGAGGTTCGAGGCAAAATTAGGCCTATTCGGGCAAAAGTTCGGCCTTAAGGCTGAGGGTTGCCATAAGACAAACTTCTTAAAGCCTAACTTTTGTCCGAATAGGCCTAATTTTGGGTAAATGTTAGGCCTTAAGGCAGAGGTTTCATGAAAGCCTTGTCTTGCAAAATTCCTTTTTTTTTTTTTGCCTGAGCGGGGTTTCGAACCCAGAACCTCGGGGTATTTCCGGCCTTTTTTATTTTAAGTGAAAGGCAAAAATTAAAAACATGCTCCTTTGAAGGGCAATCCACACAAAAAATGTATTTTAATCAGAAGAGCTCAAATTAGTTGGGTCAGTGAATTTCAAATATCAGAAAATAAACAAAAAACAAAGTTGGAAGAATAAGAGAATAGAACAATGGGCTAACCTAGTTTCCAAGCAACCCCAACGCTTGTTCCATCATGTATAGTGGGTTGAATGACAAACTCAAAGTTATTATTCTTCAGGATCTTTATGATTGAATTGAAGAAATCTATTACTTGCTGCAAGGAGAAAAATAAACCAAAAATATATCATCAAACTTGTCTGTATATATAACTACTAGGACCAGGCAAAGGGAAAATTTGTTTAATATATACTCCATTACAAATGTTACAGGAAATTAATTAATAAAAAATAACACATATTTAGATTTATAAATAAACCACAAGAGAATTTCATAAATGGTCATAGAAGATTACTTCCTTGAAAATATTTGAGCAGTTTACAATCTCAACAAAGCCTTCCCTTCCCTAGTATACATGGACCTCATATCTATATTATCTGTTTTAAGATTTTTTTTTTTTATACATGGACCCAGTGTTTTAAAAGGCGGGGCGTAAGGCGAGGCGTTTTACGTCTGCCTGAGCGAGGCGTAAGCCCCGAGGCACGGGGTGTAAGCCTCATGAGACTTTAATTTTTAGTATTTCATAAAAGGATATAATTATAATAAATATTTTTAAATAGGTAAAATAACATAAAAATTTGAAGAAAACTATAAATGTATGCTCCATCCCCACAAAAAAACTAATTAGAATAATCTATTACACGCTACTTATAAGCACAAGTGACGGCTCGTTACTTTTTTGAGATGGTAGAAGACAAGATAAATAATTGGAAAAGAACATATATTAAGCATTCTAGCAATAAAAAAAGGTCGTGACTTTTAAATTTAATGTTTCGGTTCCTTTTTAAAATATTTGAGTAATTACTAGTTGACTTTTGAGAATTTGGGCATTATATTTAGGACTTATTTAACAAATTTTGTTTTAATTTGAAGAAGTTTTCTGGACTTATGCCCCAATACGCCCCAACAAAAAAACTCGCCCCAAACGCCCAGACGTACGCCCCGAATTGCTGGGCGTACGCCTTTTGAGACTTTCGCCTCGACAATCGCCCCGGGGCATTTTTGATACGCCACGCCCCGAGGCTAGCCCCGGGGCTCGCTCCGAAAACGCCTTTTAAAACACTGCATGGACCTCATATCTATATTATCTGTTTTAAGATTTTTTTTTTTCCACAGCCTTTAAAAAAGCCATTTAATTGCACTAATTATAAAAGCATTTGTCTAAACTATTTTTTTTTTAATCTCTCTCACGAACGTCTTACTTTATAATTAGCATTCAACTTGCCAGAAAGGTAAGGATAAATATTCTAAAAAAAAATAAAAAAAAAATGAGTGAATGACATCTTGTTTTTCTGAAAACGTCTAGTATTCTGAACAAAATCAGTTACCAACACGACTAATATTTGAGATCGGAGACAGTGATAAATAGAAGTTTAACACACCTCATTCGTTTAATATTTTGAATTAATATCAACACGACTAATATTTGAGATTGGAGACAGTGATAAATAGAAGTTTAACATACCTCACTCGTTTAATATTTTGAAATAAAATCAATTTGTCAACACTACTAATGTTTGAGATCGGAGACACTGATAAATATAATTAGTTTAGCATACCTCATTCGTTTAATATTTCAAAATAAAAATCAATTTGTCAATACGACTAATATTTGAGACCGGAGAGAGTGATAAATGAAAGTTTAACATACCTCCTTGCCATAGAAAGTTTGTAAGGAGGTGGCAACATTGCTAATGCATCTACATTCTTCTCCAATTATATCAGACAATTCAACAAGATTTTTATTTCTAAGTGCATTATAAAGTTTTTGGACAGTTTCCATAGCTTTTTCGCCTTCTTCTGGAGTATTTTCTGAATTATCTCTAGCATTACATTTCAAAGGGTATAATAGACAATAGCTTTTGGATATATAACTCAAAGAAGAAACTTGGTTTAAATGGATAAAACTAGAAACATATTTTTGGTCATGAAGTTGTATTTTTGGATGAGGGCGAGCTTTCATTTTTGGATGGAAAGAAAAATATTGGGAACTTTTTTCTTGGATTTTTTTTGTGTATTTTGTATTAGAGATCAAGGTAGAAGGAAAAGTTAGTGAACTTATTTTCAATAACATTGGATGTGTATGAATATGAAATGATTTGGCTACATATTTATATGAAGGATTATGGCATTTTTTCATAACATGAGTTTCACATATTTATGAAGAGAATAAAGCATAACAGGTTCATTAAGATTTCAAGCATGCAAGATTGGAATATTCTGGTAGTCAAAAGCACTTCCTCTAGATGTTGAGTATCATGGCCTAAGGAATCGGTATACTTCAAATTGAAGCCTTTATAAAACAAATATCAAATGATTTGTTAACGATAAGAGTATGATGATCCCAAAATTATTAGAATTTATCCCCCAAATCCATCCATAACAATTTGTTTCTTTCAAACCATTGTACAATACTATTGATTGCAACTTTCATGTGACTTTTAGACATTCTCCAAAAACCTAATTTTCGGTACCAATTAGTAATCAAAAGTTGTGATAGTTAAAGCATTTCTACGTGATGAATGACATTTCCTTGGAAATACGTTGTTGGATTTGCACGGATGTTATTTAGTGCTAGGTCCATTTGGTAACAAATTCACAACGTATCATTTTATAGGCACCAAAACATGTTAACATAACCATGTTTTAAGATAAATAAGTTGGAATGTAGGACTTCACAAGGATAGAGGTTTGGGACAAAGTGTAAAAAAAAAAAAAAAAAAAAAAAAAAAAAAAAAAAAAAAAAAAGAGGAGAGAGAGAGAAAATAGGGATCTTTACGCAAATAGTCAGCTGAATATATTGTTTAATATTCCTTGTCAGTATACATAGATTATACACTTATCGGCTATATTTTATTTTAAGCAGTTGGGTGGACGACTATTTAGGCTAATTCTTCAATTAAATCAGGTGTGATTGTGTATGTGAATAAGTAAAACTAGTTGACTATTGACATGTGATGAGCAGGTCCTATCCATAAACAAATGGCAACTCATCTTTCCTATAGTTATTAGAGAAAACTCTGAACATATTCTGCTACATGGCTAAGGAGTTATTATTTGACAACCCATTTTCATCCATTCTCTAGCGTTGAAAGAACTGAGAACATGATATTCGATAGATCTGGTAGTTGGTCACCGACTTAAACGTCAATTGATGTTCTTCATCACGAAGTTAAATGATATGTCTATAGTTATTACTTTTCAATTTTGATCATGAATTCTTTAGCCATCCTAATCTCTTCAAACATCGTCACTACTACTAGAATATAAAGAATTAGCGACGCACAAAGTTCCGTAGCTAAATAGCAAAAAAGTCATGTTAATTCCATTTAGCTATGGATTAGCGATGTATTATAAGAAAAATTAATTAGCTAAGAGCTATTTAGCGACAGATTAGTTGGAAATTACCGGTAAATTCCATAGCTAATTCCATATTTTCTAGTAGTGCGTGCTCCTGAATGTTTTCAAAATGACACTCTTCGTGATCACAATACACATGCAATTTAATCAGTTTGGTACAGAATATAACAACATACACTAGTTAACGAGTGAGTTCTTTAATGTTTTTTTCTGGTGGTACCTTATAGATTTAATGCATTTAGTTAAATATCAAGAAGTTACATAAATATTAGCAAATAAGTAGCATATTTCATAATCTACAACTATTTATCATATTACATAATCTACAACATATACCTTATATGTATATAGGTTATATATGATTTTATATCATAATTCAAGAATATTGCTATAAAAGGCTAAAAATAAGGAGTTTCCAGTCAAACTGTGCCTTAAGGCAGAGTTTGCCTCAAATTGTGCCTTAAGGCAGAGTTTGCCTCAAACTGTGCCTGAAGGTAGTAAAACTTTGCCTGATCAGGTAGAATTTGAGCCAAAACTGTGCCTAGCGAATCTAAACTCTACCTTGCGAGTTTTTTTTTAATTTTGACCAAGCGGGGTTCGAACCCGGAACCAAGTGGTTTTTAGCGAAGGGCAGAAATTAAAGACCACCAATTTGAGGGGTAAAAATTAAAGACCAGTGCCTTTGAAGGGCATTTCGCACAAAAAAAAAAAAAGCCCAATAGGACCCCTCTCCCCTTTTATCATTTTTTTTGTGCGGATTGTCCTTCTTTTTGCCCCTCAAATTGGTGGTCTTCAATATTTGCCCTTCGCTTAACACCCAGAGGTCCTGGGTTCGAACCCAGGCTCAGTAAAAAAAATAATAATAATAAATTTGCAAGACATAAGATGGGATTTGCAGGGCAGAAGTTGGGATTCGCAAGATATAAGTTTGACCCCAATTTATGCCTTAAGACATAAGTTGGGTTTCAAAATCTCTCATAAGGCAAAAAAAATTAAAAAAAAATAACCACCCCAGCTAAAGGCAATCCTGCAAATTGACCTTTTTTTTATAAGACTAGTGCATATGGGCCTCTAATTGGGGAATTTTAAAATACTGTCTTATGTTGCATAATGATGACAAGGAATGCATTGCACATTATACCGGGAGCTTAAGTATTCTATGGTTTTAGAACAATTTTGTTTCCTAATCAGTGTCTGAAACTCGATAATAATTGATTTTGGTTCAGTTAAGTAAAACATATTCCCCTAGTTATAAGAGTTGAGCCACTTGTTTGTATGGTTAACTATCCAAACCTTTCTGTATTTGATCCTGTTTCTATTTTGTCCAGTGCTACTTCTGGAACAAAAAGGAGAGGCGGACCAGGCGGTCTAAACAAAGTCTGGTGTTTCATATCAAAAGAGGTTCTCGAGTTTTAGTTGGCTGTTACTATATAGATCATAAATATATCTATCTTTGCTTGATCAGATTGTGAAGCAGCTGTGGGTGTACATCAGGAAACACAACTTACAGGATCCTGGTAACAAACGAGAGATTATCTGCAATGATGCTTTGCGAGCACTCTTTGAAACAGACTGCACTGATATGTTCAAGATGAATAAGATGCTGGCTAAACATATTACGGCACTAGATCCTTGAAGTATGTCAAATTAAAAAAACGCTTTCAGTTTGTAATATATCTTATATTTCACACTTCCCAAAAGTATATAGAAAATGAAGAAAAGGGAAAAATCGACAAGTAGCTACAGTTTGAAGGGTTTATAACTATTTTATTTAAGACGTTCCCCTCTCCAACCCCTGCAGAACAAGCTGAGCAAGCTAAAAGATTGAAGGTTGAAGCTGATTCTGTGGCTGCTAAGTTTGAACAACATGGTTCATCCACTGTTACAATATCTGATGCGCTCGCCAAATTTTATGGAAGTGAAGAAAAGGAGATACTCCAAACAGAGGCCACGAAACGTATTTGGGAGTATATAAAGCTAAACCAACTTGAGATAGATGTCTATAATCTACTTGTTTTCTTTTGGTTATACAGAGGCGATGTGTTTGTGTTTCTCTCCTCTTAGTTCCTTTCTAGTTTTCTACCTCCTTCCCAAGCAACATAATCACATATCTTTGCTTCTTTAGCATATCTTTTCTGCTTGCAGGATCCTGTAAATTCTATGGTGATTGTGTGTGACGCAAAGCTTCAAGAACTCCTACAATGTGAAAGCATTTCTGCTGCAGAAATACCTGAAATGCTGGCATGTCGTCATTTTGTCCAATGACTATACGTCTACGTCACTATGATAGGTAAAAAGATCATATTACATTAACCCCTTCATACGCAGAAAGGCTAGTTTACCATTTTGTCCTCGAGGGAGATTGTGTCAAATCAAGAAACATAACAAATATTCCGTGATGTTTTTACTGATTTTTTGCAATTAGCGGTTTAAATATCTTAATTTTATAATTCTTACGCAAGAAAGCTACAGATAGGAAAGCTTCACAATGGCTATCACTTAATTTAAAGGGTAATTAATAGAAAATGTACAGTATACTTTCTGAAGGAAACTGAAAGAAAAGGTTTGCTGTTTCATTAATGCAAGCAAGCACTTTTCATTTTACCAATGTTAAGACAGACAGATAGCTAACATTATCTAGAACCAGAATAAGCTGAAGTCATTCTAGCTCTCGCATGAGCTATGGTACATGAGCCTTTTTTTTTTTTTTAAACTGTTTCTTCCTCTTTGGTTCTCAGATGATTTTTTTTTTCTGGTCTACAGAGGTGTTCTTAGTGACGATGACAAAATCGTTGCACCTCAAGTAATCTTCTAATATCTTATACTACAAGATTATGTTTGACTTGAACGTATAAAAAAAGATTATGTTTGACATTAACTTCCATCTGTTTACGACCTTTTCTGGTTTGATCCACAACCTCCGACTGTGTTGTTCTGGCAGGTATTTCAGGTCATAGCTGTCCAGTTGGTTGACACACTAATGTTTCCAAAGATGTATCTTGGTTTTTAGGTAATTTTAGTTTGTTAACATAGTTAGACTTATGGTATGTAATTAGAAATCTGGATTGATCTGCCCCAAGGATATTTTGTAATTATGCCACGACCTCAGTCTAGGTTCACTAGCTCCTTTGTTCTTGTAAAATCCTGGCATTCTTAATATATGGATAGTAGGAACATTAACAGATTCTTAGCTCGTTCGAACACTTTGGAATTAAGATGTACATGCCAGGTCTACAATATACATTGGAGGGTATATTTCTTTTTCGTCTTTGATATAAAATTTCCGTTACTTATTGCTTTCTTTGACCCTGTTGAGGAAATGTCCCACGACCAGTTACAATTTGAATAGAATAAAATGACCATGCAAAGATCTTCTCTGTTTTATGTACGAGTGACATTTCAAACGTCGGAGTTATGTCACTTTTGAAAGTACAAGGGGGGGGGGGGGGGGGGGGTTTGAATTGTAAGCCTATTAAAAAAATCTAGTCGACTACTGTTTGGTGTCAGTCGACTGATAGCGAGACAGCCTGCACAAAATTATCAGTCCTTCGATTTGCACAAGTATAAACCACAATAAATAGTAAGGGTGCAGAATATAATATGAGAGCAATAAAATAAATGACACCAGGAATTTTTATACTGGTTCGGAACCAATCCAGTCCCCTTGGATTGCAAGGAGGTTATCTCTTTAAGCTCTTTGTAGTTTGAGTTGAGTACAACCTTTGTGGTTTTCCTCGTTCACCACCAACGTTTACAAGGTTGGTTTTCACTCGCTCACCAACAACGACTCTTTGGTTTTCACTCGCTCACCAAAGAAACGAACAATGACACAACCTCTCAATACAAAGCCTCACCAACTATACTATATCTCTCCTCTTTTTTTTGTTTACACAGTAAGTCACTCAGGATTACAATGCTTATGAAAAGTAGAGCAAAGAACTTGAGAAAGTTGAGACGAAAGTATAAGTGGCTGCGTGCTTTGACTGTTGTAGAGTCTTCTCCTTTTATACTTGGTCTGCGAATATCCTAGCTGTTGCTCCTCATAAATGCAGTCTTCCAATTTTGGATAATATCTTCCACTTGTACGTAGCTGAATATACTAGTTGAAGGTTTTCTTGACTTTTCTTTTTGTGCACATGATATCTTCACATTGCTCCTTGGTGGAATTACTTTTCACACCCGTATGAGTCACCATATAAATTCTTAAAGATTCTTCATATCTTTCCCTTAATTGATCTAAAGAATCTCTTTTGTCTTTTAGTCATTGGAAGTAATAGTATGCAAATCTGATTTTGGCACTGGATTTTGCTACTTTTTCCTTTTGGGTATCTTTGACCATTCTTATACCTTCCATTAATTTCTTGATGAAGTATCTTTTAGTCATATTTGAAAATATACTTGTCTATTATATCGTCCAGCCTTGGATTCAATAACAGCCTTGAATATTTTCTTTCCTTTGAGCACCAAATATATTCTCCAGCATCTCATGTTTCCATAATTTTGTAGTGTAAATCCAATACTTTCCTTTCCATAATATATTCAAATCTCAAATTTGAATATATTTCCCTTCCGTAGAATATCTTTTTTTTCTTTTCAAAATATAATATTCTCCCACTAATTTCTCTGCACTCTTTTTTTTTCTGGCTTGTACAAGTATGAGCTTTTATTTAGACAACCCAAGAAAATTTCAAGATCCTCTTCTTTCACAGTGGATCTTGATTAGAATGTAATCACATTCGTCTTCTTGAATTTGGACTTTATATATTTGGTTACTGCTGCATCTTTGTGTGCTTTCCTTCCTTCACATTTAGCCGTAAAATATATTACTCAACACCCCATATTTTCATAACTCTTGCTACGTTATGCTTCCCAAAATAGGTTGTAGTGGAAATGATTGTAGTGGAAATATTCTTTCTTTGTAAATGTCTTCGTAGGATAATTTCCAGCAAATAAAACCACATAAAGCATAATAACCAAATAGTACAAACATTTTGAGTCAACTGAGAGTGTTTGTAAGTACCAATTGAAGAAATCACACATGTTAGCTAAAGTACAATCAATAAAAAATTGAGGAAGGTTTTCAGAATGTAAAATAGTGGGAAAATATTTGAGCCAATTTTAAGAGTATGTTATAAGAAAAGAATAACAAGGAGACCATCATGTATTTCCAAACTCACAAATAATAAAAGCATATAGGTTAAGAGAAAAATGAATCCTTCTCACCGGAAAAGGATACAAAATTATCCACCATATATTATCATACTAATTACTTTCTTCAATGTGAGAAAATATCTCCATTTGATATTCAATGTTCTCAAGGCAGACTTCCATGCAATCTTTTATTCGCTATGGAGAAGATTGTGAATCTTTTCTCTTGAATTTTCATGATATGCCAGTCAACTTTGTCTCCTGCAAGGTTTGTATCTGAGAGTATCCCGCTAGATCAAAACTGTTAGTTCTTGAATACATAAGTCAAATTTTTGACTGCCAACTGTTACGCCCTATTTTGAACTGGGTCCAATATAGTTTGCAACGTCACGGTTCTTCTAACTGGTTTTAAAAGGGTTAGAGTCGCCACCTTATTTTTTAGGAAAATCAGGAAACCTATATGTATTTGTGTGTCTACTCCATTTTTAGTCCATGAAACCTATGAGATTCTAGATAAGGGTTTTATTTATCCCGAGGGGAAGGTATTAAGCATCCCTCAGAGCCTGTCCGAAGACAGTCCTTAGACTTAGTTTAATTAAACACTAGAGGGGGATTATTTATCTGTTTATCATTATTATTACCTGTTTTCAAAATGTTATGACTTCATGAAAAGCTACACTAAATGATAATATACTAAGTATATACAGTGTATAAAAATGTATTTATATCAAGTATTCATAAAGAATGTATAGTAAAAAATAATATATAAAAGAGTATAAAGAGAATGCACCTCGTAAGTATAAAAGTATATCTGTTAGTACAAAGAGTGTATATATATGTTAGTGTAAAGAATGTGTAACTATATTAAGAGTACGGAAAAGGCTCATAAATACCCCTAACCTATTGAAAAAGGCTCATAAATACCCTCCTTCCACCTTTTGGTCTAAAAATACCCTTCCATCCACCTTTTAGGTCTAAAAATACCCTTAAGGTTTGTTTTTTGGCTCAAATATACCCCTCAAACTAACAAGTTAAAATTAACTCTTTTAAAAAGCCAAATGGCAATTTGTAATTGGTCAATAATAAAATTTCGTAATTTTTAAAAAAAAATCCAGATTTTAAAAAAAATTGCCAGTAATTTAAAATTCCAGATTTAAAAAAAAATTGCCAATAATAAAATTCCGTAATTTACATATTTTTTTAAAAAAATTGTGTGGAAACTTAAAAATTAAAAACTAAAAAGCTTAAAAATATGAACGAAACTGATTTTTTTTTTTGCATTTCGTGAATTAATCAACGAAATATGTTTTTTTTTTGCATTTCGTGTCTTAAAAAATGAAATAGGATAAAAAAAAATTATTTTCGTTCATATAAAAACGAAATTGAAAAATTGGACAAAATATATTTTCCAATTTTGTTTTTATATGAACAAAATTAATTTTTTTATCCTATTTCATTTTTTAATACACGAAATGCAAAAAAAAATTATAATTTTCTATTTCGTTTTTTTATTCACGAAATGCAAAAAACAAAACAAAAAAAAAACATATTTCGTTGATTAATTCACCAAATGCAAAAACAAAATCAGTTTTGTTCATATTTTTAAATTTTTAAATTAAATAATATATGTGTCCAATCACAAAATGCCATTTGGCTTTTTAAAAGAGTTAACTTTAACTTTGTTAGTTTGAGGGGTATATTTGAGCCAAAAACAAACCTTAAGGGTATTTTTAGACCAAAAGGTGGAAGGAGGGTATTTATGAGCCTTTAAAAAAATGTAAGACTATGTAAAAAATAAATATATCAAGGATATAAAGAATGTGCGTCTATGTAAGAATGTATGGATATTAAATAAATAAAGAATGTATTTTCAAGAATAAAAGAGTGTATATCGAACATAAAATGTCTAAAGAATTGTATAACTAGGTATATTAGTCCATAAAGAATGTAAAAATAATCTACGAATATTCATTGGTGTAAAGAGTTTATATAGCACAATTATTCAGAAAAGTAAAGTTTACTTGACTTGTTTCTACTGTTTAGTTAAAAAGAGTGTTTGTTTAATGAATATCCTATCAAAAGAATAAGGAACAAAATAATTGTTAAAAGTGTTGGTAAAAAATAAGTATAAGGGATTATGGATAAAAAATGAGTGGAAATGTTTAATGCCTCTAAAAAATAAAAGATTTGTAAATGGACGACTTAATATTTGCCTAGCGTCAAAAATGTGAATTTAACTTAATTAAAAAATGTATTAGTGTACACGAAACAATATAAAATGTAAGTTGTATTAACAGTGTATAAAGAATCTAAATTAAAGGATGGACTAGTATTTTTTGCCTAAACGCCAAAAGTGTGAATTTAATTAACAAAATATTTATATCAAGTCAATCTAATTAATTTATGAAAGTGTAGACGGCCTAGATCTTGCCTAAAGTGAATAACGCACATTAAATTAAACATATAAGCGACAAGTAATTAAATATCCCCGCCCAACATTAAAATAAAGTTTTCACTATACTATGAGTTTATATTTTGTATAGTTATAAAAAAAATGCGGAAAGTAAATACAAACAGTGATTCGATGAAGTCTTCGGGTTCCTTCCGAGTGTCCTCTTCGGGATGTATCTCCAGGTACCTGTATAAACACTTAGTAAAAGTGTTAGTAAAAGAATAAATAACTATCGGATGAGTTAAAGAAATAATGAATAAACTTAAAATAAAAACCCGTCTTTTGTACATGGGAGGCCTTGGAAATCGACGGAAATTTCTTCATCGGCCATTTGGGTTTAGTATTCGCTCAAATGAGTTTAAATAAATGGTAAAAAGGGTAAAAGTGTCATTGGCCGCCAAAAGTATTTTCCGGGCACAAAACCAACATGTATTTAGTAAAAGAAAATGTAAAATCAGTCCGAATGCAATGTAACAGTGATGAATGTGGTACAAAACCAATAGCAAATTAGCTATAGCTAGATTACAACAGCAGCAATAACTAAAAAAAATGAACTTGCAAAATACGCCTGATAAATGCAAAGACAGCGCCAATGATATTTCGAAACAGTTAAGGCAACACAAAAATAATAAAGACAATAATAAACATAGCAATGGTTTAATGTAACAACAGCAGAATTGGCAAACGTAGTAAAAAAAAGGGGCAACCATGGTCGTCGGAAAAAAAAAACCAGTGGCCGGAGCACAACGACTCCGGCCAGATCTGAAGAAAAAAAAAAAAAACACACACACACACACGCGCGAAAAAAAAAATCGTTAGAGGGGGAGGAAGATAGCAGAAGCGTGGTGGTGTTTGGTTGCTGGCTGCTCCGGCGTGGAGGGGGTTGTGACGGAGGGAGTAGAGGGCGGTGGTGTGGTGGTGTTTGGGGGTCTGTTTGTTGGCTGCTCTAGCGTGGTCTGGTTGGAGTAGGGGTGGCGATGGGAGGAGAACGAAAAGGAAAATGGGGGAAGGGCGGCGTGGCTGCTCCGGTTCACCGGAGCTGGAAGCTCCTCGCCGGAGCAGTTGATTGAAGCGACGCGAGGAGAAAAGAGAGGCGTGAGGCAGTGGGAGATGGAGAACGAAAGGGGGTTGTGCGGTGGTTGTCGTTTGGTTCGTCGCCGTCGCCGGAGCTCCGAGCTCCGGCGTGATGCGGCGGCGGCGGCTGTTGGAAGTGGGGGGAGAGGAGGAAGGGGAGAGAGTGTTTAAAGGGAAAAAAAAAATATGAAATCTGCAAGTGTGGTGTGTGTGTGTAAATATGTGTGGAATGAAAATAAAATTTAACCCCCACCTTTTCTTATAATATCAATGAACACCCCCTCTTGTCCAAAAAATAATGATCTTCCCCTCTTGTCCCCTTTACCCCTTTAACCCGTATGTAAAAATGCAATAACTAATGGATCAAGAACCCAACTCATCACCTCAAATGTCAACTTTTAAAAAGGTGACAAGACCTTGACTTGATCGAATTCTTGCTCTGCGATTAAAAATTAATTGCTCCGATTTTCTCTGCACTGACAGACTGTACTAAAATATAGTTAAATAATAATGTATAAATAATAATGTAAGTATAAAATATAAATATTAATGTATAAGATATAAAAATGTACCGCTATAAAATAAAGAGACCATTATTAATTGCACAAAATAGTAGTATTACGCTGTACATGTGCAAAAATAATGATTCTTAAAAATGACAATAAATTGATAAAATTCCTAAAATAAGGATAATCATCAATAAATTGTCAAAAAATGTAAAAATGTGTAAAAAAATGTATTTCGCGCTCTAAAACATTAATTTTAAGTACGGCGAGCCAAAATTAGGTGTCAACACCAACCAGGAATTTCAATAATCTTTTTATTGACTAGAGAGAGACTTGAAAAGTATCTCACAAAAGTCTGATCTAATAATTATTGAAATACAATAGAGAGTTAATCTTACCTTGACACTACATTTGATTTGTGTACTTACTGATGTTCTTCTTTGCAAGAGAGATATGATGAGTTTACTAGAGTATTCATGTTCAATGAATTTTCCATACACAATCTCTTGAGTAATCCTTTGGAATACTTGGCTTCGTTGAAGAACCTTTCATCTACCTTTGCATTATTTGAAACTTGAAGAAGTATGTTAACTCACCCTTGTAATCATTTCAAGTTCGAATACCTTGTAAAATCTTATGAAATTCTTTGTACACCTTCTCGTTTTAATATGAGATATAAATAAATGCAACTATAAAATGACAATCATGATTTTTGAAAAATTATTTTTGGAACAAAGAATTAACTTCCCTTACTGTTCTCTTGGGATGGTTTCAAATCAAGAATAAAATTCCAGTAGCATAAGTACTCTTTAAAAAAAATAAACTATTGGAAGATGCTTGACAAAATATTTTTCAATTATAAAATCATCTAAAGAAATACTTTTGACATGCAGAAAAAGGCTTTATAGTATGCTCATGAGAACTAACATACTAATAAAAATCTTAAGAATGAAGCAAACCTTCTTGTTGTGAAACCTTGGGCTACAAGTTTACCCTTAGTTCCTACAATCTTACCATTTCGATCAGGTTCATTTGAATATCCATAATTTCAACTCGTTTGTCTTGTCAATAAGTTCCCATATGTTATTTCCTTCATTTGCATTCAACTATTTTTGCATTGCTGGAATCTTTCATTTATTTCAAAGCTTCATCTCTGATTAATATCGTACATACATATTCATATCAATCGATTTCTTGTGGTCCAGAGTACGCTCTTCATCTTCATGCTCAATTTCACTTCAACACACATTAGTCTAAAGAGAACGTGCATAAAGATAATAAAGATTACAGAATATGCCATGAATTTTACCACTTGGTCCTTACCATGACGATAGACATTTGCAACCAAAAGGATGAGAATAATCAAGAAATGATTTTCCTTCCTTTTCATATCTCATATGAAGAGTTCGTTAAGATAGATCAAAATCATAACTCATGTAACTTGTGAATACATACCTCTCGCCTTCAAGATTTTGAATATGTCCATATGAGGAGGTTATGAAGGCCTCGAGTTATACAACGTTCTTGGGCTTTGAATGAGGCGTTAGTATTCTTACCAAGAAAGAGAATATCATACATGCGATTCCTTTAAGAATAATCTCATACCCACATATATATGAATTAAATTCGTATGATATCAATAATGATTGCATGCTTGCTTGTCCTAATAACTTGTGACATATATATATATATATATTAAAAAAGTGCAAGCCATGTATTCTAGTCATTCAAAAACTCTAGTTCAAGGTTATAATCAGTACCAAAATAGTAGCATGATGCAATTAGTCGACTCAAACCATATATAATTGACTAATTAAATAATATCTAGATATACATCACGTAATGCAGTAAGAGAAACTTGAATAATCTTCAGTAATACCATTTATTTAAACTTTACCATCATATGTTGTAGTTCCTTCAATTTGTAGAATACATATGAACTTTGAAGCAACTTTAGTCTCGTTCCTTGACCAGCCGCTATGCAAATGTCAATGATTCTATTTATGGCTAGACTCAAGGAGTTCCTACAAAACAAATTAGTTTGTGTTTGGTACCCAAGTCTTTTTGGGTCCTTCATGGTTAGTAAATTGTGTAGTTGGAGATGCATGTAAGTGTTTGGGTCTCCAAACATATTTAGATCTTACATGATTTCTAGCATAATTGCACATAAATGCTTTATGTCCAGAATTACCACAGTAATGACATATAATATGAGAATAAGAGTGTTCACCTGCAGTTGCTTTATTAGTCGACTTGAACCTTACCTGAGTTGACTTGGTTGAAGTAGGGCATCTATTAGTGGATCCTTTTTCAGTCAACTGGTAGTTCTTAAGGAGATGAGTTGACTTCCATTGATCAAAGTGGTGACTAGAAGATTTGTGCAAAGTCTTCATTTGCTTGTGCAATTCAGAATTTTCTTCTTGAAGTAAGTCATATTTAGTCTGACATTCCTTAAGTCGAATATCCAAGTTTTTCTTTTCTCGTTGAACTTTCTTGAATGCACCAAGAATTCTTTGCAAATCATTCAAAGCTAGATCTAGAGTTTCCTGTAAATCATCACAATTATTACAAGTCATGATAGGAGTATGACATACCTCATCGGCTTCTTCCTCGTCACTCGAAGAAGAGGTTCTGTAATTTTTGTCGCTTTGTTTTCCTTCCAGGAAGCACATGAGCGCCATTTCTCCATGATTACTCTCTTTATCAGATTCATCCTCGTCGCTCCAAGTTGAAGTTCTAGAATTCTTCTTCTTGTTGTTGTTAGGACACTTTGATTTAATATGTCCAAGTTTACCACATTCATAGCAGTGTATGTTCTCTCTTTGTTGGACTTCTTGATTCTGGATGGATTGAGCTTTCTGCTTCTTTTTTCTTTTCCTTTTGACGTTGTTGGATGCCTTTTCCAAGTTTTCTTGATATTCCTTATTTTTTACGGTGCCCTCATGGATAGCTTCCAATCTGTCCCATATTGCTTTAGCAGTTTTACAAGCGGATATTTTCTCATATTCTTCTTCACCAAGAGCACAATAGAGTAGGTACATTGCTCTAGCATTTGTTTCCATAATATCCAAATATTCTTTTGTGTAGTCAAACATAGATGTTTATTTTTCAATCTTCTTTCCATCACTATTATTTGGAATAGGTCGTGGCCCATTCTGAATAACTAGCTAGGCTCTATAATCTGTCGATTGAACATAGATCTTCATTCTGGCCTTCCACTGACTATAGTATAAACTATTGAAGTAGAGTGGCCTGCTTGTTGAGAGTCCCTCTTGAAATATGGCTTCAGTAATTTGATGCCTTGCCATGGATCTTTCCTCACTTGCTGTTAAGCAAAAACAAAAATGTGGGACGAGGCTCTGATACCAATTGAAAGTACAAGAGGGGGGGGGGGTGAATTGTAAGCCTATTAAAAAAATCTAGTCGACTACTGTTTGGTGTCAGTCGACTGATAGCGAGACAGCCTGCACAAAATTATCAGTCCTTCGATTTGCACAAGTATAAACCACAATAAATAGTAAGGGTGCAGAATATAATATGAGAGCAATAAAATAAATGACACCAGGAATTTTTATACTGGTTCGGAATCAATGTGGTATCCTAATCCAGTCCCCTTGGGTTGCAAGGAGGTTATCTCTTTAAGCTCTTTGTAGTTTGAGTTGAGTGCCTTTGTGGTTTTCCTCGTTCACCACCAACGTTTACAAGGTTGGTTTTCACTCGTTCACCAACAACGACTCTTTGGTTTTCACTCGCTCACCAAAGAAACGAACAATGACACAACCTCTCAATACAAAGCCTCACCAACTATACTATATCTCTCCTCTTTTTTTTGTTTACACAGTAAGTCACTCAGGATTACAATGCTTATGAAAAGTAGAGCAAAGAACTTGAGAAAGTTGAGACGAAAGTATAAGTGGCTGCGTGCTTTGACTGTTGTAGAGTCTTCTCCTTTTATACTTGGTCTGCGAATATCCTAGCTGTTGCTCCTCATAAATGCAGTCTTCCAATTTTGGATAATATCTTCCACTTGTACGTAGCTGAATATACTAGTTGAAGGTTTTCTTGACTTTTCTTTTTGTGCACATGATATCTTCACATTGCTCCTTGGTGGAATTACTTTTCACAACCGTATGAGTCACCATATAAATTCTTAAAGATTCTTCATATCTTTCCCTTAATTGATCTAAAGAATCTCTTTTGTCTTTTAGTCATTGGAAGTAATAGTATGCAAATCTGATTTTGGCACATTTAATGGAGTTTGCTACTTTTTCCTTTTGGGTATCTTTGACCATTCTTATACCTTCTATTAATTTCTTGATGAAGTATCTTTTAGTCATAATTGAAAATGTACTTGTCTATTATATCGTCCAGCCTTGGATTCAATAACAGCCTTGAATATTTTATTTCCTTTGAGCACCAAATATATTCTCCAGCATCTCATGTTTCCATAATTTTGTAGTGTAAATCCAATACCTTCCTTTCCATAATATATTCAAATCTCAAATTTGAATATATTTCCCTTCCGTAGAATATCTTTTTTTTCTTTTCAAAATATAATATTCTACCACTAATTTCTCTGCACTCTTTTTTTTTCTGGCTTGTACAAGTATGAGCTTTTATTTAGACAACCCAAGAGAATTTCAAGATCCTCTTCATTCACCGTGGATCTTGATTAGAATGTAATCACATTCGTCTTCTTGAATTTGGACTTTATATATTTGGTTACTGCTGCATCTTTGTGTGCTTTCCTTCCTTCACATTTAGCCGTAAAATATATTACTCAGCACCCCATATTTTCATAACTCTTGCTACGTTATGCTTCCCAAAATAGGTTGTAGTGGAAATGGTTGTAGTGGAAATATTCTTTCTTTGTAAATGTCTTCGTAGGATAATTTCCAGCAAATAGTCTCAACCTCTTTTTTCTTGATTTCATAGATTTTCCAACCTCTAGATTGTAGTGTAGCCATAGAGATATTTTCCTTCCATAAAATTAATATTGTAATAAATCTTCACTATAGTAAATATCCTTTCCATGATTCTTGTAACTTGATTTGGGAAATCATTTTCTTCCATATCTTCTTTTCCATATTTGATTAGATACTCACCAAATCCTTCTTAATCAAATAAACCTGTACCAAAAATAAATTTACCACAAGTAAATGTTCTTTTATTAATAATTATATTGGTTTGTTATCATCAAAATTAATAGGTGAAACCTTGGACCTAACAACTTTCTCAATGCTTATAGCAATAGACTGAAAGTTGCTTCGTCATTGAAGATATTCATAGATGGTAGCAAAAATGCTGCTTCAATTGCTACAAATTCATTTGAGTGTTCTCCTTATTAGAAGTATTAGTTAGTAATCGCGTAGTTTCTTTTCTTTCATGTGTATTACTATCTGTTGCCTCATTTGTTTTTTATCTTACTAATTTGTTGTCATATTTTTCTTGATTGCGTACTTCAAATCCTTTTTTTTTTCTTTCGAGCCGAGGATCTATCGAAAACAACCTCTCTACCCCACAAAGGTCGTGTCAGGTCTGCACATATTTTACCCTCCCCAGACCCCACTTGTGGGACTTCACTGAGTATGTTGTTTGTTGTTGTATTTGATTATAGGCAAAACACATAAACAATCTCTTTAACTTGACGCGAGCTGGCAACTATGACCTTAAACTTTGCTAGTGCACAAGTAGGCACTTAAACTTGCCAAAAGTCGAACATGTAAACACAAATACTGACGTGGCGCTGACGTGGCACATAATTTTGTTCAGTGTTATGTCACTGCCACATCAGCGTCACGTCAGCATATGTGTTTATATGTTCAACTTTTGGCAAGTTTAAGTTCCTACTTATGCACTAGCAAAATTTAAGGTCAAAGTTGCCAACTCGCGCCAAGTTAAAGGCCTTGTTTATGTATTGTGCCTTGATTATATATTTACCTTGTTTCTTTGATGTAAAATTTCAAAATTTCTGTTTTTGCTATTTTTGTTCTTCTTGTGGAAATGATCTCTTATGATGACCAATTACAATTTGAATAAGAAGAAAATAACCATACTAAGGTGTCAACAAACAAACAACATCATACCCAGTGAAATCTCACAAAGTGGGGTCTGAGAAGGGTAGAGTGCACGCAGACCTTACCCCTACCTTGGAAGGTAGAGAGGTTGTTTCCGATAGACCCTTGGCACAAGGACATGCAACCATACTAAGGTGTCTCTATTTTATTACCGATCTCCTCTGAAAAGGGTCATATAACTAAATGTTCTGCTGATTAATAGCGTAGCGATTGTGAGTTGCTTCTTCTGTGATAAATCTTCATAGATGGCAGCAAAAATTGCTGCTTCAATTACTATAATTTTGTTAGTGAATTACATAAAGTTCCTAAAGTTCTTGATCAAGTACAACAGAGCTGCAATTAGTAGAACCATAAACAAGATACTCGTTGCCTGTTTCTCCTTTCCTTTGAAAAGATCTGGACTCATCTTTTGAACTGCTCTCAAAAGGAAGGATGATATTTTCTAGTGAAGTAAAGAAAAATAGAAGGGATAATATTAGTACTAGCTAAAATTGTAGGTCATGTATCTAAAATTTTGTTGTCATAATGTATTACTATTATTACTCAGTTACTCACCAATCTAACTGGCTCAATATGAAGGAGTGGCTCCATGAATATCTCCGCATTCCTGTCATTCAAGGGGAAAATTGTCAGTTCAGACTGACATCCACTGAGTTTCATATTGATGGGTTCGTTATTCACCGAGTTTCGAATTGTGCCCCTGACCTTTCTTGGCTTTAAACAAAATTATATATTTAGCTTTTAGATAGGTTTATAGACGTATTCGTGTTTTCCAGCTTCAAATAATTTTCTTTTTAACTTCAACCGAATATTGTCCAAATATCTACATAGTTTTCTTGAACTGCATGTTTTCAATGTTTTTTTTTTTTTTGATGTTTAATATATATATATATATATATATATATATATATATATATATATATATACACACACACACATTATAAACAAGGATAGAGGAATATATATATATATATATATATATATATATATATAAATATACATACATACACACACATTATAAACAAGGATAGAGGAAATCTTGAAATTAGCATTCTTGTTTTCTCTTCACCTTATCAGCATCTTGCCCTGGTAATAATGGCAGGTATAGAAGCTAAAACCTTTTCCAACTGGAATATGAGTGTCACTGCATGCTGCAAAAAAAAAAAAAAAAAAAAGGCAATGAAAGACGGACTAAACTTTTTCCCACCTACTAATTAGAAGAATTTGAATTAATCGGGTCATATTGATGGGCGCTATTTGCACGATTTGCCTTGTTCGGGGGTGGTCTTTAATTTTTTCCCTTCGTCTAATACTCCGAGGTTTTGGGTCGAATCCTGGCTTAGTAAAAAAAAAAAATCGCAAGGCAGAGGTTCGTAACAAAATTAGGACTATTCAAGCAAAAGTTCGGCTTAAGGTAGAGGTTTGCCCTAGGACAAACTTCTTCTTAAGGCCTAACTTTTGTCCGAATTGTCCTAATTTTGGGCAAATGTTCGGCCTTAAGGCAGAAGTTTTGTGAAAGCCTTTCCTTGCGATTTTTTTCGTTTTTTGGTGCAAAAATTAAAGACCAGCGCCTTTGAAGGGCAATTCACACAAAAAATGCATATTAATTAGAAGAGAACTCAAATTAGTTGGGTCAGCGAATTTCGAATATTGGACGGTAACAAAAAACAAAGTTGGAAGAATAAGAGAATAGAACAATGGGCTAACCTAGTTCCCAAGCAACCCCAACGCTTGTTCCATCATGTATAGTGGGTTGAATGACAAACTCAAAGTTATTATTCTTCAGGATCTTTATGATTGAATTGAAGAAATCTATTACTTGCTGCAGGGAGAAAAATAAACCAAAAATATATCATCAAATTTTTTTTGTATATAGAACTACTAGGACCAGGCAAAGGGAATTTTTTTTTAATATATACTCCATTACAAATGTTACAGGACATTAATTAATAAAAAATAACACATATTTAGATTTATAAATAAACCACAAGAGATTTTCATAAATGGTCATAGAAGATCATTTTCATGAAAATATTTGAGCCGTTTACAATCTCAACAAAGCCTTCCCTTCCCTATTATACATGGACCTCATATCTATATTATCTGTTTTAAGATTTTTTTTTTCACAGCCTTTTAAAAAGCCATGTAATTGCACTAATTATACAAGAATTTGTCTAAACTACTTTTTATCTCTCTCACGAATGTCTTACTTTATAATTAGTATTCCACTTGCCGGAGAGGTAAGGATAATGTTCTCAATAAAAAAATGAAGATGAATGAATGGCATCTTGTTTTTCTAAAAACTTCTAGTATTTTGAACAGAATCAGTTACCACCACGACTAATATTTGAGATCGGAGACAGTGATAAATAGAAGTTTAACATATCTCATTTGTTTAATATTTCGAAATAAAATCAGTTTGTCAACACGACTAAGAGCCTGTTTGGATGGGCTTAAAAAAGCAGCTTATAAGCTGAAAACAGTTTATAAGCTAAAAAAAAAAATAAGCTGCTTTAGATAGGTTAAGCCAAACAGACTAAATTATTTTTTTGGGCATATTTTAAGCACAAAATGGCTTTAAGTTGGCCAACCAAACACTCAAAAAGGTTGTTTTCAGCAACTTATAAGCCAATCCAAACAGGCTCTAATATTTGAGATCGGAGATAGTGATAAATAGAAGTTTAACATACGTCACTCTTTTAATATTTTTAAATAAAACTGTTTGTCAACACGACTAATATTTGAGATCGGAGACAGTGATAAATAGAATTAGTTTAGCATACCTCATTCGTTTAATATTTCGAAATAAAATCAGTTTGTCAATACAACTAATAGTTGATACTGGAGAGAGTGATAAATGAAAGTTTAACATACCTCCTTGCCATAGAAAGTTTGTAAGGAGGAGGCAACATTGCTAATGCATCTACATTCTTCTCCAATTATATCAGACAATTCAACAAGATTTTTATTTCTAAGTGCATTATAAAGTTTTTGTACTGTTTCCACAGCACTTTCGCCTTCTTCTGGAGTATTTTCTGAATTATCTCTAGCATTACATTTCAAAGGGTATAATAGACATTTGCTTTTGGATATATAACTCAAAGAAGAAACTTGGTTTAAATGGATAAAACTAGAAACATATTTTTGGTCATGAAGTTGTATTTTTGGATGGAGAGAAAAATATTGGGAATTTTTTTCTTGGAAAATTATTGGGATTTTTTTATTAGAGATCAAGTTAGAAGGGAAAGTCAGTGAACTCATTTTCAAGAACACTGGATGTGTATGAATGTGAAATGATTTGGCAATATATTTATAAGGAGGATTATATGGTACTTTTACATAACATGAGTTTCACATATGAATAAAATAAAGCATAACCTGCTCATTAAGATTGCAAGTATTGCAAGATTGGAATAGTTTTTTGCAAAAGCACTTCCTCTACATGTTGAGTATCATGGCCTAAGGAATAGAATAGCTATAGTACCTTCCGGTATACTTCAAATTGAAGCCATTATAAGGCAAATATCAAATGATTTGTTTACGATAAGAGTATGATCATCCAAAAATTATTAGAATCTATCTCCTAAAACCATCCATAACAATTTATTTCTTTCAAACCATTGGAGAGGACTACTGATTGCAACTTTCATGTGACTTTTTAGACATTTTCCAAACATCTAATTTTTGGTACCAATCAGTAATCAAAAGTTGTGATAGTTAAAGCATTACTATGTGATGAATGACATTTCCTTTGGAAATACGTTGTTGGATTTGCACGAATGTTATTTAGTACTATGTCCATTGGTAACAAGTTCACACCATATCATTTTATAGGCACCAAAACATGTTAACATAACCATGTTTTAAGATAAATATATTGGAATGTAGGACTTCACAAGGATAGAGGTTTGGGACAAAGTGTATAAAAAAAATATAAAAAAAATAGGGATCTTTACACAAATAGTCGACTGAATTAATTGTTTAATATTCCTTGTCGGTATACATAGATTATACACTTGTCGGATATTTTTTGGTGTAAGCAGTTGGGTGAACGATTATTTATGTTAATTTTTTAATAAAATGCAGGTGTGATTGTGTATGTGAATAAGTAAAACTAATTGACTATTGACATGCGATGAGCCACTCCTATCCATAAACAAATGGCAACTCATCTTTCCTATAGTTATTAGAGAAAACTCTGAACATAGTCTGCTACATGGCTAAGATGTTATTATTTGACAACCCATTTTCATCCATTCTCCAGCGTTGTGAGAACTGAGAACATGATATTCGATAGATCCGGTAGTTGGTCTTCGATTTAAACGTCAATTGATGTTGTTAATCAAGAAGTTAAATGATATGTCTATAGTTATTTCCTTTTCAATTTTGATCATGAATCCTTTAGCCATCCTAATCTCTTCAAACATCGTCACAACTAGAAAATAAAAAATTAGCGACGCACAAAGTTCTGTAGCTAAATAGCAAAAAATCATGCTAATCTCATTTAGCTATGGATTAGCGATGTTTATAAGAAAAGCGACAGATTAGCTGGGGATTACCGGTACATTCCAAGCTAATTTCATATTTTCTAGTAGTGCGTGCTCATGAATGTTTTCAAAATGACACTCTTCGCGATCATCATACACATGCAATATAATCAGTTTGGCACATAATATAACAACATACACTAGTTAGCAAGTGACTTCTTTAATGATTTTTTGGGTGGTACCTTACAGAATTTATATCAACATCATTGGGCCATGAAATATGACTGATAAAGAAAATTGTGAAACTTACATCAACAACTACCTTTTAATAGCTTCTAACAATTTATAGCTATTTTTTCTATATTTACAAATCGTAGCTAGTTTTTATTGTATTTGGTTGTATTTCACATTTTTGAAATACACGGAAATACAAAATCTGGGCGAGTTCGCATTTTTGAAATACACTGAAATACAAAATTTGGCAGAGTAAAAATAGGTTGTATTTATGGAATAGATTCTCTTCTTTCATTTTAAATGGTAAGTCAAATTAAATCAACCATGTATGACGCATAACTGTTGAAGTTCCATAACAACCCACGTTTCTCTCTCCAAATTACTCCATTCTAAACTTTTAGAAATACTTTCAAATACAGAAAAATATACACTGAAATACAATGAAATATGGTTGATTGTTTAAGAAATATAAAATTGTAGTATGTGTATGTACACTGGAATACAATGAAATATATCAGAAAATATTTCATAAATTAGAAATACATAGAAATACAACGAAATATACAACTGTTTCATTTCACTATTTCTAACCACCATCAATCATAGCCGTCCAGCCAACATTATCCTTGGTAGAAACCAGACGAAATTCATCCATTGCCTTATTCACCAACCCATGATCAAGATAACATGATATCGTAACAGTAGAGGCAACAATATATCTTTGAGGCATTTCATCAAACACCTTCTTCGCATCATTATATCTCTAAGTGCCATACTTACTTGAAAAGATTGTAACTTGAGCATATGCATATCTTAACGAGAAGGAAAAAAAGATATTAACAGGAATGAGATTGAAGAATAGTTGTCATTTGGTGAATTTGCAGGAGTAGTTGAATGTGCTGCTCACTAACGAAATTACAAAGAAGATAGATGATATCAAGAATGTGCTGCTCACTAACAAAGAATGTGCTGCTCACTAACATGTCAACAAAGACAAATCAAAGAATGTGCTGCTCACTAACGAAATTACACTTGAACCACCTAATCTAGTAGAAAGAAGATATCAAGAAAAAAACGAAAAAAAACTCAATAGATTTGAGTCGCATTTACATGTTGTCATAATGTATTACTATTATTACTCACTAGTGTTTTAAAAGGCGAGGGCGTGAGGCGAGGCGTTTTACTTGGCACGGGGCGAGGCGTTTTACATAGCACTGGGCAAGGCGTAAGCCTCGAGGCATGGGGCGTAAGCCCCATGGATCTTCAAGTATTTAATTTATAATGTAGTAAAATAGTATAATAACACAAAAATTATATAAAAAAATACATTAATAGTTTAAAAAATTAAAAATATTAAAGAAACTCATAGAAAATAAAATTTCTAACATGATTTTACAAGTATAAATAATAAAATGATATAAAAGCTATAACGAGATGTAAATCAACTCTAACATCTTACTTTCAAACAATAAAAGAATCACAATTTCTTAAAATACATTATTATCATGCTATGCAATTTACCTCGCTAGTAAAATAAACTTTATTTGTATGATAATTAAAACATCATTCCTTCATGAATAAAAGCGAAATTACTTTCAACTACTGAAATAATAAAATATGATAATTTTGAGACATAGGACAAAAACATGAAGACAATTGATAAGTGAAGACATAAAATTCGTCTAAATATTTTTAAAATAAATGTTAATTTTCTATTCACCCTCATGTTGTTCTCAATTAGCATGTATGTAATACTATGACTTGCTATTTGAATTACTCTCAATTTTCTTATTTCTATAGATAAAAAAACTATTAAACATTATTTTATTAAAGATTTTGTGGGTCAACAATGTTAAACTAAGTCATTTGACACATAATTTGTGTAAGAACTGTTAGGCGAGCCCTGAGCGTTGGGCGTTAGGCGTGTTTAGGGGGTACAGTCAGGTGCTTAAGACGTAAGCCTCATAGAACTAAGCCTCACACGTAAACCCCGAGGCGTTTTGCGAATGCCCTGCCCCGGGGCCAGCCACGATGTGAGTCCCAAAACTGCCTTTTAAAACACTGTTACTCACCAATCTAACTGGCTCAATATGAAGGAGTGGCTCCATGAATATCTCTACATTCCTGTCATTCAAGAGGAAAATTGTCAATTCAGACTGACATCCACTGAGTTTCGTATTGATGGGTTCATTATTCACCGAGTTTCGAATCGTGCCCTTGACCTTTCTTGGTTATAAAACAAAATTATATATTTAGCTTTTAGATAGGTTTATAGACATATATTGTGTTTTTCAGCTTCAAATAATTTTCTTTTTAACTTCAACCGAATATTGTCCAAATATCTACATAATTTTCTTGAACTGCATGTTTTCAAAAATTTTTTTATGTTTAATATATATATATATATATATATATATATATATATATATATATATATATATATATATATATATATATTAAACAAGGATAGAGGAAATCTTGAAATTAGCATTCTTTTTTTCTCTTCACCTTATCAGCATCTTGCCCTGGTAATAATGGCAGGTATAGAAGCTAAAACCTTTTCCAACTGGAATGTGAGTGTCACTGCATGCTGCAAAAAAAAGAAAAAAAAAAAGAAAAGAAAAGGCAATTAAAGACGGACTAAACTTTTTCCCACTTACTAATTAGAAGAATTTGAATTAATCGGGTCATATTAATGGGCGCTATTTGCACGGTCTTTAATTTTTTCCATTCGTCTAATACTTCGAGGTTCTGGGTCGAATCCCGGCTTAGTAAAAAAAAAAAAAATCGCAAGGCAAAGGTTCGTAACAAAATTAGGACTATTCAAGCAAAAGTTCGGCCTTAAGGCAGAGGTTTGCCCTAAGACATAACTTCTTAAGGCCTAACTTTTGTCCGAATAGTCCTAATTTTGGGCAAATGTTCGGCCTTAAGGCAGAAGTTTCGTGAAAGCCTTTCCTTGCGAAATTCATTTTTTTTTGTGCAAAAATTAAAGACCAGCGCCTATGAAGGGCAATCCAAACAAAAAATGCATATTAATCAGAAGAGAACTCAAATTAGTTGGGTCAGCGAATTTTAAATATTGGACGATAACAAAAAAACAAAGTTGGAAGAATAAGAGAATAGAACAATGGGCTAACCTAGTTCCCAAGCAACCCCAACGTTTGTTCCATCATGTATAGTGGGTTCAATGACAAACTCAAAGTTATTATTCTTTAGGATCTTTATGATTGAATTGAAGAAATCTATTACTTGCTGCAGGGAGAAAAATAAACCAAAAATATATCATCAAACTTGTTTGTATATATAACTACTAGGACCAGGCAAAGGGAAAATTTGTTTAATATATACTCCATTACAAATGTTACAGGACATTAATTAATAAAGAATAACACATATTTAGATTTATAAATAAACCACAAGAGATTTTCATAAACGGTCATAGAAGATCATTTCCATGAAAATATTTGAGCCGTTTACAATCTCAACAAAGCCTTCCCTTCCCTATTATACATGGACCTCATATCTATATTATCTGTTTTAAGATTTTTTATTTCACAGCCTTTAAAAAAGCCATGTAATTGCACTAATTATACAAGAATTTTTCTAAACTACTTTTTATCTCTCTCACGAATGTCTTACTTTATAATTAGTATTCCACTTGCCGGAGAGGTAAGGATAAATGTTCTCAATAAAAAAAAAATGAATGAATGGCATCTTGTTTTTCTAAAACCGTCTAGTATTTTGAACAGAATCAGTTACCAACACGACTAATATTTGATATCGGAGGCAGTGATAAATAGAAGTTTAACCTATCTCATTCATTTAATATTTCGAAATAAAATCAGTTTGTCAACACGACTAATATTTGAGATCGGAGACAGTGATAAATAGAAGTTTAACATACGTCACTCTTTTAATATTTCGAAATAAAATCAGTTTGTCAACACGACTAATATTTGAGATCGGAGACAGTGATAAATAGAATTAGTTTAGCATACCTCATTCGTTTAATATTTCAAAATAAAATCTGTTTGTCAATACGACTAATAGTTGAGACCAGAGAGAGTGATAAATGAAAGTTTAACATACCTCCCTGCCATAGAAAGTTTGTAAGGAGGAGGCAACATTGCTAATGCATCTACATTATTCTCCAATTATATCAGACAATTCAACAAGATTTTTATTTCTAAGTGCATCATAAAGTTTTTGTACTGTTTCCATAGCTCTTTCGCCTTCTTCTGGAGTATTTTCTGAATTATCTCTAGCATTACATTTCAAAGGGTATAATAGACATTTGCTTTTGGATATATAACTCAAAGAAGAAACTTGGTTTAAATGGATAAAACTAGAAACATATTTTTGGTCATGAAGTTGTATTTTTGGATGAGGGTGAGATTTCTCTTTTGGATGGAGAGAAAAATTTTGGGAACTTTTTTCTTGGAAAAGTATTGGGATTATTTTATTAGAGATCAAGTTAGAAGGGAAAGTTAGTGAACTCATTTTCAAGAACAGTGGATGTGTATGAATGTGAAATGATTTGGCAATATATTTATAAGAAGGATTATATGGTACTTTTACATAACATGAGTTTCACATATGAAGAGAATAAAGCATAACCTGCTCATTAAGATTGCAAGTATTGCAAGATTGGAATATTTTTTTGCAAAAGCACTTCCTCTACATGTTGAGTATCATGGCCTAAGGAATAGAATAGCTATAGTACCTTCCGATATACTTCAAATTGAAGTCATTATAAGGCAAATATCAAATGATTTGTTTACGATAAGAGTATGATCATCCAAAAATTATTAGAATCTATCTCCGAAAACCATCCATAACAATTTATTTCTTTCAAACCATTGGAGAGGACTACTGATTGCAACTTTCATGTGACTTTTTAGACATTTTCCAAACATCTAATTTTTGGTACCAATCAGTAATCAAAAGTTGTGATAGTTAAAGCATTACTATGTGATGAATGACATTTCCTTTGGAAATACGTTGTTGGATTTGCACGAATGTTATTTATACTATGTCCATTTGGTAACAAGTTCACAACATATCATTTTATAGGCACCAAAACATCTTAACATAACCATGTTTTAAGATAAATATGTTGGAATGTAGGACTTCACAAGGATAGAGGTTTGGGACAAAGTGTTGAGAAAAAAAAATTAAAAAAAAATGGGATCTTTACACAAATAGTCGGTTGAATTAATTGTTTAATATTCCTTGTCGGTATACATAGATTATACACTTGTGGGATATTTTTTAGTGTAAGTAGTTGAGTGAACCTATTTATGTTAATTTTTTAATAAAATGCAAGTGTGATTGTGTATGTGAATAAGTAAAACTAATTGACTTTTGACATGCGATGAGCCGGTCCTATCCATAAGCAAATGGCAACTCATCATTCCTGTAGTTATTAGAGAAAACTCTGAACATATTCTGCTACATGGCTAAGGTGTTATTATTTGACAACCCATTTTCATCCATTCTCTATCGTTGTGAGAACTGAGAACATGATATATATTCGATAAATCTGGTAGTTGGTCATCGACTAAAATGTCAATTGATATTCTTAATCACGAAGTTAAATGATATGTCTATAGTATTTCTTTTCAATTATGATCATGAATTCTTTAGCCATCCTAATCTCTTCAAACATCGTCACTACTACTAGAACATAAAGAATTAGCGACGCACGAAGTTCTGTAGCTAAATAGTAAAAAAATCATGTTAATCCCATTTAGCTATGGATTAGCGATGTATTACTACTATATAGAAGCATGGGTTTGCTTCGTCGTCAACCAACCAAAAAAATAAATAAATTGTGGGCTTACATATTTTAAACAACTACTAATATTTTAAAAAAAAATTATGGGCCCCATATTAATCACCAACCAGTAATATAATAAAAAAAAGAAGAAGAAAAAGTGGAACTCACCACATCCAAACTCACAGGAAAAAAAAGTGGGTCCCACCACATCCAAACTCAGGGGAAAAAAAGTGGATCCCACCACATCCAAACTCATGGGAAAAAAAGTGGATCCCATCACATCCAAACTCACGGGAAAAAAAAGTGCATCCCATATTAACAAAATCAAGCAATATTAAAAAAAAAAAAAAAAAAGTGAATCCCATATTAAAAAAACAAACAATGTTATAAAAAAAAGTGCTTAGAAAATCAAACAATTAAATCAATAATGATGGATTCATTGCCACATGCGTATCAACCCATTAGAGGGAGCAAATGAAAACAATTATGGGCCCCATATTAAACACCAACCAGTAATATAATAAAAAAAAGAAAAAAAAAGTGGAACTCACCACATCCAAACTCACGGGAAAAAAAAGTGGATCTCATATTAACAAAATCAAGCAATATTAAAAAAAAAGTGAATCCCATATTAAAAAAACAAATAATGTTAAAAAAATAGTGCTTAGAAAATTAAACAATTAAATCAATAATGATGGGTTCATTGCCACATGCGTATCAACCCATTAGAGGGAGAAAATGAAATTATTGTACAACAACATACTTAAAATACAAAAGTGCTTAGAAAATCAAACAATTAAATCAATAATGATGGATTTATTGCCACATGCGTATCAACCCATTAGTGGGAGAAAATGAAATTATTGTACAACAACATACTTAAAATACTTATATTTTAAATCCGTTTTCCAATTTTTGAAAATAAATAAATTGTGGGCCCATATAGCCTGATGGATTCATTGCCACATGCGTACCCCATATTAAACACCAACCAGTAATAAAAAAAAAAAATTGGAACCCACCACATCCAAACTCACGGAAAAAAAAAGTGCATCCCATATTAACAAAATCAAGCAATATTTAAAAAAAAAAAAAGTGAATCCCATATTAAAAAAACAAACAATGTTATAAAAAAAAGTGCTTAGAAAATCAAACAATTAAATCAATAATGATGGATTCATTGTCACATGTGTATCAACCCATTAGAGGGAGCAAATGAAATTATTGTACAGCAACATACTTAAAATACAAAAGTGCTTAGAAAATCAAACAATTAAATCAATAATGATGAATTTATTGCCACATGCATATCAACCTATTAGTGGGAGCAAATGAAATTATTGTACAGCAACATACTTAAAATACTTATATATTAAATCCGTTTTCCAATTTTTTTTAAAAAATAAATTGTGGGCCCATATAGCCTGATGGATTCATTGTCACATGCGTTACCCTTTATTAAACACCAACCAGTAATAAAAAAAATAAAAAAATAAAAAGTGGAACCCAGCACATCCAAACTCACGGAAAAAAAAAGTGCATCCCATATTAACAAAATCAAGCAATATTAAAAAAAAAAAAGTAAATCCCATATTAAAAAAACAAACAATGTTATAAAAAAAAGTGCTATCAACCAATTAAATCAATAATGATGGATTCATTGCCACATACGTATCAACCCATTAGAGGGAGCAAATGAAATTATTGTACAACAACATACTTAAAATACAAAAGTGCTTAGAAAATCAAACAATTAAATCAATAATGATGGATTTATTGCCACATGCGTATCAACCCATTAGTGGAAGCAAATGAAATTATTGTACAACTACCATGTCTAAACTCACGGGAAAAAAAAAGGTGGACTCCATATTAACAAAATCAAGCAATATAAAAAATAAAAAAAAAAGTGAATCCCATATTAAAAAAACAACAATGTCAAAAAAAGAGTGCGGACTTTGTATTCGTAGCAAACACTAATATAATAAAGTTTTAGATACAGAGCACAAACTACAATGTTATATTAATCGTGTTTTGAACATAGTATCCCATATTGACAAAATCAAGCAATATAAAAAAAAAGTGAATACCATATTAAAAAAAAAAAACAATGTCAAAAAAAAAATGCAGACTTTGTATTCATAGCAAACACTAATATAATAAAGTTTTAGATACGGAGCACGAACTATAATGTTATATTAATCGTGTTTTGAACATAGTATATATATATATATATATATATATATATATATTATATGCATAAAAATAGTGCAAACTAATAATGTTCCAAAAGGGTGGGTTCCATACTAAACAACACCAAGCAATATAAAAAAAAAAAAAAAACTATATAAAGCATGGGTTTTCGTCCGTTGTCCCTTAAAAAAAGGGGTGGGGGGGTGGGGGGGTGGGCCCCATACTAAATAACACCGAGCAATAAAAAAAAAGGAAGAAAAAAATGAAACTCACCATCTCCAAACTCATGGGAAAAAAAAAAGTGGACCCCATATTATCAAAATCAAGCAATATAAAAAAAAAACAGTGAACCCCATATTAAAAAAAATATCCGCGTGCGTTTCAATCCATGAAATTGCTTTTGTTCAAAAGGTTAAGTAGTCAAATCATACAATTTTCTTTCTCTTTTTATATTAGCCTGAGATCTAATCTAGATATTAAACTATTGTATTTGCTATTCCGCCATGTCATTTATTTGTTATGTTTACTAAAATAATTTAATTACTTTTTTATTTTTATTCTTACTTTAATAAATGTGAAAAGAAATTAATGTCGTAAAAAAAATTATCAAATGGAGATCAAATAATGAATAAGGTAAATTAGTCAAATTATAATTCTAATCGACGTTTTCTTAAAAACCATGCAAAAGACAACATGACAAGTAAAATGAGCTAAACCGAGAATATTAAACAAAAATTAAAAAATAGTATTTCTTCATTTAAATAAAAAATCAATTTCTACTTTGTTTCGTTTTAAACATGTAAAATTAATTTAATAATTTGAATTAAAATTGTCCAAATCAAAATTTGATAAAAAATAATAAGTATTTTACACCTTTAAATTAATCGAATTAAAATTGAAAGTATCAATTGATGCTTAAATATTGCTATTGTTTTATCTCAAAGAGAAGAAAATAGTTTCCTTTTAAGCAAGTCTTCTCTTTTAAAAAATATTAATAAATTTGCCGATTTTGTGTTCATAGCAAGCATTAATATAATAAAATTTTAGATACGGAGCACAAACTGTAATGTTATATTAATAGTATTTTGAACATGATATATATATATATATATATATATATATATATATATATTATTACTATTCAAAAATAACTACATACACATAAATGCACTATAATCTAAAATGTTGAGCCCGTGCTGTCGTCTAGTATTATAAGAAATATTAATTAGCTAGGAGCTATTTAGCGACATATTAGTTGGGAATTACCGGTAAATTTCGTAGCTAATTCCATATTTTTTAGTAGTGCGTGCTCCTGAATGTTTTCAAAATGACACTCTTCGTGATCACAATACACATGCAATTTAATCAGTTTGGTACAGAATATAACAACATACACTAGTTAACGAGTGAGTTCTTTAATGTTTTTTTCTGGTGGTAGCTTATAGATTTAATGCATTTAGTTAAATATCAAGAAGTTACATAAATATTAGCAAATGAGTAGCATATTTCGTAATCTACAACTATTTATCATATTACATAATCTACAACATATACCTTATATGTATATAGGTTATATATGATTTTATATCATAATTCAAGAATATTGCTATAAAAGGCTAAAAATAAGGAGTTTCTAGTCAAATTGTGCCTTAAAGCAGAGTTTGCCTCAAATTGTGCCTTAAGGCAGAGTTTGCCTCAAACTGTGTCTGAAGATAGTAAAACTCTGCCTGATCAGGTAGAATTTGAGCCAAAACTGTGCCTAGCGAATCCAAACTCTACCTTGCGAGTTTTTTTTTAATTTTTGACTAAGCGGGGGTTGGAACCCGGAACCAAGCGGTTTTACGAAGGGCAGAAATTAAAGACCACCAATTTGAGGGGTAAAAATTAAAAACCATAGCCTTTGAAGGGCATTTCGCGCAAAAAAAAAAAAAAAAAAAAAAAAAAAAAGCCCAATAGGACCCCTCTCCCCTTTTATCATATTTTTGCACGGATTGTCCTTCTTTTTGCCCCTCAAATTGGTGGTCTTTAATATTTGCCCTTCGCTTAACACCCAGAGGTCCTGGGTTCGAACCGAGGCTCATTATACCGGGAGCTTAAGTATTCCATGGTTTTAGACCAATTTTGTTTCCTAATCAGTGTCTGAAACTCGCTAATAATTGATTTTGGTTCAGTTAAGTAAAACATATTCCCCTAGTTATAAGAGTTGAGCCACTTGTTTGTATGGTTAACTATCCAAACCTTTCTGTATTTGATCCTGTTTCTATTTTGTCCAGTGCTACTTCTGGAACAAAAAGGAGAGGCGGACCAGGCGGTCTAAACAAAGTCTGTGGTGTTTCACCTGAGCTTCAGGCCATTGTTGGTCAACCCGCGATGCCCAGGACAGAGGTATGACTTTCATATCAAAAGAAGTTCTCGAGTTTTAGTTGGCTGTGAAGCACCTGTGGGTGTACATCAGGAAACACAACTTACAGGATCCTGGTAACAAACGAGAGATTATCTGCAATGATGCTTTGCGAGCACTCTTTGAAACAGACTGCACTGATATGTTCAAGATGAATAAGATGCTGGCTAAACATATTACGGCACTAGATCCTTCAAGTATGTCAAATTAAAAAAACGCTTTCAGTTTGTAATATATCTTATATTTCACACTTCCCAAAAGTATATAGAAAATGAAGAAAAGGGAAAAATCGACAAGTAGCTACAGTTTGAAGGGTTTATAACTATTTTATTTAAGACGTTCCCCTCTCCAACCCCTGCAGAACAAGCTGAGCAAGCTAAAAGATTGAAGGTTGAAGCTGATTCTGTGGCTGCTAAGTTTGAACAACATGGTTCATCCACTGTTACAATATCTGATGCGCTCGCCAAATTTTATGGAAGTGAAGAAAAGGAGATACTCCAAACAGAGGCCACGAAACGTATTTGGGAGTATATAAAGCTAAACCAACTTGAGATAGATGTCTATAATCTATTTGTTTTCTTTTGGTTATACAGAGGCGATGTGTTTGTGTTTCTCTCCTCTTAGTTCCTTTCTAGTTTTCTACCTCCTTCCCAAGCAACATAATCACATATCTTTGCTTCTTTAGCATATCTTTTCTGCTTGCAGGATCCTGTAAATTCTATGGTGATTGTGTGTGACGCAAAGCTTCAAGAACTCCTACAATGTGAAAGCATTTCTGCTGCAGAAATACCTGAAATGCTGGCATGTCGTCATTTTGTCCAATGACTATACGTCTACGTCACTATGATAGGTAAAAAGATCATGTTACATTAACCCCTTCATACGCAGAAAGGCTAGTTTACCATTTTGTCCTCGAGGGAGATTGTGTCAAATCAAGAAACATAACAAATATTCCGTGATGTTTTTACTGATTTTTTGCAATTAGCGGTTTAAATATCTTAATTTTATAATTCTTACGCAAGAAAGCTACAGATAGGAAAGCTTCACAATGGCTATCACTTAATTTAAAGGGTAATTAATAGAAAATGTACAGTATACTTTCTGAAGGAAACTGAAAGAAAAGGTTTGCTGTTTCATTAATGCAAGCAAGCACTTTTCATTTTACCAATGTTAAGACAGACAGATAGCTAACATTATCTAGAACCAGAATAAGCTGAAGTCATTCTAGCTCTCGCATGAGCTATGGTACATGAGCCTTTTTTTTTTTTTTAAACTGTTTCTTCCTCTTTGGTTGTCAGATGATTTTTTTTTTCTGGTCTACAGAGGTGTTCTTAGTGACGATGACAAAATCGTTGCACCTCAAGTAATCTTCTAATATCTTATACTACAAGATTATGTTTGACTTGAACGTATAAAAAAAGATTATGTTTGACATTAACTTCCATCTGTTTACGACCTTTTCTGGTTTGATCCACAACCTCCGACTGTGTTGTTCTGGCAGGTATTTCAGGTCATAGCTGTCCAGTTGGTTGACACACTAATGTTTCCAAAGATGTATCTTGGTTTTTAGGTAATTTTAGTTTGTTAACATAGTTAGACTTATGGTATGTAATTAGAAATCTGGATTGATCTGCCCCAAGGATATTTTGTAATTATGCCACGACCTCAGTCTAGGTTCACTAGCTCCTTTGTTCTTGTAAAATCCTGGCATTCTTAATATATGGATAGTAGGAACATTAACAGATTCTTAGCTCGTTCGAACACTTTGGAATTAAGATGTACATGTCAGGTCTACAATATACATTGGAGGGTATATTTCTTTTTCGTCTTTGATATAAAATTTCCGTTACTTATTGCTTTCTTTGACCCTGTTGAGGAAATGTCCCACGACCAGTTACAATTTGAATAGAATAAAATGACCATGCAAAGATCTTCTCTGTTTTATGTACGAGTGACATTTCAAACGTCGGAGTTATGTCACTTTCTCAATGCTTATAGCAATAGACTGAAAGTTGCTTCGTCATTGAAGATATTCATAGATGGTAGCAAAAATGCTGCTTCAATTGCTACAAATTCATTTGAGTGTTCTCCTTATTAGTAGTATTGTTTATTTTGGCTTCAGAATGCATGTCCAGGGCTTTGAATTATCTTCATTCTAAAGAAAATTTTAGGGGATTTGGCATGCCTAAGTGGAGTCCTTATATAAATCACCTAGCATATGCAGATGACACCATCATTTTCTCTTCAGCTGAGGAGGATTCATTGAAACTCATTATGGATACCTTGGCATCTTATGAGGCAGTAAGTGGGCAAAAAGTTAACAAGATGAAAAGCGCAGTGTTCTTGCATCATAATGTGACTCAAGAAGTAGAAGAAAAGGTGTTTTCCATTACCAGAATACCTAGAAAGGAATTTCCATGCACATATCTGGGAGTTCCTATCTACTATAGAAGAAGAATGATAGCTCACTACAAGGAGCTCATTGACAAGGTTTTCAACAGGCTGAATTCATGGACAGGGAAATTATTATCTATTGGTGGAAGAGTTACCCTCATTAAACATGTGCTACAAAGCATGCCTATTCACCTATTATCAGCATGTGACCCACCTGCAGGTGTGCTATCCCAAATACACAGACTGTTTGCTAAATTCTTTTGGAGCAATTCAGTGGGCAATTCTAGCAAGCATTGGGTGACTTGGACAGCTTTATGTTACCCTCAGGAGGAAGGCGGAATGGGTTTCAAGAGCTTGCAAGATGTCTCTAAGGCTTTGTTCTCAAAACTTTGGTGGAATTTTAGGACCAAACAATCATTATGGAGGATGTATATGAGCAACAAATACCTTAAAAAAGAACATGCAGTGACTGTTCAATGGAAAAGAGGGACATATATTTGGAGGAAAATGATCCAGTGCAGAGACATAGTAGAAAAGGAGATTTGGTGGCAAGTGAAACAAGGTGACTCCTACTTTTGGTTAGATAATTGGACAGGCTTAGGGGCATTGTACCAAATACTACCTTCTGATTTCAACATAGACAAAACATTGATCCAAACAAAAGAAATGGGAAATGGAGAAGGATGGGATGAACAAAGGCTGAGGGAACTATTGACAGGAAACATTGTGGATCATATCATACAAAGTGTAAGCCCTCCATCATGTAATGATACACTTGATAGGCCATACTGGAAATTGGATACGGGAGGCAAATTCACAGTGAAGACTGCTTTCAATTTAGTTAGACAAAGGGAGGAACCAAGCATCTTGTACAGGAAGTTCTGGATTAAAGGATTGCCAGTAAAGATTTCTTTTTTCAGCTGGAGATTATGGAAAGCTAAGGTGCCATTAAATGATGTAGTGAAGAAATGGGGTATTCAGTTTCCTTCAAGATGTTATTGTTGTGAAAATCCAGAAGTGGAAGCAATTTCACATGTCTTTTTACATTCTGCTACAGCTCAATTTATATGGAAGGGGTTTTGTAGACCTATGGGCATAAATATTCAGAATTTACAATTGAGCCAGGTGATTAATCAATGGTGGGATACTCCAGTGAACATCCATGTTAAATACATTTTTCAAGCTATACCTTCAATTATTCTGTGGGAACTATGGAAAAGGAGGAATGCTATTAAGCATGGAGGAAAGATGTCCAAAGTTAAATTAATGTACCAGATTGTGCACACCATTGTCATGTTCATGAAGGTTAGACGGGGCAATTTTAAACATGCATCTTACAAGTGGAGCACACTGAAACAATCATTACAGAACTACAAACCTAAAATTAAGGTAGTTCAAGTGAATTGGAGGCCACCTGACAGGGGATGGATCAAGTGTAACACAGATGGAGCAGCTAGAGGAAATCCTGGAAGAGGATCATGGGGGTTTTGTTTGAGGAATGAGAATGGTGATTTGATTGCTGCTAAAGCAAAGGAATTAACAAATCCAGCTAGCACTAATACTCAGGCTGAAGCAATGGCTATTCTACAAGCAATAAAGTATGTTGAGGAGAAACAATTTCAGCAAATACTTATTGAAACTGATTCCTTACTCTTGATGAATTGCATTCTTAAAATCTGGGAAGTACCTTGGCAAATTATTGAAGTAGTGGAGGAGATTTGGAAAAGAATGCAAAATAGAACTTTTAAAATCACTCATATCATGAGAGAAGGGAATCAGTTGGCTGACCACTTGGCCAATCTAGCATTAGATGAAGGGGAAGTGGATGTTGAATCATTTCAAGAACTAGGAGCTAAAGGAAGGGGGCTCATCAACAATGATAAATTGGAATTGCCTTACTTGAGGATAAAAACATGCAGGAGATAGTTGGGTGGAAGAATGGAGGAGAGAAAAATTGGGTTCTTTAGAAAACAAGAACCCATGATTTGTATGCTGGGCAACAAGAAGGAAGAATAAGCAGCAGGACTGGCAAACATGGAGGCAACATAGTGTAGGCTTAATGTTTTTATCCTAAGCTTTATCCTAATCCAATTGGCTATTGTATACTGGGTGGTATTAGTACCTTTTGGTACTCAATCCCTGGTGCAAAAACCAGTGGGATCTAGGATACAAATGAGCAAACCATTCAGGATATCAGACACAAGTACAGCAAGGTCAAACAACAACAACAAGGGCGAGATGGAAACAATTGTAAAAGGAAATGTACACAGATCAATTTTATTCAGTGAGGGTTGCGAAAATCAACTCTATATTGGGTAGAATCGAAATGGAAGGTGGATGAAATTCAATGGAAAGAACGGCAACACAACAATACAGAGAGCAGAAAGCATCGACCAACAGCAACAACAATAGCAATCCAACAAATCGTGGAGACAACAACAACCAACATCAACAACAACAGCACAGATCTTGGAGACGACTAGCAGGAGATAAGTGGAAAAGCAAGAGACAAAGATCTAGCAAAGAACCTAATAGACGAAATCCTAGCTGCAAGAGAGGAGACCAGGAGAAAAGCAACATTGAACACCATCCACAACAGCAACAGCAACAAAATCGGAGTTCACAAAAGAAAGATTCGAGCTTACAAGTACAAGAACCCATATAGCGGACATTTGTTGACAAAGAAATGAACCTGAACTGGCGAACAAACCAAGATGGAGCTCAAATGCCATCTTTGTCAGTCACTTTCCAATTTTGAGTTTTGGTCTTTGTTTTTTTTTTTTTTGTTTTTTTAATTCAGTCTCTTTATTTGCTGTTGGATGATTTAATAAATTAATAAAATTAGTCACTGGGACCTACTCAGATGACCTTGATTTAAAAAAAAAAAAAGTATTAGTTAGTAATCGCGTAGTTTCTTTTCTTTCATGTGTATTATTATCTGTTGCCTCATTTGCTTTTTATCTTACTAATTTGTTGTCATATTTTTCTTGATTGCGTACTTCAAATCCTTTTCTTTTCTTTTCTTTCGAGCCGAGGATCTATCGGAAACAACCTCTCTACCCCACAAAGGTCGTGTCAGGTCTGCACATATTTTACCCTCCCCAGACCCCACTTGTGGGACTTCACTGAGTATGTTGTTTGTTGTTGTATTTGATTATAGGCAAAACACATAAACAAGCTCTTTAACTTGACGCGAGCTGGCAACTATGACCTTAAACTTTGCTAGTGCAC